>NC_052060.1:31638669-32362419 GCF_903992535.2 Arvicola amphibius | reverse complement strand
AGGATAAGGATAAGAATATTGTTAAATTTTAATGAACAAGACAGTAACCAATTTGAAAAATAATAAGGCAATGGGGTGGATTAAAGTGGAGGAAGAATTACCTGTGGTCACTGACCACCTAAGATGTTCAAGCTTGTAAGTGGTCAAATTAAAGCAAAATAAAGCATTCTTACCTGTCACATTTTTCACAGATTTAAAGGATTAATATCATCTTTCATGCAATATTTTGGCAAAGGATTTCTATCCCCCAAGGGGGAAAAATACAAAGTCTAATGTCATCTGTTGACTGGGAGTGACAGCCCATTCTCTGGGGCAGAATAACTGAGCTATGTTGCATTCCAGATATGCTGGTTAGTTCTCAGAACAAAACATCAGGCCTGTTGCTTCTGTCTGGCCTACCTCGCATACTTAAAGAAGAATCCAGTACATGGGACTTCCAAATGGTGAGTCGGGAGAATGACTTATGCTAGAATCTATTTCTATAGCATCAGTGCATGTTTTGTTTTCTGTTAAATGGATTTCCATATTTCCACTGAAACAATATTATGTTAAAGATCTCAAAAACATTTAATTAAGATAAATGGATCATAAAAACAATAAAAAACTCGAGGGGGGAAATAATAACCAGGAAAATATTATGTGACATTAACTTAGTTTTCTAGTCATTGTTTGAGTTTATTAAAATTAAGATGATGTGTGTCTATACACACACACACACACACACACACACATGTTCCTTCAAGCAGGAATTCCTAGTGCCCTGCTGCTGGTTTTCATAGGAAAAGCAAAGAAATAAATGACTTCTTCTAAAGAGATCAGATAATACTGGGGAAAGAGGCATCAGATTCATTAACTAGGATGTCAAAAAGTTCTATGTCAATTGAGTAAGCTATGTGTGCTCTGTCCTTCCCATATGGAGATCATTTCCACACCAGCCGCCAGTTTCATGCTGAAGGTCCAAGCACTCACTCCTTGCATATCCTGACTACAGAGAAAGCTTACAGGAAATGCTGTTCTGATATAACACCCTGGCTTGTTTCATTTGTGAAGCTAGTTGACTCAGATGACAATAATCCCCAATGAACACTCGCCGGCTTCATTCCGTGTCTGACCCTCATTCAGTGTGTTCTCTTCACTAATCAAAGTACAAGGAGCCATTATCGCAATGGCCAAGTAAACACCACCATATGATCAACTCAGGACCCAAACATGGCCACTATTTGACAAAGACAAGGTAGGAAGGCCAGGTAAGCACATACTCTGTAGGTTATAAAGGACTGGTTCTTTAACTACACATATCGGTTGGTAACACTTGTAACCTATGGCTATAGGAACTCATGTTTAATCGTCAGTGTACTGGCCCATGGTCCTGCCCATCACCAATGACTCCTAATGTACAATGACTGCTTAAGATTTGCCAAGCACTGGTCTAATACCACTGTGAGCACTGTGCTTATCACCTTATTTAATCTTCCCCAACTTCATCATGTTACCACATCAACGTTATGGGCAAGAAAACGGAGGCTCATAAGTTCAATAGCTTTCCCAGCATCCCACTGTGGTTAAATGGTAACTATCAGCAGGCCCTGAACCGCTACCACATTACAGCCTCCGAGGATGTTTCCAGCTGATGGCAGATGCCATGTCTAACACAATCCAGCCACAACACCGTCGCTATCACTTTCTCTTCTTACTTCTCTGTGCAGTCCAGCTCTGTGTTTTCGTTCTGCCATTCTTCAGAGTATAGCATGAGTGAAAAGAAATCCTCTATTGGTGGGATCATGAGTCTCAAGACTGGGTCCGACTCACAGCATGGAACCAAGAACATGGCTACAGGAGGGCACAACTTCCGCATCTGTTAATAAACCTTCTTTCTTCTCTGATCACCCAAGTCCATATACCCAGAAATTTTTATTGTAAATATTGTTAGATAGTCAAAGTTTTTCTAATGGAGAGGGAAATAAAAAGGCAAAGAAAAGGTTTAAAAGTCAACATAGACTATAATAATTTTATCCTAACATTTACTATCATTCTATAGGAGAATTTTATAGCTCCCTCTAAGGTAAACAAAACTAATGGAAAGATACATTTAAATAATTAAATTTCTGTGTAAATTATGGAACTTCAGCACACTTCAATGTGATGTCATGCTAAGCTGTGCTTTTAAAAGGCTTTTAATATTGAGCTCACAGAAAGGAACTCGAGAATGGCTCCACCTAAAACTTCTGAGCACATAAGCATCCCCGGGTTATCTAATTTGAAAGCATCTGCCTGTCTCCCTTTTCTTCTTCATCATCCCCACATACTGAGTTAATCAAATTCAAGTATCTTAAGTACAATAATTCCTTTTGCATCAAGAAAGCTTTCCAGCTACCAATATACACAGATGCTATTCAAATACAAGGGTCACAATGACAGAATCTCACGCGGAAATTGCAACCAGTACTGCAGCAACTCATGATGCAAGCTCCTTTTGGGAATCCAACAAGGCAAGCAAAAGTGAGATGAGATTCGCCTACGAACAAAACAAATAAATCAAGAAACTACTACGCTGTCTCCTATCAAGCATGGACCACTAAAAACAATTTCATCCAAAGGTACTTAGCCTTTCAGTGAACAAACACATAGGAAGGGGAGTTGGCAAACTGTCATTTGAAGACAAGTTAGAGCGAATTGTAAAGTCAACAGCTCAACTCAAGCGCATCAGGGTACCTACACCGCGAAAATCTCTATGATGCTGGGTTGTTTGTTGCTTGGGGCTTTCAGGAGGACTCCACTGCCTTGCCATAGTGCCATCAACCTTTAATGCTGAAACCATTAAGCAGTGGGCCCTAGGGAGGGGTCTTAGATCATTAGGGGAAGCCATCAGAGAGGCTTTTGGGACATTTGGCCAGTCTTGAGGTAAGGGTTTTGTTTTAACATGATGTTCTGCCCCATCACAGGTCCCAAAGCAAAAGGAGTCAATCAACCACAGAGTGAAGCCTCCAAAACTCCTCCCAGATATGTGGGAGGCTGAGGCAGGAGGATTACAAATTTAGGAGCTGTCTGGATTACAATGTGGGCTCAAGAGCAGCCTGGGTAAGTTAGTCTCTTTCTCAAAATAAAGACTTTAAAAATGAGAAAGACAGAACTGGGGATAGAACTTAGTGACAGAACACTTGAAGGTCAGGAGTCAGTCTTCAATCAAGGAAAAAAGCAACGAACTAATACTCCTTACTTAATCGAGCTGTGTGCTAAACGTTAGCATAGTGTTTCCTGGTGTGTGTACTTCCATCGCCTCCCCAAATACTAGACTGTTGTTAGCAAAGTCTTTTTAGGAACTTCTAGCTATACTGTAGCACGAAATTTCAGAATCACTTGATAGCTCCAAGTACACTTAATATTCCATGTGTCATGTAAATTTAATATGCCTTTTTCTAAGAAACAAAACATTGGCTTTCTCCACAGAAACATATGGATAATAAAAACTGCCTTGTGGTTTAGAGTAATCCTTATTATAAATATTAAAATCAAATGCCAGATGGTGGCAGCGCACACCTTTAATCCCGGCACTCAGGATGCAGAGGCAGGTGGATGTCTGTGAGTTCGAGGCCAGCCTGTTCTACAAGAGCTAGTTCCAGGACAGGTTCCAAAGCTACACAGAGAAACCCTGCCTTGAAACCCCCCCACCAAAAAAATTAAAATCAAGAGGGGAGTCCAAGAGATACCCAAAACAATATTGGTTTTCCATTGCCTTTGGTTGCCTCCCAGAACGTGAAGATAAAACCCCGCTACTGGAGATGCTACACACTTTCGATGGAAGAGGTTGGAGAACTGGTCTGGAACTGACTTTGAAGCCTCCTTCCTGCGGACTGGCTCTCTTGGTGTCTGAAGATGCTATGCAAGCTGACAGGAGAGAAACGCAACCACTAGTCCTACCCGAATGGAAAGATGGCAAACAACAGCAGTGGCCAGCATGGCAAAACATCTCTAATGATGCCATAGTGATGTTTATTTGTTGGGGGTAACTGAGGACCATCTCATTGGACTTATACTATCTGATAATGTAAACCCAGACAGTCACCCGTGACTTATAAGGCCATGAGCCCTAGAGGAAAACCTACTACTGCTTCTTTTCTAAACTGGCATCGTTTCTGACTGCATTCTAAATCCTTACCTGTAGATAAGTGCAGCTCTGACCCCTCAGCAAGGAAGCTTCTCTTTACAGGAAATGGAGACAATTACAGAAATCCACAACTGGAAGAATGCAGAGAACCTCTGGCTGTGGGGTGCCCACCCCAACAGGCACTTCTACAGCACACCTCGCATACCCGAGGCTCAGGGAACATCACGGAAGTGGGCAGAGAGATTCTAAGACTCAGGGCAATAGGATATCTGCTGTGAGATCAGGTTTGCTAGACAGGGAAGCTGTACCCATGAAATCTCAACATTTTGGTTGCCATTGAGATCAGCATGATAGCATTCATCGTCATGCCATTGTGGATGGGAGAAATCTCATAAGGCCTATCCCTGGAGGAAGAGCAACAGGCAGTTAATATCGCCGAGAAGGGAAGATTCAGTCTTCTTCACGGACAATCAATTTGATAGGTTACCCAATCCCAAGCGTTCATTCCTAAACACATACACACATGAGCCACACTAAATGGACTCGGCAGGCTGTATTGTGTGTGTGTGTGTGTGTGTGTGTGTGTGTATGTGTGTGTGTGTGTATGTGTATGTGTGTGTGTGTATATATATATGTGTGTGTGTGTATGTATATATATGTGTGTGTGTATGGTATATGTATTTATCTATGTATATAGGGTATGTATGTAACAATTTTAAAAGAGGTCATGGACTTGAGAGGGAGATTGGGGGGACAGGAGGAGTTGGAGTGGTAAGAAGGTGTGGAAATGATGTAAGTAGTGTACTCACGTATTAAAATCTCAAAAAGTTAAAATTTTAATTAATAAAAAGTCAATATGCTATTGACATAGTCTTTACAATGGTATTTTGGGTAAAGGCATAGACTTCTTCATAGTCAAGATAAAAAAAAACACTCAGCACTCCCTGAGTGTAAGTAATTGACAGCTCAGTAAGTACAGATCCCACACGTTAGAGCTGCAGTTCTCAACCTGTGGGTGGTGAGCCCCACAAGATTACATATCAGATACCCTGTATATCAGGTATTTACATTACAATTCATAATAGTAGCAAAATTGCAGTTATGAAGTAGCAAGGAAAACGGTTTTATGATTGGTGGTCACCATAACATGTATTAAACGGTCGCAGCATTAGGAAGGCTGAGAACCACCGCATTAGAGCGTTTTGAAAATACAGAACTCGGAATAGAATACCTCTAACTAAATAGAAGCTCTGAATAGAGGAATTGTGTCAAAGAACCTCACACCACCAAATGCCCAGCTTACTCTTAATGCTCCCAAATTAGATCAGCTGATGAATTTTAGATGGCCGCTATATAGCTAAACACTGTAAATTCTAAACATGTGGTGGGCAAGAAAACTGGTAGTAAGAGCTATCCTGTAACAGCTCAGAGGTAGGACCACAGGCTTTGAGAGGCCAGCAGGCACTTGTGCTATGCTATTCTGTCTCCAACAGCGACACTTGGAAACATTCATAGCACTGGCCTTGAAACTGACGCCTAGTCAAACTATTAAAAAAAAATCATCTGGACAAAATCCACAATTTGTTACAGTTTTGTTAAAAGAAACTGACTAGCCCTACCTGACCCACCTGAAGAAATACTAACCAACAATACTGCTAGTGTTTAAGGTCAAAGCCACGGTCCTACGATTTCTCATGTTTGTTCCTTTCCCACACATGAACTACAAATCAGCAGTTAGTTCTAGTTACACAGAGAAACTGAAAATGTTCCCTTAATGCTCAGTTTTAGCCTTGCCATTATGGAATTTAAGTAAACAAACAAACAAACGAAAAGGAGCCATTTTGACTCTGTTACTCCTGGTGGAGAAGAAAATATCATCACCTACGATGGTTCCTATGCAGAATGCTCGCACTGAGCCAATGAAGCCTTTGTGACTAGTTCCCAATTTCAGAATCCGTAAGAATGAAAGAACCTAAGGACACTAAGTCAGAAGATGGGACAGTGTCCAGTGTGTCCATTCAACAAGTCTAGGCTATGAAAACAGAAGAGCCTGGCATAGGTCCTAAAACTTCAGAGCCATAAAGTCCAACTACACTCGATTACTTTGTCCCTATCCTGTGGACAAACCATGTGTCAAAGACGCTGTGTGAGTGACTACAAACACTTGAATATAAAAGAAATTAGGCTCAGTGTGGTAATGGTATGTTGGCTATGTTGGACAATGTTCTTAAAGCTTTCAGAGATTGAGTGGGAGAGTAATGAAAGAGAGATCTTGGTAGAAAGAGCAACAATGAACTTAGGGAGAAACATGGCGCTAGGGAAATTCCCCAAGAATCCACAGTGACCCCAGATAAGACTCCTAGCAATAGTGGAAAGGGAGCCCGAACTGGCCTTCCCTGTAATCAGATTGCTGAATACCCCCAACTATCATCATAGAGCCTTCATTCAGTAACTGAAGGAACCAGATGCAGAGATCCACAACCAAGCACCAGGCCAAGCTCCAGGAATCCAATCAAAGAGAGGGAGGGGGGAATATAAGAGCAAGGGAGGTCAAGATCATGATGGAGAAATCTACAGAGACAGCTGAACCAAGCTCGGCGAAACTCATGAACTCTAGACGGACAGCTGTGGAGCCTCCATGGAACCAAATTAGGCCTTCCATATGGGAGAGGCAGTGGTGAAGCTTGGACTATCTGTGAGGCAGTAAGACCAGGATCTATCCCCGGTGCATGAGCTAGCTTATTGGAGCCCATTCCCTATGGAGGGATGCCATGCTCAACCTAGATACAGCGGGGAGGGGCTTTGTACTGCCCCAACTTAATGTGCCAGACTTTGTTGACTTCCCATGGGAACCCTTACCCACTGGGAGGAGTGAATGAGGGGTGGACTGGGGGTGAGGTGGGTGAGGAGGAGGAGAAGCAGGAGAACTGTGGATGGAATGTAAAATAAAATTTAAAAAATAAGTTAAAAACAGCTTTTAGAGATAAAACTTTTAAATACTTTAAAATACTTCAGTGTTTCGAAAAGGGAAGAGCCATAAACAATTCCAAACAACTTAGACTAACTGACCCAAAATTACAAATCCTACCTCAGTATCAAAGATTTTGGCTAACTAGACAACATGATATGTGCCTGAAAGATTCTTATCACAGGGGCCTCCTGCAAAGTGCCAAGTAGAATAACGCAATTTAGTGTAAAATATTAACCTTTAAAAGATCTCACATACTCCTAGGTAAACTTTTAGCCCTGCTAACCAATGTTTTAAAAAAGCATAATATTCCAGAATAATCACAAGCCTGAAAGGACATTGGATGTTGGGTTTTCATCCTTATGCCTTTATACACGACATTCCATTCCATCTATGAGAATAACTTCCTTTGTACATGAAGAAACAACCTTGACTCCAAAGCATAACTAACAAAAGAGGCAGTGAACTTTCCAGCATTTAGGTAATCTTTGGAAAAGTTCAGTTTAAAGGAGTCTAACAATCAGTGCATCATCCAGCAACTTATGATAAATAATCACTGTAATAGACGACGGCAGCCGTTGCCTAAGAGCAATGTAAAGGCTACATTGGAAGTAGTAAAATTCCTCGCTCAGACAAAGGCCAATGAGACCTACAGAATACATGTATGTACTCTTCAGGGAGTTTACACACTAGTTCAAAGATTTTAAAAAAAAAAGTGGCCTTTTCGTTGGTTTAAAGAAATGCACAATTTAAACATACAGTACCCTCTTTGGTGTACAGACGTAACAATATCAAAAACTAAGAAAATGACACAAAACAAATGTAGCCCCAAACGAACCTGAGACCCAGCTGCCTGCAGATGACTTCTGCGTCTGCGTCATCCCATTGGTCGTCACAGATGGTCCCCCACTGGCCAGCGTGGTACAGCTCCACCCGACCTTCATGCCCGCTGTTCCCACCAGCCAGGCGGACGACGGGCAACAGCGGGCCTGTGTGATACAAAATCAAAAGCCACTCTGAGTCACGTTTTCTTCCTTCTCCGTCGCAGTACATGTATTTCATTTCCTCCCGTTCTCAGAAGTAATATTGATTAGGCCACACTGGTAACATGGGCAATAATCTCTAAAAGACATTACGGGAATCTTGACCAGTTAAAATACTCCAGATCGAACCAGGTTCATATAGAGAGCTCTTTGGAGAAGAGTCCTAATTTAGTGTTTTTGCAACTTCAGAAAACAGAAAGGACACATGAACAAGCTTCCAATCACTCAAGAAACAGTTAATTTTCATCAGATTATGATGGCGTCATTCATTTATTTTTTACTTATAGTAAATTGAACATTCTCAAATGTAATTATTAACTATAGTTCTCCTGTCTATAGCACACTGGTTTTCAAGGTGAATTATTTTTACATTTGTAGAAATTAAGGGAAATTTCCATCTGATTCATTATAATAAATTAATGGACATTATATGTTGGACCTCCAAAAAACAATTCTTGAAAATTCACTTGGGTGCAGCTCAGTGCACTTTCACTTGCTGTGTTGAGGACCCCACAAGTGGCCACATTCCCATGGTCTTGGTGCCTCGTGGATCTCTAAAGCCCTCTGTCACCACTCCTGGCCCACTCATTTGACTGTTACCATACGTCCCCTACCTCCAACCCTACAAACAATCCCAGGATGGTTTCCGCCTCACAATCCTTATTCTTACTGAGCCTTATGCTTGAACTCATGGACCCCTGATCGTCACATAACTGCCACTTTCTCTTCATTAGGTCCTCAGCTATCAACATCCCTTCCCCAGGAGGCCTGACTTGGCTGCCCGAGCTGAATCAGCACCCTAGCGGGTCGTGGGTGCAAACTGTAATCTTAGCTCTCAGATGTAGCAGGCTTTTTACCTTGGGCCATCAACCATCTCCCAAACCATGATACAGAGATTTCTTATTAGTTATGAATGTTCGGCCTAGTTTAGGCTCACTTCTGGCTAGCTTTTTTAACTTAAATTAACCTGGTTTTCTTTATGTGCCTTTTTCCTGGAGGCTTTTTACTTTTCTTTCCTTCTGTATATTTTACTTTCACTGCTGCTCATGTCTGACTGGCTAGCAGTTGCCTGGCTTCTTGCCCTGAGCATGTCACCCTCATTTTCTTTTTTCTTCTCCTCTCATTCTTAGGTTTCTCCTCCTATTTATCCTCTCTGCCTACCAGCCCTGCCTATCCCTCTCCTGCCTGGCTATTGGCTGTTCAGCGTTTTATTAGACCAATCAGTTGCCTTAGGCAGACAAGGTGAAACAGGAACACATCTTTTCACAATTAAACAAATGCAGCATAAACAAAAAAAAATGTAACACATGCTTGTCCAGTTAAAACAATATCCCATAATACTCAGGAGGTAAAACTAGTAGGACATTCACAAGTAGAAGATAGCAAGTTCTAGACCAACCAGTACCACACAGAGAGACTCAGTCTCAAAGTAACAATAAAAATGAATAGGAAAAATCATAAAATGGCACTCAGAGGCATGTCCTGATCCATTGATGAATGTTGCCTCTTGGATGTTTGTTCTTATTTAGGATTGTTATTGATTATTTGTGTATCAATTGTCACTCCGTCTGAATGAAGATGAGGACAGAGACACTGTCTTCCCTGCCTGCATATTCATGAACCTGATAGAAGGCATGAAAGAGGTATTAGTTGGCTGAATGGTTAGCAAATAACACCCAGAATCTAGAGAAGATATTTCAAACAAGGGAGAGTTCTTCACCAGGCCCGTGTTTTCAGTTGTATTTACAGATATACGGTATCTACAGGATTAAAAATGGTGCAGTGAGTGTCCCAGGTGTCCAGGGAGAATGTTTTTTGAGATCAAAGGGATAGAAGGCAATACGTTCAGGAAGCTGAAGGCATGACCCAGACCAGAGAGAATGAAGGAAAACATAGATCCACCCTTAGTGCCTGGGAGCCACTCCATCAACTGGGGATAATTCTAGAGTCTGCCTGCATGGAGCCTAAGGTCGACGGTTAGCTTCACCTCTGAGCAGCTGTGAGGGTCACTGATGTAGAGTCTGAAGACTTCAGACTTCAGTCCCAGTCTACTAGTTAACATCCACAGATGCATCCTCCCGACAAAGCAATTAATCCTTTGCAGGTTTGCTACATATAAAACCAGGTCTGCCTGTAGATACCTAAATTATAGGAGCATAGAAAAGGATGAATTTTTATGACAGGTTTAGGTGAACAGAGAAGAGCTGAGTTAAGTGTGCATGAAAATATCATGAGGAAATCTACTTCCTTGTATACCAAGCAAAAATTAATAGGTAAAAATAGAAATGGCAAAACTGAATGGGGCAAACAGTGGAATTTATAGGAATAAAAAAATAAAAGAGAGAAAACATAGACAACATCAAAATGTAATGGGCCTTTCACACTCCAGAAAGGCATTGTCAGTGTTGCTTTGGGGAAGGTTATGGAGCCTCACTGGAGGAAGTGGGTCATTGGAGGCTTTGTAGCCCTGCACTACTTCTGTTCATGGTTCCATGCAATGTGACTAGGCAGCCTCTTGCACCTACAGTTATGCCTTCCTTGCCTAGCGCCACATCATCATGGCCATAATGCACCATGTCCTTCTGAAACTGTAAGCCAAAATAAGTCGCACTTGTCAGAGTATTTTTCATAGCAATGAGAAAGTAACTAAGACAATCACACGTGGACAAGCATCTGCTCCAAGTGCAATATTTCATATTTGGTATCAAGATGATCTTGAACCTTTCAGGATTTCCTGGTGCCAAAGTAAGTAGCTCATGTACAAATAATATGCAGCACATAATATTTCTGTAAATAAGATATAAAAACAGAAACTATGATAAAATTAGATATCATTTGAAAGCCAAACAGAATCATAGGTAGATGCATTCATAGTCAAAAGTAATTATATTGTTGACTATGGTTTAGACTTATGTCTGGATTTAAACATGTAAGGAAATGATTTAACTGAGGCACATTTATCATCTAGAGTCATATTTAAAACACAGTGAAACTAGAATGAGTTTTTTTTTAATCATGGGAAAAGCTACACACGATAGCAGCTGCCACCTTCTAAGATCACGCCCCACCCACCAGATGTCTATTTCACAAAACACTATGTTTTTAAATCTCCTTGACAACAAACTTCATTCCAATAAATAGGAATATGGCCCAGTTCAGATAACGCTATTTGTTTTGTTATTCCGTTTCCTCAGAAAACCCCAATAGCAGATGTTACTTTTATCAAATGCAAGAAAAAAATTTATCAAAGCACTTGGATTTTTATAAATGAAAGAAACTAAGAAACATGAATTTGGAAGAAAAATAGAAAAGCACACGTCACACATTTGAATACATATAAATCAAGGAAATCAAAACATCAAATCAGAAACCTTTAAAAATTACACTTTTAAATTTTATCTTATGTGTACAGTATTTTGCCTGCATGTATGGATATGTGCCCATATATACATACATGTGGACAAAACTCTCATACATACAAAATAAAAGTAAATAAATCTTGAAAAAAATTAAAAAGTGGAGAGTAATAAAGAAAGGTACCCAAAGTTGACCTCTGACTTTGAGATGTGCAGACACTGTGGTGTGTATGTATACACACATTCACACTACAGAGAGAGTGAGAGAGAAGGGGAGAGAGATGGAAGAGAGAAGTTATATAGGAGAACCTTTATTTTGTAAGTTAAGAAATTAAAAAGAAAAATAAGCCCTATTAAAAAACTTCTGAGATAATTTGCATATTGATGTGCTCTCATGTATGGTTTTAAGGTAATTTTCAAAAAATGTTATGTTTACATTATCCATTAATTTCACTTGTACTTGCTTAGCTGCTCACCACTATTATTTTCTCAAAAAATGTTAGCATTTAAGGGAAATACATCATATTTCACAACGAAAGCACAAGAAAATCAAATGGCAACTAGAAGGAAGGCAAAGTCTATCCTGTCAAATCCGGATTGTTCAGGAGGCCACATGGATGTGACCACACAACTGACAGACCATTTGAAATTCATCACAGAGTCTGAACCTTTAAATTTAGACTAAGCAAGAGACGTCCCCGTCTAATTAAAACATCTGGGGCACAGTATGTCTTAAAGGAACATGTTTGGAGTCAGTGAGATGACTCAGCAGGTAAACGTGCCTGCTGCTAAATTGCTGGGGTAATGCAAACTGTCAATTGTCCTCTGAGCTCCACGCACATATGAGGTATGAGCATACCCGCCAAATACACACACTAAATAAATAAAGAAGAAAGTAAGTAAAAAAAAATTAAAGAAATATGTCTGAGGGGCTTGAAGAGTTTGAGATTATTCGAAAACACAAAGCCTTCTACAGGTAGATATAATATGCATACCACAAACACCAGAAGTCTATTTCGTTTGTTTAAAGTTTCCAACAGTTTGTTTCAATCAAATAATCCATTTATTCATTTCAAATGTTATCTGAAATCACATTTAAATTGATACATCATCTGTATTCATTTTGGGGGGTGGAGGGTTTTCAAGACAGGGTTTCTCTGTAGCTTTGGTGCCTATACTGAAACTAGCTCTTGCAGACCAGAGCTGGCCTCGAACTCACAGAGAGCCTCCTGCCTCTGCCTCCCACGTGCTGGGATTAAAGGCGTGCGCCACCACTTCCCAGCTATTCTGAATACCACCAAATGAGTCATGTCTACAGAGCTAGGATGTTCTAGTAACAAAACAAACGACAGCTACACTTAAACGGCAAACAATAATGGTGAGACGTAACACCTATCTGGGAGAGAGAGTCTTCCCCAGGGAAAAGGACACCAGGTGCCTACCAAGGACCAAATGGTCAGCTCTGAAAACTTGCACACAAGGAGCGTACAGACTGAGCAGGTTGTATTTATTTAGTTAGAAATATTTGTGCATATGCATAGATGTATGTAACAACAATTAATGAAGAGGTCACTTATTTGAAAACGAGCAAGGAGGGGTATATGAGAGGATTTGAGGGAGTAAAGGGAAGGGAGAAATAATCTAATTATATTATAATCTGAAAAAATAATTAAAAATAGTGCTTAACAATGTTGTCGATAAGGAATGATGTAATTACATCACCTAAATAACAGAGGCAATTAGAGATGGGAAAAAGAAAACCTGAGGAGCATTCAAAGACAGTGGAAATGGTTTCCAAGGCAACATTCTACTGCACTATAACTTCTCGGGCTTGTAAACACAACACTGAGAGCCTGGGGTCACATAGGTCTCACATCTATCTGTGATGTGAGAAGAGATGAATCCTGGTCCAATTGTCTCTTAACAAATTCACACACTCTCGCAATTCTGAGAAGTCATTTGGAGCTCTCTGTCAGGCAGCAGTTTGTTCTTCCTGTGTTTATTTTCCTAGGATGCTTGAAGTGATGGAGATCTTAAAAACTATAACTAATTTCCTGTATTTGTGAATGAGAAAAGCTATATACAACACCATTGAGAAGTTGGTGTGTCATGATCAGTCATCACCTGGACTACTTACTGCCTGACATTGTCCCCTTGCCTCTAAACCTAGGCAAAGATGCTACTAGAACCCCCCTTTCATGATGTTAAGTATTCTAACAGGCATTATAGCATGTCAGTGATCATCATTCTACTAGAAATATCACAATAAATTTACCAACTGGTACAAGGGAGTAAACTAATCAGGCAGATGTGTAGACAGCCTCAGACTGTCTGTCCACAGAGAAGAGTGAGTCATCGCCTTTGTCAGGATTCTACCAGCAGGGGTGACTTTGTCCTAATGGCCACACAGATTTGCAGTTGGGCTATGGATATGATGTGTATATGCGTAGACACATTTGCAGTGGTTTGAAAGAAAATGGCCCCCAAAGACAGTGGCACTATTAGGAGGTGTGGTCTTGTTGGAGGATATGTGTCACTGTGGGGGCAGGCTTTAAGGTTTCTTTTCTCAAGCTTCACTCAGTGCGATAGTCAACTTCCTGTTGCCTGCAAGATGTAGCACTCTCAACTCCGGCACCACATCTGCCTGCACGCTGCCATGCTCCCCATCATGATGATAATGGACTGAACCTCTGAAACTGTGAACAATTAAATGTTTTCTTTATAAGAGTTGCTGTGGTCATGGGGTTTTTTTAATAGCAATAAAAACCCAAACTATGACACATTTATACAAATTTATAGGTACACAATTAAAATGGGAAAAGGAAATAACCTTAGTTCAATAAAGGAAAGAATGAAAAGCAGACTAATCATAAAGTTCAAAGCCAGGTAGACTAAGTGCTCTTACTATACAGATCAACAGTACTGCTTCTCACATAAACCGTAAACTCAATTCTTTGTCTGGCAAATACTTTCCAATTGCCACAATCCTGTGTTATCAAAAATGATCTATCCCCTTCCCCACACACATAAATGCCCTTCACAGTGGTAGCTAACTCTTCTGGATCATATTCTAACAGACCTAAGCCTACACTGCCTTCAAATCCCACAAGGGCAAATTTTCAGGGATTCTTGTCTTCTCAATACTTTCATTTTGAGATTTCACTCGTCATTTTGTATTCCAAGCAGAGGTCTGGGGACAACTACATCAACCATTATAAATGCATACACCAAGCCAGCCATGGATGTGAAGGCTAACAATGACAGCTTGTCAGGAAGAGCACCAAAGACCATCAGCTGGATGCTTTTGAAAAATTCCAATCCCAAAACACTATAATGCTTTACATTCTACTTTCTTATTTTTTGGCAAAATATTGAACTTACTGTCATTTTAGATTATAGTTTTTTTTCTTTTTATGCAGATATATGTTCAGCTTTAGAAAGAAAAGAGAACACAAAAGATTTCTGAGATTACAGAAATTGATCTCAGAGACAACTTTGTTAAAAGTAGAGTTCTTCATATATATACATATGTCTATGTATGTAAACAAAAACACATGAGGCCATATCATAATGTGTAGAAAAGAGACAGGAAAGTCTAAATGTAGGGGGATGAGCAAGTACTGAATGTAGGTAATAAATATGAGCCATGCAATAAAATATAAAGCTAACTATTTTCTAGTGCTTACTCTGTCATGGGTTTTTGTTTTTGTTTTTGTTTTTGTTTGGTGGTAGATAAGTGCATAAGAACATATTCCACAGTGAAAGTGTAAAATCCAGTGTCAAGTGCCATTGCTTCAGATTTCCTATTTTAACTGTATAGAAGCTCACTGATGTGCATAGACATATTATGTGCAAGGTTTAAAATAATAAAGTTTATAAAATTTAAAATAAAAATATTAAAACTAAAAAAAAAAAATCCCCAAACATATGGCATGGAAGAGTTATCTTCAGCCATTGTATGGCTCTCGATCAGTTCACGGAAAGTAGAGACAGCCGATAATGATGAAATTCCCCGCACGAGTTTCAGTTTTTCACCTTTAAGACTGTTTCTGAACTGTATCTTCCCAACAGATGTTGAAGTGCTAATTCATTCCCCGTATCTGAGAATATGGTCTTTGTAAATGGTTAAGTGAAGATGACGTCATTAGAACGGGCCTAGAGAGGCTGTGCTACTGCAGGCAGGGGAAATTCTGAGGGAAAGGCCCACGCAGGGCCACTGGCGTGTGACTCCTGGGTGTTTGTCTCATACGGCAGGAGCTTGGAGATGCTCACAGACAACCTGTAGCAAGCCCTTCCCTTGAGCCATCAAGGCTGCTTGGCTCAGCCAACACCTTGGTACCAGCCTGTCTGTTTCAAGCCATTCAACTTGAAGTACTTACGGGTTTGCTAGCAAAGCATGGCAGCCTCCCTGGCCTTCCCTTTCTTTGGATGACTAGACACTCTTCCAGGGAGTCTGCTTGGGGGATTATCATTTAGATTCCCTCTTGATGGTTAGTGCTATGACACCATTTGCTTGTGGGTAAATTATTTAATGGCATAAAATTTGGGAGATGTTCTACTAGGGTTCTATTAACTATGGCTTGACTGTGGTTAAACTACCATCTTTCATACGACATCATAGGAAATGTCTTTAACTAAGGAATAGCTTGTGGGATTTATAAATTTCCAGTAAGCATAACATCAGTGAGTAGAATTGGGCTTTCAGAGGATGTTTTCTCACTTTGAACTAGCCCAACTCTTTTTTTTTACCGGTACTAAAGGTAGCTACATGAATAATAAATGGACAGTTACTATGAATTATAGATGTGAACTAATGGAGGCAGATAGAGTTGAGTTGGATGTTAGTTCAGACAAATGCCCCGACACTAAACGACGACTTGATTTCACTTTTACCTGGGATGCTATAATTCGAATCTACCATTCCACGATGTTAAAACAGACTTAAGTTACATCTGAGGACGACCATAGATGAAGCCAGCACACTTCAGTTTCTTTCAGACAGGTTGAAAAGAAATTCTCATTGTTAAATTAGCATCCTTTAACTGTGCTTGAAAAGTCAACAAGCGTTCTTCCAATTCAGTTGTCTTCAGATAACGTTATTTTTTATCATTTGTGTATATTATGCAGCATACTTAATGCAATGTAATATACATATTAACAGCTCCAAAATGTAATGGAGTTTTTTTTTAATTCTTCTGCTTTTATAAGCTGAAATTTCTGTTTTAAGAATGTTTTGGTCAAGAATGTAGCCGGTTGCTTGTTATTACCAGCACACATTCAACTTATTCCACTAAAACAATAGAAGTGGCTAAAATTAATTGCTTTATATGCCTGTGAAGTTCAATAATAGATGAAAAAATATTGGCATGGTAACATGACATTTTTTGTTCTTAATAAAACTTTCAAAAATTTATTATGATCCCTGTATATTACAAATATTCTAATTCCTAGTAGTTCCAAAAGCTCCAGGGGTAGGACTTACTTTTGCTGATTCTTCTTTCTCTTAAAACAAATGTGCATTGTGGTAACCAATTAACCGAAACAGCTTAGTTTTTCATTTGTTATATTTGGGAAAGAGTGGGATTTTCCAAACAAAGCTGACCGATACATGTGGTTCCCATCCTTTATTTCTTCCTTGACTAACGAAGATGAAAGATATTTACACAATGGGTCTGAGGAGAAAGCATTTTCTCAAAGATGCAGGATTAAAAGGGATACAGGAGGAGATGGGAGTTCTAACACAAAATGATAGCATCTCAGTCTTTAGCACTAGCTACCCTGGAACTCATCATGCCGCCTATACTGGCCTTAAGCTCATGGGTAATGCTCCTGTTCCAGACTCCCGAGTACTGAGCTTATAGGCATGAGCCACTATGCCTGACTCAGCTAACATTTTAATTGATACATCAAACAGCATAGGGCCTTCCATAAGGGATGCCTGTAAACAGCAGTATTTAGCCTGTGTGTCCATCATTTCTCTCTGAACTAAGAAATTTGGGGTTGCTAAGTAATTAGAAGCAGATTAGCATGAGGTGATAGAGGCTGTATCTGGGGGTCATTCTATTATGATCTAGATTTCTCAAATGCCCTCCAAAAGCCAAGGGCTAAGGTTTGGCCACCAGCCTATGAGTATGTTGAGAGATGTGTGATGCACAGTCACAGGAAGCCAGGTAATTATGGGTAAGCACTTGGAGGGGAATCGGAACCCTAGCCCTTTATTCTTTCTCTCTGTTTCCTGGCTGACAAGCCATGAACAGCTGTGCTCCATCAGGACCCCTACCATGATGCTCTGCCTCAGAAGAGCCCTCAGAACAATGGAACCAAACCGGCCGTGGGCTGAAATTTCTGAAAAGAGAAGTCGAGGAAGACCTCTCCCCCTTTCAAATTGATCATCCTGGGCATTTCATCACAGCGATGAGAAATCGACTAACAGATTCATTCTGAACCTTCATTATCTATTCTACCTGTGTTACCAGCCATCGTCTGCCTGAGGCTAATTCGCTGCTGGCTAAAAATGAGAATTCCCCTTCTGCCGTGACAGCTTGGGACTGTGAAAATGACCGCCAGTCCGAGCCAGGAAGCACTGTCTCATGGCAAAGGATCGTTGGAGGGAGGCAGCCAGTTGCCTGTGGAAATATGAGAGTAGCCTCTTGCTCCCACTCAGTGAGGATGGATGTTCCGGTAAACTATGCTGTTATCACCACACACAGGCAAAACAAATACCAAAGATGCTGTTCTGGAAGACCACACAGGAAACCAGTGTTGCCATAACCAGGCCTGCTCTGAGGTTACGAACCAGTAAGGTAAAGCCACAGTATAGCTGACGTCATCGCCCTTCGCTGCACCCTCTAGCAAGGCCCTGATGCTTTCCTGTAGCTTTTCTTGGACTTCGAAAGAGTCACCTAAACAGTTTCTCGTCTTCTCATCAGAAGACACCTTAGAACGTCACCATGCAATTCGTGATCTGGATGTGGGAATTAGGACTCTGAGGCTAGAGACTATGCATTTTAATAAGTTGCTGGTGAATTTTTAGATATTTTTCACATTTATTTATTTTGGGGGTGTGTGTAGTGGTTTGAATAAGAATGTCCCCCATAGGCTCATGTATTTAATGCGTAGTCACCAGGCAGTGGCACTGCTTGAAAGGATCAGAAAGAATAAGAGATGTGACATCGTTTGCAGAAGTGTGCCACTGGGAGTGGCTTTGAGGTTTCAAAAGTCCAAGCAAGCCCAGAATCTCTCTCTCTCTCTCTCTCTCTCTCTCTCTCTCTCTCTCTCTCTCTCTCTCTCTCTCCCTCCCTCCTTCCCTCCCTCCCTCCCTCCTCCTCCTCCTCCTCCTCTCTTCTTCTCTACAGATCTTCTCCAGGCACCATGTCTGCATGCCTCCATGCTCACCGCCATGATGATAATGGGCTAACTTCTGAAACTGGAAGCAGGTCCACAGTTAAAATGTTCTCTCTCATAATAATCACGTTAGCCATGATGTTCCTTCCCATCATCAGAACAGTGACTAAGACAGGGGCATATGCCTTGGTGCACATGTGAAGGTCAGAAGACAACTTAAAGGAGCCAGTTTTTCTCCTTACCTCATGTGAGTGCCAGGGATCAAACTCAGGTCGTCAGACTCAATGGCAAATAGTTTACCTGCTTAACCATTGTGCCGGTCCTCTCTAGGTAAAGTTTAATGTTCCTTGTGAGAACTAACTCCCTGGACTGACTCGGGTTTCCCAATCCCCACAAAGATGTTTTATTACTAATACGTAAATTTCGTGGAGCCAGAGCCAACACATTACATTTCCTGCTCTGATCTGACCACGCCCTGATCACCTGAGACATTTCCCCAACCCCCATTCCTTCATCAGCATGCAGGAGGGCCCTACTTCCTCACTCCTCCATATGGGACTCGAAACTCTGCTCTGACCCCAGTCTGAGTGTTAAAGGAGGATCACATTTCTATATATTCGTCTTTTCTTTTGCTCCAGTTTACTGTAAAGAAAAAAAAACCTTTGAAGCATAAGGTACTGGAAATAATGCGCATTGTACTTGCACTAAATGTGATTCCTTTTCCTTCTTTCTGCACTGAGACTAGCCCACAAGCTAACAAGTGAGTGTCGCAACCCAGCGCAGAGATTTCTACATTACATACAAATAAAGAAATGGAGCAAAACGAGCTGCCAGATGAAAATGGCCACATTTGTGTGCCCGTCCTACCATGTGTTCTTCTGCTTTCCTGCCTTTCCTGTAGGATCGCCAACAGGAAAGTGTAGGGGTTCCTTTATAAAGAGGACTATGGAAAATAAATTAAACAAGCATCTTAGTCCAGCATCCAGCACAGAGCGAGGGTTCCATAAGTCCTAGGTGTAAATATAGACAAGGTCATTCTGAGTACATGCCCAGTGCTTTAAAAAATTCTTTTAATTAATTTGCTCAGAGACTGATTTTCTGCAGCTGGAGAGAGAGATGCTCAGCAGCCAAGAGTGCTGACTGTGTAATAATGGTGACTGCAGTTCGGATGCCAGCGCCCACATGACAAGTAGCACATCCTGCCCATGTCTTTAGCAGCAGCCCTGAGGAGAGCAGAGGCGAGAGGAGGTCTCAGGGAGAGACCCCACGTCAAAGCAATACGTAGAGTGGTAGAAGAGGACATCCAGTTGCCCTCTTCCGGCCTTCAAGTGAAGGACACATGGGGCCATATACACGCACGCACGCACGCACGCACGCGCGCGCGCACACACACACACACACACACACACATGTGCGTACACTCAGAGACACGGCATAAATACGCACAAATGAACAAATCTTTTTTGGAAAAAGAAAACACCCTGCTTTTCTCTACATGAAAAAACTCAAAGCTCTAACAGTTAAGAGTCTTACCCAACATTTGCTGTGTCAGAGCCACACCAATGCTTTCTAAAGAAGAATCCCACATTCTTTTATTATTTTACAGTATTCTTGTCCAAACCCCTGAAATGTGTGGGAATAAGGAAGCTGTAAGATTCAGAGCATGCCAGAGGTCTCAGAAGCTTGGATTATAGCTAAACAGACTTTCAGGAGTGAGTGACAGAGCCCAGGGCTTCGGATAGCAAGGTTGGGTCCTGCAAGAGGGATTCAGGTATGACACAGCCAGTCTCTTTCCTGTGTTTGTTACTTATCTTGGCTGGCTTCTGTTTCTCTTATATTTTGTAAACCCAAACACAACCACATTTGAGATTTTGGATGCTAAACACTAGCTATGAATCTAAAGGCATTGAAAAATCGTATAATTCCTCTCCAAAGAGTGTCTCAAAGGCAAAGCCATTCTCCTCACTAAGACTATGGAACTGGAAGTTTCTTGTGTGTTTGAAAGGAGAAATAGATTGCCACAAATTTTAACTTTGGATTCCTTTTTTTTTTACTATGTTTTGAAAGGGAAAGAGTCTGTCATTTCTTGCCTACTAATTTCTGTATAATTCTCTATTATTGTTATTTATAAAACTGGGAATAATAACAAAAAGCTGCCAATGATTGCTAGACACAACACATTTTAAAAAATGATCTTAGAGTAAATGAGGTAACAGCGGAGCTCTTTGCTTGACATCATCCTGATTTTTTTCACAGCCACTTTGGCATTCTCTCCATGAATCATGAGTGCAGCGATGACTTCATTCTCCAGGATGAAGAATAATTGATCTTAACCTTCGTATCACTTTCCTTTAACTTGAAGCACTAACTCAATTGAAGGCAGAGATAAATAAAATTTCTGTGAGAAAGGAATGACATTGGGAAAGGTTACCTCCAAAGGCCGGAAGCACACACTTCAGGAGATTTATGAAACTCCTGTCATAGAGAGTGTCATTGAAAAATTTTTGTTCTACTAGGAGATAGTTGATTTTTTTCTTTCGCAGTTGTTATATGAAATGCAAATTTAATACTAAATACAAACCCCAACAAATCGGATGGAGTAAACCACTGTGTAAAGGTAGATTATTATTTGCATTCAAGTGATTAATGTGATTCTTTTGCTGCCACAAAGCTGAGATGCCCTAGTAACCTTCTTTGCTAAAGTTGACTATTAATTCCAATTCTCCACAAGGGACACACACAGCTTAAGTAATGGTTTGCTGAAGGTTTCTTTTGACTCTAGCTGCCTCCTTAGTTACTAAGGCAGTTCCTGTTCCGTCCCCTTCTTTCCTTTGTTCTTCACTCCCTGGTGTTATTTACCATACTGGCGCCCCAGAACATAACTGTCTTTGTATTTTGGCCTGAGAATTTTGCCATGCTTTAAAGTCAACAATGGCAGCGAGGCAAACATTCACCACAGTTTCCCAAATCAGGGTCTATAGAGCTAAGAAAGTTTGCTGGGACTCATCTTGCATTTAATATTTCCCTTTCGCAAACAAGTGGCTAGCAAATATATGTTCTTCTTTACTACTTCTCTTTTGTATACAGAGTGCATTATCAAAACCAGCTAATACAGACAACAGACACCCACTACCATGCATAATTCTGTCAATGTGTGTGGGGGTGTGAATACACAGAACACACACACACACACACACACACACACACACACACGGTGGCCGGACAGACCTTTAGACCTTATCCAGAGACTAGAGCTGAGCAGCCTTCTTCACAGCTACTATCCCCATGACAATCGTCACACGATGCACGCTTTTTGAACTGATACTTACTGTACAAATGGATGCACTTGACTAGTTATGTGGCTACCACACCACAGTGCAAACCCATAACCTCTTTCCCTTGCCTCCAGGTACACAGATACTGTCCCTAAGCCAGGCTGCCTCCGTGCCAGTTCTCAGCTGCCACCTCTGCCGGGACACCACTCACCTTGACTACAATCGCAGTAGCTCCAGTCCACTTTGCCCTGGGCATTCCGATAAAAGCACCAAGGTCTGCCCGCGCCGTCGGGGCTCCTACAGAAGTTGTGTGGCTGCCCTCGCAGCTCAGCCCAGCTAGCAGGGGGCGACCGCTCCAAGAAGGGTGGCACCTCTGTCCAGTGCAGACACGGGACGCCGAGGTCGGTGGTGTTGCTCCACAGCTCTCCTGCCCCGCAGCCGCGTGGGAGCCTCGGGGGCGTGTGCCGGGAGGTGAGGACCTGCGGGCGCTGGGCAGCTGGTACCCGCGGCGGGAGCGGGAAGCGCGGGGTCCTCGGTGGCCGCCGAGAGCTGGGAAGGTAGTTCGAGTGTTGGGGACGCGGTGGGGACGTTTGCGGGCGGTGCAGGAGCAAGCGCGAGGCGGGCTCAACGCTGGCCACTGCGGGCAGTGCCCCTAAAATCACAGCCAGAACGCAGCGGGCGAGCGCCATGGCTGCAGCGCAGAGTGTGGTCCATGCTAGGCTCCGGGTCCCCGAGGAGGGGGCGGGGCGGGGCCGGCAGAGTCCTAGAGCCCCCTCCCACGCTCGCGCCGCCGCCCTGCTGTCCCGGCCCCGGGGGCGGCTAGAGGATCAGACAGATCCCAAAGGGTCGGCCCCTGGAGCAAAGGCAGGAGCGCCAGGGGCGACTCTGTCGCTGGCTATGAGCGCTGTTGCCCGGAACCCGACCTCCACCCCGCCCTCGGTTGTCAGCCCGAGGCTCAGAGCGGGGCAAGGAACTCCGCGGAGCTCTTGGTGCCAACGCGGGGGACGGTCTAGGCTGCCGGTGCCAGGAGGCACGCACCACAGCCCTGTCTGGCGGCTCCCGCCTGGCACCCGTCCCTCCCACTCTCGGTCGTCCTGTCTGTGTTTTGCAATCTCTGAAATGTGGATGGAATTAGATGCACCTTTCAGCCTTGGCAACTAACAGGATAGAAGTTATCAAAGCTCCCAAGGAATGATAAAACCAATTTGCTGGACTGAGTTCTTTAAGGATGATGGCACGACTCACTGGGCTTGAGTTTCCAATGAACATAAGCGGAAATTAAATGCCCGGGCAGACCCAGCAGAAGGAGCTTGAGCCCTTCTCCTTCCTGCCTCCCACTTTCCTTCAGAACCCCTGGACACCAGTTGTTCAGTTTTCATAGGGAGTCATCCTGATCTCCGTCCTCCACAGAAGCTGCATCCCTGCGCCAGCTGCCTCCTGCCCGCAGGGCAGGGACTTAAATTAAGCCTCTTGATTTGCTGCCTCCGGCAAGAGCTGAATTTCTTCAACCTAGCATCAAAGTAGACTCTGCCTGTGGGTGATGTTACAGTTTTTTCGTGTGGTTCAGTACACCCCTTCCAATATTCCCATGTGCGACTCCCAAGTCTGGACCTGGGGCTGGACCTTTAAGAATTTACCTGGCTCTTGACTAGGCCACTAAGTTAAATAAGAAACCGGAAGCAGGGGATGAAGATGACAAGCTTGCTTTCTGGGACGATTATGTTTCTGCGACGAAGGAATTCTGTTCCGTAGTGAGACACGATCTGAAGAAAACACTCTGTAGACCAAGCTGGCCTCGAACCTTCAGAGATCTGCCTGCCTCTGCCTCTGCTGCTGGGATTAAATGCATACGCCACCACCTTCGGGTAAGACTGTACTTGTGAAAGACAGTAAGATAATACATATCTGAACTTGGTCACTTTGGTTATTGTAGTCGGAGCTGACAGAGCCAGTCAGTCACAGACCTTTCATGGTAGAAAACAGTTTGAATCCAGGTCAACCCTCTTCTTTTCCAGCTGTTTCTTCCAGTTTGAGCAATTTGTGATGTCCCAGGGAGAAGCTGTCCCGGCCTCCAGACTGCCTTCCTTGGGACCCAGTCTCCTCTCTTCCCTCCATGACTTCTACAACCACGGATGCCACGCTTCCTAAGAACAGCGCCATAGATTGACCCCCACACATCTCTTGTGCACCTTGCAGACAGGGAAGCAATGGGAAAGAAGTGTGGAGATGACCCCCGTGGATAAAGTGCTTGCACCTCTCCCACAAGCCTGAAGGTGTGCGTTTGGAACCCCACATGAAACGGGACAGGGTAGGGCCCATCTGAAATCTGGGGCCAATGGCGGGTGTGAGGGGGTGGAGACAGGTGAATCCCTGGAAGTTCCTGGGCCAGCAGCAAGTCTAGGGTTGGGATGGGGGGCAAGAGAGCACTTCTCAAACAAAGTGGAAGGAAGGTCTGAGGTTGTCTGCTCACCTCCATACACAAGCTATGACACACACACATGCATGCACAGCTGTGCATGCACGCACGCACGCACACACACACACACACACACACACACACACACAGACTCATCATGCATGTAGAGATAACGAGCTAAGAAGGTTGTTGGAAGTCAGCTCCAGAGCACAGAGCCTTGGGCAGTCAGGCCTGTCTTCCAGCTTCCTGTCCCAAAGAGGAACTAACGTTTTCCTTACATTTAACTTTATAAAATCTACGCACATAGAGCAGAGTTACCCATAGGAAAAACCACATCTGGATTTCATAGCTTCGGTTTTAAAACCTACCTTTCTTAGAAAATAAAATGGTATTTCTGTAATTGGAGCGTGGATTGAGGGCCTCAATTTGGGTTTCTCCTTCTGTTTCACAGGCAAAGTATGATTTACCGGTCTGTTCTTTGCGTAGTACGCTACCCCTGCTAGTGTTTTCGCTCTCTCTTTCGTCGTCCTTGTTGCCACAGACACGCATATAACCGGGATTTCTGCTTCCCAGACTCATTCCTGAAATGCATGCCGTTCCTCCATCTCTGGTAGGCCAGACCCTAACTGCATCTTCCACGGATCCCTGTCTCCCTCTGTCTCAGATATTAAAGCTAGAGAGAAGAGCGGACAGCAACCCTGTCAGGACTTCTTAGTCACCTTTTCTCTGCCATCTGTTCCTCTCAGCAACAAAGGAACCGGAGCACACATGTCCTCCCCCAGGTATGCTCCACCGCCACACTGGAAAGCCCACAGCAGCCCCCCCCCCTCCCAATCCTCCTTTGTCACCTCCAGTCCCATCAAGTAAACACATTGATTTGTGGCCAAAGAATTCAATTGCTTCATTTCAAAGGCTGCTGTGGCTGAGAAGCAGAATCCTCATGAGAACCCCAGCGAACTGGAGAAAGGATCTCTCTGCTAGCGCGAAGACGGTCGGCAGTGGAGAGGGCCGTGGGCACACCTACACCCACATCTCTTCAGGTTCCCTGGTAATTTTTCTGCACACATTTGGCTTCGTGGTGACTTGTGGAATCATTTTACATCACGTTTTGCTCAATGGGTTTGTATCATTTGATTTGGAAACACGACCAATAAGTGTATTATTTTTACAGTTACCAACATAAATGTATAAAATAACTTCTGGGTAAGGGCCATTCATGATTCAGATAGTGCCTGTATTTTAAAAAGCTGAACAGCTTTCAAACAGATGGTGTAAAGACACTGTTTACTTTTACAACCCCATGTCCAAAAAGCGTATTAGAAAAACAGTGGGTGTTACTCACCCATATTAAAAAAAAAAATCAATATCAGGGCCTGCCTTGGGGTTCTGGGATGTCTGAAACTACAAGGCATTGTCAGTGAAAATACAGTTACATGGATCCAATAATGTCTAACTAAAAACTTAAGTAAGAAGAATAAAGCAATGATGTGGAGTGTAAATGAGGAATCCCCAAATAATTGACAGTACAGTTGGGGCCTGTTGTCTGGAAGAGTCTGGCGATGGAGGTCAGTGCCTCTTTCCTGTATCAGTTTCTATCTTCTTCGCTCTCCCTAAGCAATGACGGCATAGAAGATCAAAGACAGGCACAGCAGTACAGATGGCCTGCTGGTTTTAAACAGTGTGCTCAAGGGGAAGGAGACGGCTCTGCCTGCTTCCTTGGTTCACGATGCACGTGAGTCTCTCGATCTCATCTTCTTGTTAAGGTTGAGTTTTATAACGCAGAACGAAACGGTTTTTACATTTGCGTTTCCATTGAGCATATATTGGAATTCCATCCTCTATGGATGCTGATTCTACAAACGTGCGTTTAGAGCTACCCAAATTGTGTATACAAATAGGTGAGGAACGCAAGTTACTTTTGCCATGGACTTAATCCTGTGCTCAATCTGGCTGGACTTATTGGCATTGGAACACTGGACACTCCACCTCGTTTCTTCAATCCAAAAGTTCCCTGTCTATAGAAAGGGGATGGCAGGGGCATTTACAAGTTAGCCCTGGGAAAAGTGTTTGGATGATTAATCTCCCTTCCTTTCAACAGTTTCGTCCATGCAGTCCAATCAAACATTCAGAGTTTCACGTAAAATGTTTCACCTGAGGAATTTGCCTAAGGACAATGAGCAGTTTCAAATCATATCGCCGCCACCCCCACACCCTGCCCCCACCCCAAACACACACTACGTGCCTTCCAGTCGCAAGTAAACTGAACCCTCATGAGCAGGTAAAGAGATGGCAGGAAAACAGTAGCCAAATCACTGACCGGAGGGCTGGGAATTACAGGAACTCAGCTCTGAAAGGGACGTAGCGTACCAACTTCCGGTCACAGGAGCAATCCTTTCCAGAACTCCGGACAGATGGACTGCCACCTCTTTCTTGAAAGCTGACCGTGGGGAAGCCAGCTCACTCCCTCTCTAGAAAAGTGTTGACTTCTGCGGAGCCAGAAGTGGCCTTCAGGTTGAAGCCAATGTTATCTCACTGGCTTACACTCTCCTGTGGGTGCAGAGTCGCTGCATGGTACAGGGTTCCGTCGACATGGACCTGTGTGAACTAAGGCTCAAGTCCCTGTTGTTTATTGGCGTCTTGGCCTTCCGAAGATGCTGGCAGCTCCGCTTGCCCCCATTCTTCTCCCACACCCAAGGACCGATTTCAGGAAGATGCAGGAACATTAGCTATTTCACACACTCAGGTCCCAGGAGAGGATTTACTGTGTGAGGTATAGATAAGTCCGTGTGACTTAGTGGTCTATTTCTTTCTGCTCATCTTTGAAACCTTGAGAGCCATCAATACAGCTGAGATTAGAACTGGGTTGAAATGAAGGGAAGAAAGAGCAGCTATGCATTGTTTGGCCTGCTGGTTTTCCTGAAGTAGGAGTCTGCTTCAGAGATCCCCCAGGTGGTTGTAAGCGTTTACATTTGCCCGGGAACCAGTGAGGTGGAGATGGGGAGTGGAAGTTAGAGGTCAGAGAGACCCTGGCTTCCTGATCACACATCCGCCAACCTCTCCAGACATAGCTGGGCTGGAAAGTGGCAAGAACAGCTCCCCGCTACAAATTCATAAGGATAAGTTCTATCGTTAGAACCAGGTACTAGGCAGATGGCTACAGCTGCGGTACTTGAAGGAACTCGTGCTTTCTTAGGGTCAGGCAGCCATCTTCGGTCTACTGTTCTCGTCTTTATACCGTATGCTAGACTCTCGCCGCTGCCTAAACCCAAGCATGTCAGTGTCCTCACTAATCCAGAGCTCATGGGATTGAACTATCCGGGAAGTGAGGCTTTTATTGGAAGCAGTGCCCTTTCTTACAGGTACCGTACTATAGATGTGTTGACTTTTTGCATTCATATAACATTTAGGAGACACAAAATTACCTCAAACCTTGTTAACCTGACAAAACCCGCATATCCTTTAAAGCTCTACTCAAGACAGGACGCTTCCCGTCACCGGATTCTCTTCTCGAAATACGCGCTAGGATGGCAGGCTGTGTTTATTCAGCTCACAACCATAGTGCCACTGTCCCAGAGCTAACCCTGCTGCAGCTTCCTCGGTGGGAAGAAGCATTCATTCCAAAGTGTATGGCTCTTGTGTCAGCTGAGATCTTCCAGTAAAAGTAAATGATATTCTCTTCATGCCTTACAGGCCAGTAGTGTCCTATCCACAAAAAAAATATAAGAAGTCAGCAGCCAACCCAATGGGTGTGTAAGTCAAGTGCATTTCATTTGCTTGCTGGAAATGTATGCATTATTTAACCAGCCAGGTGTAGTAGAACACACCTTAGTTCCAGCATTCAGGAGAAGATAGAAGCAGGAGGACCAGGTTCAAGACCAGCATTGCCTACATAGTGATCTTGAGGTCAACATGGACTTTCTGAGATCCTGTCTCCAAAACACAAATAATAACGATAGTAACAATAGGGAAAAATCCGCAGCTTGCCCATAAAATTAGAGATGACTAGCGTTCTTAGATATCAGAATGTTTTGGCTATAAGCAAAATAAGTTTGGACTCAAAATGTATCTAAAACGAGGTATTTGGAAGGACTTGCATGGTCTCACACAAGACGAAGTCTTAAGTTTCCTTGAATTGATTGCTCTATGTCTGAATATGCTATTGGGGTCTGGCTCCTTTTTTGTTCTTCTTGCTGCTTGGCCTGTGAATGTTGGTATCACTTTCTAATGGCACAAAGAGATTATATCTAGATGGAGCCTTTGTTCAGAAAAGGAAAAAACTATGGCTTCTTGAACTTTCTTTTAGGAGAAAAAAAAATCTATTCCGGAAGCTTGCTAAGGATAATTTTTTTTTCCAAAGATTTCTGGGAAGGCTTACACAGGAACTCAGAAGAGGTCAAAGTGCAGAGAGCAAGTGCCTGCGCTGTGCTCAGCCATAAATAGTGCATCTGCTTCATACTCCTCGCGCCAAGGCTCGGGGCCATCGTGGAAGAGGGAGTGGAAAGATTATCAGACACAGAGGTCAGGGAGGACCTAGGGGAAACAGCGACGAGCACACAAGTGGTTACATGCACTAGATCAAGCCAGTCAGCATTCCAGCAGAGAGGGAAGCTACCAGTACTTGGTGGCTGCTTCAGGAGGGAAAGGCAGCTTTCTTAAAGGGCACGGCCCCTGTTAGCCTGACCAAGCTCCAGCGGATGGTTCCATACTGATGAGTATATGAGCAACACAAATTGAACTGGGTGAGTTGTTGGGGGAAAGAACATGAAATTTGGAGGGGATGTTGGGGGGATGGGTCTTAGGGGAGTGGGGGAACAGATGCAATCAAAATACACCACACATGCATGAAATTCTCAGGGAAGTCATAAAATACTATAGTATTTTACAAAGAAAGGTGCTCTAGCTAGGGTTTGAGGCATGCGCTCAGTGAGGAGAGGGTTTTTCACACAAGACGAGGGCCTGAGTGCAGATCCTTAGAATGGCAAAAAGACGAAGGGAATAACATGTAAGCACTCCTGTGGCAAGATGGGTGGCAAAGAACAGAGCATCCCTCTTCCCAAGAACCTCACAGGCCTGGAGCACAGGGCAACCAGAAACATAGTGAGAGAGCCTGTCCCAAAGAAGGTGAAAGATGAGGACCAAGACCCAAGCTTGTCACGTGACCTCCACAGACACAGCATCATACACAGACACACAGACAGACTCACCGGGACATACTAATGTCTGCACACAAATACACATACAACTGAAAACTTAAAAATAAATCTTATAGAACATACTGTGTTTAGCTAGAGGTGGCGGTGTGTGTCTGTAATCCCAGTACAGGGGAAGCTGAGCCAGAAGGATTGCTATGAATTTGAGGGCAGCCTGGGCAACATGGTGAATACTAAGCAAGCCTGGGCTACAGTCTAAGATCCTGTCACACAAAAAAAAAACAAGTAATAAAAATGTTAAAATATGGCATTTATAGTATGACCATTAGAGTTTTCCACATACTAAATATGTTATGAGTACATTGTCAGTAAATCTTTTTAAACAGAGAGCAAGCTTCAAGGACAAGTGTATCACTTGCTTTGTTTTATTAGCAGATTTATTGCATCTGCTGTTTGTCCAGATGCAATAAAACAAAAGGTTTTTATCAATGAAGTCAGGTGTCCAGGCTCTTGGTAGAATACTAAAAAAAACCTCCAGGACAGCTAGGGCTACACACAGTGAAACAAAGACAGCTTAACAGTTGTCTGATAAAACTTGATGTGTTGCGCTGTCTGGAGCTGTAACCAGTACACAAGGACAGAAAAGAGAAAGAAATCGTGCAAGGGTGAGATTCCAGCCATCCCTGAACTGTCCCCAGGGAGCAGGAATTGGGACAAGGAAGATGCCACCCTTTTTAAAGTTATCTGTAGTAGAATAATAACAAAGACAAAAATAAAATAAGACAGCCATGCTTTAACTGGGCGAGACGGCCAAAGTTATTTTTAATTAAACTGATATCTACTCTGCAAAGCAAACCATCCTCTGTATTTTGCCACACAGCCCTTTCCCGGTGTAAGACCCCTGCCACCCTCAGTTTTGCTTCCCTGTGTTTCTGTCCTCAAATAAAAACCCCCCACGTATCAAAGGCTCCCATTTATGCACAGCACTGTTGTAACAACTAGAAAGAAACTCTGTCAGTAAAGATGAGATCATAGAGAATTTTTTTTCTCCTTTGGGTTAAAAAGCTTACATTGTGAAGGATGTATCCCTTACTGTCTAATACAGACTTGGTACGGGTTTTAAACTCACCAGTACTGTTTGCAGCCGAGGTGTACCACGTAAGGATGCTACAACCTTGGCCTGGAAACCTCTGTCTTGGAAATTCTACTCAGGATCAAAGGCTTCTTCATAGGACACAATGGTCTTTGGAATCAGATGGTCTCTGAAAAGACGGAATATGGACAACCAAGACAGCCTTGGCACATGATGCTGCCATGTTTCTGGAGCACACAGCTGAGGCTGAGCAGCTGGTTTGATGCTAAATGCTGGCTAGCTCCATACAGACTCCAAAATAACAAGCAATTACTAGTAAAGATGTCGCATGTGAAGGAACTGTCATGCTACACATATGCTTGTGGAAGACGTCTTCAGTAATATTTTAAGTGAATTATTTTGCAGAATCATCGATAAGTATGAATGACTTAATCATTGGAGCATCTCTAACTCAACAGGGTTCATAATCATTAAAGTAGAAGGAAACACATTGAAAGGAGCCCAGATCTTCTGAAGTGAAGACTTTAAAGTGCTGAGATATTGAAAATCCAACCTGCTGAGTCAAATTTTGTTACACACATGCACACACACACACACACACACATGCACACACACACGCACACACACACACACACACAAATGGTTTCAGGGCTGACTACTTTGGGTCTGACAACCAATAAGGGAGCCATTCCCTGGGAGAGGCTAGTTCTCCTTCTATGTACATATTTATGTATGTATAAATGTAATAATCAAAGAAAGGAGGTTTTCAGCGTCAGGGTGTGGAGGCATTGGTAGAGGTTGAGGGAGGGTACCTAGGAGCTGCTGGAGGAAAGGGAGGAGAGAAAATGGTGTAATTCTGCTTTAACTAAAAGCACATTTTAAAAGAAATGAAAATGCAGAACTTTTATTTGAACAAATTATATCTCTTTTGTGTTAGCAGAAATCTATAACCACATGTACAAATAAACTATGAAATTATAGGTCTTTGAAAAAACTACCAAAATCACAAAAACCTCAACAAAATACTTTTTAAAAACACAATTTTCAATTTTGTTTGTGATAAAGGGCTGCCTTCGGAAGCTATGAGGTTTTTTTTACTTCGTAATGTTCTAATACTTTTATTTCCCAATTAAATCTGGTAACGATCACTAAGCGAGAACAGAGCATGAAAATGCCTGGAATATGCAGCCCTGCCCTGCGGTGGCCTCCGTTTGGCTCCAGTGTGATGACATTTCATCCCGAAGGACTTCGCTCGGGTGATCGGATGCACTGTTACCTGGGACGAAGCTCCATAAGGATCTCATTTGGGTAATTAACTGATTTATATATTTACATTGTGTAGATGTTTAGACTTCTGTATTAGATTAGATTTATCAGATTCACATACCTGATTATTTATTTATATTTACTTAAATATCTAAATGATTTATTTGGTGTCTATTTAAATATCCCATTCATTTCTGAATCCTCAGTGTGCAGTGCACGTTTCTCAGCAACCGTGTCTCACTGACTCTACCTCATGTCTCCGTCTCTCAGCTCTCTTCATAGTCAGTGGATTAATGCGCACTGGGAGGACTGGCTGATAAATGTGTAGACATCAGTAGGTTTAATCCTACCAATTCATTAGATCTTCCTGGGAAATACTGATTAAAAACAAAGGAAAGTTTCTTGAAAATATCACGTTTTGTTCTAAGCATCCATTTTCTACTACATTCTTACCCAAGGCCCTCAGCAGATGGGCTGGATGAGCAGTTCTGGAAGCAATGGGCCAGAAGGGCTGTAACACACACACACACACACACACACACACACACACACACACACACACTCACACGTGTGCACAAGAAATTGAGGAAAAGTTAGAAGCTAAGTATATTAGTCAGGACTTTCTAGAGTCACAAAACTTAAGGAATGAATCTCATATATATGTACAACACATATACATATGTACATACATACAAAATACATGTACATGTGTGTGTGTGTGTATAAATAAAGATAGAGAAATTGGATTAATTGGAATGACTTACAGACTGCTGTTCAACAATGGCTAGCTATGAACAGAGAGCCCAAGCATCTAGTACTTGCACAGTTCCAGGAAGTTGGGCGTCTCAGCTGGTCTTGAAGTAGGATCCAATGCCAGTGAAGGAATGGATTGCTAGCAAGGTGAGGGCAAGCAGGCAAGAAACAGAAGCTTCCCCCCTTCTCCTATGTCCTTACATAGACTTACAGCAGAAGGTATGGCCCAGATTTGAGGTATGTCTTCTGGTCTCGAGATTTGGATTAAAGGGGTGTGTCTTCCTAAATCAAAAGTCCTGACTGTAATTGGATTCACCCACTTCAAACCAAGCTGAAAATCCCTCACAGGTGTGCCCTCCATTTCTGGATTGTAGTTCATTCCTGATCCAGTCAAGGTGACAACCGAGAAGAGCCATCACACTAACGGAAAGTAGAAGAAACTGAAGACAATTGGAAGAATGTTCCAAGTGAGGGAAAAAAACCATTGAACTTCCTAGGGGTTTTACAGGGATGTGGCAGAAACCGGACAAAGAGTAAGGCAGAGACTGTTAGGATGTGTGATTTCTCTGAACTGTCATAGACTGAGCCAATGGAGGGCCCACATCCTGAACACATGCCTCATCCCTGGGCCACCTAGGGAAATGATGGCAGCTGTTTATGTGCTGCACCCAGGTAATTGAAGCCCGCCTCTGTTCATCCTTGACTCTCCTTCTGTTTGTCTTGACCTTGACTCTCAGCTTGACATTATTAGCTGTCAACCGCTGCAGCAGTCAGCAACCTTGCAGGGATCCTAATTACTGCTAACTGTGCTAAGCTTTCCTTGTTCTCACAGGCACCAAGTAGCCACAGTGCTGTGGATTATCCCCTTGTCTGTGGGATGGCCTGGAATCTGTTTCCTAAAATAGGAAGCATTCATTAGGCGCCATCCTTACCTACAAGCTATAATCATAATCTATCACAATTAGCTGCATTGGAAGCAAGGCTGTATGGAAGGATGATAGAGCCTTGCACTCGTGACTTGAATGCTGTGGGGTAGGGAAGGTGACTGCTCTGCTGTCTGGCCCAGACTTTGGTCTCCCTCTCGTCTGTCTGGTTGACTAGCTCCATCTACAAGGCCTTTTGTTTATCTTCCCTGGTGCCTTGGACCTTTCTGTGTGCTCTGGTTTAGTTGCTGTTGCTGTAATAAACACCAAAACCAAAAGCAACGTGGAGAGGAAAGGGTTTATTTCAACTAACACTTTCAGGTAACAGTCCGTCACTGAGGAAAGTCAGGGCAGAAGCTAAGGGTAGGGACCTGGAGACAGGGATTGAAGCAGAAACCACCAGGAAATGCCGCTCACTAGTTTGTTCTCCATGCCTTGCTCAGCCTGCTTCTTATACAACCCAGGACCACCTGCCCAGGGGTGGCACCGCCCACAGTGGCCTGCCATCCTATCTGTGATTAATCCAGAAAATGCTGTGCATGTCAATGCGTGCCTTTAATTCTAGCACTCAGGAGGCAAAGGCAGGAGGATCTCTGTTAGTTCAAGGCCAGCCTGTTTGATATATTGAGTTTCAGGTTAATGTGGCTACATAGTGTGTGTGTGTGTGTGTGTGTGTGTGTGTGTGTGTGTGTGTGTGTGTGAGAGAGAGAGAGAGAGAGAGAGAGAGAGAGAGAGAGAGAGAGAGGAGAGGTGGGGGGAATGAACAGAACAGAACGGAGCATGATGCTTCACAGACACACCAACAGACCAATCTAATGGGAGCAATTCCTTGGCTTTGTCAAGTGGACAAAAACTAACCAACAGAACAATTGAGACCTTGTCAACTCAAGACACAAACGCATTGCTATTAAACCATTACCATGCTTTTCTTGTTTTGCCAAGATCTCATGTTAATACTAATATCACGATATATAACACAGTCCAATTTTTAAAAGTTTCACAATCTTTTTAAAATTCCAACAACTTAAAACTCCAATTTCTCCCCCAAAAGTCCAAAGTCTAACTATGGCCTCCTCAAACTAAAATGTAAGTTATATATTTCTTATTTCAAAGAGGAAAGAACCAGGGCACAATCAAAATCAAAGCAAAATAAGCATAGAGCAGCCCAATGTCTGGCATCTGACATTGGGCAATAGAATTTGCTATCTTCTGGGCTCCAAAGTCCTGGGGCTTTCCACTTCTCTGGCTCTGTCACCTTGCTATCTTCTGGGCTCCAAAGGTGCTGGGGTTTTCCATTTCTCTGGTTCTGTCACCTGCAGCATATACAGTTTTTCTGGTAGACTCGTGTTGGCTCTAGTCCACACCTGACCCACCCTTGGCAGTCATCCCATCATCCTGGCATCTCCAGAACCCTAGGGCCTCCATGACAACTGAGGCTCCCCCTCCACCAATGACCTTCTGGCCTCTCTGCCAGGACTTTTACCCTGCCACATGCGACAGAGCTTCAGATTCTTCAATCTAAGGTTGCCACTGCAATTCAACCCTTTCTGTGTGAATCCTTTATTAATTGTTGTTATATATTTCTTTAAATCTCAACCTCTGTTATTACTACAACCTCCACGAGCAACCTGCAGTTTTCAAGACAGTCTCTATTGCCTTACTATCTCCTGCCTCGCTAGTGGAATTCATGAACCTACACAGTTTCACTATTATGGAGACTAGGATCGAGTTTGAGTGAATTGTCTCTGAAACCAGATAGTTTGGAAAGGTGGATATGAAAAACTGCACTCCCTATATGGCCTCTGAAGACTGTGTTTGTCAGGCAGGTTTCCTACTTGGACATGGGGAGCATGCACAGCTCTGGCCTGTGGGAAAGCTGCATCGGCAAATGGGAATATCACACTTATTTAGGGATAATGTTGTGCCGAGATTCTTGCCCCCCAAAGAGACCACCAGGCAACCGGGACTTAGAAGCAAAAGCAAGATTTATTCCAAAGCGCAGTAAGAGCCTAGGCACGGAACTCGTCCAGCACATTCAACGTAGTGAGGGCGGGAGGAGCTCCCTTCCTTGAGGGCGGGAGGAGCGCCCTTCCAGAGATTACAGGACTTTTTATAGACAGTCTCTCAGGACCACCAGTTTTCACCTAATTTTTATACCCGGACCTAACTGAGGACAGCACATTCAAAAAGCATGACATCATTATGTAAATGAAGTATGGACGTGAGCTGTTCTCAATTGGCCCCTTACTATCTGTCCTTGGGGTGTGTAGATGAAGCGTACTATGGACACATTTTTAATTGGCCACTTCTTGGCCATCCTTGAGGCAATGCTCTCCCAGTTGGCTCCTGGCCCTTGACACGTGTGAAATGTTTGAGCCTAGCCTAAACAGTGTGGTTCAGGAGGAGAGCAATTAGCTCACTCTGATACCGGGTCTTGTCGTTTTTCTCACTATCACTTGCCACGGTGCACAACACCTGATCCTGACTTGGGGGTCACTTTGCCATGTAGGTGGATCTCAGTGGTCTACTCTGCAGTTTACCAACACGAGTTACACACTCGAGCTTGAGGTCGGTGGTCTGTCTTGGCCGTGTTCTGTCCGTTTGACCTTCTTGAGTTACACAGTCTGACTATGCCTCCTGATGCAGCTACAGGGAAATCATGGGTGAATATTTGATGGCATGTACTTTAAACCTATTCTTTTTATTAATGTTTTATTCATTATATTAGGGGAAGAGGGGTGGACTAGCATGAGAATTTACCCAGCATGCATACCCTCAATTAATTTCCAGCTATACTATCCCCTACCCCTCCAAAAAAAAAAAAAAAAAAAAAAAAAAACTACAGAAAGAAAAGGAGCAAGACTGAGTTTAAAAATAAAAACTGAGGCTTGGTGTGGTGGCGCACACCTTTAACCCTAGCATAAAGGAGGCAGAGTCATATGGATCTCTGTGAGTCCAAGACCAGCCTGGTCTACATAGCAAGTTTCAGGACAGCCAGCGGTATATAACAGAGAAACCTGTCTTAAAAATTAAACAAAAAATAAGGTGAGGGTCAGTTAATTCGTCCAACTGCTCTTACTGAAAGCAAAAAGTGATTTGAGAACTGTTGGTCACTGTAAAGAAAACATTCAGTTTTCTGACATGATGCAGCAAAGTTCCTAGAGGAATTAGAACAAGTCTGTGTTCAGAATCTGACTCCGATGTTTGTTTTTTCTGTTTGCCATGCTCCGGACTAAACCCAGATCAAGCATGCTAGGTAGCTCTGCTACCACTGAGCTAGTGAACCCTGACTCTGCTTCACGGTACCCTGACGGCACCCCAAGGAGCTTGGCATCCTCTTGCTGAGTTCATCCATCTGTAAATGAGGATGCTCTAATACTTATGTCAGAGAAAGTAATTGATATATAAACAGAATACTGAAATGATAGCATTTTAAAGACTTATTTTAATGCTGTGTGTGTGTGTGTGTGTGTGTGTGTGTGTGTGTGTGTGGAAGGCCTTATGCCTGTGTGTTCAGCACCTGTAGAGGCTAGAAGAGGCACCAGATTCCCTGGAGCTGGAGTTACAGGCAGTTGTAATTTGCCACATGTGGGTGCTATGAACTGAACTCTGGTCTTGGCAAGAACAGTTCACCTTCTAAACCACTGAGCCATCCATCCCTCTACTCCCCGACTGGCGGTTTTTAACAGCTGAGTTTCACATCCCCAAAAAGTGAAGTTACAGGTACCCTGATATTCATAAACTGGATTAGTAAATTTTCTTATCATCAGTGAAGATTGTTCTTCAACTTGTTCTTGCTGTGTCTACACAAGGGGACACTATGCTGTCTAATGGACACAGGCAGTTTGACTGTTGTTGAGTAATTCAGACTTGCTACAGTCGGCAGGATTTGATCTGCAGACACAATGTTACTTCACAGAGATGTTACACAGGGTTACTCTTTAAATAAGCTGCTTCCTGCTTCTTTGTAAAACAAAACAAAAAACAAGCAAACAAACAAAAAAACAGTGGGGTTTTTTTGGTTTTTTTTTTTTTTTTGGTCCGTTTCTTGCTTTGGTGTTAACTCATTGCTTGCTCAGTATAATTAGAGAGCTAAAAGTTTGTCCCCTCCCACAGAATGTGTTGAGCAGCCATACAATCCAGAGACGGAGCTGGCAAAGGCAAGCTGTGGTAGACTCTTGAGCACACACTACCATTAAAGAAAATAAAAATCCCCTGATGATGTTTACGTGGGGCTCTGAAGTACAGTAACCAACCAGTACATAATTAAAATCTCAGCTCCTTTGGGAATGAAATGAAATTTCTTTCTTTTTCAAATTAAAAGGAAAAGGGATTTAGAGCAAACTGAAGAGTTACTAAGCCTTTGAGGGAGAAACGAATTGAATGCTGTTGCTAAGAACAAGATTGTGTGCTGATACTTCTGTATTTTCCCTCCAGCATTCGAACTTTTTCCTCACTGGACTAAAACTAGAAACCAAGCCTTTGGAGTTTACCTGCTGTACAACTTTACCAATATTGTTTGAGAGATAAAAATGAATGAATTAGACTATTGACATCTTCCTGTTTGCCCAAATCTTATGAATTAAGGTCCCCTCTCGTTCTCTAAACATCCTTCCAGAGGATTCAGCACTGATTAAAACAATCACCCTGGTTCTTATAGCTCTGTCCTATTCCTTGGAATGCCCCATTTCTCTCTGATTCAATCACTTGCCAACTATGCCACCAAAAGATCGCTGTAAAGTTGGGACCAACTGATTGGGATCCCGGTCAGTTCTCAGAAGCTAGCCTGGGAATGCGCAATGACTTCCATCATTAGCCCCAAAGCTCAGCTCCCAAGTATGAAGAGTGACAGCTCCCTGTACCAGACAGTGAGTTTCAGGGGGAAAGCCTTGTAACACCCGATCTCCACCAGGCTTCCCAGGACAGCGAGGAACCCCAGCCAGGCCACAGAAATCTTGCCTGTCAACAGAAACCAAGCAAAGTCAGCTCTATGTGCAAAACGTGTTCAAAAGTGGATCCACACTTCTGTTTCTCCACAGTCTGCACCTTGACCACCTCTTAATCCTGCCTTGGAGGCCACTCCTGACGAGACCTCAGTCATTCCTCTGCTGGGACAGGTGTTGTCAGGTGCTGGCACCTGGCCAGGTATCGCAGGAGGACAGAGTCCATCTCTGAGGTTTCTTCACCATTCTGATATCTGTCAAGTGCTTTAGGTTTTCAGGTAGTATCAGCAAATCGATAAGGTCCTTTGTGGGAGACTGAACAGCCCTCGGGACTGCCTCCCTATCTCCCAACTCCTTAAGACGGGCTTAAGATAACTACCCTTTTGGTTTGCCCACCCAAAGGAATGAGAGAGGAGGTTAAATCCTAGACCAGGCAGGAGGTGAAGCAGTAACAGGGTTTCAACAGGTGCCTGTGGAGATCGGCCTGGCTGAGCAGTGCCCAGGCTTGCCCACGTGTGGCCACAAGCTTTCTCGCACAGCCTTCCAGCTAAAGGCCCTTGGGAGGAAAGATTTAACTGAATTGATCCACCCGCTGCTTTTGATTTGTTAAGGTGCATGGTGAACACCTTCATTCTCTGTTTTATATACCAGCCCCGCCCTAGCAATGTTCTCTTTGCCTCTTCCCACGCCCATTGCAAGATACTTTTTCCAAACAGTTTGCTCAGCCTAAAGGTGTTCTCCCTGTCCAGTTTCTACTTTCCCCTCCGCACACATGGTCCTATCATTATTAGAATTCCTCTTTGGAAATCTGGGGCCTGTATGGTGGGTGTGCCACCTTGGAACTTTCTCTTTAACGGTCAGAGAAAAGGTTAGTAGGGGAGTATGAAGGAATCAGTGGATCCGCTTCTCGTCTTTCTTTCTGGGGCCCACAGCCCCTGCAGCACGGAGACATTGGAGGGTTCCTCCAGTTCTCCTGCCACACTGACCTCAGGGCCTGTCTAGTCCCTGGAGTATAACAAGAAGAATTTGCCTTTTGTTGATGTAGCACTTTGTCAATGCTGGCATTGTTAATACTGATTGTACTACAGAAATACTATGAAATTACCTTTGTTCTTTCTTGTTTAACTTTCTCTAATCTGCTCACAATCTTCTGATATCATTAAAATGGGTTGATAAATAAGTAACATTAAAAACTTATTAAAATATTGTATCTTCTAGTTAGGCAGTCAAATGACATTTTTGTCTGTGTAGCGACGGACTGGAATTTCTATGAACTAAGCCATTATAACCTCCAAAATTTATACTATCGGCTTAGTGTAAAAATCACACATAAGTTACAAAGCAGTGAGACTGTAAGATTTTTAACGTAATGATTTCTAGAAAACATAAAAAATGCAGCCGCATTTTATAGTAATGTTTTTATTATTTCTTTGATAATGTCATAGCGATGTTTTGTTGTTAAGCACAGTGACATTGCAGTCACCTAGTCTGTTGAAATCACAGCTGAGGAGAATCCTCGTGTCCCCAGCATAGGAGCACTGAGTGACGGTAATGTGTTTCTTCAAGTTATCAAGCATCTGCCTGCGAGATGTCAGGTGATGTATGAGGTCTGGTTCATAAGGATGAGGATTTCAATAAACTGGAATTAGCAAGAAAAAAGCACAACTCGCACATGTCTAAACAACAACAACAACCAAAAAAATAAGTGTTAAATCCGTGTTCTAATACTACAGGAGACAAACACAAACGTGCAATAATTTAACCCAAACCATGTCTCTGCGGTTAAGAAGAGCATCCTACACAATGATAAAAATGACCTTTTTTTTTTTTATTTTGGAAAGCACTCGTCATAAATACGTGAATAAAAATTAACTCATCAAGCCCTCTTCCGGCCAATGACTTAGAAGTGTGTTCTTTGTTGTATGACATTTGGGTACTAATAGTGCCATCACTGAGTCAGTCCCCGGCAGTGATAAATGGGTTTCATCTTATAGGACCAACCTGCAACCTTCGCTAGGTAGATGTCTATCAGGAGGACACTGGGACATGGGGGGATTGATGGCACGCAGTTCACTGAGAGCTGGAGAGACTAGTCCTCGCCCTTCCCGACCACTCAGCCCCTCCACGGTGGCTGCAGATGCAGGAGCAGGCAGCGGTGGTCACAGGATCAGTGCTCTCCTCACACAGGCCCATGGCAATGTGACAGCGAGAACGAATGCCAGAGCACCTGGTCTCCGCGTCTCTGACTCCGAGCTTGGTCTGATTTCTTTGACAAGTGATGAAATATAGCTGAATCTATGCTAGGATCCTCTTTAAAAAAAAAAAAGCAAAAACAAAAATACAAAGACATCTGTGGAGGAAAGCATGGAAAATATGATCATCTCCTGGGCTGTTCCTGTAAAATATAGCCGCAGTCTTTCTCAGACAGCCACATTGGTCGTGACCTATACATTCTTTTCAAAGTACGTCACTGAGTCTAGTGTCAAGATGTTGTTCATTAGTGCAAAAATAGATAACATTTGCTGTGCCAAATGAAGGGGTCCCTTCAGACGTCTCCTCCGCGGACGGCGTATTGGTGAACTACGCTGCAGCCTGCGGAGGGAATGCTGCACTCCCGTCCTCAGAAGCTGAAGTCACAGCAGCGCTAGTGGCTCTCCAGTTCCTCTGAGTTCTCCCTTAAGGCCCTACGAGTACTCTATTGTACGAGTTATTGCATTCCTGAAACTGCACGTGTATAGCTCTGTACGGAAGTGAGAGACGCTGGAGCCGGGAGCTTTGTGCGTGACCCTTCTTTGTGCTGATATGCCCAAACTGTAAAAACAGCCCAAAAATATACAAAAGTACTAAAAAGAGAGAAGGGTGGGGAGACACCGTTCTTGTTCTTACATGGCGACAGGGTCTTACTATGTAGTTCTGGCTAGCCTAGAACCCGTTATAAAGACTAGGCTGGCCTCAGACTCACAGAGATTGGACTGCCTCTGCCTCCCAGAATCCTGGCATTAAAGGTAGACACCGCCCCACGCCGCAAACAAACCAAAGAAAATTAGTAGGTGATAACTGTGGCAGGTATGAGAGTCAGTGAATCGCTGCTGTCCAACCACCAACAATGGTTTCCTATGCACAATGCATAGGAAAGGATCATCCATGACCTCTCAGACCCCAGGGTTAAAATACTGACAAGCAAAAGATCATTCACTGTCAGAGTCAACCACAGGATTGGGAGAAGCACTTCATTTATAATGAGAGGAACCTGGCCAGCAGAAACTTAACCAAACGACTGAAAGTTACTATTAATTTTGGGAGGGGGGTATGCATATGTGTGCCTGTTCACACAGTGGGGGAACACACATGTACTGATGCATATGCACATGCAAATGTGTGTGTGGCCGCCAGAGCGTTATATGTGGTGTCTTCCTCAGAAGCTCTCCGTCTTCTAGATGAGGCCAGGTCTCTCGCTTGAGCCCGGGACTCTCAGGTTCAATTAGCCTCCCTCACCAGTCTGCTCAGGTGATCCCATTCTGCCTCTCCAGTGCTGGGACTGCAGGCTGGACACAAGCAGACCCAGGCCACACACAAACAGGCCCAGGCTAGACCCAAGCAGGCCCAGCATTTGTGTGGGTTCTAGGGATCCAAACGCTGGTCCTCAGGCTTGTATGACAACTACTTAACCCACTGTGCCATCTCTCCAACCCCCTTTCTCGTTCATGGAGATGAGATTGTAAGCTGTGAGGCCCAGTAATTTAGCTACACCCACCCAGAGAGCACTGGAATTAACAGCTGTGAGAAAAGAAAGACAATGTGGGGGAAGAAATGCTGGGGAACATTCCATGCTGTTTGAGTGGAACTGGAGGTAGCTCATGAGCATGCTGTGTTAAGGAAATGGTAGCTCTCAGTAGACAACTATGTAAGTAGAAATAGATATAATAAAAGAAACAGTAGTGTGTGTGTGTATGTGGTTGTAGGCATAGCTGGCTGTACACACACACATACACACACACACACACACACACACACACACACACACACACACACACCAATTTCCAATTCCCTAGTGCAGTTCCTGGGAGGCCCACGAAGTAAAGAAATCTTCTCACCGATGAACACAGCTCGTGCCCAGGTTTAAGTTCTGTTTTTGGTTGCTTGTTTTCTGACAGGCTCTCACTATGTAGACCAGGCTGGCCTCAAACCAATAGGGATCCTGTCTCCACCTCCCAGGTGCTGGGATTAAAGCATGTACTAACCACATCTGGCCAGACTTAGATTTCTAGAAATCATTCCCCACCAAGAGAAAGCAGGACTTCTTGAAGAAACGACCAACTCCATCACCAAAGCAAGAATATACCATTCTGGGATAGAGAGGCTCAAGGGACCATAATAACGGGGTCACATGAACAGAGGCTGAATCAGTTTCAGTGAACCTCACTGGCCACCTGTGAGATAACGGACTTGAAAAAGACGTGAAGCAAGGTCTGGCTTCAGTCTCCCAGAGAAGCTGATGTAAGGACAACTCCAAGGACCAGGCTACAGTCAGGCTCCTCCCTACTGCTGGCAAGGCTGCTCCTCCCTACTGCTGGCAAGGCTGCTCCTCCCTACTGCTGTCAAGGCGTCAGCTTGCCCACTCAAAGAGGTCTCAAGCAGTTCCCAATGACTGGGAAAGCTGAGAACACGCTGAGTCAGAAAGGCGTCTAGAAGACAGAGCTGAAAGCAGGGTGTCCGGTGAGCGGGTGGTGGAGTCAGCCCATGGGGACACTAATTGGTTGGCACGCAAGAAAGAGAGTCTCCATTTTGTTGTGAAATGCCGTGCTCTACAAAGTGCTGGCAAAAAGCAACAGCTACAGTAATGATTGGCACGGACAAGAGTAATTAAAAATACAAAACCTGGTGCTTTCAAGTTGATGAGGAATGGGATGTTTACTGCTTCAGATCATTTTTAATTGCTTATTGATCAATGATAGCATGCTTGTGATTTATTTTAAAGTAGACAAATGGAAATATGCCATCTTAACCAAGTTTTCAAAGTTAATAGCATGAGATCAAAGGCAAACGGATGGGGCTGAGGAAGTTGCTGATGTGCCTGTGACCTCAGCACCACTAGAACCCAGTGTGGCATTGTGCTCCGCCGTGGAAAACTGACTAGACAGAATGTTTGAGGCTAGCCTCGTAGACATAAGACCCTGTATGAAAAAGGGAAAAAGACAAACTGGCTTCAGGCAGGGCTTGGTGCAGTGCTCCAAGGAGACCACAACAGTGCTTACATCATATTGCTGAGTTTTGTTATTTTGTTTAGAAAACACAAAGCGTGAGAAAGCATTAGACAAAACCAAACTGGGGACATTTTTTTAAAAGAAAGATTTATTTATTATTATTTTATGTGTATTTGTATTTTGCCTGCTCGTATGTGTGAAGGTGCCAGATTCCCTGGAACTGGAGTGACAGACAGTTGCAAATTGCTATGTGGGTGCTGGGGATTGAACCTGCATCCTCTGGAAGAGCAGTCAATGATTTTACTGCTGTGCCTTCTCTCCAGTCCCATCTGAGGGTTTCTTACAAAATAATTTCTAATTCATCAGTGCCAGTGGTAAATGAACAATATATATTATCTCATTTAACCCAATCAGCAACCAGAGAGAGAGAGACTGATAAAAAGTTTCAAGGGACCTGAGAAAGGGACCTAAGCAGCATGTAAAATAACTGTATCACATGATTCCTGATGGACTGCCATGGTCCAGCCATATGACTCACAGGGGACACTACCGGGATAACTGCTATTTGAGTAGAACCTGTGAGTTAGACAGACAGTATGCTGATCTAATTCATATTCACTTCTTTAGTTTGATGGTCGTGATGAGGCTTTGTGGGACATCGATCTTTGTGTAGAGAAAGACACTGAAACTTGAAGTAAGCAACGCTGCATGATCTACACCATTTTCTGAAATGATAGAAATCAAAGAATATGAGTGCTGGGCTTCCAGGAATTTGTGTACACCAGAAAACCTTACAAACAGGTCACCAATACGTCTAGTTCTTTCAAAATGCACAGTTAAGAAACCATGAAACAAAGACATAAAATTGTGTTTGGAATGCCAAACTACAAAACTACATAATTTATGAGTTAGAGTCACCGCAGGGGCAGTGATGGCTCTGTGGTTAAGAGCACTGGCTGCTCTTCAGAGGACCTGAGGGCAGCTCACAACCATTTTTTATTTTATTCCCAGGGGATCTGACGCCCTCTTCCGGCCACTAAGGACACCACACGTGTGTGGTGTACAGGCATCCCTGTAGGTGAAACAACCAGACACACAAAATCTAAAAAACAAAAATAAAGAAATAATTACATTTTAAAAATGATTCTGGAATGGTAGAAATCAAAGAATTTGATTGTTGAGATTACAAGGATTTGTGTACATCACACAACCTTACAAAGAAATTACCGATTAGTTATTTCAAAATATAGTTAAGAAGACACGAGAACAAAAAGACCTACAACAACATAGAAAGCTGATATTTAAAATTGCCCAAAATAAATTTAAATATCCCAATTTGTAGGTAATAGCTGTGATAACTTTAGAAGAACCAGAAAATTTTAAATACTTATGTTGCCTAAAATTCCTTCCCAGAGGAAGAATATCAATCAGTGTCTACCCCTCCTCCCAGGGTTGCTACTATAAACCATGGCAAGATTCCATCAATGTTCACTCTGGGCAGCCAGTGAATTTATTGAGCTTCTTTATAGAGCCTAGGGTGGGAGGCTACTTACAGGGAGTATGGGCACTCCTTTCCCAACTGGCCGTACCTGGAAGAATTTACCAAACAGAGAGCTACTCCCTAGTTGTATAGATAGAGCCCAGTTCTAGTCTTCCTAGGCCTCTATACATTCCATTGCCCTCCCCAGACCACATATACAGTGGTGCCAGGTGGGAGGGAGTGGCCGGATTCTCAGGTAAGGGTCTCACGCCTTATTGCCCCTCTCTGTGGGGGTGCACGCTATCAACACCCAGTTGAGATGATCTTTTGTAAAGCGGGGGGAGGCAGTTGCTTGGCCAGAAGGCAGTCACACAAGGCAACTTAGAGAATAAGAATGGATGCCGTTTGCCACAGAGTGGATAGACAGACGTCAGAGTACACCGGGATAAATGAAACAAGGTAAAGACAGTATGATCTCGTAGGTGGAGTCTAAAAGGTGAACTCACAGAAGCAGCGAGGATTCAGACTGGTAGCAGACAGACAGACAGACAAATATTGACAGATGGTGAACGATGGAAAAGTGTGGCACACGTTAACACTTGGAACATGAGACACGTGCCCTGACAGCTGGCTGCTCAGTGAACTGTGAATTTTTCTGAGTGTTTCATGAAGGTGTGAAAGTAAGGAAATGCTTTTTGACACTGTGTGCTAGGAAAAACAAAACTTCCTTCTTCAAGGAAATTTAGTTCTCTGGGAAGACATATGACCAAATCTCTGAAGCAGGCAATAACATATGCATGCATTCATACATAAAAATATGCAGAATGAGAAGAGAATTGTTATATCTTTTAAATATAACAAGCAGTTATTATGCAAAATACACAAAATAAGAAAAACTCAGAGAATTGTTTAATGCCATGATCTAGAGATAATTACTGTTAGTTAATTCTTCATTGGTGTTGACTTTCTCTCATTGTTTCTGTGGTGCGTGCGTGTGTGTGTGTGTGTGTGTGTGTGTGTGTGGTGTGTGCAGTGCATGTATGTGTGTGCATATGCATGAGTGTGTGTTGTGTGTGTGCTTGTGTGTGTGCACACACGTGTGTGCATGGGTGTACGTGGGTGTGTGGACATGTGCGTATGTGTGGGTGTGCATGTGTGTGAATGGGTGTGTGTCTAGGCATACATTCTCTTCCTCCCTTTCTCTTCACTGGAGGCTGGAACTGCTAAATTGGAGACACGAAGGAGTTCTGGCTTTGTTCTCTTTCAGTCACATCGTCGTGGAGTCTTTTCTTGGCCATGAACACTTACCGGAAACTTCCCTTGTAATGGCGTGCTGTGTTCATTTGCCCCCCCCCCCCCGACACCGTTGTTGAAGATTTTGAACATTTTCAACGATTCTGTATAAATTATTTGAAGGAAATTAATTCTTTGAAAATTAAGTTTTGTTGTTATTGTTTATAGATTTTTGAGCTAGGATATCCATATATATCCTATAGCCCAGCGTGAACTTCAACTTCCAATTCTACTTCAATGTCCTGAGTGCTGGCACCACTATATCCGGCCTATAATTTCTGATAGTCTCACTCAGGTATGCTCCTTGCCTCAACTTTGTAACATGAGATGCTATTTCCCACGTGATTTCCTAGTTCTTTTAAAATAGTTGTTTGTAAAAAGACAATTTATTATATTAGCTACTATTGATAATGCATGCTAAAATAAAACAGTAGCATTAGGCTCTGTATTAAATTAGCTATTTATCACAATGTGAGGCTTAATTCCTCACTTGAGCTGGGTCTGGTGGTCTGGGATTGTCATTGCAGCCTGTATCTGAGGAGGCTGAGGCATGAGGATTGCAAACAGGCTTGTTTCAGCTTGGAGAGCTCACTGCCAGACAACTTAGTGAGACCTGTTTCAAAATAGAAAGTGAATACGGGATGGGTATAGCGCAGTGGCAGAGTGCCGGCTGACTGGGACAGCTAGATTTTAATGGCAATTTGACAAAAGCTAGAACCACATAGGAAGAGGTAAGAACCACATCGGCCTTTGGGCAAGCCTGCAGAGCATTTTCTTGATTGATGATTGGTGTAGCTTGGCCCAGCTCATGAGCAGTGTGACCCTTGGCGGGTTGTCCTGGATGCTGTAAGAGAGCCGACAGCAAGCCATGGAAAGCGAGCCAGTAAGCGGCACTCCTCCACGGCCGTTGCTCCTGTTCCTGCCTTGAGTTCCTGCCCTGGCTTTCCTACACGATGGACTCAAAACTGTAAGATGAAAGGAAGCCTTTCTTCTCCAAACTGCTCTTGGTCATGGGGTTTTGTCACAGTAGAACCCCTGAAACGTGCCTAAAATGAGTGAGGCCCTGGGTTCATTCAACAATACAGAGAAAATAAAATTTTACTTGCTCTTCAACTTCTGAAAGAAAATTTTGATATAAAATACATCTCAAAGAAAACATCATATTAATTTTTTTTCTTGTTTAATTCTTTTCCCTGTGCCTTCCTTTCCCAAGTTCTGCACTGCAGATTTATTATGTCCTGAGTTGGAAATGATTTTGTGTGTACATGTAAGTAAACTGAAAAATAAATCACCCAGTAGAATAACAGTTACGGAAAAAATTTTACCCATCCTCTTGAGAAAAAAAATCAAAGTCAAGAGAAATTTAAAGGGAGAGGGTCTCACAAACTTCTATAGAGCATGGAATTGGTGGGATTTTCTGTGGGATAATAAGGCAGCATCCATTACATTGTTACATGGCCACGATGATGTCCCTATTTTAAAGCTTTAAGAACGTGTGCAGACATTTTCCCCTCGTCTTTGAAGAACAAGAAATAGCATGACTGATGGGGATCTTAAAACCCCCAGCCGGTGATGTACACTTTTGCACGTCAATCCCCTCTGCCCTTCAGGGTTTTCTTAAGTGAGGTGAGAAATAGCAGACGAATGGACAGTGGGATCCACCACGTGGCTCTGTCCCCTAAGGATCTGTGCGGCAGCAAAGCAGGCATCTGCGGGGCGAGAGAGTAGAAATGAAAGCTGCCTAATCCTCAAAGAGCCAACCAACCGCTGAATAATTAAGATCCCAGCAGATGAGAAAGACGCCTAACGAATCCTGCCTGCTCAGCCCTCTCATTATACGAAGCAGAACGGCGGTGCAGACTAAGGCCCTCCACCAAGGGCTCCCAGCAGATGCGCCAGCCTTTCAATGGGGACCCACAAATGAATTAAGTGGGCTGAGAATAGAGAAGAGAACGCCGGCAATTAGAAAGATGCTAAATGATTTTCCAGTACTAAGTGTTTAAACCCTCTTCAGAGCCTCCCTTTATGTTACTTTTATTCCCATTAAGAAACGTTAACAGATAAAATGGATTAACTGCAACCACAGAAGGCCTCTGACAAGCTTGTAAAGTCTCAGCCGGCAGAGAGAGAGGAAAGTTTTCTACCTCACCCAATTGCAATTCACAATTGGACAGAGTTCCCTGGTGGGTGTGTTATAGCTACTCTTGCCCATTTTCAACCTCTCTGAAATAGATTTTTTTTATAACCCAGGAAAAATTTTCCTAATAAACTTTCTGAAATTCTTGTCTATAATATCCGAATATACATGCATGTGTGTCTGGGTCCATGTGTGTCCATATCCATCTGTGTGTGTGTGTGTGTGTGTGTGTGTGTATGTGTGTTGTGATAACTCCATGAAGCAGAAACATGAGAAAATGAAGGACCCTACCTTCTAAGAGTTATTGATGTAATATATGAAAGATACTTGCAGTTAAGATCTCAAAAAATTATATGAAATGATAAGTACTCTCTCTCTGTCTCTCTCTCTGTCTCTCTCTCTCTCTCTCTCTCTGTGTGTGTGTGTGTGTGGTGATTACAAGTACACGTTCTTTTGTTATGTTTTACTGACTGAGACAAGGTCTCACTACATTGCCCCAACTCCCAACTGGCCTCGAACTTGCTACTTAGCCCAGGCAGGTCTCCAACTCAGATACTCACCTGCCTTTGCCTCCCAAGTGTTGGGATTAACTGCTTGCACCACCAACCACATTAGGCGCACACTCTTCTGTGTGAATGTGGACACATACAAAGTGTTCCTGTGGGGGGTCAGAGGACAACCTTGGGGGTCTGTCATCTCTCCCCTCCCAAAGCATTAAACTATAAGCAGGCTGAAACCTAGGAGGGAGATGAGCTGCCGTCCATTTCAGTGACTGACCAGATTCTAACATGTCCTTAAGCCGGCAACAGCTCCTCCAGAATGCTATTTTAGTTCTATCAACTTCCAGAGTAAGTTTGACAGAGATGTTTGATTGATTTTGTGATAGGCCCATTATCTGTTCAATAAACCCCGTTTGCTTTAATTTTGTCAGAATTTGTATTGCAATTTGGAGCAATATGTGTATCTGTACTTTTTCATGTTTACGATTATTTCGAGACCAGCCTGGTCTTCAGAGCAAGTTCCAAGACAGGCTCCAAAGCTACAGAGAAAGCCTGTCTTGGAAAAAAAAGAAGAAAGGAAGGAAAAAAGGAAGAGAGAGAGAGAGAGAGAGAGAGAAGAAAAGGAAGGAAGGAAAGAAAGAAAGAAAGAAAAAGAAAGGAGGAAGGAAGGAAGGAAGGCAGAAAGAAAGAAAGAAAGAAAGAAAGAAAGAAAGAAAGAAAGAAAGAAAGAAAGAAAAGGAAGGAAGGAAAAGAAAGAAAGAAAGAAAGGAGGGAAGGAAGGAAGGAAGGAAGGAAGGAAGGAGGGAAGGAAGGAAGGAAAGAAAAAATATTTCCTATAGCTACATTTTCTAGTACAGAAATCACTGGGTCAACATTCTTGATAGGTTTTCTGTCTTTGATTTAAATTTCTTTCTATGCAATTACAGAGACAAAACTATAGGGAGAAGTTCTTTGTACTTTTCTGAGATGGCAAGAGTAATAACTTTTACCCCATGGTGGGCACTTCAGGACAGAAAAGTGAGGCACCTTTTACTCACACGGCCTTCTGTGGTGGGGAGCATCTATTGCGGTTGATTCAGTGAAATGACTGTACCAGGATCTTTTAGCAACGCCACGTTGCCAACATTAAACATCAGGACCATAACTATTCCAACACAGAGCTGGGCAGACATGAGTACACACAGCATGATGTGTTGGCAGAGGAGGAGGCATGAACTGGAGCAGGGATGCTCACCTGCCAGGGACTTACAAAGTCGAGGCTTTGCCTGGAGCCAAGAATGTCACAGACTCTTCCCCTGTTCTTTCCAGCTGAATCTGTAGTTTCTTTTACAAAGGAAAAGAAGTCGTTCCATTTATTGTGCGCTTAAGTTCGCTGTTCTGCTTTGGAGGTCCAGCTGCTAACAATGAACTCAGCTGTGGATTGTAATAAACATGTGTTTGAAATCTGCTTCATTCTTTCATTTGACTTTGATGGGAGCTTCTGTTGAGCATTGTGACAAGTGCTTTATCATGACCACGGGGCATTAAGTATGAAACCAAGACAGAAGTTGATTCTGAGAAGTTATTTCCTTTTTTTTATAGAAGAGTATATATTGAGGCGTGGTGCCACATGCTGGTGATTCTAATTCTTGGGTGAAAGAAGCAGGAGGCTCAGTAATTCAAGGTCCGCACTCTGTTACATAACTAGTTTGAGAGTAACCTGGACTACAACACCACCAAGAAGAATAACATAAAACAAACAAATAAAGTATAAAAAGTCCATCATTGATTCACTGAGACTTACTTCCAAGTTGGGAAGATCTGAATGACTATTGTCCACGAGTAATTTTATAATGTGGAATATTTAATTTGCTTATTAAGAATATGATCCCTGTAGCCTGTATTAAATGAAAAACATACTTGTGAATTTTCATGACTATCAAGTCAACCACATTCTAAAATCATTAGCAATGCTGCTTAGTTTAATGAGATTAGCCCTTTTCGTATTTAAAATAGTACTATTTAATTTGTTTACAAAGAAACTAGAAATTCCTTACTTTTCCTGCAAGCATTGGGATTTATATGTATTTCCTGCATGGACTTAGCCAAGGGTTGAACACTTTACACATTTTTCAGGGGATCATAAAAATATAACCTCTGAAAAACACGAGTTTGTTTGTGCCATATGTGTATGCATAGACCTGTCCCATTGTCCTGTTGTGATGACCAGCATTGTCCTCTGATCTAACTCTTCCGTAACATCTTACAGGATCCTACCCTCAGTACCTCAAGCCCACTTGTGAGTAGCCTCTGATCCCTCTCTCCAGCCTGAAAGGTTTTTAAAGAGGCTTCTTTATTGATTTTGTATATAGTGTATACATTATATTCTATGAAATCTAAAAAGAAAAAGATCTGTACATTGTATCATTCAATATTTACACATTCAAGGAAGGTGCATCTATTAAGTATTTGCTGCGTACCTGGCAGTAAGTAAAACAAAGGATAAAAGAAATATCCTGCTTTCAGAGTGTTTAAAATCTAGTGAAGAGCAACACACAGTAAATATCAAAATTTGTGTATAGAGATCTGCACACACACACACACATTTGTACCCTGTGTATGTAACCTTCTGTCTCTGTGATAAACGCCATGACCGAGGCAACTTATAGAAGGAGGAGTTTTTTTTGGGCTTATGGTTCCAGAGGACTAAGAGTCCGTGATGGCCCGGAGGCATGGCAGCTGGAAGGCGTGGCGACTGGAAGGCGTGGCGACTGGAAGGCGTGGCGACTGGAAGGCGTGGCAACTGGACGGCACAGAAGGCAGAGCAGGGAGCTGAATGCTCACATCAGCTGTAAGCACAAGGCAGAGGAGAGAACTAGAGTGGAGTGAAGATATGAAACTCTCAAATCCTGCCTCCAGGGATATTGTCCTCCAGCAAGGCCACATCTCCTAAACCTTCCCCAACAGCACCACAAACTGGGGACTAAGTGCTCAGATACCTGAGCCCATGGGGATGTTGCTCATTCAAACCACCACATATCCATATGCAAATGAGAAGTTGGGTAAAGACAAAAGTTATGAAAAAAAGTAAAGCAAGGCATAAAACATGTTTACTGTGTTACAGCTCTGAAGGGAAAGGCTTCCCCAATGGAAGTGCTGCAGTTCTGAAGGGAAAGGTATCCTGGCAGTTGAGAGCCATGGAATACCAAGATGTCACACCACACAAGCCTCACGAGAGTCTTATTGGGAAACACAGATGCCTCTGCTTGGGAGACACGTAGCAAAGAACGTAGGATGCAGACTTATGTAGGATTTCTTGGGGGCAGAGTTTTCCAGGGTGGAAATTGGTGGGATTTCAAGTACTGAGCTTGGGGTGTGCTCAGGCATTGGAGGGATTCCAAACTTAGGTACTTGTGAGCTTTTGAGCCCAGCAATTGGTGGAATTTTAAGTTCTGGAAGTGAGCTCAGACTTTTTTTTTTTAACCAGATAATCACACTTATGGATTTTTTTATTTTGGTAGTTAGCATAATTTAAGCATTGCAACGATTTGTTTTATTAGCATGACATAAACTAGAATGATTTGGGATGAGGGAACTGCAATTTAAGGATTGCCACCATCAGACTGGCTTGTGAACAAGTCTGTGAGGCATTGCCTTGATTACTGGTTGGAAGCCCCAGGCCACTGCGGGTGGCACTACTTTTGAAAAAAATAGTCCTGGGTTGTACAAGAAAGCAAACTGAGCCATGGGGAGTAAGCCAGTACCAGCATTCCTCTGTGGTCTCTGTTCAGCTTCCAAGTTCCTTCCTTGAGTTCCTGCCCTGCCTGCCCTCAAAAATGAACGTGGAAGTGTAAGCCAAATAAACTCTCTGCTCTCCTTCTTGATTTTCATTAGTTTTTGTCACAATAATATAGAATAAACTAAGACAAACATCATATTAATAGTTCTAATAACCAGATCCAACAAAATATCTACCAAATTTAATATCTAATATACACATCTCAGAGACTATATGATTCTTATTTGAGCTAATGAAGAATTATATATATAAACAAAGTAATATTTGCCAATATGAATTATAGATGAGGGTAAGTAAATATGATATTGGTAGTCATTCACTAACAAATCATACCACTTTTTGGTTTTTTTTTTTTTCTTGTTTTGTTTTTTGAGGGGTTTTCGAGACAGGGTTTCTCTGTATAACAGCTCTGACTGTCCTGGAACTAGCTCTGTAGACCAGGCTGGCCTCTAACTCACAGAGAGTTGCCTGCCTCTGCTCCCTAAGTGCTGGGATTAAAGGCGGACACCTCCACTGCCCGGTATATTCTGAATTTTTAATTTGCAGATATGTTTAGGTCTCTAAACACATTGTTTTCTGAAGAAACAATATTATATTTAAGGATATCCAAGTTTAGTATTAGCCGAAATGAAGTTTATCAAAATTGAAGGAAAATATTAACCAATATTGTGTCTAATTATAGTACTGAAAAAAACTCTACAAAATAACTTTAGAGATTGTGGTGGTTGAATGAGAAGAGCCCTCATAGGCTCGTGTGTTTGAGAATTGGTTTCCTGTTGGTGGAACTGTTTAGAAAGTATTAGGAAGAGCAACCTTGTTGGAGGAGGTGTGACTCTGGGGGAGGCTGTGAGGTTTCAAAAGACTTGGGCCATTTCAAGTGCTCTCTCTCTCTCTCTCTCTCTCTCTCTCTCTCTCTCTCTCTTCCTGCTCCCCAAGTGCTGGCATTAAAGGCATGTGCCACCACTGCCCAGCTTTCTCTTAACTTTTAAAATTAAGAAGGATTATCTATGAGTGCTCAGGACAATGTTCTTTAATCTTCTTCATAATTTTTTTAATTTCTACCATGAGAACTCCTATTTCCTGATATTTGTGGTATTTTATAGAGTGTGAGTTGCATAAGAAAATGAGTTCTGGGGCTGTATTCAGCGGTAGTGTTTGACTTCCATGCACAACACCCTGTATCCCCAGTACAACCAAAAGATAAATTGATATGTAAATGGCTCTAGAAACTGTGTCAAGAATTTTAAAGGATGTACATGAAAAATGATATTCCTAGGGAAAAGCAACTGGAAAATATGTGTTTATCTTATTCTTCCTTGAATGAAGACAAAACAAAAACCAGTGTCATAAGGAAGGCTGCTTGTTCATTTCCTGGCTGCTCAGACTCCTGAAATAACCACACAGAAACTGTATTAATTAAATCACTGCTTGGCCCATTAGCTCTAGCTTCATATTGGCTAACTCGTACATATTAATTTAACCCATCTCCATTAATCTGTGTATCACAACATCACAGTGGCTTACCAGCAAAGTTGCAGTGTGCCTGTCTCTGGTGGCTTCTCCCTGACTCTGCCCTTCTTTCTCCCAGCATTCAGTTTAATTTTCCTTGCCTAGCTCTGTTCTACCCTATCAGGCAAACCATTCTTCATTAACCAATGGTATTCACAGCATACAGAGGGGAATACCACATCAAACCAGCACTATAGCAAGGACATTATGAGTGACCCTGACTTTAGAAATTCTACAACAGGAGCCTGTATTAAGTTCCTGCTATTAAACTTCCCTGGCCCTTTTTTTCTGGTTGGGCAACACATAGTAGTGATGCTATTTTTGGACCAAGTCCTTCTGTACTACAAAAGGCAGATGTGTGGACATCCTCCATACTGAACCTTGGGCTTTCTTCTGTCTCTCCCTCCCTTCCTCCATTTGCACCCAATCTGAACACTCTCTTTGTCTGGCACCAACTCCTTTCTGTCTGCAGCCAGGTGGTTCTGAGCCAAAAAGGAGATTTTGTTCTGTCTCTCAAGGAAAGCTACAGAGGCGCAATCTTGTTACATGGTGTCTGGAAAGTTTAAAGTAAGAAGTGTTCGATTCCAGGATGAGTGCCTGTTGCTACATCTTGCTGCTGGTGACAGTTCATGCAGAATGTGCAAGTGTGGTTCTGTATATCATCTGAAAAGCAGAGATCCCTCTTTATCACGCTCAAACTTCAAATGAGTCCCATCACATTATGAGAATCATAATTGCCACATATTTCTTTCTAAGTTTTCTCTAAATAATGTTCAAGAAGCATTGTACACTTATTTTTTTGCAAAGCTGGTGGGCAGTTTTCTAAAAAATGTGAGACTCAATAGATTTCTTTGTTCAAAATACTGAGAGAGAAGCCCAGTGCTCGTGAAATTCCCTTATTATCTTTTTAAACTAAAAAAAAAAAAAAGGCAACATGGTGGTAAGATAGCTAATTCCAGTGACGATAAAAGTTTTGAAGCACCGCTGTTCCACGAGCGCATAGAAAACGTGTGGTGGGTCAGGACAAGAGTCGCGCTCAAAGCCCCACTTGCATCTAAGAAACGTTGTCCTAAAGCTAAATATCTCCTTTTACGCCCTTGGTGGAGAAACGTTAATAGTGCCTGCATGTTAAAGTAGTGTTAAAACAGAGAGTATAGTTTTCAGAACTAAAAAGAAGAAAAGAACATGCGGAGGGGCACTGCACCCTTGAACCAGAGAAGAACAATAGTGGGCATTGTCTGGGTGGGCACCACCCAGCTCTCCTCCGCCACCACACACTGTTGGGAGAAGGTTAGAGGTTGTGAAGGCACCGGCTGCTCTCTCACTGCCAGTGCCGACTGTGGGTTCTTTCCAGGCTTTCACTCTTTACGACTTCCCTCAGGTTTCCTAGGCTGTAATCTGTTAAAGACCAAGCCGTTTGCATCAGTAGCTAAACATTCGTTTGTTTATATAATAACGTAATTTTAGTTTTCATGAGTCATATCTTACTGAACTACTAAAGCATTACTTGGCTATTTCAGACTCTCCTGTGACAGCCGTTTTACAGCCTGATCTTATGAAAGTGGCTTGGAATGGGTCAGTGACTTACCTAAGGTCCCTTGGGAGGTGACAAGGGTATGACCTGACCCAGAATTTACCCAATAACCTTTGTGTCTTAACACCTACTGTTTGCTACTTCAGTTTTGATGCTTATGATGGTCCAAGTTGCCCAAGAAAATATATTTTTATCTTTGTGTGTATGTGTGTGTACTATGTGTATGACCGTGAGTATGGTGTGCATGTGTGTATGACCGTGAGTATGGTGTGCATGTGTGTATGAAAGTGAGTATGGTGTGCATGTGTGTATGACCGTGAGTATGGTGTGCATGTGTGTATGACCGTGAGTATGGTGTGCATGTGTGTATGACCGTGAGTATGGTGTGTATGTGTACCTCATCCCTCTGAAAAGATAAACTTAACAATTTAGCTGTTTATTTGTCCTCACCATCTAGTGTTAGATGCGTGATCCCAAGGGCTCTCACTTCTTGCTGTAAAAAGACACAGATCACAGCCCAGTTCAAAGCTAGATTGTCAACCGCCCCCTGTGTTTAAAGTCTCCCTTTGTTCTTCACTGGTCATGGATCCTTGGTTGAGTTAATTCAAGTCAGCACTCCCCATCTGCACGAGAGTTATTAGTAACTAACTCAAGACCGTTGCAAGAACCAAATGAGTTAATGTACTGAGAGTCTGGTAAACAGTAAGCTCTTGGTGTGTTGACAACTTGCCACCCTTCTCCTCGAGACAATATCTATATAAATTTGTGCTGCATTTTTATTATGTTACATGACTCAAACGTGGCGACTGAACTTAGTTTTCAGACTCACACTTCATTGTGTTCTATCCCAGCATGCTTTGAACTCTCATGTTCTTAATTTTCTATCAAAGATCTTCTTCCTGTTTTACAGTCCTTGGGCTAATCATTGCCCAGATCACTAAAGTTGCTGCCTGTGTTCCCAATAGACCATTCCCATTTGCATAGATTACAGATGGTCTGCATAAAACCTCTGATTGTTTTCAGGAGTTTCAGTGGGTCTCTGATCTCTAAAGAGTGTATAGCACTCTGCAGGATCACTCCTGTTTTTATCAGAATTCGGTGGTTTTCTACCAATCAGCAGTGCCCTTTGACTGTCTCACTGTTAGCGAGGCACCGGGTTTCATTAAGCATATATTTGTGTTTATTTACACGTTCACTAGAATCTCCTGTGCACTAATGGGATGCTAAATGTGAGGGATAGAAAACAAGGCAGGCACCATCGCAGCCTCCCAGGATCTGTCACTGTAGTTGTCTAACCACATCTCTGTCGCCGTGTCAGGATAGCTGTAGTCCTAGGACAGGAAGTAATCTTTGTAGCCCAGACTGCACTAGAATAGAACCTTGATCCATAATGAACCTGGTTTTTGTAGGGTCATTCTAGTGCAGTCAGAGAATGACCTACTAATGAAATGTTCCTCTGTCCTGAATGACAGTTCGTGCTGTCCCTCTTCAACCACACTGAGCATGTCTGTGCATTCACAGAGCCCATCTCCTGTGCTCACAAACTCGGTCATCTCAGTGACTCCACCTTGCCCTCCACTGCTCTCCTCTGTGGTGGTGCCCTGAGGAATTCATGCTCCAGTCCTTAACACAGAGGTTTCATATATCTGTGACTAAGTTATGGAAATCATTCCTGCTTTGAGCAGAAGCTCTAATATCAATAAAACTAAGCTTCCAGGTGATTATCAACTGTGTGATGAAAAGGGCACTATATTTATTCTCTATGCTTTCTTCCTAGAATTCATCCGTGGGTATTCGGGCTGTTGTGAGTGCAAGCAGGGCTCCGCCCACTCACAAGTCTCCTCTCCAGGCCTTGGCAGGACCCTGAGATATGTCCACACCTGTCTGAATTCTGTTGCAAGGACAGTTTGCTCTGCATACTTATAAAAACAGCTCTACATAAAGAATGTACAGGGGGGGGGCTGGAGAGATGGCTCAGAGGTTAAGAGCATTGCCTGCTCTTCCAAAGGTCCTGAGTTCAATTCCCAGCAACCACATGGTGGCTCACAACCATCTGTAATGAGGTCTGGTGCCCTCTTCTGGCCTGCAGGCATACACACAGATGGAATATTGTATACATAATAAATAAATAAATATTTTTAAAAAGAATGTACAGGGTTAATTATACTATACTTCTATTTTTAAAAGATGCATTTATTCAGAGACATGTCCAGGCTATTATATATAGCAATTTACAATGTAGGTTAAAAAAAAAACCTCTGTATTGATACATTTGTTGGAATGCTTCCCACTTTCCTTAGGACTCAAGCTACAATAACCGGTTACATAACCCACCCCAAATACAATCCTAGGGATCTGGCCAAACATGAAAAGTGTTGTCTAAAATATGTCTTCTTCATAGCAACTAGGCCCTGCCTAGTCTAGTGTTGTTGAAAGTCTGTTGTAACCTGGAGCATCCCTGTCATTGCTCCACTCTCCAGCCCTGCTTAGCTGTTTTCTGGCAGCAACTAGAACCTTCTCCACTGCCACAGACATGGCTTTGTGACTTAGCAAAGACATGGCCTCCACCACGATAACGGCCAGAGCTTCTGCCCCCAAAGTCTCCTCCCTTCGTAAATCTGATTATCGCAGTTGCCAAAAGCTTGATAGCTGCCACCACCTCCAAAATGGCTTCTGTCATTACCAAACCCATTGTGGCCATCCCCACTGCCACCATATCCACCACCATGGCTGCTGTACACACCACCTTGGTCACTGAAATTTCCTCCATGACCAAGATTGTCATTGCCACCAAACCACACTCACAACTACCACCCCTGTTTCCAGAACCATCTTTAACTATCAGCTAAATGAGCCACTAGATATCTTTTGCTTAGATGGGGTTTTTCTGACTTCACAGTTGTGACCTTTCCTAACGTGGTGTTTCTGTATGACAATCGTATCCATGGGGTCCTGAACATCAAAGGCGCCACAAGCAAAGCCCTTCTCAGGATTTCAATCAGTTCAACTTTCCCACACTGCTCAGTGTCACCCCTGAGCAGGGGATGGTCTCCAATGTCTTCTTCCATACCAGCAGGAGAGCTTTTCCACGGGGAAGAGGACATCTGGTCCTTGAGAATCTTCTCTTGCCACAGCTCTCGCTGGTTCCACAGCTCTGCTATTTACCTGATGTGACTTGACACTCACAGCTGCATCACCTCTTCCACAGCAGGGTGTGGCGAAAACCAGAGCCTGGTGGACCGGAACTGGACACTCTCCAGACTGAAGTACTTGGAAGCTGACAGGCAAGGGCCCTGCCTTGGAAGACCCCCTTCCAGGGTAGAGAGATGGAGTAAATAACAATTTGGTAGAGCTGAGAGATGCAAGGTGACAAGCGTGAAGGGGGGCTGCTTTCAGTATGGTGATCAGTGAGGCACCTCGGGATCCTCAGCAGGACCTGAGTCCTGATAGATGTTAGCTCTGCAGACATTCAGGAGAGATCGTCACCAGCGAGTACATGACTCCTGATAGGAGATGTTAGCCCTGTAGACGTTCGAGGAGAGAGGAGCACCCGCGAGGACCTGAAGACATGGGGGCTGGGTATAGTTGAGGCATGAAGAGAAATGACTGTGGGTTTAGTTTAGTGCACCAGGGTGAGAAGGAGGAAGGTAGAAAGAAGGTCAGAGGTCAAAGCAGAAGGTGCTATCAGACTCTGATAAGCCAAATGTGGCAGGTTCTCACAGATTGCGGTAGAAACTGAATTTTATTTAAAGTGTGGTGGGTAACTTTTGGAATCAGTTAGGGTAAGGGCGTCACATGACATGAGAAGGGAGACTAATTATATGAGCAATAATGGTCGTTTGGATCTTGGTAATGGCTGTAAAAATGAAGAGAATTGGGGAGAAGTTTTGGAAGCGGTGCTGACAGACCAGGGGATGAATTGGACATGGGGGGTGAGAAAAGGGAGGATCTGCTGATTTCCATGTGTAAAATGTTATTTTCTACCTAAAGCACAATCCCCAAAGTAAACTGTGCCCTTCCTCCACGTTAAAGCTTTCCCTCTGCGAAAACTGTGTTCCGAGGACACAATGACAAGGTAGGAGAAAAGCGGAAGCCACACACCCACCCGAGGGTAAAGGCGAGCACTGGAATCCACACGGAAACCTCAGAACTGGGAACGGAAGTGTGAGAAACCTAAATTATGCTGATGGCTGCACAAAAGAATATACTTACTAATTGCAGGCTTGTGGATTCGAAAGGAGAAATATTTAAATTAAACTTCAGTGAATTTCTAAAATCATGGCAGAAAATATTCCAAGCTATTAACAATAATTACTTCCAGAAGATGTAATTATGGGGAGTTTGAATCTTCTCTATTTACGTCTTCCACTTCTTTAAACTCTTTTACAATGAACGGATAATAATTTCAGTGGCTGTCATTTCCTATCACTTCTTCACCCTACGGAAATGTAAGACAAGCAACAGAAGATTTGAAAAACAGGGCTTGTAATGGAGCAGCTTGTGCCCTCTTTCTACCCTCTACTTGCTTCCTAGGAAACACATGGAATGACTAGAACTCTGGAAGCCACCTGGGGGCGAAAGACAATTCCAGTAAACAGCACACAGTAAAGGAGACGGCATCCTCTACACACGTGACCAGGAGGTGCCTATTCCTAGGTTTCTATTGAATGAATTTTAAAGTATTTAAACCAAAGGAAATTGGGGGTCTTACTTGCAAATAAACCTAATCGATTTTTTTAAAAAAAATCTTTAAAATCAGCAGTAAAAGTTTCTAAGCAATTTATCTTAGAATACAGACAAGACAGCTAAAAAACATTTAGGGAGGATGGGGAGATGGATGCGCAGTTAAGAGCGCTTGTTGCAGAAGACACGGGTTCAGTTTCCAGCAGCCACATGATGGCTCACAACTATCTGTAACTCCAGTTCCGGTTATCTGACCCTTCTTCTTACCTCCGTGAGTACCAGGTAAGCACACGATACATATGCATGCCGTCAAAACATTCATACACTTAAAATAAGTAAACACACACTTTAAAAAAGCATTTAGCCACAAAGAGATACACAGATGGTCAATCAACTTATACAATTATGTTCAACACCGCTGAGCATTGGGGAAATGCAAATTAAAAGCAAATGAATTACCACTTTAAATATATCAAGAGGCGTAGATTAAAAATAGAATACCAGATGCCAGCAAGGGCCGGGAGGAGTGTATTATGCACACACTGGTGGAGAGAATATAAAATGGTTTGGATGCTCTAGAAAACATGTCAGACACTCAACTCCACAGCACACGTTTAGTCTAAGGAAGTAAAGACTTAGTGTCTCACAAAAACTGTACATGGATATTTAGAGTAGGTTTGTTGCGAATATTAAAAACTGGAAGCAAACTCTATATTCTTTACTGCTTAAATTTTTAAAGCAAACTTTAGCCCATCTTTGCTGGTTAGTCTCTGTCAACTCAACACAGCTAGCATCATTTAGAAAGAGGGAACCACAATTGAGAAAATGCCCCCATCAGCTTGGCCTGTGGCAAGCCTGTTGGACAATTTCTTGATTGGTGATTGATGTGGAAGAGCCTAGTCTACTGTAGCTGGTGCCATCCCTGGGAAGGTGGCCTTAGGATAAGCAATCAAACTGAACAAGTCAGGAATAGCAAGCTAGTAAGCAATAGCCCTCCATGGTCTCTGCTTCAGTTCCTGCCTTGAGTTCCTGCCCTGACTTCTCTTGATGGTGGACTACCAAAACCCTGGAGGCAATAAAACCCTTCCTCCCTTTTCAGTCATGATCTTTACCACAGTTCCTTTTGGTCATTATCATTACCACAGCAAGAGAAAACCAACTAAGCTAGGAGTTGGTACCATGATTATGTGGTATTATTGTGAAAGACATGACCATGTTGTTCTGGGAGAATTATGAAAGAGTTTGGAATTCTGGGCTAGAAAAACTCTTGAGTTTTCAGAGTTTAATATACTATTGTGGGGCTTGAGAGATAATGCTGACAGATAATGCTACCAGCAAGGGTGGCCTGATGACTGAGAGGAAGCAGAGACGTAGCAAGGGTCCAGGAACAAGCTACACATTTCAAAGGCATGTCCACAGTGACCTAATTCCAGCTAGGTCACCTCATTAAGTTTCCATCTTCCAAACTAACATCAAGAATTAGGGACCAAGCCTTCAACCCTTGAGAATGTCAAAGTGTTTTATAATCAAACCAAAAGAAACTGCTTCTGTTAAATCCCCTCCACACATACTCCAGGCCTAGGTGGGCCTCAGGCCTGATTGGACAGAACTGTGGCATCTGCACAGGGAAGGCTGTATCACACTGGGGACCTTCAGGATCCACTTATCACATCTGTGATAAGTCTGGTGGAGACTGGGCTGGAAAAAAAGCCTGCACTGTTTAGCAGAATGAAACCTCAAGCTTGGATTCCTGAATAGAGGTTAAGGATTAAATAACCAAGTAACTATTTCTCAGTTATATGCATAGCCCAAAATGCAGATGGCTGAGTTGGTTAGATATCTACCATGCAAAAATTAGGACCTGATTTGGGATTCCCAGAACCAATGGGGGGCGGGGGAAACCAAAAAACAAACAAAGTAAGGTATGACAATATGTATCTATGGCATCAGTATTCACAGGAGTGGAAAGGGGGCAGGCAGAGACAGGCTGAGACAGGCTAACACAGGCTGAGACAGGCTGACACAGGCTGAGACAGGCTAACACAGGCTGAGACAGGCTAACACAGGCTGAGACAGGCTAACACAGGCTGAGACAGGCTAACACAGGCTGAGACAGGCAGCTCCTCAGAGCTTGTTAACCAGTCAGGCTAGCAAAATGTTAATCACTGGGTTCAGTGGCAGACACATCACAAAAGTTGAGGCAAATTTGATTGAGGAAGACACTCAGGGTTAATCTCTGGCTTCCATGCACAGACACACCCGCAAAAGTACACACACACAGACACACACACACACAGACACACACACAGAGACGACACACACACACTTAAAATATAACCAAAAATGCAAGACTGAAGGAAGGCCACTTAAATTCCTGTCCAGGGACAGATCAGAAGCAGTTCCATACAAAGGGAAGCAGAAAAACACTGATTTGACTTAATAAGCAAAGAACACTCTAAGTCCTTTATGAGCAACAATCTCAGTGCAGAAGTATTTCCCATATATTTAAACTCTTTTCTAATTTACACACCAGCAAAATATGTGGGCACATGCTCACATGTGTGACCTTTTCTCCTAGTGTGGCTCTATCAATTTCCAGCAACTTCCAGTCTAGACGGCAGAAGAGTGCTGTAGAATTCCTTCATCGTACACTTTCCAGTTCCCCAAATAAAGCACCACAGATATGAGCTGGGTTTGCTGTGCTGTGTGACTGTTTCGACTGCAGAAGAATAGCAAAGCAATTACAGCTGGACGTTTGGGTTGGAAGCCAGTTCCTAGCAAGAATGAGAAAGCACGACCTTTCTTTTCTTTCTTTCTTTCTTTCTTTCTTTCTTTCTTTCTTTCTTTCTTTCTTTCTTTCTTCCTTCCTTCCTGCCTGCCTGCCTGCCTGCCTGCCTGCCTGCCTGCCTGCCTTCCTGTCTGCCTGCCTGCCTGCCTTCCTTCCTTCCTTCCTTCCTTCCTTCCTTCCTTCCTTCCTTCCTTCCTTCCTTCCTTCCTTCCTTCCTTTCTTTCTGCAAGCTCCTGTGGCAAACAACCACATTTCTCTTTTCTTCTAATTCTCACCAGAATCAACATGCTTACTTATTGTGCGTTTTCCCTATGAGTGGACGAGGAGACTCAAGTGAGGCTAACTCCGAATGGGAGGAACTCTGAGTAGTTGAAGGCTGGCCAACAAGCAGACTCCGCATCGCTCGCAGCTCATCTGCTCTCAACGCCCGGAGAACAGTGGGAGCCTGCAATGCATGGCGGCCCGTGACTGCTTTTAGATGTGTTTTTCCATAATCAGAAACAGAGTTAGCATGCTAGCCAAAAGCTGACGTCACTGGCTTTCAAGACTGCCTTTCACATTCGTTTGAAACTAAACATTTTAGGGTAAACCAATGTTAGCACTGGTTATAATAGTAAGGTGCACATTGTTTAGAATTATACATTCCATCCCCTTTATGGTGCTTTGTTTATCACTTTTCTTATCCCTCTGTTCAAAAATATGGCAAAAATTTAAGAGTTCATTTGGGTTTATGGTCTGAGGGGGAAGATCTGTCATGGTGAGGAAGACACAGAACCTGGTACAGCTTGGTTCATGATGGCAGAAATGTGTATCTGCTGATTTTTTCTTTTCAATCAGGAAGCAGAGAGATTGGGCTGAAAGCAGTGCTGGGCTGTAATCCATGAAGCGCATCCCTTCCAGAAATCCACTTCTTTAGTATAGGTCCAATTTTCTAACGATTCAAGAATCTCCTCCAAACGATGCCATCAGCCAGTGGTCAAGTGTTAAACACATGAGCCATTATGGGTTATTTTACATTCGAACTGTAACACTTTACCCAAGACCCCATGGGCTCATGGCTATCACAAATGCAAAATTCATGCAGTCCAACTTCGAAAGACCCTATTGCAGGGAAACTCTATTCAAAAGCCCAAAGTCTTTTCTGAGAGTCAAGTCAATCTTTTAACCGTGAACCTTTGTTAAACAAAAACAACATATGTGTTTGTGTGTGGTGGTGGTGGTGGTGGTGGTGTGTGTGTGTGTGTGTGTCTACAATATGCAGTGACCTGGAGTAAATATTCCCATTCCAAAAGAAAATAATGGAAAACTTAAAGATTGAATTAAAGTATAACCTAAACCCCACAGGACAAAACCTGTGTCCATATCCATCACCTAAGACTCATGGTGGCACCATGTGGGCTCCAACAGTCTTGGCTAGTCCTGCCTATCTTAGTTTGGTTTCTATCCCTATGATAAAGACAACAACCAAAAGCATCTTGGATAGGAAAGGGTTTCCTTGGCTTATACAACCTAATAATCACAGTCCACCCTGAAGGGAAGTCAGACCAGGAACTCTAGGCAGGAATTACAGCAGGGCCCATCACGAAGTGCAGCTGGGCTGCATCTCAAGCAGAAAGCAGAGCTTGACATTGTTAGCCACATTGTCCTGGGTTTGTAGGCATGCAGAATACAGGAGTCCCATGGTCCTGCATGCTACTCACAAGTCCCACAGAGCCACACAGTTAGACAATGTGTGGCAGGGTCATACTTCCTGGAGGGAGGATCTAAGAAACCACAGTGTAAATCTGTGACAATAAAGTTTAACTTACAACAGAGACCCCAAGAATACCGGCGATGCCAAGAACATTAGAGGGCCTTCTGCCAGGGCCTGAGTTGTTAGTGTGCCTATGCTGTGGCAGAAAAGCTGAAGGGCAAGTCCTGCTTAGATTTTATTTTTTACTGGTTTGCTATGAGGCTGGGTCATCTAAGAAGGGAGAACTTCAATTGAGAAAATAACTCCTTTAGATTGGCCAATAAGAATTGGCCAATTAATGATTGCTGTGGGAGAATTGCTGCAATCCTCAGGAGAATCTCCGTTCTTCCTTGAAACCTAATGGGTACAGTTTTGGTTTGGGGTTTTTTTTTTTTTTTTTTTTTTTTTCTTTGGTTTTGCCTTTTCTGTCTAAACTCTCCCACATTCCTCCCACAATGCAGTTCACCATTGTTTTGTTTTTTTCATGACAGGAACTCACTATATAGATTTTGATGACCTGGAGCTCGCTATGTATTCCAGGCTTGCCTCAGCTCAGAGATCCACCTGCCTCTGCCTCCCAAGGGCTGGGATTAAAGGTGTGTCCTGGTCCACAAAGAAGTTTCAAAGCCCTATGCATTACAAGGTCCAGGTTACCACAGCAATTTCTCAGAAGGAATTTCCTCTATTCAACACTTTATCATTGTTGTAACCAAATACTTGACAAGAGAGATCCTATCACAGTGGGGACATGATGGGAGAATTAGTTTAGGTTTGGGGGGAAGCGAGGGAGCAGGAACATGGAATAGCTGCTAGTTACATGGTATCAACCAAGAGCAGAGTGCTCGGGTTGGAAGGTAAGACTCCGCTATTATCTATAAGGCCCATTTCCCAGCACCACTTACTCCATCCAGCTAACCCCAACCTCCCAAAGATTCTATTGCCTCCCAAAGAAATGCTATCTGCTAGGGACCAAGTGTTCAAAGTATTTCACATTCAAACCACAACAGTTTGATAGTGTGTGTGTGTGTGTATGGGTATATTTCTTGCATACACATGTGCCCCAAATGCCATGGAGTTCAGAATAGGACACTGATCCCCTGGAACTAGAGCTACAGATGGTTGTGCGCTTCCATATGGAAGCTGGGAATCAAACCTAGGTCCTATGGAAGAGCAGCCAGTGTTCTCGACCACAACCATCTCTCTAGGCCCAATACATATCGAAAACAAAGCAACAAAGCAACATTAACAACAACAAGACCCACTATTCACCTGATGCAAATCTCTGAGCAACTCTTTTTATCTAGATTAAAGCCCAGCAGTCATCTGAAAATTAAACAACAAAACTTTAATTTCCTTCTTAGGCCCAGTATTTAAAATCCCAAACAGATCACTGAAAACAAGCAGGGCTTGGAATTGTGAAATCTCTTTAAATGCAGGTCTCATCATGGCTTCCCCACAGACCTCACACCGCTTTCCAATTGCTTTTGCCATTGCGAACCTAGGTTTGGATAGGAGACAATACTCAACTTTTAAGTAAGAACTGAGCTACAAAAGCAATAGACAGTATTAAATAGTCGGGCTTTTAATTTGAATGTACAATATCATAGAACCACAGGTTCTTCAGACATCAGAATGAGCCTCAAAAAGTAGCTTCTTCACGTTATTTTATTTCTTACAGAAGTTGAACAGGTTCTTGACTCCTCTGTGCAAGTTACATAGGCACCTCCAGGGATTGTACTCTGTTTGCTAGGTTTTTCACTGCAATGTTGTACTGCATACAGTTACCGAGTCGTCCATTCGAGCAGCTTTAGGCTACTGCCACAGACTATGGTGGTTATGACACATATGAACTTACTGGCTCCTGATCCTTGAAGCTGGGAAAGCCTAGACCAAAGGATGGACCTCTGGGGAGGCCTTCTTGCTGCATTGTCCTCTGCAGAAAACAGGACAGAGGAAGGGAGAGAAGGAACAAAAGGGAGACAGAGGGAGGGGAGAGATTCCCCCAAAACCACAGTTTTATGATGAGCCCACTTTCGCAATGAGTCATTGATAAAGTGCAGTTCCTGTAGCCAGCCACCATTCCTTGTTCCCATGCCTCAATGCTATCACAGCGGATTATTCTCAATACCTGTTTTTTTTTTTTTTCAGAGAAACATTCAAGTGTAGCCCACTCGACCTGTTTGAAAAGTCCACTGCTTTCCCTTTAATGGAATGTTTAAGCTTACTAAATCTTCCACCCCAGTGGCCTTTGCAGCTGCTGCAGCACTAGTACACTGAGAACATTATTTTTTTCTCATTTCTTATTAGTTCTTTGAGAATTTCGTACAATGCATTTGGATCATATTCATCCTTTCCCCAGCTTCTCCAGACGCACCTCCCCTTCCACAGCTACCCAACTTTGTGTCCCTCCTCCTCCTTTTTTTTTTTTTTTTATTTAAAGAAACCCCATCAAGTACAGTTTGTGAGGCCCATGTACTCTTGGATGTGTGGCCTCTGTATGGCAGTTCACACACTAGGGGCCACAATCTTAAGAGAAAACTGCCCCCCCAATCTTCTTCCAGCAGTTATCAAATAATAATAACTTCTCAAGGTGGGACTTTGTGCCCTTCTCACTTCTCAATGCAAAACTCTTGCCTGGCCTGAGCCTGCGAAGGTCTTGCATCATCCATTGGTCTCTTCATGCATGTACAACCCCACACATGCACTTTCACCACATGACAACCATACACACACAGAACATATAGCAAATACTTTCTTAAAACTATTGAAATGCTATACAAAATGAGTTACAAGGAACCCAGGAATTAGCCCACGTGTTGGACTTTCCTCTGTTTCCTTCTGAAGTACTTTCTGTTTGTCTCAAGACAGGCTTTCTCTGTGTAATAGCCCTAGTTGTCCTGGAACTAGCTCCTGTAGACCAGGCTGGCCTTGAACTCACAGAGATCTACCTGCCTCTGCCTCCCCAAGTGCTGGGATTAAAGGTGTGTGCTACCACTACCTGACCTAAAGTACTTATTTTGATCTCATATTATAATTTGCATCAAGGGAATTAATATAACACTGACAAAACCTAAACCTATCTTTCTTGCTTTTGTCCCTTTTAGTGAGGTCAATTTAGAAAAAAAGTCACAATTTCATGCTTTGTCCTTTAATTGCCCAGTATGGCCTTTCACTCCTAATGGGTAAACATTTTCGGTCTTAACCCTCTTGAAATTATTTTAGCTTATGCTAGAGAACGCTGTACTTTGTTTTCACTAGTGTTCAAGAAAATTATCACCAAATACAAACCAAATTATACTAAAAAATCACAAAGCAGATATACAAACTAATCAAGTGACCTAATGTGTGAAACTTAAGAAATGGGTGTTGGTGCTGGCAGGCCAGTAGACAAACGGCAGCTGTGGTCAGGTCTGTTTAGTAGAGCAAGTGTGTATCGCTGACAGTAAGACACGCCTGTGAGCATGCCTGTCTAAACTTCAGTTTGTACATACCTGTTCATCAGTGGAGAGAAGGCTGATGCTGCAGACATGTGGATATTATTTAGTTCGGGATCTACCATTATGAAAGTAGTATTTAAGAGCTGCTCTCTTGAAATTGTTTAAGGTAGGCTTTTTTTTTTTTTTTTTTTAAGTTTCTGTGCGCGCTCACACGCGCCAAGCTATCTGGAGGTCAGAGATCCAATCCTTCACAAGCCGGTTAGTGTTGCAGTAAAAGAAGCCCACACGCATACCTCAAGTTTTAAAAACCCAGGGCTGACAGGTAGATAGTTGGTTAACGGGTACAGGGACGAAAACTTTATTTACGATAAGTAAAAACCTGATCTCCTAGGCAAGAGTTAAGACGAGAGGCCAGGCAGAAAACGGCGGCCCGGCCTCCCGACCACCTCCGCATCCTCATTGGGCCTCGTCATGTGACGTCATACCACCGGCGTCCTGGAGGCGGGACTTCCTGGCCGGGTCCAGCCTATTTCGGACGCGCCGGAAGTCCCTGCTGAGGGACGTACGAGTCTCCCCGTCAGAAGCTGTGCGAGACCCCGTGTTTCCTGGTTCGGGAGGAGGGCTGTGTTTCAGCGAGCGCCGGGTCGGTCAGGGCGGTGAGGAGCTGGAGCTGGGGCATGGACAGCCGCCTGCAGGAGATCCGGGAGCGGCAGAAGTTACGGAGGCAGCTCCTCGCTCAGCAGGTGTGCGGCCGGGTGGGAGGGCGGCGCAGTGCGCGTGCGCGGCCGCCTCTGTTTTCCCGCCTGCCCTGGTCTGTGCACTGTCGTCTGCCAGGGTCAAGGTCCTTTGTCCCCAGACTTTGATTCCCTGGTCTCCCCACGTTCTTAGCTCCGGCAGGCGCAGTGCCCGTCGGAGTCATGGAGAAGACCAGCCAGGGTCCGTCGTGGGCAGCCTCTTCGGTGGCGGGGATAGACGTGGTCATTGTTGACAAGTAGTTTATGCAAGGACCAGTACAGTGGCTCGTTAGCCTCTACCTTTCCGCGGTGTTTCGTGTCTTGCCATTCTTCCACTTCAGCCTCACTTTTTTTTTCTAAAAAGTTACTTTTATCTGAAAGTACGGGGCTTTGTCTGTGTGGATATGTGCACGTGGGTACAAGTGCCCACCGAGGGGACAGAGGGTCGGATCTGCCTGGACCTGGAGTTATGGGTGGCTGTGAGCCTCCTGGTGTAGGTGCTGGGACTTGAACTCAGGTTCTTTGGAAGAGCAGTGCACGCTCTTGGTCGCTGAGCGATCTCTAGCCCAACTTCACATTCTTGAAATTTTTGTTTGTTTGTTGTTTGTTTGTTTTTCGAGACGGCGTTTCTCTGTAGCTTTGGAGCCTGTATTAGAACTAGCTCTTGTAGATCAGGCTGGCCTCGAACTCACAGAGATCTGCCTCCCGAGTGCCGGGATTAAAGGCGTGCACCACCACCGGCCCGCTGAGATTGATTTTGAAGGAAGTTTGTATTTTCATGAGCTCATGTCCAGAGACTCGTTGGAAACAAACGGAGGAGAGTAAAATTTAGAGGCTGCCATAAAACACAATCTCCCGGAGACCAGTATTTGAATTCTTACTTTGTAGGTATTAGAAACAGGAGGGAAGTGTTATTGTTACTTAACCAAACAAGGAATGGGTTTCCAAGATTGTAGCTTCCCCTCAATCATCACTAGAGAATTAGCTGAGATTTGTCTCTCCAAATATTAACTTCCAAACGTTTCACTTTCATTGACTTGTGGACGAGTGCGTAAGTGCTTGCCGATTAGTAGCAGACTACATGTCCAGAGGGGACACATCACACGTTGTTTTACCTGCAGTCTGAGGCCTTTTTCATTGCACCAAGAGGCAGCTTGCTAAATCCATCGCTGTATTGGTTCCTCAGAGAACTCGCAGAAGAAAAGGCTTGTATTCTGAGAAGCATTCCAACTACCCTCTGACCAAAAAGAATTAGAGATTTTACGAAGAATTAGAAATTAATGAGCATTTCATATAGTGGAAGAGATATTTCATTGGAGAAATGAGGGCAGGCATATGAAGTGGTAGATTAAGAGAATATTTTGTTGTTTAAAGTCAAAGATGCTAATTTGCAGCATTGATGTTTTTGTATACCTTTTCTCTCTGGAGCTAAAGCGACCACTAAATGCAAATTTTCTCATATGTGCTTATCCTTAATACCAAAGAGTTCCTCATGCTATTCTATGTCCTTGGTCTGACTTGGAAAGTTTTCCGTGAATTGGTTATGTTCAGCTTAGCCTTTGTTTACAGAATTTCCCCTGTGGCCACCTAAGTTGACATTACCATTATTAAGCTATTAGTTAATTTTACTTAAAAGTTAGCCTTAATAAAATTGAATAAATTTTTGTGAAAGCATGGGATAGTTTATGAATCAGTCCTTATGAAGTGCTTTGCATTTTTTTGTTTATTGCTACTACTGCTAAATTGTGTTTTATTCAAAATTGACTAATCATCTTAATTTCAAATATAACCAAATACGTAAAATATTTTCCAGCTGACAAAGTCTTTCTTAGTTAAAATGATCTAGTTCACTTACACTTTATTTTGCAAACCTACTGATAGTGTTATGAGAGGTACTGCTTTTATAAAATATTTGATATATTAAAGTTAACAACACATTTTGCAGTATATGACTAGTGCATCGTGATCTAACGTTGGGTTTTTTTCTTCCTAGTTGGGAGCTGAAAGTGCGGATAGCATTGGTGCTGTGTTAAATAGCAAAGATGAGCAGAGGGAAATTGCTGAGACAAGAGAAACTTGCAGGTATGTGGAGCAACTGCTTTTTTAGTGACATGTTTATGGTGTGAAAGGATCTTTTTTTTTTAATTGTGACTTATTCGTGGGGGTTATTTGGGGCGGGGAGAGTGAGACACAGTCATGCTGTGCACCCCATCCCCATCCTGGCCTTGCTGCACTTTTGCCTGAACCTCATGAGAACTGAAATCACCCCTGAGTTTTGTTTTGTTTTGTTTTGTTTTTTGTTTTAACAATTAATTGTAGGTATGAATGTGTTGTTAGGAAAATTGTGAAAATGGAGATTTGGAAACAGGTTTTTTGTTTGTTTTTTGAGACAGGGTTCCTCTGTGTAGCTTTGGAGCCTGTCTTGGCAGTAGCTCTGTAGACCAGGTAGGCCTCAAACTCACAGAGATCCGCCTGTCTCTACCTCTCAAGTGCTGGGATTAAAGGCATGCACTGACACTGCCCGATGGAAACTGTTTTTAATGTCAGTTTGAAATTATGAAATATTTACTTTCTAAAAACATTAAGTTCCCATTTATAAAGTAGGTTTAAGTGAAAGTTACACTAATAATTAGTTTATATACCATACGTAATGTTAAATTATAAATCATAATTTTTATGAAATTATAAAAGAAAATATGATTTAAAAGTGGTATTTATTTGGTAATTCAGAAACATTTTATAATTTATAATTTTGGAAACAAAAACCTGTTTCCAAATCTCTATTTCAAATTATACAGTTTATCAATTGTATCATTTTGCTTACAGAAGAGAGTATAAAATATACATAAGCTAGTATGAAGGATATATAATTTAAAGTTTCTTTTCAGAATACAGTTTTATAGTAGCTTATTTTTTCATTTGGTTGTCTTCTTATAAAAATCAACTACAAATTATTGCCCCTGACTTTTCGGCAATAGTTTATAAGCTGAATAAATGTATATTTAACCAGGAAACATTGGCTTTATTCCCCTAACTTGTTAGTACTATAAGCAGATGCATATGCATCTTTTGTAGTTTCTTGTGTGAAAGTTGCAGTTTACTTTTCAGGGCTTCCTATGATACAGCTGCTCCAAATTCAAAACGGAAGTGTCTGGATGAAGGAGACACAGATGAAGACAAGGTGGAAGAGTACAAGGCAAGTGGGAAATGAGATGGTGTTCTGCATAGTTGAGAAAGAAACCCTTCTAATAGATTCATCTCTTTTTTTTTTTTTTTTTTTCTTTTTTTTTTTTTTGTTTTTCGAGACAGGGTTTCTCTGCAGCTTTTTTTTTTAGAGCCTGTCATCTCATTTGGAAAGCTTAATTTTAAGATGTGCTAAAGTCCTTATGAGTAACGTTTCTATTTTTAGTTAAAGACTTGTATCAGTTTGCTCATTTGATGTAAAAGTATGTGACTTACATATGATTATGTATATAAAACACAATATAGTTATTGGTAAGTACTGGCAATAATACTCTTTCAGAACAGCAAAAAGATAAATCTATCAAAAACTTTAGATGACAGAAATGCAGCAAATTTTGAGGGACTGCAGCAGTCACTTTTGAGTGACATTATTCCATATTAACAGCACAAGATAGTATAATTAAAGTATTTCCACAACTCATGGGCTCCAAAGCAACTTTATGACCATTTCCAACAGAACCCAAGCTAAACCTCACTTCTTTTGATTTAATATAATCCTTTATTAATTTTTGAGAATTTCATGAAGGTATACAGTGTATTTTGATCACATTAACCCTTAATTATTCTGCATCCATTGCACCTCCCACTCCTCCATCCCCCCTCCCAACTATATAGCCATATTTAAAACCCAGAGTCTAGTTTGTGCTGCACATAGACAGATGGGTGTGTAGCTATTCACTGGATCATGGTTAACCTACCAGAACCACACCCCTAAAGAAAGGAGTCTTCCCCCCAAGCAGCACTCAACTCTTAATAGCTCCTTAGCTAGGGATGGGGACTCATAAGCCCCTTCCAAGATGGGATGTTGACTAACTTGATCTTTTGTAAGAGTCTGAGTTGCTGCAAGGTCATGAGCACAGCAAACACTGGTTCATCTAGGTTCTCACAGCCTCTGGCTCTTAGAATCTTTCGGTTCCTTTTCCCCTTTTCTACTCTATTCCCTGAGCCTTTGGAGCAGGGTGTAATATAGATGTCGATTTATGCTGAGTATCCCACAGACTTGACACTTTGACCAGTTGAGTCTGTATTAACCACTATCCACTTCATAAAGGAACCTCTCTAATGAATAGTGAGAGCCACGTTAATCTGTAAGTACAGAACTAACCTCAGAGGGCAATTTGATCCTGTGTCCCCTTGGTTCATCCTGGGGCTCGTGAGTTCCCCAGACATTAAGTTAGGGTTAGAGTTACAGTATCAGGTTTGTATTTCCTGTGGTGGAGTGGACCTTAATTGCCATCAGAAATTGGTTAGTTACACTCAACATTCATGCCATGATGGCACCATATACATACCTTGCCAGGCCAGTTGTTAACTGTATCGTGAGGTTCACAGCCGGATAAAGCTGTTGGCGAGTTTTCTTTCCCAGCAGCCTACACAGCACTTTCCAGCCTTATAAAACCTAGCAGCAAGGAGGAAGCTGTGTGGTTAGTAGTACCACTTGGTTTCTCCATGTCTTGTGACTTGAGTATGTGTACCCTTAACCATGGCGCCTACCATCAGGTTCTGGTGGGCGACCAAGAACAATGGCAGTCTATTTTGGGGGGCCTTTTTGACACCTGTGTCTCAAGAGAAGGTATCCCACAATGGTACTGGGATTTTATTTGGCAGCCATAGGAAGGCACATTATCCTCTGTGTAGGGTAACTTGACTTAGCTCCCTTTTCTATGTGTCAGTGTATTTAAATATCTTATAAAATAGTAGATTTCCTTAAGACTTTTTCAAACAACCTTAGTGCTAGCTAATTGACCCCCCCCCCACACACACACACATTCACATACATTCACATACATATACAGTCACCTCTCAACCCCCTACACAGCAAAGCCTGAGTTTGGTTACCAACATATATCCATAGGTACCTTCACTCACGTATACATTCCAACATACAGGCACACATACCCACACATGATTAAAAATAAAAAAACAGGGCTAAAGAGATGGCTCAGTGGTTAAGAGCACTTACTGCTCTTGCAGAGGACCTAGATTTAGTTCCCAACACCCATGTGGTGGTCATAGCCATCTGTAACTCCAGTTCCAGAGGATATAAGGCCCTCTTCTGACCTCCGAGGGTAAAACACTCATCCATAAATTAGCAAAAATTTTTTTAAGAAAAGTAAATCTAAAGACTTTAATGCAATGCTAGGATAAATATATCTGGGGCAAATAAATCACACTGAGCCTTAAAATGCAATAATTAAATATAGGACTGGAGAGATGGCTCAGCAGTTAAGAGCATTGCCTGTTCTTCCAAAGGTCCTGAGTTCAACTGGTGCCCTCTTCTGGCCTGCAGGCATACACACAGATAGAATATTGTATATATAATAAATAAATAAACAAACAAATAAATAAATAGAATTACAGTTACAATATTTATATCTACTTTATCTTTAAAAAAATAATTATAGACCATATATAGGCATGCCTCTGCCTCCTAAGCGCTGGTATTAAAGGAGTATGCTACCACACCCAGCTAAGTGTATATATTGTAAATGTTTTCTTAATTTTCCCTTTTCAAGGATGAACTAGAATTGCAACAGGAGGAAGAAAATTTGCCATATGAAGAAGAGATTTACAAAGATTCCAGTACCTTTCTTAAGGTAAAATAAAGAATTTTTCAGTCTTAAAGCCATTTACAGTTACGCTCTGTGCCTGAAAAGACCTAGCTTGCCTTGGGATGTTTTCAGTTTTTGAGATCTCAGTGTTAAAATAAAGATCTTAAATTACTCATGAAATATTCTTCTGATATATAGATGTTTAGTTGTGATAATGGTGTATTCATACCAATAACTGTTGATAAATAATGTTGTTTTTAGTTGTGTTTTCAAATATTAGTGCTTTTTTCATTCTGACATTTGTACAGCTCCATAATAAAAACACAAAGTTAGTGTATCTGCCATTGGAGTGCATACTGTGTATTTAATTTTGACCATTTCTTTAGGGAACGCAGAGCTTAAATCCCCATAATGATTACTGCCAACATTTTGTAGACACTGGACATAGACCTCAGAATTTCATCAGGGATGTAGGTATGTCAAATTTATTTGAACTGTTGTGCTGTAAAGTATTGCTACATGCATGTGATTTATGCATTTTGTAGATTGTTTCTAACAAAAGTTTTTCTTCAGACTTTACGTCCTACTTCGGGTCTCAGGGCTTCAGTTCTGCCTTCTCTCCTTTAAGCAATGCTATGTCTCTAATTTTCTTATGTAATTTGTATACCTTATAATTAATTCATTGAAATGATATGTTCAGTGTTCTTTTAGTGCATACAGAACCTTCTTGGCAACCATCACAGCAATCTGTTATAGAACATTTGTTTCTCTAAGGAAGCTCTGTACCCATTAGCAGTGGGACCACATTCCTTCCTCTAACCTGCCCCTCGGGCTTAACCACTAATCTACTTTTTTCTTTATAAGTTTGGCTAGTTATTCTCGATATTTCATATAATTAAACTCATATACAACATGGGGCCTTTTGTGATTGGTTTTTTTGACTTAGCATAGTGTTTTCGAAGGTTAGTAGTGCTGTAGCATATATCACTACACCTTTTTATTCCCCAACAGTAGTCCATGTGATCAGTAAATGTTACATATACATAGGCTTTATCTTTTCACTTAGGTTTGCAGTAGATTATTACAGTACTCATGTAAAAAGTATGGTGTGGCATGCACTCATTTTTCTTTGGCAAACACCTAGGAGTGAAATTGATGGGTCACATAATTCTTTTAATATTTTTTAAGTGTATTCTGTGTTTGACTTTTTGAGGTATTACCCCCGAGTTTTTCAAACCTGCCGTGCCATTTCACACTCTTTACATTCTTTGTTACTGTCTGGGTTTTTACTACAGCCATTCTAGCAGATGTTGAGTGTGCCATTGTGGATTTCTGTTTTGTTTGCTTTTGTTTGCTGTTTTGTTTTTTGGGTTTTTTGGTAAACTTTTTAAATTTAAATTTATTTTCTGTATATGAGTGTTTTGCCTGCATTTATGCCTCTCTATCTCTTGCATGCCTGGTGCCTTTGGAGGCCAGAAGGGGGCTTCAGGTCCCCTGAACTGGAGTTACATCTCGCTGTAGTTTTGAGCTGCTGTGTGGGTGCTAGCTCCTGTAATCTTTCCACTCCCTCTTACTGATTTTCCTGAGCCTCAGGTGTAAGGGTTGTGCTGTAGATGTATCAGTTGGAGTTGGTCACCCATCGTTCCCTGTTCTCTGCCTTTTGCATCTAGTCTCCATTTGTTGCTTTAAAAGGTTTCTTTAATGTGGGAGTGAGAGTCACTCTGACCTGTGGGCCTCAAGATAAGTTTACAATACAGTCAAAGTATACTAGCTTAGGAAATGACAGCAATAGGTTCTCTCGGGCCTGTGACCTCCAGTCACAAGAGTTGACCAGGTTTACTGTACTAGGCTGTTGGTCACCCCAAAATGAAAGTACCACTGTGGTACCACCGGGGATATTTCACTAGGCCAGTCATTGTTGTGGTCATAGGCTTTAAAGCTAGGTAGGACTACCATTTGTCTTCTCCCTCGGCAGCTTGAGTAGCACCTTCCAATGCTACCAGAGCAATCCTCTGGGAGGAGGCTTCCAGGTCAGGCCCAGCTCGATTCCTCCAAGTCCTCTGTCCAGAGTATGTGGGGTCAGCCGGGTCTTAACTTAAAGTTTAGAGTAGGGTGCTGCACGGGAGCTGTTTTGTGTATCTTTGTTTGTTTTAAGATGGTCTCATTGTGTAGCCTAAAACAGCCTAAACATTCTGTCTCCCAAGTGAACATCCTTTTCCTTAGCCTCTGAGTAACAAGTGATCACAAGTCTCTGTCATCAGGCCCACATTCTGCTGTGGTTTTATTTATAGTTTCTTGGAGACTAATGGTAACCTTAGCATCCCATAGGCATATTGACCCACTTAAATATCTTTTAAGGAATTGCCAAATATTTTGCTTATATTATACATTTTTTTACCTTTGTCTTATTGAATTAATAATTCTTTGTATTTCTATATATACACACATGATTTATAAGTATTTTCTCTCATTCTGCTAGTTGTCTTTTTAGTTTCTTGATAGTATCCTTGTAGCATAAAATTTAAATGTGATATAATTAAATTCTGTTAGCTGTAAGTTATGATTCGTCACTCCTGAAGAATTAATTTAGATGTGATTTTTATGTTTTTTTTTTTCTCAGTAGTAGGGCTTGAACTCAGGGCCTTATATGGTAAGCAAGTTTTATTTTATCATTTTGAGACAGGGTCTGTGTAGGTTCCTGGACTGACTGTGAACTTGATATGAGGCCCTGCCAAGCCTCTAACTTGTGGTGCTTTTGTTTCTGCCTGTTGAGTGGCTGAGATTACAGAACTATACCAACACTCCAGACTCTGACTTTAATGTTATTGTAAGTAGAATTTAGGGATAGCATTAAAAAGTTACAATCAATTGTATCCTCATATTTGAATATAGGAATGTAGACTCATCTCTTAAGATACTTGATTTGCCAAGATAAAGAAATATATGTATCACACTGTTAAAATTGAGAAGAGTTTGCTGTGTTGATGTATTTTGAGTCAACTGGAGATTTGAATTAAAACTAAGAACTAAAATACCTTATGTTGAGGGAGCAAAACAAACAAACCCAGTGGATATTTTTTATGATAGCATGATAGAAGATACCTAATTTTCCCAAGATCTTAATGCCAGGAAACAAGGAAGAAGGCTGATTGTAAATCTCCATGCACCAAGCAGGATACATTAAACTTGGATCTGTTTATCAAATCATCCAGGGAGACAGGTTTCAGATTGCTTCAGGTTCTACCTTCTGTTTTGTCAATAAGGGGATGATTTACTCAAACCTGACAGCAAACAACTTTCAAACTTTGTTATTTGAAGTGTGATCCACATCACTGACTGGCGGAGCTTTACAAGCATATTCACTTTTACTCTTCATGCTAAAGACTGTTTTACTTAGGTGTGTGTGTTTGTGTGTGGGTATGTTCGTGTGAGCACATGTGTCCCCAGAGGCTGGAAGAGGGTGTCAGATACCCTGGACCTGGACTTACAGGCAGTTGTGAGCCATCTGATGTGGATGCTGAGAACCAAACTTGGGTCTTCTAGAAGAACCGCCAGTGCTCTTAATGCTGATCCATCTCTCCTGCCCCCAGACTTTTAGTTTTTAAGTAAAGATGTCTATGTAATTTATTTTCTTAGCAGTGTTTCTTATGTATGGGAAACAAGAATAAAAATGAATTGCTAGTTTTAATTTAAAGTGATGGTCAAGGAAGACTCATGACTTTTCAACAGTGGTAATTTCAGTTGAACTGAAGTTTAGATTTACTGTTTTTTTCCTCCTTAGGTTTAGCTGACAGATTTGAAGAATACCCTAAACTTAGGGAACTCATCAGACTAAAGGATGAGTTAATAGCTAAATCAAATACTCCTCCTATGTAAGTAATTTGTTGCTTTTTCTTTCTTACTCTGATTCACAGCATCAGTATGTTTATTCTGTAACCTAGTCTTATTTTTAGTAAAATGTATTATTTTGAAACTCTGGTGCTTCTTGTTTAATTCTCTAGGTAATTTGGGAGACTTGTGAATTCAGCCTCAGAGTTTCCATCTGTAAGGTGAAAATGCCTTGCTAGGGCTGGTAGCATTTGAAACTGCCTTAAAAAGCCTGACTCGTGATGCTCTGCCGTACATTCTTGCTTCTGAGTTGGGAATCACTGTATTACTCTCTACTCAGTAGAGCTTGTTGGGGGCAGTCACCTGAATGACAGGAAAGTGTTTGCCCTTTAGAGATGGCGATGACTTCACTATAGCCTGTGATTTTTTTTTCAATCTAAGCATTAAAAGCCCAAGCCTTTAAAAATAAAAGAAAAAAAATCCTATATTTAAAGTATTTTGATTTGGGATGTGAGATAGCTCCATGAGATATTTCAAAAGCTTTTCCCTCTCTGTTAGGTACTTACAAGCAGACATAGAAGCCTTTGACATCAGAGAATTGACACCCAAATTTGATGTCATTCTTCTGGAGCCTCCTTTGGAAGAATACTATAGAGAGACCGGCATCACTGCGAATGAGAAGTGCTGGACGTGGGATGACGTACGGTGAAATTTGATATGACGTACTTACCTTTCAGATGAATACCTGCTATTTGATCAGAAAGTGGAGTTACGAGTACTCTGCACTGTGGCTTCTTAGTTGTCTGTTTGACAGGCATTGAGGTTTTCAAGGTTTTAGTGACGTTAGTGAGATTATCTGATTAGCACATGAGGAGTGCAGTATGAACACAGGGATGGCAAGAGACTTTCATTACTTACCTGTAAGAGAAGATTCCTGCAGACACCTGGGCACAAGGAGGCCTTGTACTTCAAACACCCAAGCTGTCTGTGGCTCAAGCGTATGCCACCACACCCAACTTTACATTCTTTTAACGTCTGACTGTTTCTTTTATAACCTCTGTAGCAACATTCCACCATTCTATAATTGCATTTTTCTGTCAACTCTTTCTCTTGAACACATACGAAAAGAAGTATATGTGTGTATCTTTTTGCATGTGTATGTGTGGTGCTTGTACATGGAATAACAAAGCAACAGTATATCTAAGTAATATCTTTAGAGATCCCAATAAGTCTCAATAGTTGGATTTATGATAAGTGGGAAACTTTGTGCTATTATTTTGGTTCCTTCTAGATTATGAAGTTAGAAATCGATGAGATTGCAGCCCCTCGGTCATTTATATTCCTGTGGTGCGGTTCCGGGGAAGGACTGGACCTTGGGAGAGTAGTAAGTTGGTGTTTGTTGTTTTGTCCTCAGTTCCGTTTCAGCTAGCCTCTTATGTTCATTATGGGGAAAATAATGTGTTTTCTAGGCTACAAGATTCATGTTCTTTGTCTTTGGTTTCTGAACTAGTTTAAAAATACTGAGAATTAAAAACGTAAGGGCCTTTCTTTTGAGATATATCACGTTATATTTAGTCACAGTGACAAGAAAAGTAACTAATTCAATATTTGAAAGACATTAACATGTATTATGCCTTTGCTGCTTCTTCTGTCTGCACTAGCTCAGAATTGTTGTGATGCTGTGAAATTTGGCATCCCTCTAGAAAATTTTTAAAGATTTAATTTTGAAATTATTTCTAGTGTTTACGAAAGTGGGGTTACAGAAGATGTGAAGATATTTGTTGGATTAAAACCAATAAGAACAATCCTGGGAAGACGAAGACTTTAGATCCAAAGGCGGTTTTTCAGAGAACAAAGGTATTCCTTTTTTACTTTTTTTTTTAAATTCTCATTCTCTCAGACTTTTCTAAATTACTATATATTATGAAACTAACTTCAGTGGTTATGCTTGTAAAGTAGCATGAGCATTGCAACTTAAAAGTGTCTCCTTCATGATCTTGGACCAGTGTGCTGGAAAGTGGGTTCCTGTATATTGTAAGCTGATATGATTCCAATTAAGGTGTATGCTCTGATAGAGAAGTAGTTCTTCTCTAGCTCAGAATGAAGAAATGACTGCAGTCCTCAATAGGTGACCAGGTAGAGCCATGTTCGTCTAATCTTACCTTTTCCTGTACAAGAACCCTGAGGACTTCTGCTGCAGATGACTCTGTCTGGCTAGTGTAAGCTGTAAGAGCTTTTGCATATTACACTTCGGAAGCCACTGGAGGGAGCACCTGTCAGTAAGTCTTGAACTAGATCATGTACATGACAGGATTTAGAACGTCTCCAGGTTGGTGAAGCTGTGGAATTGCTGAGAGGGAGGTGTGCCTGGAAGCAGCCTGGGATTCAGTTCCACCCTCCTTATGCTGCTCCTTATCATATCTGTCCTCCTCTCTGGCTAGTTGTTGTTCATCCTTTATAATAAACATGCTGTAGTAAGTGAAGCCCTTTTCTCAATTCCATGAGCCACCCAGGCAAACGTGTGAACCAGGAGGATCATTGCAACCTCTATATTTATATTTTTAATTCATATAATTGAAGTATATGACTTTGGGTTCATACCTAAAGTTGGAGTGCAATCTTTGGGTCATATGCCTTTAACCACTGGGGTCTGTACCACTGAGGTAGGTTGTGTCATAATTGAGTTGACTTGGAGCTACAGTGGGGAAAGTGGAGAACTACATGGTTTGGGAAACCGCAGCATACCTGTGTTGGAAGTGAAGTAGGAGTTTGAAGTTTTGAGAGAATGTAGGAGTGGGGAGAAAGGTTTTCCCCATTTACTTGACAGTTGCCTGACAGCCAAGGACTAGGCTTTCCTGTCATGATTTTATCATAAAACTGTATTCAGTGATTCGTAGAGATGAAGTTTGTTTCAGAATTGATTGGGGACATTGAAAACACTCAATGCCATGAAATATGATTGTTGGTAATGAGAGTTATTTGCACTGCTCTGTTATAGGAACATTGCCTCATGGGCATCAAAGGAACTGTGAAGCGAAGCACGGATGGGGACTTCATTCATGCTAATGTTGACATTGACTTAATTATCACAGAAGAACCTGAAATTGGCAATATAGAAAAGCCTGTAGAGATTTTTCATATAATAGAGCATTTTTGTCTTGGAAGAAGACGTCTTCATCTGTTTGGAAGAGATAGTACTATCAGGCCAGGTGAGACCTTGGTTTTGAAAAAGATAGTTTTGTCATTCTTTGAGATGCAGTTTTAAGATAATAGGACATAGTGTTGTGTAAAATAAAAGTCTTACATGTTGATTCCTCTTCTCTATACGTCACATGTGAGCAGCGTTACCCTAACAAACCTGAGAAGTCAGAGATTTCCCTCACACTCCCTGCCCCACACCTGCATTGTCTCCCCATTGTCAGTATTCCGTCCGTAACTATACAAAGTCCATAATCTATGGTAGGATTGATGGTGGTGGTGGTAGTGTGTATCAACCACTGTAATATTACTTGTACTGCCTAAAAAAAGTCTTCGGCGTTCCACTTAGTTTTTGGTTGACAGCATGTAATTATACACATTTTTGGGATACAGCAATGTTTCTGTCCATGTGTATATTAAGGTCAGGGCAATTGAAGTATATATCACCTCGGTTTTTTGGTTTTTTTTTGTATTGGGAACATTTTAAGTCTTCTATGCTATTTTAGTTATCACTGATAGTTAAACTATGCATTACTGTGCAATGGTCATGTACGCTTTACTGTCCGTTCTGTGTACTTCCCATCCCTCACTCTTACCTGGCCTTTTGTAACCACTGTTCTAGTCTCTTCATCTTTTAGATGCACGTTTTGTCTCTACCTATAGTATTTGTTCTTTGCCTGGATTATTCCAGTTAATGTAATGCCCTCCTGTTCCATTACACTCAGTCACAGAGTTTGATTTTTTTTTTTTTTGTATATGTGGCAGTCACTTTATCTATTCATTCATCACTTCTATAGCCTGCTTGTGTGAACAGTGCTACAGTAAACAAAAGGACTTTGTGGTTTTAGTTCCTTTAGATATGTATTCCAGGAGTGGGAGCTTTGGGTCATTGTAGTGTTGCGAGAAACCTCCATACTGTGCTCCATACAGCTGTTCTCATGTACATTTCCACAGTAGCGTGTGGGAGCTCCCCTTTCTCTGCAGCCTCTCCAGCCATAGCAATTTCTTTTCTCTTTCGTCGTAGCCGTTCTGACTGGGGTGAAATGATACCTCATTGTGGTTTTGTTTTCTTGGTTATTAATGGTGGTGTGCATTTTTTCATATCCTTGGCTGTGTGTGTATCTTTTGAGAAGTCATTGCCCATGGAAAGATGGCGTGAGGAGCAGCATTATGCTTACATTCCTAGGACCTAAGAACTGAGGATATTTTCTTTAAGAGAAAAGCAATTTTTTTCAAGACTTAATGAGAAAGCAGGAGCCCTATTTTCAGATAAGAAAGATATATTTATATTCTTTATTAAATCTTAACCCAACCCAAACTTGTTATATCTTAAAATATTTCTCATTAGTGGTATTCTAACAGTATAGTACATGGATGGGAACAATGAGGTGATACTTCACAAAAGCTATACTCTAGGATAAGAAGCAAGGATATGCACATGACCCCTGTGACCATGTGACCATGGCTGTTGTGCACTCTGTTCCAGAGGGGATGGCTGAGTTGGTGACTGAGCCGTCTTTTAAGAATGCGTTGAGGATTTGAACTAGCCCCTACAGGGCCAATAAAAGAGAAAGGAGATGGAAAAGTTTCATCTGCCTTTCTCCCCTTTGTTTCAGGCTGGCTCACAGTCGGACCAACGCTTACAAACAGTAACTACAATGCAGAAACATACGCATCCTATTTTAGTGCCCCCAATTCATACCTGACTGGATGTACAGAGGAAATCGAGAGGCTTAGACCCAAGTCGCCTCCTCCCAAATCCAAGTCTGACCGCGGTGGTGGAGCTCCCAGAGGTGGAGGAAGAGGAGGAACATCTGCTGGCCGTGGTCGAGAAAGAAATCGATCCAATTTCCGAGGAGAAAGAGGTGGCTTTAGGGGTGGTCGTGGAGGCACACACAGAGGTGGCTTTCCACCTCGGTAACTTAAGGACACTTAACAATGTCCCCTATGACTGTTGTTGTGGAGACTCCTTTAGGACTGACTCCCAGCTTGCACTTGGCTTCAGGTTCTCATGCTGTCTGAACGCTCTTAGCTACCCCCCGTACCCCAGGCCCTGCAGAGTCACAGAGACTGCAGTAGTGCCCAGGGCAGCTGAGTCACGTGCCCGCACGAGGACAGAGTGGACACTCAGACACTGACGTAACTGGTGCCAGCCAGCGCTTTGGCTTCTTGGAAATAGGTAAGGAGGGGCTTCTGCATCTCAGGATCATGACAGGAGTCAGTGCCGCGTTTCCCTTGCCATGGCTTCCACAGCAGTGGGAGACTGGGAACCTGGGTCAAACACACTGGGGGCAGGTGGTGAGCCTCTTTGGGGCCTTTAACAGTTTCTTGTTGAAACACTAGAAAGATGTAGAGCATTTCCCCCTTACTTTTAAACCCTAAAACATCTCTTTAAATATCATTTGAGTACTGAAGACTCGGAGAGATAAAACAAATCACTTCCAGATCAGGATCTGAGGGGTGCTGGAGCCCTCAGGGTATGTAAAGGAAGAGGTAGAACTTAGTAGATTTAAAAACCAAACCTAAAGCTTATCATAACGGAAATTGTGCAGCTGCAGGTGACCCATAATCATGCTTCTTAAGAAGCAAAAGAAGGCACATACCCAGATTGGAGGGCTGAGGTGTGGACTTGATCTTGAACGGACCTTCTAAGATGATTGATGTTTCTTAACAAAGGTGAAAACAGATTTTCTGGGGGGTTGATTTAAACATTTTACAGAATATATGCTTGATGATGAGGAAATGACATAAATTTTTAAAGTTGCTAATGAAAAAAATTTATGTAAAAGCAATTACAAAATACCCTCAAGAATATAGCTTGGGAAATGGAACTGCTGTTGCCTTTTACTAAAACAGTGGTGTGTTTGTCTCCACGGGCTGGTTGTCACTGGCTGTGGAAAGCTGCATGCTGTTGCCTTTCCACACCTTAATTCATGTGTGTGAATGGATTTGGATATGCCAGATGAGATAATACATTATTGTTCTTGCTAACTCCTTTTTTTATTTTGCTATAACTTTTCTAATAAAACTTTAAAACTTTGAAATTTGAGTTTGTTTTCCTTAAATACAATTACTGTTGTTACCTAATGGAAAGGGCCTGACCTAAAGTGAAACTCTTCTTTTGGATTGCGTTCGAGTTCTGCTTGTCAACGTTAGGCATTTATGACAGCCCTGTGGAACACAGTTTGAAGGACTTACACTTTAAATGCTTGATGAATTTGACTTTCTCAACCTGGTGCTTTCTAGTACAGACAACCTTTAGATATCACAGGTGGTTAGAATGTTTGCTGTAATGGTGTTTTTAATTAAAGTAGTTATAGATTATCCAAAAGCAAAACTGTATGCCTGATTTGACCTGTAAGGAGAAGGTAGGGTTTAACGGTGGGTTCCTAGGCGATCTGACTAAGGAATCCCTTCCCGCCATAGATGCTCCATCAGAATCTCATGTTCTGTGTTCTGGGCATAAAAAACAGCCGCAGTCTGCTGTTCGCTTGGCCTAGGCTCCTGTCAGCTGTTAATAGTTCATCTCACACAGAGAGAGTAGTTTTTTGGTTTTGTTTTTGTTTGGAACTTAGACCCACAGCTCGTCTTATGTAGAAAAACTGTAGGAGTAGAGTTGGTTGAGGGAAGAAGGTAACCATTAGAATTCATCCATTGACAGTGTGGTACCAGCCGTGGTGGCGCACACCTTTAATCCTAGTACTTGAACGGCAGAGGCAGTGGATATTTGTGAGTTCATAGTGTCACAAAGTTCTCTGAGAACAGTTTCAGTTGCTTCAGTTGTTCCTCAACTGTAAAAGCTATGACATAGGTTTGCTTTTCTCTTTAAAGTTTCCAGAGCAGTGTGCCTGGCATGACAGCACTCAGCTCCAGGTGGTGTGGCCAAGGTAGTGCTCATTTACAGCAGGAGCTGTTCTTCCCAGTCTTATTTCAAAGGATGAGGAGTAGGAGGCTCAAAGTGCTTCGACTTTGTGCTCCACAGTGAAGCAGTTGATATCGCCTACAGTTATGTAGCGGAGAGTGCTGTACCCAAGCAAAGCTGCGTCCTGTTCTGTTAGCGCAGCTTATGGAGATGGTGGTCAGGAGTAAAGGGTAAAGCTGACAGCCTGGAAGTACGAGGGAGGCCGTTCACATATTCAGAGTTAAGCAAGGTCTATGCTGCAGTGGCTGTATGGACCCTGTGGCTCTGGTGAACGGGGGAGCTACCTTTTGAGCTCTGTGAGGATGGAGAAACTTAAACCACATAGACCCATTCTGCTAAAGCTAAGTAAGTAAGGGCCACGAATTATTCTCACTTAAGGTCACCTGTGGACCTGTGAGAGAGATTGTAACAGCTGTCACTAGGAGCGAGTCTAGCCTATGTCTTTATACCCATCTTAATTGCTGATTTACACGTCCTGATTACTTATAGCAGCTTTATTTTAAAGCACACTGGAGGCCAGGAGTAGAGGAAAGTATATCAAACATATCACCAACACAGCAAAATACATAATATCAGGGTTCATGTAGGACTTTCATCACCTTCCTTTCCTTAACATTTATTGATTAGAGTGAAATTTAGCTTGAGTCTAAGTCTACACAGTCAGTCTTGAAGCTATAAGTCTAGGACCTTCCAAAACATTTCTTCAGCAAACTCACTCTCCGGATGACCATGCTGCTGCTGCTAAGCCCTCTGTGATTTACTCATGAACATGGTGATATTGCACAGAGGAAAAAACTCCTTTAGTCAAAATGATTTATACACCTTTTCCAGTAAACATTTTCTCTAGAGCTAAGCAGAATGTTCAAATGATCACCATATGTATGTATTACAGGTCTTCTTCCAACTGAAGGTGCTTATCAATAGCAGAAATAAGATGAGGTAGATTCTCTCCCAACTTGAAATGGATTCCGAGTCCTCGAAGTTTAGCAGCGTAGAATGCACACAGACCCAATTATATACCGCAGAACTGAAGCAGGCTAGGAGTTTGTTGCACGTTAGAGTAATTGATCTTTTAGGCACATCTTATCTAAATTTTAAACACATAGAAGATTTATTTCAACTCATTCTTTCCCTTCATCATTTTCTTCCACTCCTGAGAAATTGGAGCAGCAGAGTCCCTAATAAATGCCATGGCCTTGAGTCTGTAAAAAGATGGACTTAGTGAGCATAGTAACTGCTCAATAAGTAGTTCCTTATTCCCTTTTTAATAACTGGAGTACTTCTCGGGATATCTTCATTTATTTAACTAGACATTTCTGTGTTAGATTTTTGTCTACATAAATACATGTGCGCCACACACAGTTCCCGTGGAGGATCTCCTGGAACTGGAGTTATGGATGTCTGTAACCACCATGGGGGTACAAGAGCAGCCAGAGCTCCTAACCCCTAAACCATCTCTCCAGGCCCCCAGGATATTTCTAGTAACCTCTTTTAAGATCTCTTCTGCCCCAGCGATGCTTTTTTCTGTCGTGAGAGTATTATCTCTGAGGATGAAGAATCAAGTAGTTTTCACTGAATCGCCATCTTTCAAAGGACTTGGACAGAGACAAATTTGCCTGCTCTTTATTTAAATTTATAAAGAATAGTGGTTTAATCAAATGTCTATTTAATGATGGCCTAAATAAAAAGGGTAGCCTGCATTGTGACTAACAGGGACTGTAGAATGCTTGAGAGGGAAAGGAGAGGATGACAGGGGCTAGCAAATGAATAGGGAACTGAGATACTGAAAGGTTTATTTACCCTAGGTCACAGCTATTGGTGGAAGCAGTTAAGTCCTTGTTGGCTCCAGGTCCTATGCTTAGTCACCCTGCTGGGCTGCAGCATGGTCCCTCAGTCCCTCCGCTGCTTCTGCAGAGTCCACATTTGCTTTCTTCATGAAAAACTCCTTTAAGTTTCTTAACCTGCTTTTCATAAACATTATTATTTAAGTTTTGGATCTTCAGCTCTTGTTAACTCACCAAAGTCAATCTGAACATCCCACTAATCGGCTAGTATAGGGGCATTTTACTAGGTCAGCGTATGAATCCGTTATTCTCAGTTCATGGCATCCACCAACCTATAAATGACCCTGCCTGGCCATGTGTTCACAGATGAAGAACTGAGCTGCTGCAAAGCTGTCTTCATATGTAAAAGAAGCCGTCGAGGTTCGCTGCAGGGAGCGAGCATGGAAATGGTCGGAAGACAGTGGAGATCTGGGGAGGTGTGTGTACCCCTCTGTGATGCAGCAATTATTACGTGTCCTGTCTTTGATGGAGTTGAGGAAGGCACACATGGAACAGTGCCATTCAAAGCCATTCTCCTAGGTGTAAGAGAACTATTTATTACTGTGTGCATTGAAGGAGACGTAACACAAGGAGCCAAGAGCAGAGGCCCCTGGGCACAAGCAGCTTTACCAGACATGTCGTAGTTAAGAACTTGTAAATGCCTTTCTCTAGGAGTGTTTCTGACAGCTGGATACAATCGAACCTTTACAAAGATAATTTGTTATCCAGACTTATTCTCAGTAAACCATCCAGTTTTGCGAGTTTTTGCTATTTTAAAAAGTAAACTTTTTTACTTTTAGTGCTACCCTTATTCCTTTATAAATTTTCAAAAGACATGAAAAACAGCCAGAGTATATGAAGTAATTTATTGATATTGGTTAAGATCTATTATATACAGGTAGAAACCATCAAAATTGTACAAAGAACCATTAAGAATATAGATACCGTTTATAGACAAAACAACTGGAAAATATTTTAAACAGACAATATATAATTATGAAAAAAGGAGAACAAAAATTGTTCTACCAGACAGATTACAGGGTTTTTTAAAGTCTGCTGTGCAGATCTTAAGTTGAAAAAAAAAAATCTGTTCAATGTAGTCATGGAGTTTTAAAAACATTAGGTATAAGGTAAAAATGAAGTCCTTTTCCTCTCATGGCAAAAGAGAGAGGAACCAAGACCATTTTTTTTTACCATGAATCTATACAGGTTGAAAAATAATTTATATATCTAGCACAAAGAAAGGAAATTGAGACAGTGAATGGTTCTGTAAACTATGTATTCATGAAATGCAGACTGTCAGCTTTAGAAATGAGAAGCTCGACAGCCGGAAATAGACTGTTCCCTTTATGGTACCACACTCCACGGGCTTACTACCCGAGCACCAAAGCTGAAGGTCTATGTGCTGTCTTGGCAAGCTATCCTGAAAATGATCAAGAAATTAAAACTAGCCTACTGTCATTGGGGAAATTAGGCACCAAGTCGGAGACCGTCTCCTCAGAAATGCAAGCGCAGTGGGAGAGGAGGGTACTCAGTTAAGCAGCTGACAGATCTCCTTGTGGACACAGCAGAGGAAATCCACGTAAGATGACCCTCCATAGAGTCCTTTGTCTTCCACCAGGAACTGTCGGAAAACCATCTCCCGCTGCTCTCGCTGCTTCACGATGATGAGCTAGGGAAACCCAACAACAGCCGGTTAGATGCACGTTCTGCACATGGTCCAGCAATTGCCTTTGATTCAATCCTACTAAGCATGGTAGGGGTGTGAGGCCTGGATGATGTCAGCATGCCCGATTCTATAGGTTTTTGAAAGGGGCGTGTGCGTGTGTGTGTAAATGTACAGATCAGTGCAGGTTCCCAGAGAGTCCAGAAGAGAGGGTGTAGGATCCCCTGGAGCCAGAGTTCCAGGCGTCATTGAGTCACCCAGTATGGGTGTTGGGAACGAAATTTGGGTCTTCTAGACAAGCAGTATGTGCCCCCTCTCCAGCTCCAGTACTACAGAGTTTCCCCACTTGACAGCTCCAAATCTAGGAGACTCTAGCACGTAGCTTACAGAAGGAGATGGGTACAAGCAGCTTGGACTTGGCAATGAAGTCCAACCTTCTTGGGTTAAAGACATGATTTTATTCCAAAGAGGAAATAATAAAAATGGCTTTGAGTAACTATAATTATAATTCTTCAGATACAGGAAAATGCACTTTACAAATGTTCGGAATGGTATTTCTGTGAGTATATAACATTAGGCACCAAGGAAAGCTACTTCAAAGGCTGTGAGCGACAGCAGTTGTTTGTACACCACGAGGAAGACCATCACTAAGTTGCTGTCTGGTAAGATGACCCATGGTCAAAGCTGTATATTTTTGTGCTTGTGCCTATTAAGTATATAGACATATTCAGGGGTAGAAATTTTCTATCAAAGATCATGAGATATAACTATAGAATATGCATTGAAAAGATTTTTGATGAAATAAACACTTAAAGGCAGAGATCTCCTTTCACCTTCATTGAGTATGGCTTCTTGTGCTGGATATTATTCATTATCATTCTGAGTTGTTGAGAGTGTGGACTTCCCACCTCAGGCAGCGATGTCTGCAGGTAAGAGCACAATTTCAGTATGACTTGAGATACTTAGAACAGCGACAGAAATAGAGAGCACCAGCCTGCTAAAGATATCCCGCTAATGCTTCAGAGACCTACGAGATCACCAGCCTGCTAAAGCCATCCCGCTAATGCTACAGAGACCATTTAGTGGCTCAGTTCGTTTACCTGAAAATGGAGAAAGCTGAACTATAAACTACTGATTTTTATTAGCGTACATTTCCACCAATGAACCAATTATCTCTTTCGGAAATATAGGGCTTCGCTGCAATGCAGTAACAAGACTGTTTCATGCAGAGGGTAGTTCTGGACCATCTCTCAGGAAGGTGATTAAACCCTTTCAAGACTATGGTGGGAGAGAAGAGGATGCCCGTATCCCTTTCCCTTTGGGGGAAATACCACCGCGATCCAACATTAAAGTAGCCAGCAAGTGCTGAATCCCCAGGGAGATGCTACCTCTTACACTTCCATGACATCTGTTTGTTTGCAGAACAGCACAGATGCACTTGGAGTTCTCCACATAAGGGAATATAGGATGCTAATTCTGCCTTCTTAGTGAGAAGATACCAAGAGCCAGTCAACACGAGTTAGCCACCAGGGAGGATGCGCGACGGTAAAGCTTCACATCTTAGGGGGAAGATTATGGCCAATATATTTCACAGGAGTTCTGAGGACAGACCATCCACCACTGATGCTCACACTCCTCCATCCCTTGTGTATTTTATGGCATTATGGTGGATCATTTATTCAAGAAATAATATTAAGTATATAACACATATCTCAGAATGTCAAATGAGTCTAAAAGTAAAGTAACCCTCTTTGGGTTTTAGTTTTTGTTTCATTTTTTTGAAAAACAGTGAGGAGTAGGAAGATAAAAGCACAAGCCCTGGACTCCTGCCCTGAGGTGGAAAGACCCCCTGCTTCATGTGCACTTTGGGCTCGCAAGGAAATTTGCAACAACTGTTAACTCTCACGTTAGTGCCGAGTTTTCCAAAGATAATTATAGATATTTATTCATTTCTTCAACACGATTTCTTCTGTCATGACTAACAAAAGGGGAAGGTTAGGGTTTAGAGTAGGGTTGGGGACACAAGGTGCTTTGTGTGACTTTATTTTGTGCCTCATTAATCTTAGTACAGAGCAAAATACCTCTAAAGGATTCTGAATTTTCTCGAACAAGCAGCTCAGCAGCAAGGATGGAGTTGAAACTAGATGCAAGCTCTACCTCTGGCCATATCACCTGCAAGAACCTGCCCCTGGCCTCGCTAGCTCATCAGGAGCATACTGCTGCAGCATCGACCTCACCCATGTGTGACAGTATAAAACAGAACAGTGGGTTTAAAGTCCATACAGCGAACAGCCACTGGTAGACAGCAGGAGGCTGGAAGTTTTGTCTGTGTGTGTGTGTGTGTCTGTCTGTCTGTCTGCCTGCATATGCCACATTTTTGCAGGTGCCCATGGAGGCCAGAAGAGGATGTCAGATCCCCTTGAGCTGGAGTTACAGGCAGCTATAAGCTACCTGATGTGAGTGCTGGGAACTGAATCTGTGTCCTCTGTAAGAACAGCAAGCATCCTTAACCCCTGAGCCATCTTTCCAGCCCTCTGTATTATCAGTTTCTATTGAAGATGTCTAGTTTAACACTTCAGTAAATTATTTTACAATTTCTAATTTTTATTCATCAGAATATGATTCACATATAGAACTGTATAAACACACGCTGGTTTTCTTCAATGTACCATAAACTTACACATAAATTTTAAGAATTTACATTTGTATTTTATCACAAAAACTGAAAAATACCTACCAAATCTGTGTTGATATGTGCAAACGATGGCACATTAAATATTCCTTGAATCAGCTCTGGTGGGCTACTCACTCCAAGCCATAAGAACATGTTCAGACCATTAACCAGCAGGAATACTCCGTCTTCAGAGAGTCGGGCCTCAGAGCAGCGGACCGCGGCAGGCAGCACCGTGCTCTTTATGTCCGATGTGTGCTGTTGGGTCAAAGTCAGGAGACTTGGGAACTCAGCTCTCACCCTCTCCTCATTTCCTTTCTCTTCCTCCGTCCCTCCCTCACAGCACACAGTGAATTGAAACCTACTTGGTGGAGACAAGAACCTCTGCCTTGTGCAGCTCATGGCCTTTGGAGGAAGACGTAAACTAAATAAAATATACATAATTGTAGACGGTGTTCAAAGCTGTATGAAAAGCATAGGGGTCAGTGGTGGGGGCAGGGTAGCTAGGAAGGCTTCTCTGGCAGAGGTAAATCTTGGGTAAAACTACCTGAGGAGGTGAGGAAGAGTGAGGAGCTGGGCCTGGGGAAACCTAAGGAAGAGCATTCCAGACATAGAGGGAAGCTTATGCACCCTAGACAGGAGCCTGGCTAGGGTGTTTGAGGATTGGCAAAGAGATGTGTGCACCTGGCGTGAAATGAGAGTCTCCTATAGAAAGGGGCAGAGAAGGGCCAGCACTGGGCCAGAGCTGTCCTGGACTCGCCCGACGAGAGGAGAGATGGGTGATGTCTCACTCTGCCCTGACCTCGGAGCTGCAAGCAGACCGAAGGAGAGGCAATGGTGGGGACAAGGAGACTCAGTAGGCGGAGACCGCAGGAGGACAGTGATGATTATGAGTTTGGTGGAAGCAAATAATGAACAAAAAGTGGTCACACTGTGGATACCCCAGGAGAGCTGGCCTGTTGTAGAGAAAACAGTGAGGATGGCCAGGACAGCGTGAAAGCGGGAGCGGGAGGGCCGTGGGAGAAGCCTTCCAGTGCCTGCTACATATCTGGAGACAGGGATGTGAGACCATTAGAGAATAAATGGAGTCTACAGCCCAGACACAAGGACCTCTAAGGGAGGGAATGAAGGCAAGAGAGAAGCTTCTCAGAGGCTCTAGTTTCTAGTCTCTTTGGCCCACCCATTGCTGACAATTCAAGTTTATGTGACAATCATTTGAAATGACTATTTCTTACCCTTGCATCTAACACAATTTGTCACTGAGTGCACCATTGCTAAGCACCTGATGTTTGTTACCGCTAGACTAAGGAGGCATTGCATACAACCCACCAGCCTTCTCCATCTGAGAGAAAGAGTCCAGGCAGAGTGCCGGGCATTCAAGATGTTACCAACACCTCAACAAGATGGAATGCATCGCCATGTGAACCCTTGTGGACAAGGGCAGCTGGGCTATTGCATGGCATAGGTGTCTTCAAGTGTGTGCCCATCTCAAGTCCCTGACTGCACTTGAGAAAAGCCAGTCTGGATAAGTGTGGGGACTCTTAAACAGCCACACGGTAGCTGCAAACAGATCATTCATGCCTGCGCGAGACTCCCCCAGCACGTGTGTATGAGGTGCAGGCCAACTGAAGTTTCCTGTTTACAGACTGCTAAGAGTGCCTATGTATTTGACTATTACCATTTTGAGACTGCCACCGACAGGAAAGCGATCTGAGCAATCCAGACTCCTCACATCCTTCCCCAAGCACACCGAGCCCATGCAACCTCCTCAAAGGGCTTCTGGTATGAGCCCTGACTGCACGTTTTGACTGAATTCCCCTCCTAAGCGGCTCTAGGGGGACACACAATCAGTGCACGCTTACTATTGGCAGGAGCTGTGGATAGAAGTAGAGCTGAGAGTCAGCCACGCCCATGGTCATGACCAGCTGCCGTTGGTATGCCCGTTCATCGGTGGAGAGCTCTGGTCTACTGAGGAGCACGCAGTTTTTTAACAAACAGTTCATGTACACAGGCAGTACTTTCATGGAGTCTGGCAGTATAAGCTGAAAAAGAAAACATTTGTTTCATGAGCCTGTCCCAGTTTTGGCTTTCTTTTTTTTAAATACCTGTGTGCATGCGTGTGCGTGTGTCTGTGTGTGTGTGTGTCTGTGTGTGTCTCTGTGTGTGTGTGTGTGCAGGCCAGAAGACAAGTCCAGGTATCATATCAGGAAGAAAGGTCTTCTTCCAAAGTCTCACCAGTTAGGAATACTGGCTAACTGGTGAGCCCTGGGGACCCTCCTGTCCTACTACATCTGCTTCCCCAGCACTGAGATCACGCCCCTCTACTGTGTCCATGATTTTTACGTGGGCTCTGGAGACTGAAGGTAGGGTCTTACATACTTCTGAGGCAAGCACTTTACTGACAGGAATCTTCTCAGACCTTTAGCTAGCTATCTTTCTCGTGGAAAAGAATATACATTATCAGAATCCACAATGTCAAGAAAATTTCCCACAGGACTCTGAGGGGATTTGGTCCTCATCTTCCACCTCATACCCCTTCATATCAGAAGTGTCTTCACATGATCTTCTCAGTAAGGGGTGTAAAGGACAAACTTGCTAACTGATTTAGGAAAGCGCATCTTTCTAAATGTTCTAGAATGCTCTACTTGACCATTTAATTCAGCTCAACCTCTGATCTCTCTCTCTCTCTCTCTCTCTCTCTCTCTCTCTCTCTCCCCCCCCCCTCTCTCTTTCTCCCCTTTCCCCTCCCCCTCCCCCTCCTCCCCCCTCTGGTTTGGTTTTTGAGATAGGGTTTCACTGTGTAGCCCTAGCTGTCCTGCAACTCTCTCTGTAGACCAGGCTAGCCTTGAACTCAAGGAGATCCACCTGCCTCTGCCTCCTGAGTGCTGGGATTAAAGGTGTGTGCCACCACCACCCAGCTTTCTGATCTCATTTCAAGGCACCAGAGTCAGGAAATGTATACTTTCCCGTAAGGGACACTCTTCCCATTGTAGTTTGTCCCTCCAGTGGGAAGCCCTTCCCCGTGTCAACTTTGAATACTGGATTACTTTCTCAGCCAAGGAAAATGAAGGAACTGGAACATGGTCAAGTCACAGAGCCAGTAGCCTCAGCGCCGTTTCTGCACAATTTATATCACAGTATGAGAAGATCCTCACAAACAGAAGTGCATATAATACCTTTGAAAGTCCTTGAAATGTTGCGGATTGCTTCAAGTTAACCAGGAATAGTAAGGTAGCTTATATCCATCACAAATAATATAATGCCACAAAGGAATAAGCTTGGCATTTATGACAGCTCTAAAGAGGCTGGGTTATGTGAGACCGAGGGAAGAAACCGGAAGGAGCAAGAATGAAAGCTGATGGGGAGAAGTTGTTAGAATGGGGGAGCAGGAGGAAAGATTTATTCCATGTTTGATGTCAAAAAGAAAATATATCACAGGTCATTACTGTAAAATCTCCCTAAAGTTCCCTGGCTCCTCCATAATTAAATTACCTTGAAGAGAAAAGGTACTGGTTAGGGGTGAGCCAAAATTCATGAAGGTCTGGTTCGACCAAGTTTAGAAAATTCTTTGTACTTTCTAATAAACAAAAACACTGGAAATTTTGCAGTTAAAGTCTTTGCCTTGCTTTTTTATTGCTTTAAAAAAGGACTTCAGTGGCATTTTAAGTAACAGATTTACTATTTTATGTGAGTGAATGTTTTGCTCAAATGCATGTCTGTGCAGTACATGAATACTGAGTGCCCTCAGAGGTCAGAAGAGGCTGTAGGATCCCCCTGGAACTGGAGTCACAGAGGTTGTGAGCCACCATGTGGGTTCTGGGGATCAGCTGCTGAGTCATCTCTCCAGCCACGGGTCTGCCATTTGAGGAGCATTTTACTCCCGAATAATATGAGTGGCTGATTCGATTTCAGAAAGATAGCTAGCCCTACTTATACAAACCTGCACATTTACTAGAACATTCCTCTGAGTACTCTCATGGCTGAGCAACTGAGTCAGAGCGGTATCTCCCTAAATTTTGTCCCCCTAAGTGGTTTCTCTTTCCTTTGGTCATTGAGCAGAAGTAGTCCACTCAGGTCTGTTACACAACCAAAATACATCTCTCCATGGTCTAGCTTAGTGTTGGGCTCTGGATTTGGAAAGCGTCCTGAGGACTCAGTACTGAAGGCTTGGTCCTCTGTGCACCTGTGTTCAGAGCTGAAGTGATGGAGGTGATGGGGATGGGAGCATTAGGGTCCTACCATCATGAGGACTCAGTACTGAAGGCTTGGTCCTCTGTGCACCCGTGCTCAGAGGTGGGATGTGGGAGGTGATGGGAGCATTAGGGCCCTAGCTTCACTGGTGGTTGCAAGGTGCAAATGAAAGTTCAAGTAGAGAAAGAAAAAAAATCTCATTTTAAAGAGCAGATATCATCTCTATTAACTCGCCCTGAATAAAATAAAAACCACCATAGCTTGTCCTACAATGTTTACGCCATAAAAAGAGCTGCTCTAGTGTAGACATTCTCCTTTTGCACCAGAAGCCTTACTTTTCCCCTTAAATAGGCAACAGATTGTTTCTTCACTTAGGTCTTTCAAGGCAATCATTTTAATATTAGCGAATAACCTTGAGGAGAAGACACTGGCTGTGCCAGCTCCACATCCTCTGATCCTTCGAAAGCTGAGACACACCTGGGTGGAAAGAGAATCTTCCAGAATCCCAGACAAGTGGTACAGAGTGCTCATAATTGGCTCCATTCAAGCTGGGTTCCACATGCACATGGTGGGCTCACGTGACTCAAACAAGCACACTACTCAAATGTGCCTGCTTCTCCCCTCTCCCACTGCCAACCACTTCTCTCCCTCTCTCCCTTCCTCCCTCCCTCTCCCTCCCTCCCTCCCTTCTGTTTTTTGTTTTGTTTGTTTTTGTTTTAGGAGACAGGGTCTCATAGAGCTCACATAGGCCTCAGTAACCTTCAACACCTGATCCTGATTCCTCCCCTTCAGAGTGCAGGGATTACAGGCCTATGCCACTACACCTGGCTTCTGTAATAGTATTGAAACTTGAGTCTACTAAAGCAAAGATATCCTGAATAACAAAGACAAATGAGCAGCCATATTGACGCAACAGTTCTCGGAACAACTACCAACACAGAAGGCAAAAGAATGTTTGACTAATCGCTTCAAGCAGCACAAAGGGGGACTTTCCTGATAAGGGCAGTGTAACAAATGCTTGTCTTGTTTTCCTTCCTTACTCAGTTGTGAATCTAGATGCAGGATTTGTGGGTGTTCTCTTCCTGCCTACAGCTTCCTCCAAGGTGAGTAGCCACTTCAACAACGAATGGGTTAGAAACATGTCCTACAAGTTGCTCACTGAGTTCTTTTTAATCAGAATCCTATAGTTATATTCTATATAACTATGAATATAGTATATTCAGTATATAGCCATGAAAACAGCCATCTAACTTCACAGACACAGGGGAGAATGTGATCCAGAGGACACAAGAAAAACACATGGTTTAGCCTTTCTAAGTAAGGCTTACCTTAAATTTCAAATTACTTAGATGATGGCCAAAGACAATTGTTTTGAAGTGATTCTATTAATAATGTGTAAGCTGAGGCAGGAGGATTGCCGCACATTCAAGGAGAGCCTGATCTACACAGAGAGTTGCAGGCCAGTCAGGTCTACATAGAGAGACCATGTTTCAATATGTAACTTTTAAATGAAAATAATTCCATCACTTATATTATAAATTATATTTATTTTTTAAAGAGCCGGTGTTACTACTGTCGTCAGCTCATGGCAACATTATTTATATGCCTAAAGTCTGTTTAAGCACGCACATTTCACAGCATAACATCGAGGTCTATATACAAAAGAGAATCCTGCAATGTTATGACATTCCTCTGTTATAAACAATGTAGTCGTGACTGTCACATTTTTTGGTTCAGACACTTTGTTAAGCCCAGGTTTCTCTTTTGATGTTGGCTACAAAGGTACATACTCCCATTGTCATCGTCCCCTCCCACTCCAGGTGTATCCTCAGTTTCCTTGATTGCATGCTCTCCTTCAGAGTATCTGGCTGCAGTAGCTGTGCACACTTGCTGACTGCAGCAGCTGCACACACTCGCTCTGCACACGAGAGTTGCAGCAGCTTCACACACTCTCTGCACATGCTGGCTGCTCAGCCCAGCAGGGAACTCACCTGGCTTGCTGCAGACGGACTGGCACAGTGCTTCCGGTAACACGCCAACATATGGGCAGTCTGATTAACTAGAATTTCCCGGATGACCTTCAGAGGCTGGTTCAAAACTGCTTTAAAAGCTAGGAGCACAAAACCACAAACAGAAAGGACGTGAAAGCTTTAGAAACTGATCTCTTCATAATAACAAAGAACAAGTTACTGTTATCTTGAGACAACCAAACAAGGATGGTGTTCTTGCTAATGGCCCTCTTCTGAGTACATAGGATGATCCAGGCAATGGAGGACAACGGTCTAGTTATACCGAAGGGTTACGTCGACCCAGATTTATCCTGAGACTACTAGAAATAGAGTTCTATACACAGAAAAGACAGGCCAGCCTGTTGTTTGTCCAGGCCCTGACTTCTGCAGGCTGAAATGCTCTCCTCTATACCTTAAGTACGGACTTTCAGAAGGGAAGCCAGAGAAAGCATCCATCCTGCGTCTCTGTGGTCAGGGCACAGATAACCAACATCGGAGCAAATCACTGGTGCTAGAGGGCACGTTCACACACTCCTAAATTTCACCTTAGACTCTTTACTAGCAAGGGAACTCAAGCAGATCTGTGTGGCCTGGCCCTGGAGAGGCTTGTCTCACCTCTACAGCTGGTGGGCGCTGACCATTCTTCAACCCTTGACTTAGCTGGTTCTTTCGGTTGGTTTTTGTTTTTCGAGACAAGGTTTCCCTGTAGCTTTGGGACCTGTCCTGGAACTAGCTCTGTAGACCAGGCTAGCCTCTGCCTCCTGAGTGCTGGGATTAAGGGTGTGTGCCACCCCCTCCTCCCCCCGGCTGACTTTACTGGTTCTTGTACCACCGTAGTGTTTTCCAGCTTCTGCCTGGTCACCCAGTGAGCCTTGACTGAATCACTGAGCTACGATGTTAGCAAGATGCTACCTGACTTGGCAAAGAAGTTGATAAGGGCGTCTGTTTCGCAGCTCTTGTAAAGGTCTGCCAGCTGGGTGCTGCAGTTTAAGGCGAGATTGTGAATCCGGAGTCTTCGCTGACCGCCAATGGTCGTGTAGAGCACAGCACACTGCAGAAGCAACATTGAGGCATGGGTATTACTGGACCAGGTCCAGACAAGCTAACCTAATCCTATTTCGTGTATAGGATAAAGGCTAAACTGCGGCCCCTGTATGCTGAAGTTCTAAGCCCCAGCACCTTAGAAAATGACTTCATTTGGAGGTAGGACCTTTATATTTTTTAATTTTTGAGATTAATATAATTACAACAGTTCTCCCTTCCCTTTCCTCTCTTCAAATCCTCCCATATACCCCTCCACACCCTCCTTCACGGCCTCTTATCTCACCAATTGTTATTGCATGGATATGTTCTTTATTCCTAAATACAACCTGTTCCGTCCATATAATGTTACACATGTGTATGTTTCTAGGGCTGACCATCTGGTACCGGATGACCAACAGATATGCTCTTCCTTAGGGAAGAACATGGAGGTAGCACCTGTAGAGGGTGAATTGACTAAAATGAACTCATTAGGGTGGGGTCATATGACTGCAAGAACCTTGGACAAAGATACTTCACGGGGACCAGTTTGCTGATGTCTGACGCTTCACGTGGGTTTGCTGGGCTAATCACTGCCATGTCGCTTGAAGCAGCACACACACACACACACACACACACACACACACATATATATATATATACATATATATCAATCTATGGGTGAACCACACAAGAGTACTCTGAGGACTCCTGCGTCGAGAGGGAGAGTTCGGTTTCTCTATGAAGAGAGCAGCACATCTGGCGGCACATCTGGCGGCACGTCACAAGGGCTGGTGCAGGCCTGGTCACCTGGATCAAGGCTCCAGCATCGTCGCTGAGCTTGTCATCATGCTTGAACTCTACAGTCACGGCCTTATCACAGTCGATGGCTGCCATTTCTACATCCGTGGTGTTGTTCATAAATATTCCTCCAAAGAAATCGGTGGCTCTGAAACCTAAAGGACCGGAAGAAAGGAGCATTTGCTTATCTGAACTTCGCTGTTCTTTGTTTTGCTGTTACTTAAGGAGAAAATAATTCTGCAGCAAGGACGTGAGATGACGTAAATGATAGTTACCTGTGCTGGTGCGAACCCTCATGATGGCATCGAAGCCTATTTTCTTTTCAATATCATTTCGGAGGTCATTCAGAAACTGCTGGCTATCCAAATTTACCTAAAAGACAAAATGTGATCAGTGACCACCAGGTGGCAGTAAAAGACTTCAAGTAACATTACTTTTAACTGACTTTTAAAATTTTTATATTTTGACTTAGCACACTTACATGTATGTCTTATGTACATATATGAAATTGAAATTTGTGCCCTGGCAATGCTGAAGCATGCATGGCAGCCCTATATGGCGGTTCTCTGAACCTGTCCATATTGGGTTTCACGGTCTAAATTGATGAGGGTGATGTACATATATAATCTTAGGAAATACATAACCTTTGGGCAATGACTCAAAGTTAAGTTCCTAAATAAATAGATAAGTTCCTTATCTATCACTTTCATCTTCATAACATTTGGGTGGGAAGTCACTTATTAACTTTATTTTGAAAATGGAGAAATAGCATAAGCGATTCACTCAGGGGATTAGTGTTAGATATGGAAAGCGATTCAGTGTTTAACGTATGAAGTCCCTTGGACTTCATAGCTACTCTTTTAAACTGTATTTATGAAAGTTGTTGACATCCCACACCTAAGCAATATTAATGGGGTACACAAGTATACAGTACGGAGATGAGGCTCACCTAGAACACTACCTAGCTGAGAGGCAGCAGCCAATGATGTATGTCTGACCAGGTCAGAAAAGTCTTTATGAGATTCTTACCATTGCTGCTTGAGAGGTAGTGGAGAGGCGCACACACACACACACACACACACACACACATGATTTCCATCCCCAATCCCCAGAACAAAGAGAAGAGGAAAGGAAACAGGCACACCACAGACAGTCCTCATAAAAGACACTGCACACACACACCAGGTGCCCGACTATGGACGCTGCACACACACACCAGGTGCCCGACTATGGACGCTGCACACACACACCAGGTGCCCGACTATGGACGCTGCACACACACACCAGGTGCCCGACTATGGACGCTGCACACACACACACCAGGTGCCCGACTATGGACGCTGCACACACACACCAGGTGCCCGACTATGGACGCTGCACACACACACCAGGTGCCCGACTATGGACGCTGCACACACACACCAGGTGCCCGACTATGGACAATGCACACACACACCAGGTGCCCAACTATGGACGCTGCACACACACACCAGGTGCCCGACTCTCTTCCTGACCATCATTTTCACCTGGCAATATTATTTAATGGAAGACACTATTAAAATTTTTACTACTAAAGCTGAGAAGGAGATGCTAATATGATTCTGTCTACAATAATGCACACAAAAACTGAAGCGAATTAACACTAATGCTGATTATAAAATGTTCTACCTACTGACAGTGCAGACAGTTTTCTCCTATGGGATCATGACACCATTTCTTTTTTAATAGCATCGATGGAATCAATAATAAACTTTGGTGTAGTGACAAACAACCAAAGCACTTTTATCAAATACTACACAGAACTAGCGCACCACTAAGGGGATGGAATCAGCAATGGTGAAGTCCAATGCCACTCGCCAACACGACCCTTGGGTCACAGTGCACCTAATTCACTCTCATGAAGATAGCCTCACCCATGTGGGACCCCAGGACCACCCCAGCCAGGACTTCGTTAGCAAGAAATGGAAGATGGAGGTTTCTGAGCAAATGTATTCTCCTCACTAGAGAATAGCCTGAAACAGTCACAGCGGGCCTCAAATCCCTGGAATTCTGACCAGAGGAGTGTCTGGTGTTACCATTATTAGGGGCTTATGTTCTAGTGTACCTGCAGCAACATATGTTTATCCTGAAGTTTTCAAGGGGTCTTAAGCTTTTTTAAAAATGCATTTCATTTTCAGTCTTTGGCCTTCCTAAGTCTCCTACTTAGCTTCCCATACAAATACATAACTGGGTGCTGTTTATCCATCCCTAAGCTAAGACAGCGTGAGCATTTGTCTTCTGTTAGGAGAACAGCCCTCTGTGACCAGTTGCCCTGTGGAGCACGAACATCAGTGGCCTGGCCCTGGGTCCTCCTGGGGTCACACCCATTCTCTGTGCCTAATTACAGTAAGACTTCGAGGCACAACTGTCCCCAAGAGAAGCCTGACCTAAACTGGGGCGTATGCCTTTGCCTAATTCAGGGGAGGCACGTTCATCCGATTGGAAGAGAAGGGGTGATGAAGTGAACCGGCCTCATAGTTCAACAAATTAAAGCAAGCACGCAGTTGCAGTTTCAAACATTATCTTAGATGTCTCTTATATAAAGTATACCTTCCCCCATTGCAAAGCCCACATTAATATTCAACTCTGGGGCAGTACGAGCGCGATGTGGGAGTTAAAATCAGTGGGAGGCCAAATAAACACACACAGTTTTATATCTATGGAATTTATTTTTGCTAGTTGTCCGCAATGCAACTTTCTTAAACCATCAAACTGAAACTGGGCCGAGGAGATGGCTCAAGTCTTAAAAACACTTGGTGTGGCTGGGCAGTGGTAACAGACACCTTTAATCCTAGCACCCCTGCGGCAGAGGCAGGCAGGTCTCTGTGAGTTCAAGGTCAACCTGGCCTACAGAGCTAGTACCAAGACAGGCTCCAAAGCTACAGAGAAACCCTGTCTCAAAGGACCAGAAAAACAAAACAAAACAAAACAACAACAACAACAAAACCACTTATTGTGAGTCTAATGACCTGAGTTTGGTCCTGACCCACATGCAAAAACATAAACAAACAATAAACAGGTATGGTAGCTCAAAGCTGTAATCTCAGAACTCCTACGGCAATACAGGAGGCAGAGGCAGAACTCCCAGAAAGCTTGCTGGGCAAGCTAGCTTAGGGCAGTGCACAGTGCAGAAACAAGGAAGACTCCACCCCAACTGGAAGGAGAGAACCAACTCCTCAAGGTCCTTCCTGACCACCAGAAGCTCTCACTGACAGGTGTACACCTGCACACACAGGCCCCGCCCCCATGCACACCAGAGAGTGGGGGAGGGGGAAGTAAGGACAGAGACAAAGAACATCTTAAGGAAATATTCAAAATTCAGCCAGGACACACAGACACACAGACGGCTCGCCACTTACCTGAAATCCATTGTATTTGTAAAGGGTTCCTCCCGTGAGCAGGGGGACCAGCCCCAAGGAAGCCACATCCACATACTGACTGGGGAAGAGGAAGAGAGTCACAGAGCAGCTATGGGCCACACAGTCCTTGGCCAGAGATTCATAGACAGTTGTTTGGGGCTGGAAAAGCATCTGAGGAAAAAGATGGAAGAAATGAAAAGCTATACAGTATTTTTTTTATTAAAATTTAAGTTCCTATTAATTTTTTTAATTGGACATTTTAAATGGGGAAAAATACGGAATTTCTACCTCCAGTTAAGTGGAACAGGCTAATGAAATAAAACAGTTGGTTTCCTTTGGGTTATCTGATACTCTAACACCCCAATGGGGCTGTCCCTGCTCCCATCCTCAGTCCGTAGGCCTGGATGCAGCTCCGTGGATTGGATGGTGCTGGGTGGCTGAGGGGCCAGCACCTCAGTCACACCCTTCTTCCATCACCAGAGACTGTTCCCGGCTGCCACACTGTCTCGGGCTTGAGGGACGGCTTCTTTTCAGCATCTGACCTTGGCTTCACGACTAGTGTCTCTTCCTCAGGAGAATGTCACAGAGCAACTGCCTTCCCTCTCCACTTCTTTCTTCGAGCAAGCCCTCCCTTCCGTTTTCTAAAATTCTCATCTGACACAGGTTGCACACGGAAGATGTGTCAGTGTAGACTCGTCGCTTAAAAGCCTCTCTGGCGCTATGAAACCCCTTAGCAGGTTACAGTTCAGAATACTCATGGAGGATGGGACCCCTTTTAATAACGCTTCAATGGATGCTTCAAAGAGTAACCGCTCCCAGGTACCTTCTCTTTGTCTGTGTTAACCAGCTTTTTGTCGTCTCTGTTCTTGAGTTTTCCCGGTGCTTCTGCAGTAGGCAAGGAAGAATGGAAGATGAAAAGCTTCCCAGGGCACTCTGCTGCCTAAAAGCAACGCACAAAATGTCTGGTTGTTGTGGTTTTATTCTTAAGAGATTCATACGTGTATGAAAATCCTACCTCACTGCAGTCAGGAAGGTAAAGATGAAAGCGAAGAACAAGCTATGGTCGAGGCGGGGGACAAAGGGGACCTCTTGCAAGTCTCTAGAAGGGAGCCCACCAGCCAATCAGAATGGAAAAGAGTGTGGAGGGTCCTCCAGTAACTGCGGAACCACCAGACTATGGGAATGAGCTTTCCTTCCGAGCAATACTGTTAGTAGATTGCTTTTGCAAACCAAACTTTCACCTAACCTGGGGCCAAGTTAATGATGCGCTTGGAGATCATTTATCATGAGGCATTCGTTCTGCTTATACACTGTATACTCAGAATTAACTGACCTTTGGAAAAACAATGTAACCGATCTTTCTACACTTTGAACTCCCTGATATAACATGTTCTCTGTTTCTCCCTAGTGACCCATTCATGCCCTAACTTAGGACAGTGTGTGTCGGGGTAAGATGTGGTGGTTACACCTAAGACCATTCACTGGAGGCAGAGAGGCATTGAAATCAACCTAAAGGGGTTAAAATAAAATACATGAGTATAGATTAATACTCTTTGTGTTCTCTTTGGGATCAGTAGGGCCAAAAATCAATATCCTCACTTGTGAACCGTTTATAGAGAACTGATTAAGACGTAAGTTCCTATTTGCTGCGCTGTTCAGCGAGTAAAGAGGATGGCCTTTGTTTAAGAGACCTGATCAGGTCAGAACTTTTCTAATCCAACAGGCTCACTCTCGAGGAAACAATACTAAGGGTTAGTTTCTTTCATTTTCTTTTTTAATGTGACATTGTCTCGCCTGACATCATTAACTTGCGTCCAGGTGAGGTGAAAGTTTGGTTTGCAAAAGCAACCTACTAGCAGTATTGCTTGGAAAGCTCCTTCCTGCAGTCTGCTGGTTCTGCAGTTACTGAGGGCCCTCCACACTGTTCTCCATCGGTAGAGATGGAATGTAGGACTTCTAGATATATACACAAAGTGCCCTGAGTCCACACAGCACAGTAAGACCTGCAAACCCATGTTTATGATAGCACTGTTCACAGTGGTCAAGTAACGGAATCCGTCTAGGTGTTCGTCAGTAGGTGACAAAGGGCATGTAGCACATAGACATATGGGATTTTAGTCAGCTATTAAGTGAAATAAAATTACTTGCTGGGAAATAGATGCAAATGGGGATTATCATATTAAGTTAAATAAGCCAGATTCAGAAAAAAAACAACAAGTTTTCTCTCATTTTTGGCTCCTGTGTTTCATACACACACAGAAAGCCATACATGTATATGACATGCTAGCAGAAGAGATACCGGAGATGGAGAAGAAAGAAGGGGTGCATGCAGGAGAGACAGGATGCATTGGGCACTCTCCACAGTGTGTGTCAGCCAACAAAGCATTTGCAAACTGCCTACTTATTTCCAGTAGGTTTAATTAAAATGTTCTTCAGCATTAAAACTACCCCAAAAGCAACACCCTGAATTTGCATCTGAACGGTCACCACCATCACCACATTTTCCCTCAAATTTAAATGACCCTCCCCGTCTGCTGCCTGCTTCCCGGACCGCATCTTGTCTTTTACTGTATAAAGGAAAGTGAAAATCACATCATATGGAGACGTCCTGTGTTAATTGGAGCAAACTAAAAATATTTCTCAGTCACACATCAGCTCTCAGAAATATAAAGTAAAATGTTTCTCGTCTGAGCCACCCAGTTCCTAGAGAATTCACTGTCTATGTTCTCCGCTCTCTTCTGGATGTTGTCTAGTCGCAGAAGTGCCAAAACGTGTACTCCAAAGACCACGGATCCCAGTTCCCATGGGGTTAGAGTCTTCGCCATTGTGTTAACTCTGTGACTTTAGGACAACCACTTAGCTCCTCTCTGCTTCATGCAAACCATACATGACAGAGTAAGCACAGAACACAAGAGTTACAAGACTTCGATGGTTCGGTTAGTCATAACAAACATACTTAATTGTCTGGTTAAATGAATGACAAGGCCCTATTCGGGGGCCCACGAAGAAACTCAGCATTGTAAAAACATGAAGCAGCTGGGGCTGGGCAGATGACTCAGAGCACAAAGTGCTCGCCATTCAAGCGTGAGGACCTGAGTACACATCCCCAGCTTCCGCATACAAAACCAGCAGGCATGTTGGGTGCCTGGAATCCCAGCATTCAACTGGGAGAAACAGAGAAGACTAGTCAGATTTGGCAAGCTTCAGCTTCAGGAGAAACCCTGCTCCAAAGAATAACCATCGACACCCATGCAAGTCCAATTTTTGGTCCAACTCTTTTTTTTTTTAAGATTTACTTATGTGTTTGAGGGTTTTGCCTGCATGTATTTCAGCACATGGTGTGTATTTAGTATCCATAGAGGCCAGGAGAGGGCATACGATCCACTGGAGTTACAGGCAATTGTGAGCCACCATGCGGGTGCAGGGAACTGAACTTGGGTCCTCTGCAAGAGTAGCAAGTATTCTTAACCACAGGACCATCTATCTCTCCTGCATTCCTTTAGTCCAATTCTTACACAGAAGTTTATGTATCAAGTTACTTGTTTGTCAGCAAACGGCATGTAATTGGTTCGTGCGTGTGTCAGAGTCTGAAGGAAACACAGCTGTTACTATACAGGAGGAAAAAAGAGGCTGAGATTGGGAAATGCTGTGGACATAGCACAACGGGAAAGCATAAAGTCCTTAGTCGAGTATTTCCAGGGTCTTTAGGAACATGCACAGGACTGCCACCAACATCCCCAAACAGCCACCGTTTGCCTTTGTGACAAATTTACATGGCTTTTTTTTTTTTTTCTGATTTTGGTCTGTTCGATTTGCTTTAAGAAGTTTCTTAATAATAATTCTATAAATATATGAATTACATATACACACATACATGCAATTAACATATAATATATAATAGCGGTATATAATAATTTGTAATTAGTGCATATATAATTATATATATAACGTATTATACATATAAAGCTTTTATTTGGTATCTGGTAGAAAGAAAAGTTCTGAAGGGCCTTCACAGTAAAACATGTCCCCCTTTTCTTCCTTTTTAAATAACTTATTTATTTATTAATTTAAATTAACATTTTTTCACTATTTTATATACCATGTTTTCCCTCCCTCCTCTCCTCCCAGGCCCTCCCCCACACCTTACCCTAACCACTTCTCATCTGCCCCCCTTCCCACCCATTCCTCCTCCATCTCCATCAGAAAGGGGCAGGCCTCCCATGGGCTTGCACAAAGCATGGCACAAGGACTGAGCTCCTCCCCCTGCACCAAGGATGGGCAAGGCATCCCCCCCCCACCCTGAAAGCCAGTTGAGTGCCAGGGACAGGTCCTGATCTCAATGTTAGGAGCCTGTTTCTACTCCCTGCCCATAGTGACTGGGATTGCACCTTTGCCCTCTGTACACAATATCTTGAGCTAATGACCAAACCATAGTCCTGAACTGTCCCCTTCAGAACACGTAGACACAGGACAGTCTAGACTGCTTGAAAAACACAAGCACTGAATGATTTTTCTTATTAATTGAAAAGAATGAATGAATGAATGAATGAATGATGAACAAATGAACGAACTAACGAAGAGGCCTCTTCAACACTGTTTCTCCATTGCACATTCTCGAACATGTTAGCTTGTGTCCCAGTAGGGAAGGCTACAGGTGAGAATTTTAGAGGCTTCTTGTGCAAACTATATACATTTAAGTCTTATTTTCAGCTACCCAGGACCTGACTCTGTATTCATGAAGCTCTTCTGAACTGCTATGCTTAGATAGTAGTTTTTTTTTTCTCATTTTAAAACATCAACACTTTTGTGCTATCTAGTTAACATCAACTTGACACAACCTAGAGTTACCTGAAAAGAGGAAACCTCAACTGAAAGGATGCCTCCATGAGATCAGGCTACAGGCATTTTCTTAATTAGTGACTGACGGGGGAGGGCCCAGCTCATTGTGGGTGGTGCCATCCCTGGGCAGGTGGTCCTGGGCTCTATAAGGAAGCAGGCTGAGCAAGCAATGAAGAGCAAGCCAGTAAGCAGTGCCTCTCCATGGCTTCCGCACCAGCTCCCGCCTCCAGGTTCCTGCCCTGTTGGAGTCCCTGCCCTGCCTTCCTTTGAGGATGAACATTGATACAGATGTACAACCCAAATAAATCCTTTCCTTACTAAGTTGCTTTGGTCATCTGTTGCCTCACAGCAAAGATAAGCAACACCAAGACAGTTTTTGTAAACTTCAAGGATTAATGTATTAATAAACAATATAACAATAAACTTGTAAACAAAAACATAATGCAAAAGCTATAAAGACATGAATGACAGAAATCAGAATGTCACGAATGGATGGCAGGGAAGGCTTCCTGCTACAGCAAGCACCGCAGAAACAACTTCGGAGTATATTACTATTATTACGGACAATGATTTATCACGACATCAAATTTGAGACAAAGAACAGCTTGTCACCACTCGCTCCTCATGCCCCTCAGATGTAAGCACATACTTAAGACATCGCTTCCAGTCTTGGCTTAAAGCAGAGCGATGCTTAGTTTCCTTTGTGACTCATGATGTGCGGGGAGATTTACTAACGGACTTCCCACTGGAGGACATCACAGACAACACAGCAAACCTTTCCAAAATGAAAAGGAACAGTCAAGATTTTAGTTATTTTGCAATATGGAATATCATAATTCCCAAGGCTTTCTGTTGATCAATGATGGCCTTCAGTGGTGGCGACTCTAATACCGTCAAATCATTTGCGATATGAAATCTATTGCTAGATTTACATTAAATGGCCCATTACTCTGACAGCTGAAGACATCGACAACACCACGAGCAAATGCTCCTATACCCCCACCTGAGCACTCAGACATCAGAAAACCTGGACTAGAATCAGGTGCTAGGGTCAGGCTACAGAAATAGATGCACCATTCGTGTGGGATCAGTTCCTAAGGCCAGCCCTAGACCCCCGCTAACCCTGTGCACCTGGATCGTTCTTGTTGCTATTACTAGTCATTCTATTTTAGAAGCTGGCGTGGAGTTAATCTTAATAACACAGTTTTAAAACTAGCTTCAGGAATGAGCTGTCAAAACCAAGAGGTTCAGCTCTTGTGCTAAAGAAACAGCAACTGGGGACAGATCACATTGCCTTCTTCAGTTCTAGCAAGATGAAATGACATTCGAGCTCAGGCTTCCCAATGGACACAAGGACAACATCACTCCGCTTACACAGCGAGTGAAGCCATGACCATCAGCCACTTCCCTGACACCAACTATCCCCAGGCCTCACCTCTGCGTGTTTGAAAACCCCAAGGAAGGAGACAACAGAACTGGAATTTTTCTCATCGTATCCGATAGCTCTGATTTGTCTGAACTAACTCTGAAAATAGATCACAAAAAGTTCACCTAAAAGCCAAAGAGAGGGGCTAAGTTGAAATCCTAACCAGACAGCTGTTATGATGCTCACGGAGTGTAGACACAGGAAGTGCTTGTGGCTTGGACCATTTCCTCCTGAAAACGGGGCACATTTAGAAACCCTAAGAACCTAGGGATTTAATGAAGATTGTATTTCTTTTCGCACACAGGTCTTCCTTGCTAATTTCTCTGTTACAAACTTCATCTACTACCAAGTAGAGGTGGCCATTGCTCACCTTGAGTGCTTCCATGCCAGCCTGGATGACAGGGACAAAGACTGTCTCGTTTTCATTAGAGTCAGCAAACATCTCCGGAATCTGGTCCAATAAACTGAGGGAAACAAACGGGGAAAGGGTTTTAGGTGCTCAGAAAATCTTTCACAAACTTCAGAAGACAAATCTCTGATGTCTCAAGTCTGAACAAAGATGACATTTATTTGAAGGACAGCATGTGAGGGTAATTGTTGCCCACAGGGAACAGGCGACCTGACGCAGACACTCCTTAAGGGAGGATGTTTTAGCACAGTCCGGCACCAAAACCTATTCTTTGGATGGAACATTTACTAAATTACATTCTTTGTAGATGCTTTTGATTTAATATATACCTATTTATAATACCCAGGACTCTTTAAATAACACTATCTTAATATGTACAGTACACACAAGAAATGCTTCCCTTTCATCCCCTCTCCATCAAGGAGAAAGAATTTAAAGGCTGAGACTGAATTTTTTTTTTATTGATTTTTATTGAGCTCTAAATTTTTCTCTGCTACCCTTCCCTTCAACCCTCTTCCATGGTCCCCATGCTCCCAATTTACTCAGGAGATCTTGTCTTTGTCTACTTCCCATGTAGATTAGATCTATGTATGTCTCTCTTAGGGTCTTCATTGTTGTATAGGTTCTCTGGGATTGTGGTTTGTAGGCTGGTTTTCTTTGCTTTATGTTTAAAAACCACCTATGAGTGACTACATGTGATAATTGTCTTTCTGGGTCTGGGTCACCTCACTCAAGAGACTGAATATTTTTTAACTGGTCTATACCAGAAAGGGGTAAATATAACATAAGTCACAAGAGTTGTATACCCTATGCATTAAGCCTCCTGCTAACGACAACATCAAACAATATTTGTAGTTAGCTGGAAACACAACATGACTTAAACCATGCACCTGATTTGCATTTAATTAGAAGACACCTGATATTTACTTGTGAATCACAGATTGAGATTCTTGATAGTTGACAAGGAACCCGTCCAACAAAGGAACAAAGACCTCTGCAACATCGGTCACCACCATCATCTGAGGTTGAGCCAAATTACTCTTGACGTTAAAGAAGTGCAGAACTTTGTTGTAGGTGATGAACCCAACCCGAATGGCAGACGTCTCTTCATGCTCCTCCCTAGGAGAGAAAAAACAGAGCCAAACTTCAGACACAAGCTCTCACGACCACAGTCTGACTCTCTCTCGGAGGTCATGAAGATGCCGTAGACTTGGGACTTGGAGAACATCTTGCCTTCTTCACTCTTTTGCCTGTGTGACGAGGCTTCTACCTAAGTTCAACAACTGTGTCCCCTATAGAACACAAGGAAGGCATAAAGTTCTGGTTTTAATTTCGACTGCCCTTAGAAAGCAATAGTGATCACGGCAGGAAGGGATAGGGATTACTTCAAAAATAAGCAGGTCGACATGGGAAAGCATTCTCCAAATTCTAGGTCAAGGGTTAGATATTATGAAAACACTTCATACATATTTGCTCATGGGTTTCCTTTTCTTTCTTTTTAATTGCTTTTTTTTGGAGGGGGGCGTCTTTTTAAGATGCGGTTTCTCTGTGTAGTCCTGGCTGTCCTGGAACTCACTCTGTAGATCAGGCTGGCCTTGTACTCAGAGATCTGCCTGCTCTACCTTCCAAATGCTGAGATTAAAGGCAGTCTCCACTATGCCTAGCTTAAATACAATTCATAGAAAATAGAAATTTTAGAATTTCCATGAACAATATGGGCTTATTACATTCATATAAATAAAATGTTCTTAGAAGTAACTAAAAGACCAAAGCAACGAGACACCTGAAGCACGAGAGGGAGGGGGCGCTTGACTTACTGATAGAAAAGGACTTTTGGCTCCTGTGGGATATTTTTGCTACACATCCTATGACATCTCAATGTAGCAATCGCTAGATTTTAACTACCTGCCAAAGGAACATATAATAGCAAGTAAATTACACTCATAAATAAGATTTCTTATGATGGTCGTAACAGGAAGTGAAACCTATGAAACTATACTAACCAGCATCTTTTCTTTCAGGAGATCCAAACAGTTTGTTAGTGTTCCAGAAAGTATAAGCATGAACTCATTCACTTCAGTCCATAGCAAAGATATTAGAATTTAGCGGCACAGGCACCAGTGGCCTGCTTGATGACCACATTTCTGCCCGCTCGTGACGGCCTTAAAATACCCATGCCACGGGCATGCTAAGTTCCACCAGCAAATACTACACAGTGCTCAGAGTCTCAATGACAACCACAATAGAAAGGTACGTGATGTTTCCCCTGACTCGTCCATTTCAGTGACATCTCTGCTTAGGACACTGTTCCTCTGAAGAAGGGGGTACTCTTCTCATTCCTGAATTTTCTCCATAATATCAATGATATTGAGGCTGTTGCTGGTGTTGTCTGTAACCCAAGCACTTAAGAGGATAGAGAAAGGAATATCAGGAGTTTAGGACCAGCCTCAGCTACATCAGAGTGTCTCAAAAACTTCAAATAATCAATGAATGAAGTGTGTGTGTGTGTGTGCGCGCGTGTGCGTGTGTGCGTGTGTGTGTGCGTTTGTGTTTACATATGAGCAACTTGAACGTGAGGGGATAAAAAGGAAATGAAAGCGCCCACAAGAGACATCTCAAGTTGAAATGTCAGCTTTCACTGCAGACCTCTGAGTGCAGGCTGACATGAACTGGTTTTTACCTGTTTTGCTTTTTTTTACCTCAATGTGGTTTGATAAACTGGTAACGTTTCAAAGGTTCTCATAACCTATTGCAAGAGCAGTGGGTAAAAGCTTACATTTTTGGACATTTGCAATGCTTTCAGAAATGGGAGTCCCCATCTACTGGGTTAAAACACACATAGGTGTCTCCTGCGCTGTCTGGGGTCACATGAGCAGCTTCCACGCTTCTATGCCGCGCCGCCCCAAGCAACACCACAAACACGGCGCTGCTTCTGGGCTTTCTCCGCTTCCCTGCCATTAAAAATCTGTTCATCGAGACCAAGCATAAATCCTTCCTCCTATGAAATCTCCTGAGGGGACCAGCTGAATTCCTCTAAAGCGTTTCTCTCAGGTCCAGTGCAAATGGAAGCTAACAGAAGGAAATGCCCAAGACTCATCTACCACCCCTCCCTGCCCCGTGCCGTGCCATTCCACAAAGCCTACTGAGGTGGAGAATTCAGGTTTTACTGAACACGACTCATCTGCTGGTGAGACACTGGACTGTGGGTGGCAAATTAGAGCTTGTAATGGTTAATCCCGGCTTTTAACTTGACTGGATTGCGAATGAACTGAGACACAGATTTCTCGGCATGTCTGTGGCAGATTATCTAGATTAGGTCAAAGACTCATCCTGAATGTGGGCAGTTAACATTCCTCGGGGGAGGGGTCCTAGGCTGGAGATGAAAAAGACGAAGTTGGCTGGAGAGATGGCTCAGTGGTTAAGAGCATTTAGAGATCTTGCAGCGGACCTGAGATCAGTTCTCTGCACCATCTCTAGTGGCTCACAGCTTCCTGTAACTCCAGCACCAGAGAAATGTGAAGTCATCTACAGACGCCTCTGTGGGCACCTGCACTCATGTGTGCATCCCCATACCTGAATGAAATAACTAGGGAGGGGGAGCACTGTGGAGTGGTAGTCATCTCTTTCTGCTTTCTGACTGCAGGTGCGATGTAACCAACCCACTATGATGCTGTGTGCCCTTAACCCGCGAGTCAATAAACCCCTTCCTGCCGTCATGATAGTTCAACTCTGGTTTAAAATCACCCTGGCTCGAAATACTGGCACGTGCAATAAGAAAATGCTACAAATTATGTTTTTTTATTTGACAAACAGTTCACTAGCATGTCATTCATTCACTTTTGTTTCCCAGTAACCTTTCATTGCATAAATAAAAATGTCTGATAAATCATGAGTGACTGATTCTTTTCATAGTTAGATTGGAGTCAAAGCAACACACACACACACACACACACACACACACACACACACACACAGAAAAAGAGAGCAATACTCCAGACTGATACCTCTTACTGGATTTGGCCATATATTATCTGGGTGGGAAAGAGCATCTTGGGATCCACAGGGATAGCTGATAATCTAAATTAACATTTTTAAAGAGCATCTAATCAGAACATCTCACATCATTGTAAAACCTTATCACTTATCTTCATAGAAACGTGCTTTTTAATTTGAGAAACAATATGAAAACTTTCCAAAAATTTGTTCAAAGATGTAACTGTCCTAAAATTTCCTCAACACTATAACATATCACACGAAGAAAACTGCCTTTCCCCATTAGTTCTGTACAACTCTGTGAGGTACATACAGGGCTGTATCCTAACTCTGCAGGGCACATGCAGGACTCCGCACAGTTCTGTAGAGCACATGAATGACTCTATGGCTTTGTAGAGCACATGAAGGGTTGCACAGAACTATGTGGGGTGCCTGAAGATGACAGGGGTTAACGGGCCTTCCTCTTCTGCGTTTCCAACAGCAGCCAGATTGCTTAATATATGAATCCAGCAGACCAATACCACAGACATTAGTAAGCAGATAAACCACAAAATTCCAAACTCATGAATTTCCATTATTTTTAGACAGTTGTCTTCTTTTGTACTGTTTGTGTATATTTATGTGGTTATAGGTATGTGTGGAGGCCAGCAGAGAGCACTGGATGCCATCCTCGGGACACCAGTCACTTCCTTTGAGACAAAGTTGCTCGCTGGCCAGGAGCTCGCCAATTGTGCCAGATTAGCATCCAGCCACCAGCCCTGGCATTCTTATCTGTGTTCTGACAATTGAACTCAGGCCCTTGCACTTGAAATAAAATAAAACAAAGGCAAGTGCTTATTAACTGAGTCATCCTGCCAGCCCCATGTCCAATATTTAATTCATCACCATTGGAAAGAAGCAAAGGTCAAATTCACTCAGTGATTTACTATCAGTAACAGATGAAGGATTGGAAAGTTTTTCCTCCTTGTTCCAAAAAAGTCAGAAAATCTAGAAACTTTTCAAAACAAGATGCAAATTCAGAGTCAAGCAGTAAAGAAGGGGTTTCTCTTTTCAGAAAATTCAGAACATTCTAGAACAGCAAGTACATGCAGACTGTTTGACAGGGATCATGTAAAACATGCCACCTGCTTTAGTACAAGAAGATCAATCAAACTGATGGGCATTCTTACCATAAAAAAGAAAAAAAAAAGCTGCATATACACAAAGACCAAAACAAATTTCAGACAGAAAGCAACCAGGTGTGTTTTGTTTTTTTTCAAATGAAGATGGTTGGCTTGACAACACAGAGTTTAGAGAGATTTGATAGCATCAGAGAGTAACCAGCTGTAGCCTTCGACTTTTCTCTCTCGTCTCCTGCCAGAGTCACACATCTGCTTCAGGGGACTGCGGGTACAGTGAGAACAGAATGTGTGGTTGCAGGTCTGAGAGCAAGCGCTGCACGCTTCACGCCACTGCTCCTGGTGAGGAACAAGGGGTTTGTGGGGTGACTTGGTGAAGATAGTTTAGCCTGACTCAGTGGGAGACAAGAAAAGGAGAACCTGTTTACAGAAACTGGAGTGGTTTCTTATAAACTAACCCTTTCCTATAGACTAACCGTCAAATCCAGATTTGAACTTAAGACGGCCCACGGGCGGGTTCCGTGTGAAGCGCATGGCATCTAGCAGAAAACCAATCCTCAATGACACGAGACAAAGCAGTCTCAGGGCATCTGGGCCTTAGCTTGCCACCTGCAGCTGGCTCCATCTCGCTTTTCACCTCGGGCCAGTCTGAAGTCACCTCAGTGTTTTCCAAACATACACTGTTTTCCAAACCATCTCCACAATATTATGAGTGCCGCTTAACAGATACAAACAGAACTGCTTGTGGGAGGTCCAGAGCCTACTCATCTTAGTTTCTCATGCACAAAGCACGGGGGGGGGGGGGGGGGGGGGATTACAGAGGAGTGGGCGTTCAAAGGCCACAAAGCACCGTGGCTGAGGAATCCCTCCTCACCCAAATGCCCCCACCCAGAACAGATGTTGCCCTGTGTGCTCAGCAAGGAGTTGAAAGGTATGGGGTGCACAGCATGTCCTGGCCTGCACAGCACGCCAGGGCCTCCCTATGCGCTATGCATGGCCTCTTGGCAGATGACTCCCTACTCCAGTCTCCATGCTCGGCACCAGCTCCAGTTCCAAACAGCTAGTTTGTACACAGAGACAACTGGACCTCACCATGATTTTAGTCTCAGTGGAGAACAGAGAGAAAAATGAAAGGGCACTACCAACTACTTACTGCCCTTTCTTTCCGATCTCTCTTTAAGGGTTTTATTTACATAAAAATGCTTTTTGTGCACCCCTCTCTGACCTTTTAAAGCAAATCTGTTTTTAATTCTTCCAAATTTAATGTAAGGTATGCACGTACACAATTATATTTTATGGGTAAAACTGCCATTAATTTTATTTCCATTGTTCGTCTACAGCAGGTAGCATGCAAGCTAGCCTTTTAAAGCAGTCTGCAGCGGCGAGGTCATCAAGACAGGGTCTAGTCACCTGCTGGGCTGCAGGTCAATGAAGAGCTGCCTCCTTTCCTTCCAAGTGCTGCTTGCTGGAATGACAGAGAGGCTCACCTCATGCTGCTAAGCCAGGGTACACAGGAGGCAGGAAGGAGTTTGCTGGCATCACAAGGGCAGAAGGGACTTTGGCTATAAAGATTCCGTCCCTTTCTACAAGTGTTCCGTTTTCTGGGACCCTCTGAACTCTGCCACTCCCAGCAACCACCAGCTTTTATGAAACAGTCTTGCCAAGTTTTCCCCAAATACTATTGGGATTCTCCTTGCAGCTTACAAAGTATTTTGAGACCTTTCATTTATCTATCATTATTTTCCTTTATACAAATATCCACTCTGACATTCTGAATATTCGGAAGAACGGTGACTAGCTACAATGTTCCCATTAGCAAATGATATTAACCAGCCAGTCTGCACCAGCTCAGCCACACAGCATCTCACAGAGGAAGAGCAGTTCTCTTACTTGGGCAGTCTCTGCAGCACGGTCTTCAGTTCCTCACATATGAGCTTGACCAGTCCATTCTTTATGTTACTGTACGAGACATCGATCATGAAGATAAAGGCTGGTGGGTTGGGAGGCTTATTCTTCTGCAGGAAGGCAAACGGCACACAAGTAGATACAAACTAAGTATATTTCACAATCAAACTCTAAGGCCAATCAAATGCTTCAGTCAATACTTAGGATATAACCTCTATGGATCAATAACTTTCTAGGAAACTCAGTCCCCGCTATAAAAATAAATAAAAGAAGCCACTTATTCTCCAGGTTACGACAGGAACTTTCCGCTATATTAACAGAGGGAGTATTGGGCCAGCCCTTTAAGCAGCAAACTCTCTTATAGGAGGAAATGCATTTGGGGCCGAAAAGGAATGTTCAAAAGGAGTACAATTGAAAATCAACATTTTTGGAAACTGGAACTAAGCTTCATTAACTGAGATATCATGATTCAGGTCTCTCACCACTTCCTTTGGTTTTGGACATGTGGTTTTTTGGTTTTGTTTTGTTTTGGAAGCAAGGTCTTACTGTGTGGCTCAGGCTGGCCTCAAGCACAGTTCACTCTCTTGCCTAAGCCTCTGCACTGCTGGGATTACAGGAATATCCACACCACCACACTCAGCTACAGATAGGAAAGTGTCTATTAAGATTAACTGCATACCTTAAAATATACATTATAAAATGCTTTCCAAACTTACTTCATGTTTGTGGTAAAGAAAAATGGTCCCTTTCCTATGTCTTTGCAACAGTTACTGTAACATAAAGCAGCTGTTATGAAAACGGGCTCTCACTGTTTCCCAACCTGGCTGGTGTCCAAATAGCTCATAAGGAAGTGATCCTTCAGCTGGGATTTATAAAATGTTTAGAAAAGAAAGCCACAGGCAAATATCATCAGTGACCTCCACTAGAGAATAAAGACCCAAGACCAACATTTTTTCAGCTTATGGTAAAGTGTAAAAATGTTCTAAAATTAAAATAAATTTCAATTATTAGATGATAAGATTTATAAATGATCTCATCGATCTGGTCTGTATCTACTGTAATAGACATAATACTGTTCTAATAAATACCCCATTTCAAATACATATAATAACTCAAGTCTGAAAAGTCACTTTTCCATATCCAAAATCACAACAGCCAAGGAATGAGGAAATTCTGCTGGTGTCTATGTGAGGATTTCTTCTCAATTCCCAAGTCCCATCTCCTCTATTCCATAATACAGATGAGACCAGATAAAAATAGCAACCATTCTCATTAATAAAGCAACACCTCTCGGTGACAATCCCAATTGTATCTTATTTATTATCCTTATACTCTCCCATACACTCCCCATAAGTCATTCCTCGCTGACCTGCTTGTCTCTCTAGGAACCCTTCACTCAGCCAGACTTGTTTTCAACATGGGTATAGTTAATCTGCCGTTCCTCCACACCACAGCGGCAGCACCACACGACAGCTCGAGGCTAAAGCTGTACTTGACCTGTTTCCCTCAGACATTTAAAAAAAAAAGTTTCTCTGGCCACTTGGTGTGGACCCAGGGCCCCTAGCTCTTTCGCATAGACCCTCTCAGTCTTCCATTCTAGCCAGCGTGTGCGCATGTGTGCGTGTGTGCATGTGTGTGCGCGTGCATGTGTGTGTGCGTGGGCATGTGTGTGTGCGCGTGTGTGCGTGCGTGCATGTGGGGGGGGTCATGTGTGTATGCGTGTGTGTGCGCGCGTGGGCATGTGTGCATGCATGTGTGCGCATGGGCATATGTGTGTGTGTGCGTGTGGGCATGTGTGTGCGTGCATGGGCATGTGTGTGCGCGTGCGTGTGTGCGTGGGCATGTGTGCATGCGTGTGTGTGCATGTGTGTATGGCAGCAGAAATCAGTGGAAACCACTGCCTCCCACTTTTCTTTATCCCCAGCCCTACTAAAGTAACATAAGCTCTCAACAGCTTGTCAACCCACACTTTCTATAAAACTTCCTTTACAATGTGTACAAAAATCTAAAACCCCAGAGACACAAGGCTAACCCAGTAGGAAAAGGACAGATTTGTCTCAAAATACTTCTTTAATTTACTTCTCATTCCCAATACGCATTCTCTCAGTTTAAGTGGCTGAGGTTTCCAAAATACTTCCTACACAGAATCACACTCCCATCCCCAGAACCTGAGCCAGGACAGTAGTAAATATGTTTTATTTGACATAGCGTCTAAAAAATACTTGAATTCATATGAGGTTTTGAAGAAAATGGAGTACACTCTCCAGCAATCTTGGTGCTTACAATGGGTCCACACCGGTCACCAGCAGTGTCTTCAGAGACCCTGAGCAGAAGTGACTGAGCCGTCCCTGTGATCCACTTCTGGTCACTGCAGTTTCTCCCTCCACAGGCAGTTCTCTGCTCACGCTGTATTCTTTCATTATTACTATTATTTGCTTTTGTTTGTTTTCTGGGTTTTGTTTTTGTTTTTTTTACAGGGTCCCACTAGCTCTGGCTGTCCTGGAACTCACTATGTAGACCAGGATGGCCATGAACTCACAGAGCTCCATCTGCTTCTGCCTCCCAGGTGCTGGGATTCGAGGTGAGTGTGAGCCCGGCTATCTGATCCTGGCTGAACTTGCTCACACCACTTCCCGATAAGTGCCTTTCTGACCACGCTCTCCCCAGCTTTGACCATTCGTCCTTCACAGTGTAGCATACTCAGGGTCATACTGTGACCAGACATGCTTCTTAGGTATAGTCTTTGAACTTGTTTATCATATTGCTGGTTTGGGGCAATTCTTATGGCAAAAAGATGAACTGTTTGGACATTCAAGGTATCTAAGATATGTCAAAATGAATTAAAATTAACTTTAAAAAGGCCCTACATTCTTATTCAAGAAGAAAAGCTGATGGTAGATTTGCGTTTCCTCAGGGAAACTCCATACTGATTTTTGTAAAACACTTGGCTACACACTTCATGGTGTGCTGACCGGGAGGTAAGGCTCTGACCCCACAGACACAGGCTCAGGGTGGCACCATCACCTTCTATACATTTGATCTGCAACTGAAGCACTCTCACCTGTCCCTATACAACATGGCACACAACACGACACTGTAGAAATGTCACAAATCAAACTGAGACCCCAACGTGCCAGAATCTAGGAGGAGGACACACATACAAAAGCACAGATATCACGGGGGAACAGATAAAACAAAAATGTCCCCTAAGTTTGATGAAGAAAAGGAAGCACCCGTTGGAACGAATAAACGAGGACACGTGCTCATAATGAACTTCCATCTAGTCAGTAAGCTGAGAATAAGTAGTCATTTTCTAGACAGGAGTCATACACACACACATGATGGGCCAGGAGAAAGACACCCTCTTATCTTTACTATATAAGGGCAGAGCTGAGAAGTCAGTCTCTGTGTTGAGGATTTCATACAGTTGTAGACAGCTCCGTGGTGGCAGCATAGTGTGTGACAGCCAGTGACTTGATAAGAAAAGTTAATTTTGTTATCTTTTTTTTAAAAGAAAGAACCCATTTATTAATTGTTGCTCTCAGTATCTGTGCTACAGGGTTATATTTAGGAAATGGTCTTCTGTGCCAATATGTTCAAGTGTACTTCCCACTTTCTCTTCTGTGAGGTTCAATGTGATTGGCCTTTTGTTGAGGTCTTTGATCCATTTGGACCTGAGTTTTGTGCATGGGTACAGACCTGAACAGAGAACTCTCAACAGACAAATCTAAAATGGCTGAAAGACACTTAAGGAAATGCTCAACATCCTTAGCCACCAGAGAAATGCAAATCAAAACAACTCTGAGATTCCATCTTATACTTGTCAGAATGGCCAAAACCAAAAACACTGATGACAGCTTCTGCTGGAGAAAATGTGGGGTAAGGGAAATACTCCTGCATTGCTGGTGGGAGTGCAAACTTGTACAGCCACTTTAGATTTCAGCATGGCAGTTTCTCAGAAAATTAGGAAACAGCCTACCTCAAGAACCAGCAACACCACTATTGGGTATATACCCAAAGGATGTTCAATCGTACTACAAGGATATGTGCTCACCTATGTTCACAGCAGTGTTGTTTGTCAAAGCCAGAACTGGAAACAATCTAAATGTCCCTCAACTGAAGAATGGATAAATAAAAAAAAAATGTGGTGCATTTGCACAATGGAGTACTATACAGAGGAAAAAATAATGACATCTTGAAATTTAAGGGTGAATGGATGGATCTAAAAAATACTATATTGAGTGAAGTAACCCATACCCAGAAAGACAAATATAATATGAACTCACTCATAAGTGGCTTTTAGGCATAAAGCAAGAAAAACCAGCCTACAATTCACAACCCCAGAGAACCTAGACAACAAAGAGGACCCTAAGAGAGACAAACATGGATCTATGCTACACGGGAAGTAGAAAAAGACAATATCTGAGTAAATCAGGAGCATGGGGATCACGGGAGAGGGTAGAAAGGGAGAGGAAGGAAGAAGGGAAGAGAGCAGAGAAAGACATACAGCTCAATCAAAACAATAAAAAGAGAAAGAAAGAACCCGAAGAAGTTTATGAGAGGTAGTCAAATGAGTCTCCGAGTTACACAGTAAAGTAAGGAAGCCCGCAGTCCTCTAAGCATACTGGTTAAGTTTCTGCCTTGGTAGAGAAGTCACTAACAAGCCATAAGAGCCAGAGACCTGGGTGGAATTAAATTACTGCATTAAGAAGCCGAACAACATCTGGGAGAGGCACCATTTGCCATTCACCCTAGTATTTGGGAGTTCAAGGTCATCTTCAGCCACACAGCAGGGTCAAGGACCAAACTAAGGGAGACCCTGTCTCAGAAGCCAAATCAAAACAAATAAAAGAACAGGATCCCCTCTCTCAAACAGACAGAAAGGAATTGTTTCCTATTTCTATACCACACTTCTAAGCTTGATTACCCCAGGATACAGCTCAGCAACTGAATCATGCTAACGAGTTAGGTCAGATCTGTGTCTGAGGCATTTCTACACGCCCCTGGAGATGCTCTGTCTGTGAACCATGTCATGTCTTTACATAGGGAAGTTGTTCAGTGAAACTCAGCATCGACATAGAAATGCTTACGTCCTGGCAACACTCACCCTGCAGTAATCCAACGTAGCCACATATTCATAGGATCCCAGTGACAGCTCTGGCTTCTCATAGTGGTCCACTCGCCTTCCAATGTGGTCCAGATGTTGGAAATAGAATGGAGGGACTAAGGAAAGCAAACCAGGGCAGAAAATCCTTTGTTTTCACAAGCAGACAACCCAAGAAATTCTCAGATTTTATTATAGAAGAAAGGAGTTAGGATCAGGAACGCAAGTTGTTCTCAGTATCATTGTGAGAACATGTCTTAGAGACATGTGAAAAATGAGTTCTCTCTTTTAAAGTCACTGACTTTTTGACTCTTGTATATGTTGTAAGTTATTATTATTTTGTCTTTTAACTATGTTTATAACAGTTTTGCCACATATAAGCTTTGATTTTTTTTATAGTCAAATCAATCTGCCTGGAATTCTATCTATAGAACTACATAATTTTAAACATACTTTTCATCAGTGTTGATTGCTTCATTACTATTTCTCAGCATTATGCATTACTACATTGTATTCAGGAAATATTTTATCTATATAGAAAACCACAGACCACAATATTCGCATTCATGTAACGGGAATGAGAGCTTTGTTAAAAACCTCTCGATCATAGACAAGTTATTGATAGCAAAGGACACTTATAATTTGGGGAATTCCAGAGAAAAGTGTCATTGTTTTCAAACTAACACACCCAAGTATCTGCCTCCAGTAACTCACCTCTCCTCTATAAATTGAGTTTTCTATTTGGATTTTTAACATAGCTGACAGAGACTAATGCTGACTATCTGGATTATCCTATCCACTATGATCTTTATTACACCTTCATTAAGAAATGTCCTCAGCCCTGGGCTTTCACACGCTGATCTGCCGGCAGCTGGCCCTCCACATGGAGAAGATGACTGTATTAGGGAAAGACTGCACCCGAAAGATCTCAGTGGAAGTCTAATTTGATTCAAATGTCTCGGGAGGTTACTTCTAGCGAAGTTCTGGAAGTCACCCAAAGGCAGAGCAAGAGTTATGACTCACGCGCTCCACACTTGGACAAATAAGGCTCGGAGTCTCTGCTCAAAAGAGCTCCCGTTGCCTGGTGATGGCCAGAGAAGGCTGCGAAACTTCTGTCAGGAGTGTGTGGGAAAGCTACCAATGCTTTTAAGTACTTTGCTAAGAACAGCATCCCCCTCTGTAAAAACCACAAAAGCAATACCTTTTGGGTTGAAACCAACACTTAGGAGTCTTTATGTTCAGCTGGGAACATGCAAATTATAACAGGATGATTTTTATTAAAGTCAGATTTTCAAAAGACCAGAAGTTTCAGAGTCTATGTTCTTATCATCTCATGACTATTCCTTTGAAGAGTGAACTCTATAAAGTTTGTATTTACATATTTGACCCTGAACTTGGCGAATTCAACATCTTGAAAAGATTACAGAAGGCGAAGATGACAGTCTCTGTCAGTAAAGTCAAATAAACCAGGGGCCATGATAGTGACTAGTTACATGTAGGTGTCGTGCAGATTTCTGGGCTGACTGGCTTGCGATGTGTGGAATGGTAATTTCTATACAGCATAATGTATAATTCATTCACACATCTACATATAATGGGATGTTTAAAATTAATTTTACATGCTCATTAACATTTAATATTATCCTGTCACCTATCCTCAATCAAACTCGAGTCACACCATAAATTATGCTCTGCCACGGAATCTGTTTCTCTCCTGGTTTCTGTGTGTGCGTGCATGCGTGCGTGTGTCTGTGTGTAGCTACACGTGTATGTGTGTGTGGGGGGTTCCACCTCAGGTGGTATTCCTCAGGAACCGCCCACCTTGTTACTTGAGACAGGGTCTCTCACTGGAACTTGGAGCTTGACCTTTTGGCTAGGCTGGCCAGCCAGGGAGCCATAGGGAGTCTCCCTTTCCAACCCCACAGCACCACGCTCTGATTGTTTCTCATGTGGACGCTGAGGACCAAACTCAGGCCCTTGTGCTTGTGGACAAGCGCTTTATCCATGGGTTCTCTCAGCAGCGGCCTCCCTCGCAGTCTAACATCAACGTTAGCGGATTTACAAGCGGATGAAATGAGAAACACACCCAAAAGGCATCATCACATGCCCCTTCCTCCTGAAAATTCAGCATTTATATCAGAAGGAAAAAGGCCTCGGTTATATGAGCTTTTCTGAAATACCACGAGTTCAAGAACAACCCCAGGCAATGGGGCACTGTGGAAGGAGACACAGGTCCACCATGACACGCTTCAGTTTCACGCAAAGCAATAGCACAATTTCCATGTGGGGCTTCTGCAACTACGTACAGATAACAGGGACCTAGTTCCATTAGTAATGACTTCTGTTTAGGGACGCTACCAGTAGTGCCACCCAGAAAAAAAAAAAAAACAAGAGCTGTCTTTCCTAAGCTAAGGCGTCTAATACTTCGTATTTTTAAATAAAAAGCATCGACAAAGTGCTCTTAACAGCACCATTTACCTTCATTCACACAGCTGCAAAATCCACACTGATAGCGCCTCCCGCCTTCAATGAACTGCATGAACGGGCACATGTAGGCTTTGCACCGGTTGCACCGCACTGGTCCGGTCTCGCCATGGTTTACCAAGTACAAGGGGGTCTAGAAGAAGGAAGAAAATGAAATGAATTGGGAGCACGGAGATTCTGGGTGCTATCAAAACCCTCCACTAGGATTCACTGAGAAACCCTGAGCATTTGCCAGGACCATGAAGATTCCTCCCAGACCATCTTTGAATTAAAGGAATTTGACACAGCCCACCACACCCAGACAAAGATTCATTTAGACGTATATAGCATTTACAAACATATCTCATTTGTAAGTACATATTAATACCTGCACATCGATGTCAATATGTGTACGCATGATTACCTGTCTCTGTGTGTGTGCGCGTGTGTGTGTGTAAAGAGAATAAATAAAATGAAATACTGTAAGTAGTTCATTAAGCTTATGTGAAAATGTTCCTGATGCCTATAGCATGCATCCTGCTAAGCTGTGCACACTGCAAACAGAATAAGACGGCTCTTGTAAGGGTCTAGTGTGTATGGCAGCATGTTGTTCATGTCGTTTATGAATGACTTCTTCTAACATGAGACTATTTGGCCTGGAGAGACGACTCAGAGGTTAAGATCACTTTGCTCTAGAGGACCCAGGTTCAGTTCCTAGTGCCACCATGGTTGTTTCCATAACTCCAGGTCCAGGAGATCTGATGCCCTCTGTTGACCTCCATGGGCACCAAGCACACTTGTGATACACATCCATACATGTAGACAAAACCCTCACACATAAAATAAGGTGAATCCATTTAATAAAGCACTTTTAAAAAAATGAAACTATTTGAAAAATATGCAAGAATGGCCGCTTATTTAAGGCTGGAGGCTGATTATACTTTTTGTTACTTCATTAAATGACAAAACTTCATAGTAGTACCCTTAGTGTGACTGGCCATGTTTGACAGACTGGAAAAAAAAAAATACTTGATTCAGATGCATCTTTCTCATCAACACAACGTAGAAAGCCAGACTAGATTGAAACCAAAGAGGCCCAGCATCAGGACTCTGCTTGTCTCTTAATGTCCCAGCTTTTGTAATAAAACCACAAAGACCCTTCTTGCTTTTATAAACCTGTTTAAAAGAAAACACTGTCAGAAATCCCTGAGAACTGATGAGTTGCTCGTGTCAATTAAAATTTTTAAAGATAAAGTTATAAGTAAAGAAGATACTTTTTATGGAGGCCTGAAGAGCAGGGGACCATCAGATGGGGTGAGGGATTATTAGGTGGGGTGAAGGACCATCAGGTGGGGTAAGGGACCATCAGCTGGGGTAGGGGAGCATCAGATGGGGTGAGGGGTCATCAGGTGGGCTGAGGGACCATCAGCTGGGGTGGGGGACCATAAGGTGGGGTGGGGGACAATTAGGTGGGGTGGGGGACAATCAGGTGGGGTGGGGGACCATCAGCTGGGGTGGGGGACTATCAGGTGGGGTGGGGGACAATCAGGTGGGGTGAGGGACCATCAGGTGGGCTGAGGGACCATCAGCTGGGGTGGGGGACCAGCAGGTGGGGTGGGGGACAATTAGGTGGGGTGGGGGACAATCAGGTGGGGTGGGGGACCATCAGCTGGGGTGGGGGACTATCAGGTGGGGTGGGGGACAATCAGGTGGGTGAGGGACCATCAGGTGGGGTGGGGGACCATCAGGTGGGGTGAGGGACCATCAGGTGAGGGATCATCAGGTGGGTGAGGGACCATTAGGTGAGGGATCATCAGGTGGGTGAGGGACCATCAGGTGGGGTGAGGGACCATCAGGTGGGGTAGGGGACCATCAGGTGGGGTGAGGGACCATCAGGTGAGGGATCATCAGGTGGGTGAGGGACCATCAGGCCAGTTTCTCCCAGAGGTTTAGGAAACCCAGTCCCGATGTTTGCCTTTGTTAGATGTTCAGAATGAAAGCTGCCCCACTGCTGGGGCTTCAGAAATGGGCTGTGAGGTCTCAGAACAGTGGAAGAGGAGGAAAAGTGGGAAGGGAGGAGGAGTTGTTGAGACAAGGATTAATGTGAGCATGCAGAGACATGTTCTTGGCACAGACGGCTGGGGAAATGGAGCTGCCATTGTTTCTATCCAGAACAACGTTATCTCTCTAAAAAGCACTTAGCACATGAAAAACTGTCTTTAATGGGAGGGTTAGGGCTGGGTCGTATGAAGTGGACTTGGGTTTCTGAAGGCCAACTTCTTAGTTACTGCCAAAATGTTCTCATAAAAATGACCTAGAGGACAGAAAATCTACCTTCCAGGAGACTTTAATATGGCTATGAACTAGTGGTTAAAAGCTGAGAGGCATTTTCAAGCATCTAGGGATTTGCTTCAAACCTGCACATGGATGTACACAATACTGTTTTTATACATACGTCTGAAAGACATAAACTGGCCCGAGTTTGCTTTTGTTTAGCTAGTAGCAATAAAACATGATCTAGGGACCCGCGTGAGCGGGAAGGTGCAGTCCCCAAACAAAAGGCCCAGGACAAGTCAGGAGAGCAAGAATGAAGGCAGAGCAAATGGCATTGGCCAGGCCACTGCTTCTGGGGCCTGTGTTTACTCTCTGAGACCGGACGGCACTTTCTGAAGCTAAACAAGGAAGAATTCTGTAATTTGCCTTGACCATGGCCAAATTCTACTTTTTTCAGCCTTTTGTTTCCAAAGACTTCAAAGACTACAATCAGTTCCCTGAAGTGCTTTAGAAACAAATACGATACAATTATTTGCCAGAAAAATCAGTGGGAATGGAAGGTAATTTACCTTTATTTTCAGGATTATGATTTGCCCAAAGGCAGACCATGGGAACGTCTGGGAACTATCACCAACCACCACGTAAGCATTCCAGTCCCGAGAGACGCTAACTCCCAGAATCAGCATGGATGTCTAGCAATAAGCAGCAGTCCAGTCAGGACTCTCTCTTGGCTATTACAAACACTGTGTTTTCCTGTGTTCGCTCCTTGGGATGATAAGAAAGGTCTTCAGACAACCAGGGTGGCAGCAGCAAAGAATCTTAAAAGCTTTTAAGTGTTTATGTTTCATTCAGGGGCGATGGGGAAAGGTTTGAAAGTGGCACTGTCTTGTTTAATCTCTCAGGTTGCGTTGAAAACCATCAGGGTTTATTCTCTTTCTCTGTGTCCACCTATCGGCTCCACAGTCATGTGCACAAGCTCAGAAAGAGCTAAGCTGCCTTTTCTTCTATGCTTAACTGTAGTGAATACGCATTTGTAAGGGAAACTCCTTCTTCTCCAAGACTGGCTAAAGCTGCTCACTTTCCTTACCAAGGGTGCTCACCGTGTCTTACCTGCCCCAGATTCTAAGCGTGCTTTCATCTTTGACCTCTGTACACTCCTGTTCGCGCTATATTTTTTTCTGACTATCCTTAGTTCTGCTACCATGTTGTGTGAGTTTATCAATAGGTAAGCAAGTAACAGGGATGCTAAAGATGGAAAAGGACAAAGATGATTTTTGAATCTCCTATTTTGGGATTATCAGGGGTGTGGTAAATAGCATACTGATACTATTTGTCATTTAAATGTTTTAATTGGGAAAAAATGTATCTTTTTGTGTAGGTAAAATTATCATTCAGAGTTGGCCAAAGGGGTCCTATAGACCATGCAAACATCACAGGCTACTGCCAAGTCTATTGGTTCCTCTCCACAGACTAATGGGTGGGCTCTATATCAAACATGTCGAGATCAAACTGGTGCCTAACTAGACATTCCATAGACTGGAGTTTATAAGACCAGAGTTCAAAAAGGAGATGTGAGACCAGTCACAGACTATATCTTCAAAGCAAAATCAGATATTCAAGAGGATGAATCCCATCCACACCTTCTAAGATCTTTAGTCTGTGGGGTTTTGTTTGCTTGTACGTTGTTATGAACACTGTATGTACAAAGCACAAAACAAGGGTGTGAGCTTGTGACCCGGCAGGAGGAAGGCCGTGGGAGGAGGAGCCTGCGTCCAAGACAAGCCGTGCTTACACAGGTCATGTCCCAACAAAATAAAACTCCAGACACTTGATTTTCTGTCCTAGGACAGCAAGGAGTAACCTACTCAGCCAAAACTGTAAAGTTGTTTTTATAGACTATATCCAGTAGGTGGCACTGTGAGACTACAATTGAAAACAATATTCTCCTGGGTCATGCCCAAGATAACAATTGCAACCACTTGGGTAATTTTAGAAACAGCCAAACTTAGAGCAGCTAGTAGCTCATAAAATTAATAAATATAAAGTTTACTAAAATTTACCAACTATTCTAAAACAAATTAATAAAAGACAGGCATATATCTATACACACATACATAAGCACATTTTGTAGATATTAAAGCAATTACCAAATTTACTGAGGTAGTAGGGAAAGCTGTATTTTAAATATTGTTAATATTCTGCCAACTTCTCCTTGACTCTACATAGGAAAGCAGAAATATTGCTGAGTCTGACGGGCAGCCACCAGCACAGTGGGCCACATCAAAGTGGCCTAAAGCAAAAGGACTCAGGAAGCCAGCGCCCACTCCCACAGCAGCTCCCAACTCCTGCTCTGTACCCTGGCAATCAAGAGACAGAGCAGGCAGAGCCCAGTGCTGAGTCATGGCCCCGGGCAGCACTGTGATGGAGAGAAGATGCAGCCACGCCCAAGAGGAAAGTGCAGCAAGCATGCTGATGCTGGTGGAGGCCCAGCAGCCACGCCTAGGACTAGTCAAGCCCTGCCTAATGGCGTCCAGGATGCCGTGGGTGAGTGCCCGCCTGTCTCTTCTCATTTTTTGCATTTGCCTCACTTAGACAGTTCTTTACTTTAAATTTCTAATGAAAACATATTACATCATATCTCCCCTTCTCTTTCCTCCCACCAATCCCTCCTGTGTCTCCTACCTCCAATCTTCCCCAATCCCCCTTCATTCCATCTCAAATTCATGGCCTCTTTTTCTTTACTATCATTTGTATATGTGTATGTTGTGTATACACATATATGATATGTATACATACACAATACACACATATATATATTTGCACTCATGTAACTATAAACTACTGAGACCATTTAGGTTTGTTTGTATGCATAAAAAAAAATCTGACCCCTTGGTATCGAATAACCAAGTAGGAGGGAGGCTCAACTCTGGGAAAAAATAATTCTCTCTCAAAAGTGAGACAGAAATAACATCACAATACTGTTGGAACAATATGGCTGCCTAAACAAGACCTGAACGATGACAACATCAATAAATAAGCTGACATGGAAGGGGGAAAACTGCACAAGGCTCACCCCTAGGGACCTGCCTTACTGTACAGCACAGAGTTCACGTGGATGTGCACACACACACACACACACACACACACACACACACACACACAGAGTGACAGACAGTCCAACGGTGTAGAGAGACAAGAGGGCAAACTGCCACAAGGAACACAGTCACGCCAAGCCCAGTTCCAGTCACTTGGATCTCTGGCAGTGAGGGAAGCCGCTATCTTATCCAAAAGTTCAGGGGCTTGGGGATAAGAGGCAGTCCTACCCATGAGATAATCCCACAGCTCTTACGGCCTCAACTCCAGTTGTGGTCTTGCTGGGACAATGAACTCTATAACGAGACAGGTCAGTTGTGAAGAAGAGTTCTCCAGCTCAGAGGGCCGTGCCCAGCTGCCATTTTGAAAGACAAACCCTTGTTTAAAACTGAGCTATCCTGGGGCCCTGGGAACAGACAAACATCACAAGTGCCGGAATTCGACAGCCACAGACAGGATACGATCCTGGTGGGATGTGGTAGAAAGCAGAGAGACTGTGCTGACAAGCCAAAAAGTGCGGGATATCAGGAGGCTTGTCCCCGGCTGTGAAGCTTCTGAGGCCTGGCAGCAGACCTCACCAACCAGGCACAACCCCGAGCCTCACATCTGTACGTAGGGCCTGTTACGTGGAGTGGGGCTCTCTGCCGCAGAACAAGAACTCGGAAGCTCCAGCAGATCCTTTCATGCCCAGAGAGAGCCTCCCTCCAGCGGGGCGACAATGGTGGGCTTTCAAAGCATGGAAACAGGTTAGCCTACAGCCCTCAGGGCTAAATAAGCCTGAACATGCTAAGTTAATCCTCAGACAGGCAGCAATAACCAAGCCGTGTGACTCCTCTCCAGAATGGCCACATCTGCTCTAGAGTAAACACGGCCACACAATCCTATCTTGCCCTCAAATATCAGGGGGGCCTTTCGGCAGGAAGGTCACATTGAATTAAGTCTAGGAAAGTAGCTGCCTCTGGTAAGTCAGCGACTATCCCTTCAAAAGGGAAAGTAATTATCAGCACACAGCTAGAGATGGCTCAGTGGCTAAGAAGCTGCAGGGCAGCTCTGCAGAGGAGCCGAGTCCGGTTCCCAGCACCCACCTCAGGCAGCTGTACATCACACCATCACCTGTAACTTCAGCTCCAGGGATCCAGTCTTCTGGATCCTGCATTCACATGTGCAAATCCATACACAGACACGCACATATGCACATAACTAAAATCAACAGTCTTAGAAATGACTGTCAGCACAGTTGAGGCAGTACCGAGTTCCCTGAATGGCATTAATGGTGTGGGACTGCATCAAGTAAGATAAGATTCCTGAAACAAAAAGTGATCTGTTTGGACCGGGTTAGGCAGCTAGCAGAGCGCCACATTTGCAAAGATCCCCGTCGTTCTTCTTGCTGGTATAGATGTTAGAAACTTCGGAGTAAGCGCTGCACGATGAATTCGCTGGGCAAGGATTCAGCAGTTCAATGCCATTCCCTCCCGCTTCTCATAAGCCTTGGCCCACTGTAGCTGCGGTAGTTTTACCTCTACAGGAGAACTGTATCTTAGAGTTCAAACGCAGGCCACTTGCAGAAGACATGCTTAATTACTACAGCACACAATGCTGCAGGGACACTGGGAGCTGATCTTAGACTTAAGTCCCTTTGAATCCAATCTGTTTCCTCCCTAATTGGACACATGGTAGCCTCCTCTTCCTCAAACAGAAGTTGGAAGGACTGAAATAATCCATTCGAAACTGAACTGCCTTTGCATCCGTCAGAATTAAAAGTTGGAGAGTCCCCTTCATTCGTCTCATTTCTGCTCCGGTCATGAAAACCTCTCCGAACAGCTTCTACCTGGGCAGATTTGATGGCACTGTGTCAATCCAACCTAGCTGAGCACCCATCCAGTTTACTCCAAAGTCTGATGCAAGAAGCTGCCATGCCTCTCCCCTGCTCTGATTTCTCTTCCTTCGCGGTGCTGTATAATCTGAGCCTGATCTTACCTTTGTACATTAGAACAGAATCTCCTCCTTGTCTGTTCCTCACTAGCAGGCCCTCAGTGCCCAGAACCCCATCCAGCCCACACTGCACGAGCAGCAGCTTCTTACGGAATCAAAGCAATGGCTGGTCTGAAATCCCATTTTGAAACAAGACAATAAGCAATCAATTATCCTTCACCAAACTGGACACTGCTTAGAAAACTCCCAGTCACACGACAGTGTTTCCTGTGTGGATCACAGTATTTATGATCATTGAAATATTGTTATAATTGAAGATATGATTATATAATTATGAAACTTAGTCTATAAAGGGGCATAGCAAATCACCATCTTTTTCACAATTACATCTATGGAAAATAATACATATATTGGAAACTTTCTCAAACTTTTTGAAACTGTGACGGGAGGTGTAGAAGAGAATGAAGAATGGCGGGGGCGGGGGGAGTAAGGTAGGGTGGGGGTGGGAAGTTCTACTGAGGAGGAAATCAAACTAAAAGATGAATAGGGCTGCAGGCAAGACGGCTCAGCAGGTAAGGATACTGAGCATCAAGCCTGAAGCCCTCTGTCAATCACTGTAACACACATAAACAGACAGGAGAACAACTTCCAGTTCCCAAGCTGGCATCTGACCAACACACCCCTCCAAGTGGCTTTTGAGGTTGTTGAGGTTGTTGCTTTTCTTTCTTCTTCTTCTTCTTCTTCTTCTTCTTCTTCTTCTTCTTCTTCTTCTTCTTCTTCTTCTTCTTCTTCTTCTTCTTCTTCTTCTTCTTCCTCCTCCTCCTCCTCCTCTTCCTCTTCTTCCTCCTCCTCCTCCTCCTCTTCCTCTTCTTCCTCCTCCGCCTCCTCCTCTTCCTCCTCCTCCTCCTCCTCCTCCTCCTCCTCCTCCTCTTCTTCTTTTTTCTCTCCAGAACTAACTTGAATAGCAACCAGCAGGGGTTAAGGAGCTTGCTTTAAGGTGGCTTGTCTTAGAACCCCAGTTCCCATCAGAGAAGCTGGTCTCTAGTCTAGCCTCAGGCTGTAGACACAGCAGCCCAAGCCCCCAGACTGCAAACTACAAATTTACTTCCCTTGTACATTAAAGTATAGCAAGATGTTTTCCTTAATTCTTATTTCCCGAGGGGTCATTCTTCATCTAACAAAAATGAACGACTCGCTTTGCAATTGAGAAAATTAGCTTGGCGCGTGTTGCTTCTAAGCTATAACAAACAGAATTGCAACACACGTTGCCTTGACAAATGGGAACTCAGCAGTCTGCTATAGCACGAAAGCACAGCTCTCTAAAGGGTACAGCCGCATTCTTCAGCTGCCAGACTCATTAATAGCATCACAAGAGTGACCCAAAACCACCAGGGATTAAGATTTAGTTTCAAAGTAACTTTAGACAATAAAGGTACCCTAATGTTTCAGCTATCGCTCTTATTTCTATTTTAGGATGTGCACTTTACTCTCCAAGTTTTCCCTTTGGTTAATATATTCAAGATGTTATAGTCAAGCTTTGGACTGTACCATAGTACACATCTTAGCAGTTAATTCGGGATTTTGAAACATCTGCTAGAAGATAATTTTAGTTGTAAGTCTCCTTTTAAATTATGCAAGGAGCTAGACAGGCCACGATATTTTGTAGTAGTTCAATTATAGAGCACAGATGCATGTACAAGTAGCTCCATATTTGCTCACGTGAACATCTAATAATACACAAAGTATATAAACATGGCAGTGCATAGCGGATGCTGCTCAACAGAGACTGGATAAGTGACAGTGGCTGGCACCTGCCTTCTGGTTCTGTCATCTGTAAGGGACAGGCTGCTTCTGCCCAGGAATGGAGGCTATGATCTTTTTTTTAAAGGTTTATTTATTTATTATGTATACTATGTTCCTCCTGCATGTATGCCTGTAGGCCAGAAGAGGGCACCAGTTCTCACTATAGATGTTTGTGAGCCACCATGTGGTTGTTATGAATTGAACTCAGGACCCCCGAAAGAACAGCCAGTGCTCTTAACCACTGAGCCATCTCTCCAGCCCAGACCAAGGTCTTAACAGTAAGGCCCAGAAGAGGTCTGTGATCACCTCCTGCTTCGTTGCCTGGTTTTCTGTTACTTGGTTGCCATACACTACAATTTGAGGAATGGAGTCAATTTTCACTGGTTCCCTAAATATCTTAAGATTCTTCATGTCTGTCCTTTCTGGGTAGTCTGTCTTGTTAGTAAAAGAGAATGAGCTAAGTTAGTGCTCATGAATATAGATAAGCTTATTAAAACTACATCAGTGAACTCTAAAATGATTTTATTAACCCAAGAGTTTATGGAAAGATAAATAAAGCTATAAATGACATCTATACTCATTCGCAAGTACAAACCAAAATGGCCAATATATGATACAAACTTTTACTTTATTAGCAATATTTATCAACAGACCCAATTATGAGTGGCTATGCTAAAAACACTAATTTAGAAGCCTAAAGAACTATAAGCTAACCACATTTCTGTGGCTTAGTTGATCTGTGTCTATACAAGCCCAAGGAGTTCCTACTTATTCAAAAAGGCTCTATGCCATCTACTGATGATTCTGGGTGATCGTGGCCTTCCAGGAGTATGAAGGGCTGGCTTCACGTTGTAAGTTCAGTTCATTCATAAACTCAGAGGGATAAAAGAACCCATTGTTATTAATAAGAAAAAGGAATGCCCTTCTATGTACTTAACCAAATAAAAGCCTGGCCAGCTCCTCCGTGCCCAGTGGAGACTGAAGAACTCCAGTTTCCAACCAGAGTTCCAGCGGCATCAGCTCCTAGCCCTGCGACCTTAAACAGCCCGAACCTGCAGAGCTTCATCGTAAAAGAAAAAGGAGACAAGAAAGGGGAGGAGGGGGAAGAGGGTGATATGGACTTTACAAGCTGTAATTCTCCTGAAAGGAGGATGGATGCGCGCGGTCATCTTGACATAAACTATGCTCTAGGGAGACAGAGTGTTTTTCCTTTGGTATGTTAAACAGAGTAGCTGCTCTGCCAAAATATGTCACCTCACGCATGAGCGAGTGGCTGAGAAGTCAAAGTCATGATGGTCAGTTCCCTTCATACGGTTGTGAACCCTTCCCTGGCAGGATGCACTGATCCTACACTCATTTTCTTTTTTTGTTAACATTATTTGCCAACTCTTGAGCATCCATTCTTCCTTTTCCTTGCCAATGGCATCTTCTTCATAAATACTGAGCTAAAAGAATAGGAAGTCATAGCCGGGTGGTAGTGGTACATGCCTTTAATCCCAACATTTGGGAGGCAGAGGCAGGCAGATCTCTGTGAGTTTGAGGCCAGCCTGGTCTACAGAGCGAGTGACAAGACAGGCTCCAAAACTACACAAAAACCCTGTCTTGAAAAGGAAGAAGGGAGGAGGAGGAGGAGGAGGAGGAGCAGGAGGGGAGGAGGAGGAGGAGGAGGAAGAGGAGGAGCAGGAGGGGAGGAGGAGGAGGAGGAGGAGCAGGAGTGGAGGAGGAGGAGGAGGAGGAGGAGGAGAAGAAGAAGAAGAAGAAGAAGAAGAAGAAGAAGAAGAAGAAGAAGAAGAAGAAGTCATTCAAAGAAAGGATTAAAGGAATAACAAACATTAGGACAACCTTCTCTATTAAATCACATCTCGCTGGGGGCTGAAGAGATGGCTTATTGGTAAAGAAAACTGACTGATCTTCCCGAGGTCCTGAGCTCAATCCTCAACTATCTATAATGGGATCCTTAGCTCTCTCTGGAATGCATGCAGATAGAACACTCAGACCTTAAAAAATATCTGTAAGTAAATCACATCTCAGGTAAAATGCTCCCTAGATATGAACTCCACAGACAAGGTTAGATTTATAGACCCCTTTTCACACTGGAAAAAAAATCTGTATGTTTGCAAATTCTCCTTAAGTCCTGGCCAAGAGTAGCTGGTGTTGTCTCCATAACTCGCATAAAGTAAGACTAATAACTTCAGCAAAGTATAGAGCTATGGGCCAAAGCTGGAGGCTGCTAATGCAAAGAGGAAGCAAGTGACATGATTATGTTCACTTGCGACAAAAGAGTATATACAAATAGCCACAGATGGGATAAAAGCTTCTGCCACCTGGTTTATAGTGGATATTACTCATTGTATGTCTACAAATGCACAAAATGTAAAGATCTCATATTTCATAGAAAAGAAGCCAAAAGAAATGATTTACACTCTCGAGTCTGTTGGTACTTGAAATCAAGAGGATTTCTACCTCAGTTTTTAAAATACTACACCAAAAGTAAAGGATTTAACAAAAATTTTTAACATGAATAATAATTTGATGAAAAAAATCTTTTGGGGTTAACTATGTTTGAACATAGAAGTGGGTCCGTCCCACTTAGAGCCTAGTTTAAAAGCACTATGATTTGTTCGATCATGAGGACATAGCCCTGCCCTTGGAAGCAGCAGGTATCTCCAAAGCAAATGCTGGTAGGAACAGATCCCTGATAATAACTTCCTGGCAACGTTTGATTTTGCAGGCCGTTGCTACCACAACGGATACTTTCGGAGGTTTTGTCAAACAACAGAGCCAACTCTTAAAAAGCTGTACTATGTAAATTGTTTTGAGAGATGCCAAACCAAGATGTTACTCTGAAAGCCTTTATAGTGTGCTAGTGATGGCCATGTTAGCCCACTACAAACAAAATCCTAAAATTTAGGTAATCTGAAAATAAAAACAAGTCACCTATAACAAAGGGCAATGATTTAAAATGCTATTCATATGGAAAACTGTACTTGTAAACCAACCTACATGCTTGGGGATGGTATTTTATTTGAATTTATTTATTTAGTTTCATTTTATGGGTCTGAATGTTTTTGCCTGTGAACAAGGTGCATGTCTTTGCCCACAGATGCCAGAAGAGGGTGCTGGATCCCCTGGAGCTAGAGTTACAGATGCTTGTGATTCACTATGTGGGTGCTGGGAACCAAACCTGGCCCCTCTGGAAGAGCAGCCAGTGCTCTTATCCACTGAGCCATCTTTCCATCCCCAGGAAAGATATTTTAAAGCTTATTTCCTTGAGGGTTGGGTATAGTGGCACACATTTTTAATCCCAGCACTCAGGAGGCAGGTGGATCTCTGTATGGCCAAGCTGGCATACACAGTGAGACCCTATCACAAAAAAAACAAACAAATAGTAAATCACAAAAACCTAAAACAGCCTTGTCCTTCACATTCATTTACCTAACTATAATTACTGAGTTTTGATTTCGAACATGAGCCATTAGGTAAATGGTGGTAACAATTATTAGTATTTAGAAGAATGAATGGGCACAGAGATGAGAAATTCACTGTTGAACATGCTGAATCTGGGTTTGAATGTGGGCGGGTGAGAGGGAGGGAGGGAGGGAGGGAGGGAGGGAGGGAGGGAGGGAGGGAGGGAGGGAGGGAGGGAGGGAGGGAAGATGTGACTTTAAAGAACTCTGTTGCCTGGCATTGGACCCACTTAATGGTTGCTGACCTTTTCAACACACCTAACTCTGCCTTCATTTCCTCATCCCTAAAATGGGGATAACTACCCAGGTTGGCTGGCACAGTTTTTCAACAGTGTTTCTATACTGTCAGTGGCTCTCCCCATTTAGGTCCAGCTAAATGCCCACGGAGTGGACACTTTCTCCAAGGATTCCCTCAAGAGCCACTCCCTGGAGCTTTAGCATCTTCACCACACCCCTTTTTCTGCTCCTTCTATTTCAATAAGCAAAAACGACAGTGCTTCTCTGAGGAGGCAGCTCTTCATAAGGGGGATACTGCCACCGCAGGCAGGTTCTCTCACATCTGTCATTCAGAATGATCCTTCTCCTGCTGCTCTGAGGGAAGGAGCAGAGCTCCTGACAGAGAGAGGAGGCACAAAGGAAGCAGAACTGACACAGGCATCTAACTGTGCAGTATACACTGTCTGCAAACACTGGAAGACAATGTATTTTCATTCTTAAGTATAGCTTCTCCCAAGTCAGATTTCAAATGTCAGCCATCAGTCTAACTTCACCTGCTTCTGGCTTTGGAAAGCCTGGAGACTTTCCAGAAGCTCAGGCCAGCACAAAGGGAATGTCAGGCTTCAGGGCGGTGTGGGATTCCCCTCTGTATGCTATGAATATGTTGTGTTACCTTTGGTAAATAAAGAAACTGCTTCGGCCTATAGCAGGACAGAATATAGCCAGGGTGGAAGAGATAGAGAGAGAGTAGGCAGGATCAGGGAGATGCCATGTAACTGCCAAAAGGAGACAGATGCCAGATCCTTACCATAAGCCACAGCCTCAGGCCGATATGCATAGTAATAGAAATGGATTAATTTAAGACGTAAGAGCTAGCTAGAAAGATGCCTAAGCTACTGGCTGAACAGTGTTGTAATTAATATAGTTTTTGTGTGATTATTCAGGTCTGAGCAGCCGGGAAATTAACAAGCAGCCTCTGTTTACATCAGGGTAGATACCATTCAGTGAGAACTATTGACTTTAAAACTCACAAAGCATATATTCAGTCTTGATGTAAATGTCTGTATGAGTTTGAGAAAGGCTTAGATTAATGACTGAAAGATTCCCCCCAAACAATACCCCAAATCTCCTTAAATAACAGGTTTAATTTTCAGAAACATATTAGTACTACCATGATAACAGGAAGCTTGGGTGGTGGGAGTGTGTTTCAGCAGGCAGAGTGCGGGCAGAGCTCGGACAGAGCTCCTGGCTTCCATATCACATTCCTCCCTCAGGAGGTGGAGACAGGAGGATCAAAAGTTCAAGGTCATCCCTGGCTACACAGCGAGCTGGAGGCCAGCCTATATGAGACCCTTGTCTCAAAACAACAGACACCTATTGATGCAAGCATATAATAAGATGGCTAAGGAGTGGTGTCATCAGCAAACAACAGCTGAACTTTATTCTCTTCCAACCATATGTATGTTTTGTCTCTGGGTGAGCCATGTCTGTGTATGGTATAGCTATGTGTATGGGAGAGAGTGTATGCTTATACATGCACATGTGTAGAGGGGGCAGCGGTCAATGTTGGGTATCTTTCTCTATGGCTGTCCAACTTATTTTAGGGTACAGGGTCTCTTACTGACTGGCTGGGCATCCATCCACTAGGAGCACCTGTCTCTTTGCCCCAGTGCTAGAGCAACAGACAGGTGCTGTTGAACCTAGCTTTCACTGTGGACTGGGAATCAAAGCTGAGGTCCTTGTTGCCTATGAAGTTGGTACCTTATAGGCTGAGCTCCAAGCCCCTTCCAGGGATATTTGACCCAAGTTAGTTTTCACAGAAGGAAATAAAGAATAGTTTTCACAGGCTGGAGAGATGACTCAGCAGTTAAGAGCATTGCCTGCTCTACAAAGGTCCTGAGTTCAATTCCCAACAACCACATGGTGGCTCACAACCATCTGTAATGACATCTGGTGCCCTCTTCTGGCCTGCAGACATATACACAGACAGAATATTGTATACATAATAAACAAACAAACAAACAAATAGTTTTTGCTTGTGCCCAGCTAACAATTAGGCAAATCAAACAGGAGGTGGTGCCTCATGCCTTTAATTCCACCTGTCAAAAGGCAGAGGCAGGTGGATTTCTGTGAGTTCAAGGCCAGCCTGGGCTACAGAATGAGTTACAGGACAGCCAAAGCTACACAGAGAAACACTGTCTCAAAAAACCAAAACAGAAAAAAAAATCAGACAAATTCATTACAACGATCCCGGTATACTCAAAAATGACAGTCAGGGGCCTAAATCCCACATCCACGATTTTGATATTCAACAGAACTTCTGTCTAGAATGTTTTATTATTTTACGTATTCATGGGAGATTTTTCTATCCTCTGTAATTTTAGCCATATAAGGCACTAGAAAAGTAATACAAATCTGCCATAGAAACAAATCAGAACAGTGGGCACCAAAGAAGGGAAGCTGTGTGAAGGGTGGGAATGGCTCGGGAACATGGGCTACTTCTCCAGAGTCACTGTGATAGTTTAGATTTTGAAAGGCATCAAAGCTACACAGGTATACAGATTAGTTCAAATGTAATCAATAGTGACTTTAAGGCATGCATTTCTTGAACATGAGACCTTGGGTTTGACTGTCAGACCACAAAAGGATGTACATACTTACCATAATAATAAATTCTAATAATAATAATAAATTCTGTAAGTAATTCTCAGTAAGCAGATATGGGCAATAGTTAATAATGTGTGCATGAGTGAAGTATATTGACATTCACAACTAACCTTAAGATGCTTCCAAAAAAAAGAAAGAAAAATGTAGCTATATGACAAAATAACAAACATTGATAGTATTTAGATGATGACATGAAATTACTTTAAATTTTCCATACATTCAACATTTAAAAATTTTGACATTATAATATAATACAAACATTCCTCCTTCCCCCCTTTTCTCTTCAATAAAACATTGGCATATTATTTAAGCTACATATGTTATACACCACAGGATCTCTTTATCAATACATGTTGGCCTATCTTATCCTTCTTAAGTATTTTGATTTTTTTTAAACAGAGTTTTGATGGGGCTGGGGAGATGACTCAGTGGTCAAGAGCACTGACTGCTCTTGCAGTTTTCTGGCACAGGGCTCCATTCCCAGCACTTACAGCGGCACACAACCATCTATAACTTTTATCGTGGGGGATCCAATATCCTCTTCTGACCTCCATGAGTACTTACACCCAGGTCAAACACTCATAAACATAAAAGAATTTTTTTTTAAGTTTCAAAGCCTTGTATAACATCTTTGAACCTGAGCCAGAAGGGACCGCAATTGCCGAAGGGGCTTCCTGAGCTGAGATTGAACATGGATGTGTGTTTTCCAGGGTGCGAAGACCAGCTCCAGGCCTCCCCTGAGCCACTCCACCCAGTTCGGGTCTTTCTCAGAGAAGAGACCCTGCAGCATATGAAGACCACCATCTGCATGGGTGCCATCTTTCTTCTTCTTTCCCTTCCTGCTCTACATCCTTAGAAAGGGAACTAATCTGTTCTCTCCAACAGAGGACCATCCCCCCTTCCTTAGATGCAGCTACTTAGAGTAGATCAGCCTCCCTCTAAGGATCCCTAGACCTAAGACTGAGGGTCCTTGGAGAGGGGATTGGGGACTCAGCACACGGGCTGCACACCTGTGACTGTTCATGTCACAGCCTTACTGAAGACTTTCTCTGCTGTAGGCCAGTTCTCCCTGTACATTTGAGGAGCCATCTCTAAGGACCATTATAAAAAAAAATATGTCAGTCTAGATATACTTCAGCAATAGAATACTTGATCAATACTAACAGCAACCTATAACCACAGATTTTAAATATGAACAACTTTTCTATTTGTTTTTACGACTTTAACTATATCTTGGGTATTTCCCTACAAACCCAAGTTTAGTTTATGAACATTTTGGCACAATAATTATTAAAGCAGATGTACTAAGGTCAAAAACTTCTCCTTCCAACAAAACACCTCATTGACAGGACCCTGAAATAAACATAAGGTCTCTCTGCTAGTCACATGGTTTCTCACTACACAACATTATCCTAGACAACACTCTTTGTGTGCCCTATTACAGTGGGTCATGACTCACACCATTGGGATTAGTACCCAGGGTACTAACTAACGAGGCTTATGAGATTCTGGTTTACAAATGAATTGAATGACTGGCTGTTTTTGAGTTGTATCTGTTTGCTCCAGTTTCCCAGAGTATGGAATACTGTACAGTGAGAAGCTGATGAGACAACCTTGGAGTAGGTGAATTACTGAACCACTTTAAAAAGTCCTTCTTACCTCATTTGATGGAATGTCAGCGAAGGGCTTGATGACAGCAGCTAGTGGGATCTGAGCTTGCTTAGCCATGTCTGCTGTGCACGGGAAGCAGTACGTGGTGCAGCGAATGTACCGGGGGCTCGAGTGACCTGAATCATCCAAAGTCACACACAGACAACATTCGGTTAGAGTAAAGAGCTGGTCCAAGATGCCCAAACAAGAGCACATCCAAACAATTCATTCTTATCTGTAAATTCTCCATTTCTAAAAATGTGTAGTATTGCAGAATTCTGCTGTCTACATTCCGAGGACATACATGAGACATGATGAATTTTACTAGAGAGATATGAAAGAAGTGTTTTATTACTATTACTATTTTCAATAAACTGGGCTTTAATGCAGCCCAAATATAGACTGGAGAGGGTATAGAGTAAACGGAAGATATGAAACAAAGAGACATAGAGGTGTGGGAGAATGAAGCTTTAGGCCCATAGTCGTTCTTTTTACTCAGATTGATTTTCAGTTGATTTATGGTAGTGTCTGTCTGATGGGGGAGTCTTAGGAGGTTGGGTGAGCACTTGTGCAGGTGCTCATGGAGGCCAGAAGAGGGCACTAGATCTCCAGGAGCGGGAGTTGCAGGCTCCTGTGAGCAGCCTAACATAGGTGCTTGGAACTGAACTTTGGTCCTGTGGACGAGCAACAAAACTGCTCTGAACTGCTGAGTCATCTCTCCAGCCAAACAATCACTTTTCCATTCCCACGTCTACCAACCCATCTGCCACGGGCACATGCATATCTGCACAACATTTTATACTACCAAAGGAGACTTTGTCAAATATAGCTGCAACTGTCTACATTTTTTTCCTGTTTGTAAATGGAATTCGTAAATTAAAATTCTACTTGTAATAGAAATGTTACTTTTAAAGTCATCCTAATCACTTTTTAATATACATTAGACTTTTTGACCACATACTTTTATTGTGTGGTACAGAGGAGAACTAAAATAACACATGGCATGAAGAACAGTTTAATCATTAGAACAATTTAATTTTTTTTTCAAAAACATATCATCACTGACAAATTGTGTCAAGCAAACTGAATATCTACATGTAGAAGGATCTTGCTTTTTTACCTAAATTCAAATCAATTTTCAATGGATCAAAGGTCTCAACATTAGACCCAAAACTCTGGAACTCCAGAACAAAGAATGAGTGCACTTAGGGATTCAGGCTCAGATAAGGAAGAGTTGGGAGTGCACTTAGGGATTTAGGCTCAGGTGAAGAAAAGCAGGGAGTGCACTTTGGGATTTAGGCTCAGGTAAGGACTTTCTAAACAGAATGCCAGTCACCTAGGAAATGGGTGTGTCATCATGGAATTAAATCAACAAGTGTGTCGTCATGGAATTAAAAGTTCTGTAGAGCGAAGGAAACTGCTGGTCAACTGAAGAGGAAGCAGAACGGGAAAGAGCTTTGCCAGTTACACATTTGACAGAGGATTAGTGTCCATAATATACAAGAACTGCAAAACCTAAACACCAAGAAAACAAACCACGAATTTAAAAGTGGGCTAAGGAACTGAATAGAGATTTCTCACAAGAAGAAATACAAACATCTGAGAAATATTTTGACAAGTATTCACCAACTTTAGCCAACAGGAAAAATGCAAATTAAAACTAATTTGAGGCCTTATCTTAATTTGGTCAGATTGGCTAAGATCGAGAAAACATGCAACCACAAATTCCGCTGAGGATGTGGGGAGCCCTTGGGCACTGTTGGTGGGAGCTCAAGTTGGCACAGCTGCTCTGGATATCCGTGTGACTGTTCTTTGACCCAGCTATCCCACTCCCGGGTGGATACCCAAAGACTATATTCTCCTGCAGAGATGCATGATCCATGTTCATATCTGTTCTCTTCACAAGGGCTAGACAAAGAAACAGCTTTAAAAGGGCCCTCAACAGATGAATGGATAATGAAAATGTGATCCCTAGACAATGCAATTTAATTCAGCCATAAAAAATTAAATTATGAAATTTGCAGACAAATGGATATAACATAACTGGAAAACATACTGAGTGAGATAACCCAGACCCATGGAAACAAATGTCACATGTTCTCACTCATATATGGATCCTACTGTTGAATCTTTAGATTATTTGCTAAACTCCAGGGTACCTGTTAGAATCCAGGGAACGAGAAAGTTACCGCTAGTGGGGAGAGAGTGCCCTGGTTATTTTGTTGTTGTTGTTCAGTTTGACTTGAATTAGAGTTACCTGGGAAGAAGAACCTCAATTGAGAAAATGTTTCCATCAGAGTGCCCATAGGCCAGGCTATAGGGCATTTTCTTGACTATCAATTAGTGTGGGCAGGTGGTCCTGACTGGTGGCAACACAGCAAACTGAGCAAGCATAAGGAGAAAACCAGTTCCTCCACAGTCTCCGCTTCGGTTCCTGCCTCTAGGTGTTGACTCTACATTGGATTCCCTCAATGATGGAGTGCATGGAAGTGTAAGCCAAACAAACCCTTTTAATCCCAACAGCTTGTGGGGATGGAAGAGTCAGTTTTCTTTAAGGGTGTAGCCCCTGGTAGGTCTATCACACTCCAGGGGATGACCCTACCCATGATGGCAGCACAAATTGGACTAGGTTGTTTAAGTTTTTTTAAGGACGTGAATATGGGAGGGGTTGCAGAGGTGGGGATGGATCTGAAGAGAGAAGGGGGCAAATACATTGTATGCATGTATGAAGTTTTCAAAGGATTAATAGAAATAAAAAATTTATTGACTGTCACTACATTTTGGGCACTATTCTAGGTTTTAATTTCCTTTCACTGGCACTGGAGATAGAACGTAGGGCCTCACATGCTAGGCAAATATTTGATTGATGAGTTATATACACCCTAATCTTTTTAGTTTTATTTTGACACAGTCTTATGAAATTGCCCAGGCTGGCCTTGAATTTACTGTAGGTCAGACAAGTCTTGAACTTGAAATCCTCTGTCCCATCTTCCTGGGAAACTAGTATTACTATCACCCAAGCTAATGATCTAAAACATTTAGAATTATAATCTATTAGGACCAGAGAAGATAATCAAATGATGTTTATTGAGTGTCCACTTCATTTTAGGCACTGTCCTAAGCCTTCCTGTGTACTACTACAGAGCTATGGTTTTTAACAGGTCATGGATAATAGAAACACAAAGAATGAGTCTACTATCTAGGACATTAGAATGTGATTAGTGGCTATGAAAAAAGAAGCCTCTCTGGTTAAGGAGGATCAGAGAGTAAGAGAGTGATTGAAAATTTAAATACTTGCAGGATCAGCCTCAATAAAAAGATAACATTTGAGTAAAGATTCGATGGAGACAGGAAATTCACAGATAGACTTGCACAGGAAGCCTACCAGAGGAGAACAGGGGCTGTTTAGATTGGATCTTCTTGCGGCCCAGCAACTGAGGCTGAGCTCAGAGGAAGAACAGAGTCGGATCCTGTACACTCAAAGCTCCACAAGCCCTCAAGGTTATACAAATGAAATGGAGCATCACTGCCAGGGTTGGGTAGAGGGTTGTCGTGACCTGACTTAGTCTCCTGGCTGTGAGGTGGAGAAGGGCTGCAACAGGAGGAGTAGAGCCAGGAAAGCTCAGGAGGAGGCTGCTGCTGGGGCCCGCGTGAGAAGAAGTAGTGGCTCAGACCAGCCCCCTGGCAACAGAGCATGGGGTGACAGAAAGATCCTGGGCGTATGTCAATCTGATGGCATGAACGTTTGCAGGAACAATGTATGTGGTATACAGATGTGAGTGTGAGGATCAATAAGAATTTGAAATTGCCATCAAAGAAAACTGAGAGGCTGCAAGGAAGAAGGAAGGGACCAGTTTTGAAGGGATGAGTGGACAGATATCAGAACTGGGTTAGAACATGTTTGGAAAATGGATTAAGCAGTCAATCACAGAGCAAGCCTGAGAACGTGGTTAGATGGAGTTGGAGTCTAGACTAGCTGTGTCCGTTTAGGAGCTCTGAACAGAGACAGTACACAGAAGTAGGCTAAACCACTACAGCAACAACCAGGGCCAGAGGGAAGGTGATCAAGGACTAAGTCCAGGGTCCTGCAACATAAATATACGCATGTATAAACAATACACGTGCATATAACCATACATGAGCATATATAGATACACACATATACACAATATGCATGTAGACGCATATATATGAAAATACACACAATATGCATATGCACATGCACATGCACATACATATGCATACACACATGCATATACACATACATATGCATATACATATGTTCATACATATTAACATGCATGCATATGCACACAATGCATATATACATGCATGAACAGGCACAGAAAAGAGGGAGAGAGCAAAAAACATTTTTTAAAAGACTGAGGAAGGATTAAAAAGGAGAACCCAGGGCCCTAGCTCTGAAACCTATACCTGAAACCTATACCTAGACCAATGTGAATACTTCAGTAATTCAGACAGAGACTCTAAAGATGTCTCAAAGGAGTTCCAATACCTCAGTACTTAAACTATTAAATAAAACTAAAGAGTATTTAAAAAGTCCATCCAAGCCGGGCGGTGGTGGCGCACGCCTTTAATCCCAGCACTCGGGAAGCAGAGGCAGGCGGATCTCTGAGTTCGAGGCCAGCCTCGTCTATAAGAGCTAGTTCCAGGACAGGCTCTAGAAACTACAGGGAAACCCTGTCTTGAAAAACCAAAAAAAAAAAAAAAAGTTCATCCAGAACTAAGGGTCTGGATTGAAATGGCCACATCTGTCTATCCACGAGAGTAGAAAAAAAAACTATCACACAGCACATCCTAACACTTTACAAACGTGAGCTCACTGTGTACATCTGATGATTATGTAAATAAGAACAAAGCAAATCATTCTAGAACAATAAATAAAATGACTCACTTTAACACCAATATCTAACGATAATATGAGAAGAGGACTGGGTCCTGGATGACTCCACAACTCTGAGCTAAGGGGTGACGTCAAACGTCCAGGAAAGAGAGCACAGAGCACAAGGCCATTAAAACGCGGTATTCTGACTTCACCCAGCCACTCTTTCTTTGATGTTGGTGCTGAGGATCAAAGCCGGGCACAGCTCTACCACTGAACTGCAGCTCTAAGCCCATCGGACACATTTTGACTAGCCAGGAACAGCAGGAAAAGGATCTGCATGGGGCTTGACAGGCAGATTAAAATGAGAGCAGGCACAGGCTGCATCGGGAGAGGCGGAGCTCACGTTCCCCTTATTCTGGTGGAGAAGCAGGGAACCGAGAACCAGAAAGTTAAGAGACCAGCTGAAAACAGTATCCCCAGGCTACAGCAGGTGAGCTGACTCACAGAGCTTAGCCTCTCAATGCCCAGCAGGATGCGCAAATCCAACCCAAGCAGGGGATGGAGTACCTTAAACCATAAACCAAAATTTGGAATTTTCTTATACATCACTCAAAGTTCTGCAAACTGCTACATCAGAGAATATAACTGTTGGCAGCACCTTTGGGGTTCTTGAGCAACTAATAGGGAATTGGTCTATTCTCAGCTATAAGGGGGTTATGCCCCTTAATAATAGTATTGATGAGTGGAGTCAGGGTATTTGTTTTTAAACCAGTGAGAAATTTTAAAACAACAACAACAATAATAATAATAAGTCACTGAAAAGAAATACCTTGGTCTTGAATCACACAGTCCGTGGTGACCAGCGGAGGCACCTGGCCTCTGGTGTTGGTCGTGTAGACCTGCCCGCCTCTGGTGGCTCTGTCACTCTCGATCACTTGAATCTGACAAACAAGGTGTGAAGAGTGAATCACACTAAGTTACAAGTCTTCCTGACACTCAGCCAAGGGGGACAGCGGCTGGTTCCTGCTCCCTCTTCTTCCCCTCCTCTCCCTTTCCAAAGAAAGAGGAAAAAGAGAGAGAAGAGGGTTGGAGACAGAGAGAGAAGGGGAAGGAGAAACAGGAAAAAGAGAGGGGCATCTTTTAAAAATCCTTTTGTTTCTTTGCGGATAAATCAATCCGCCACACCTTCATTGCATCTTCATTTGCTTTCATAATTTTATGCTGTTATCAAATTTCCAAATCCTATCTGTAATACTCTTAGCTCAGACCCTGGCCTTTCAGAGACCCCTATTTTTATTTATTATACTTTATCTTATTTATTATAACCATAGATGAGCATTTGAAAAATACTTTAGAAGAAAAAAAAGAATCTTGAAACCTTGTTTAACAAAAATACTTCTGTATCAAAAGAAAACTCTAAAAATCATTAAATATGGACAGGCGGTGGTGGCGCACACCTTTAATCCCAGCACTCAGGAGGAAAAGGCAGTCAGATCTCTGCATTCGAGGTCAGCCTGGTCTACAGAGCTAGTTCCAGGACAGGCTCTAAAGCTACACGGATAAACCCTGTCTCAAATATGAGTAAAGAGGTCAAGACCATGATGGGTTCATCCACTGAAACAGTTTACCTGAGCTAATGGAAGCTCTCCAACTCCAGCTGGGCTGGGAAGGAACAAGCACAGGACCAAACTAGTCCCTCTGAATGTGGCTGACAGTTGTATGGCTGGGGCAGACTAAAGGGCCACTGGCAGTGGCACTAGGATTTATCTCTACTTCCAACTCCAGCTGGGCTGGGAAGGAACAAGCACAGGACCAAACTAGTCCCTCTGAATGTGGCTGACAGTTGTATGGCTGGGGCAGACTGAAGGGCCACTGTCAGTGGCACTAGGATTTATCTCTACTGCATGTACTAGCTTTTTTGGGGATCCTATTCTCTTTGTATGTATACATTGCTCAGCCTAGATGTAGTAGGGAGGGCCTTGGACTTTCCACAAAGCAAAGTGCCTTACCCTGTTTTAGGATTAGAGGGAAGTGGGGTGGGAGGGTGTGTGAAGGGAATGGGAGGAGGGGAGTGGGAATTTGGATTGGTTTTTTTTTTTTAATCTAATAAAAAAAGAAAAAAATACCAAAAAAACCTGTCTCAAAAAAAATCATCGAATACAGAAGAAATGATGTACACTGTCTGAGCTAAAGCCACCTATCTTCTACTCTGAATCCATCTTCTTCCTCAGTTTCCCTACAGAAAATATTTTGGGATGGGGGGTATCTTTTGTTTAGAAACCATCAGGTGTGAAGGTGCCCAAAAGTTGCCATCTAACACAGAACATATTTTTCTACTAATAATATTTGTTGCTGAAGACTACAGAGCTTTAGTTGTTCTTTTCTTTTCATTCTAACTGTCTCGGGTTAAACTGTAAGCGAAACTGCGTGGAATGAAGGTAGGGAGACAGGAAGTAAGTCTAGGGACCATCTTCCTCTATTTCCTCCTTTTCCACTCCAGCCCCCCACATTCTATGAGGGGGAGCGGCTAAAGAAAGCAACAAACAGAGGCTAAAACCAAGGCGAGCACAAGAAGACAGCGACAGGAAGTGTCTAGGCTGGAAGAAATGAAAAGATACAGTTTTCCGCTGTTAGTGATAATGCTGACTGTGAACCAACTCTGAAGTGTTCTCTTGGGCTCCAGGCTCACCAGTGCAGATGGTGCTGGCATCACAGGCCCCAAGAATATTGGCAACGAACCTAGCCTGAATTTAAACCTGCTTCTGTCTGCCTTCTGGCTCCCTCAGAGACTGAGTACTTACAAAGATGTAGGATGTGTTCCCAACACCACTACCGCAGCAAGACACAGACAAGATGCTACGCTGGAAAAGGGGGGCACAGAAGCATCGGAGCACTGTGATTGTACTCTACATTTAACCACAAAGCTAACCGGGTTACTCAAAAGGAAACTCGCTTCTCCATTATTAAATGCCAACATTTAGCACAATCATTCCAACCAACATGGTCTAAGGTGAACACTGTCATGATGCAGCCATGTGCCAAATACCCTGAACCTACACAGTCACCAATCAGGAGACCATATTTCCAGAAAAACCTCATTTAAATTATCCATTTACAACTCTCAAGGCCCAATCCTCAAAGAAACAATGTTATAATTAGTCATTATTAATTAAAACTCCGCATCTTGTCAGAACAAGACACAGAAAACAGGAAGACGACATCAAGCAGTTCTAGCCATTGCTAAAAATAGCTTTTGATTTACCCCAAACGCAGACTCTTAAGAAACAGCATCAGAAACGAAACAATAAGCAAAACCTCCAACAGCGACAGGCGGCGGCCTGCACCCGTGAGCCGAGACCTAGCACAGTGGCACGCGACCATGGCAGCGCGACCTGCACCCGTGAGCAGAGACCTAGCACAGTGGCACGTGACCATGGCAGCGCTCTCCCAGCAGACACGGATCTCTTTCCCCTCAGAAGTGCCACTGAAATCATCTCCTCAGATGTTGTGGAATCATAAAACATCCTCAGGAAAAGATACAAAGGAGGCCCTGCTCTAGGGAGGAATGCACAGGAGGAGAGGCGCACGAAGGTATGTGGCCACATTAGCAGCGATGCTCGAGGCAGCGATGTTTGACGTGCGGGCGGTGGAAGGAGAAGAGGAAGGACACACCTCTGAGCAATCCTCCTCTGGATGCAGGAGAGGGCGAGGAAGAGCTTTGGCAATGCTGCTTCCATCCCTTCACAATGTGGCTAAGACCACCAGTCACAGGGTTGTATTGAGTACCTCCCTCGGGACTGGAGGATGGACTCTTTCCTTCAGAAAGAGTTTATTTCATTAGAAAAATATGTCGTTTTGGTCAGAAGAAAACAAACAGACTCCAGCTGGCATCACTATGTCATGACCTCAAGATAAACAACATGGGGCCGATTTGCACATTAGACACTTTCGAGATTCACAACGAGCCGTGGCATCGGCTGCTTCTTCTCATTAATGTTCATCCACCCCTTCACTCAGCATACTGAGCAGCAGGCCCTGTAGGTGCTAGAGACAGCAGCGAACACACTAGATCCTTGCCCCATGGAGCAGACGTTCGAGTCTGGAGAATGGTGGCAAATAAACCACTATACCAGTAGTGTGCCCTATGCCGGGCAGTTGGATGCTGTGGACATGTAGAGACACGGAAGGACGGCAAAGGCATGGAAAAAAGAGCATACGAGTTGGGCTGGCACACGCCTAGGAAAGGAACCTAAATACGGGCAGTGGACATGTCAGTCAAGTTGAGGCACACAGGCATGTTTGAAGAGCTGGAATAACTAAAGCGGAGGAGCGGGACAAGAAGAGGTCAGGTGAGAGTCATCTAGCATTTAACATGCATAGAGGGGAGCTGGAGTCAGGAGTAACCAACGGAGTGTCTGAATGGAGAAGGCCCTAGGACAAGAATTCCTAAGATGCTCTCGGCTACTATCAGTCGCACATGCTTGGCGTGTACTTTGAATAATGCTGACAAGAGACCATGAAGGAAAGTTCATTCCAAAGATTAAGCCTTGGGGAACTCTAATACTGGAACAATAACAAAAACCCACACCTACAAACATACACACACACACACACCCCTACAAACATATCACACATATACACATACATATATGCACATACCACACACATAAATGCAGACACATACACATATATACAAACATACACAAACATATACACACCCACATGATGTGGGAGGGTCTTCTCTTTGAGTTGATTTCATTGGTTAATAAACTGCCTGGTTCATTTGGTAGGCCGGCCCTTAGGTGGGTGGAGTAGACAGAACAGAATGCTGGGAAGTTAGTCAGACCGCCATGCCTCTCCTCTCTGGGACAGATGCCATGCCTCTCCTCAGTGAGACAGACGCGATGAAGCTCCGGCCCAAGATGGACATACGCTAGAATCTTCCCGGTAAGGCACCACTTCGTGGTACTACACAGATTATTAGATATGGGTTAATCAGGATGTGAGTAAGAGGCTGAAACTAATGGGCTAGGCAGTGTTTAAAAGAATACAATTTGTGTGTTGTTATTTTGGGGCATAAGCTAGCCGGTGGGCGGGAGCAGGGCGGCAGGAACGCGGCCCGCAGCTCCTCACTACACCCACATTTAAATACATACACACATATGCATGCATACAAATAGCACACATACACATGTACACATATGTATACATACACATAAACACATACATACAACCCTCCATACACACAAACCCACAAGCACAAGTACACAGCATATACAAACACACAATCAGACACATTCATGGAAAAACAAATACATTTATATAGACACAAACATTTATACACACACATATATACACATAGGCCTGCAAAAACACCAACTCACATACATATTCAACATGAACACACACATGTACAAACATAAACACAGGCACACACAAAGATATACATATATACATAAACACCTGCATACAACACATATACACACATGCACCCAGAGACATACACATCCACAAACACACACAGGCATACAACACCCCAATACAAAGGCCCAAACACGAGGGTACATACCCATTCACATGCAAATGGAAACACAGGGTTAAGAGATGAAGGTGTAAGTCAAGGGGCACTGCCAGGTGAAAGTGCTGGTGGGGAGAGCGGGTGCTGCAGGTTTCCAGGGAACAAGCCACAAAGGCAGGAAGCACTGGGTGGAAAGAAGGCTTTCACTGTCAGTCCAAAAGTCGGCAGTGTTTGCTGATGACAGGGTCAGCGGTGAGACCCAGACAATTAAAGGAAGGTAGGAAACTGGGAGGTTCATCCCCAAGGATACTAAAGGCACCTGTGATTCTAACAGGAAGAGACCCGGTGAGAAGGAAAGCTGGGGGTCAGGTATCTGAAATCACATACAGAGTCAGAATAAGCTCAACAGAAACACATTTTGAACCCAAATAACCAAACAATTTTGTCTTCGTTAAAGACATTTTGTCACTAGCATAAACAACGTAAAGGAGGAAAGATTTATTTGGCCCATGGCTGCTGGGCCCCATGTATTTGTGCAGAACCTCATGGTGGAGGAACACATGGCACGTATGTGTTGATCATGTGTCTGTTTTTGCACACTTCACAGCAGACAGCGAGCAGAGAGCGTGACAGAAAGAGACCACATACTGATTCCTTTTCTGTGCTGTAATAAAACATCGCGGCCAAGGCGACCGATAGAGCTATGAGTTTATTTTGGCTTACGATTCCAGAGGCTTAGATTTCCAAACAGCAGGAAAATCGGGGCAGACTGCGGCCAGCACGGGGGTAGAAACAGGAAGCTGAGCGCTCGCTCACACCCTGAACCACAAGCGTGGAGCGGAGAGCGCAAACAGAGCCCACCCATTGTGACACACCTCCCTCAGTAAGGCCACACCTTCTCACCTCCCCAAATAGTGCCAGCAGCGATGACTAAGCAGTCAAACACAAAATCATATAGGAGACATTTCCCTTCAAACCGCCACAGGCCAGGAACAAACTATCCCCCAAAGACTGACTTCCTCTAGGTAGGTTCCATCTCCTAAAGTTTTCGGAACCTTCCAAAACCGCACCTGAGTAGGAGCAGAGCCTTTGTGCAGATCTCTCCTATTCAAGCCATAAGAAAAGTTATGTCATAAATGTAATAGCAAAGGCACCGAGAGCAGCTGAAGTTAGACTCTGCATTAGGAGGTTTGTTATAGACACTGGACACTTTTATCACCAATCTTCAAGTTTACAGAATTACAAAAATAGCTAAAGTCTTCACTCCTCTCTGTATCTGTCCCCTTTTTAATGTGACTTACAATGCCCCGATCCAGAATGCAGAGTCCTCCCTCTGAGCCCTCAACATGCTCCGAACCTGAGCACACCTCCTCGGGTGGCCAGTGTCCCAGGCCTCTACAGGTCCTGGAGGACCCAGTGCTAATAAAGCTTCTGTGTGGGAAGGACATGTGCTCAACTATGTTCATAGCAACTTTGTTTGTCATAGGCAGAACCTGGAAACAACCTAAATGCCCCTCGACAGAAGAATGGATAAGGAAAATGTGGTACATTTATACAATGGAGTACTACACAGCAGGAAAAAAGATATTGTAGGAAATGGATGGAGCTAGAAAACATCATTTTGAGTGAGGTAACCCAGACACAGAAAGACAATTATCACATGTACTCACTCATAGGTGGTTTTTAAACATAAAGCAAAGAAAGCCAGCCTACAAACCACAATCCCAGAGACAACAATGAGGACACTAAGAGAGACTACATGGTAAGTAGAAAGTAGAAAAAGACAAGATCTGAGTAAATTGGGAGCATGGGGACTTTGAGGAAGGGTTGAAGGGGAGAGGGGAGAGGCAGAGAGGGGAGCAGAAAAAATGTAGAGCTCAAAGCTTCTGTGTGGGAGAGGAAGGACCACTTACAGGGCTGGGGATGGAGTCAGGATCCAGCTTCCTCTGGAGCTGCGGTGGTGGTCCTGCCATCTGTACAGGACCTGCAGGGAAGGCCCCTGGGTAAGACATCTGTGTACCTCCCATCTGTGGTCCATAGTTGGTTGCTTGAAAAAAAAAAAAAGAAGTGACAATCTCCAAGCCCAGGTGTAAGACTCACTGACGATATTATACTGTTGAATCAAGCATGCCACCAAGTTCATCTTGCCGGATACAGCAGGAAATTAAAAGTGAGTTCCTAACTTCCTCTTTAACTTTCTCTTCTAACACGATCTGGAGGCTACTGTCCCTTCACAGTTGACACAGAAACAAACCTGATCTCCAGCTCAGGACACCCCCAGGTAACACACACCTTGGCCTCCCCCTTGCCCACCTTACCTTGCTGTGGAGGGTAGCCAGCACCACCCAGGGTCTGGCCTGCTGGAGGTGGTGGCTGGTACTGGGCATTCAGAGTAGACCCAGGAAGTCCATCCTGCCTGTGAGTTGGTGGAGGCATAGGAGAGGCCCCAGGGCCATTCAGAGCGGTGGGGGGCGGTGGTGGAACCTGAGGTCCTGGCTGCAAAATTGATGGCTGTGGAGGTTGTGGAAGACCCTGGCTCTGGTGAGTCATGCCCACCCCTGTGGAAGAGAGAAGACCACGCCTCAGTGCCATGTTTCTCAGCTCTCATGCCCACAAAGCACATGGCAGATACTTGTTTTCCATACACTTATGAATTATATATTTAGATATATATCATGGCCATGAATTAAAATCTTCCCTCAGATAGTAATAAAAATATTACTTGGGGGCATTTTTTTTACAAATAAAAAAATTTAGAAGAGTATAAAAGCAACATCTCTAGTTTGGGTAAGAAATTTCTTTTTTAAAAACTTAGCATTTGTGTGTGTGTGTGTGCATGTGCACACATGGAAGCTAGAAGGAGCTAGAATAATAGGGAGTTATGAGCAGTCATGTGGGTGCTGGTATCTGAACTCGGGTCCACTGCAAGGACAGCAAGCGCTCTTAACCCCTGAGCCATCTCTCCAGCCCCAGCGAGAGGCTTCCTGACAGCACAAATTTTAACTCCAGTTCATTAACGCCACAGGATCCATGAACTACTTTAAAACATCTGTATCTCCTAGAGAGCCTTGAGAATAATATGAAAGATGCTGTATAGAGCAAGCACCACTCAGATAACTTACGCCTTCGATACATTATGTGAATTCTGAGTTTGACTCGAGCATATGAGTTCAGAAACAGGTAGAAATAACCCAGAGGAGGTCTGGGCCACTCGCAGGCTCTCCATCCGCACTGGAAACCCAAGCTGTTTCCGGGTCGAGGCTTATGTGAAGCTAAACTGCTTCCTAAGCCATCCGTTTGGAAACTAGTAAAAAGGTCAGAAGTGTTCCGGGAGACTATTATCAATACTTACAACTAACTAGCAGTAAGGAGTACGCTGGCTATTTAATGTCAACTTGACACAGCTAGAGTCCCCTGAAAAGAGGGGACCCTCAATTGAGAAAACTGCCCCACCAGACTGGCCTGTGGCGCATTTTCTTGACTGATGATTGATCCGGAAGGGGCCAGCTCACTGTGGGTGGTGCCATGCCTAGAATTCTGTAAGAAAGTAGGCTGAGCAAGCCATGAGGAGCCAGCCAGTAAAAAGCATTCCTCCATGGCCTCTGCTCTAGGCCCGTGTCCAGGTTCTGCCTCAAGTTCCTGCTCTGACTTCTCTGGATGATTGACTACAAGCTGTAAGGGAAAAAAAAAAACCCTAAAATCTCTTTCCTCCCCACGTTGCTTTTGGCCATGGTGTTTCCTCACAGCAACAGAAACCCTGAGGCATAAGCTGGTACCAGGTTGTAGGGCATGGCTGTGACAGACCTGACCAAGTGCTTTCTAGAGGATTGTCATAGAGGATTGAACTATGGGTGGAGAAAGCCTTTGAGATCAGTGGATTGTTCTGTTGGGACCCAGAAGGCAAGGACATGAGCAGAGCAGATGATGGAGCCCTGACCTGTGACATTTCAGAGGAAAAAAAAGACTCGACCAGGGCCATTTGTGTGATATTTTCAAGAAAAGAATCTGGGGTGTCAGCTGGACAGTGGTGGCACATGTCTTTAATCCTAGCACTCAGGGGGCAGAGGCAGGCAGATCTCTGTGGTTTATACAAAAATGAACCAGCCAGCATTTTAATGTCATGCCAGAATTAGGTCTACCTTCAAAAAGAACTAACAAAGATGGGAGCATAGCTCAGTGGTAGTCTAGCACGTTTGGTCTCTGGGGTCATCTTCCACACCACAAAGAGTGACAGCGCACATTTACCATAGCTGTTGATCTGCATGGAGTTGAACTGACTGCCCAGCTGGGTGACAGAGGAAGTGGACCCAGGACCTGGGTAAGACGACGGTGGCGGGGCCGGGGGCTGGCCTGATGCATACGAGGGTGCCGCATTACTGACAGGTGGGAGTCCTGGAAATCTAAGAGACAAAAGGGATGGTTAGTGTGCCAGGGTTTCGGAAGCAAATGACAAACAAAATAATTAATATAGCCGGGCGGTGGTGGCGCATGCCTTTAATCCCAGCACTCGGGAGGCAGAGGCAGGCAGATCTCTGAGTTTGAGGCCAGCCTGGTCTACAAGAGCTAGTTCCAGGACAGGCTCTAGAAACTACAGGGAAACCCTGTCTCGAAAAACCAAAAAAAAAATATATATATATATATAATAATAATGATTAATATATTCTACAACAACAACAAAAATACCCTCTCCAGGGGGTAGGAAAAATGACTGATATTGTGGATTAGATATTTACTCTTGATCTGAGCTCAGAGCAACCCACAGCACAGCCCCACGTCTCCACTCACATGTTTCCTATGTAGAGGGAGAGAAAAGCCTAACACGAACACAAGGCCAGCTTTGGAAACCAATGAGACGATGAGCCCAATGCAGCCACTTCACACTCATAAAACTTGACCAATGGAACAAAACAAAACAAAAACAAGACCGCGTGCTTTGTGGTTGTGTGTTGGTGATCATCCTGCTTATCATTCTGACCCAATTTCTAAACAGAATCCGGCCTGTCCTACATTCTGACATCAGTAAGGCACACCCTACAAAATGGTGTTTGGCAGTCAACATTGCAGTAAGTTTGTAGTAGGTGTTTTTCTGTTTTTCTCATTGAAAAATCCCATCATACCTTATCTATGATGTAGTTTGAAACTGTGTTTGTCTGTTGTGTGTTATTGTTACTGTTTTGGGCTAAGCAATGGCTATCACCAGAGTAGTGGCCCCACCCGAGCAGTGATACAGCACAGAAAGCTAATAAGTACCAGGGATTCATTGTGAATCTTTTCCTACTAACTTTCAGTTGTGACAAAAATTAAGGCTCCCTAGATTACATGGCCTAAGGGGCTGGAGAGATGGCTCAGTGGCTAAACATATCTGTTGCTCTTGCCGAGGACCCAAGTTTTAGTCTCAGCACCCACATGGCTAAAACAACCACCCATACACATAAAAGAAAGAAAAAAGGACATTAAAGAAAGGATGGGGATATAGCTCGGTGGAAGAACACTTTCCTAGCATGTTCAAGGCCAGGGATTTAGGCCTCAGCACTACAAACAAGTGAACAAAGCCAACGGCTTATTTTTACCGTGACCTCTGTTTACACCGCAACATTTCTTAGTAGATTCTCATAAATTCAGTTGGAAAGCTGGGTCTTTTTATTCTCTAATTCACTATTTCTTGGTTAAAACAGATGAATTACAATTAATTGACTAGCTGTCATTTTCCCTTATGATGGAAACACTGACATCTTAGAGTATAAATTTTAACAGATTAATCCTATCTTATGCAGAAAACTTTAGAAGTACTTGTAAGTATGACAGTTGTCCTGGGGCTGGAGAAATGGTACAAAGGTTAAGAGCACTGGCTGTTCTTCCAGAGGTCCTGAGTTCAATTCCCAGCAATTCAATTGAACCATGTTCAATTGAACATGGTGGCTCACAACCATCTATAATGAGATCTAGTGCCCTCATATGGTATGCAGGCATACACACAGAACACTGTATACATAATAAATAAATACATCTTAAAAAATACAGTTATCAGCCATGTAGTTTGGTAGTTTGAATGTAATTGGTCTTTTAAGCTCATAGAGAGTGGCACTATTGGAGGTGTGGCCTTGTTGAAGTAGGTGTGGCCTTGTTGGAGGAAGTGTGTCACTGTGGGGACAGGCTTTGAGGTCTCCTCTACTCAAACTACATCTAGATCAGTTCACTTCCTATTGCCTAAAGATCAAGATGTAGGACTCTCAGCTCCTTCTCCAGCACCATGTCTGCCTGCAGGCCACCATTCCTGCCACGATGATAATGGATTTAATGTCTGAATTGTAAGTCAACCCAATTAAATGTTTTCCTCTATAAGAGTTGCCATGGTCATGGTGTCTTCTAGAGCAATAGAATGTTTTTTAAATTTTTTCAGATATTTCTTTTGAACTAAAATATCTTTAATGTATACTTATTTAAATTTATTTTTATGTGTATGAATGTTTTTCCTGCACCATGTGCGTGCCTGGTACCTATGACGATTAGAAGAGAGTGTTGGATGATCTGAACCTGGAGTTACAGACAGTTGCGAGCCACCATGTATGTGTTGGGACCCAAACCTAGGTCCCCTGCAAGAGCAACGAGTACTTTTAACAACCGAGACATCTCTCCAGTCCAAAAATATCACTATTTTAAAAATCATATACATATTAAAAATTTAAATCAACATGGTGACTCAGAGTTTGAATTGGTTAAAGTCTTATCTCTGTGACTGAACCTCTATGTAGAAGTGAAGTGCTGTCACCTACAAAGATTACACAGCTATGGTGACACATGCCTGAGCTCTCAGCACTAGAGAGTACAAGCAGGGTGAAGCAGGAGGATCATCACCTATAGGCCAGCTGCTACACAGTGACTTTAAAGGAAAAAAAAGTTAATCCACACCTAACAACTGACTTTTAAGTGTGTGTGTGTGTGTGATATATATATATATATATATATATATATATATATATATATATATATATATATATGAGGAAGTTTCTAAAATAACAAGTATGGTGGTTGAATAAAAATGGGCCCCACAGTCTCATATATTTGGTGTTTAGTCACCAGGGAGTAGACCTCTTTAATAGGATTAGAAGGTGTGTCCTTGTTGGAAGAAGTGTGACATTGGGGGTGGGCTTTGAGGTTGCAAAAGCCCATGCTAGGCCAAGTCTCTCTCGCTCCCTCTCCCCTCTCTCTCCCTGTGGATGTAACACTCTCAGCTACGGCTCCAATGGTTGCCCGCATGCTGCCATGCTCCTGGCCATGATGAGAATGGACTAAACTGTAAGCAAGCCCCCAAGTAAACCCCTTTGTATGAGTTGCCTTGGTCATGGTGTCTTTTACAATAGAACAGTGACTATGACAGTAGATTTCTATATGGCTTCTTTACAGATCATTGGTGTTGTCTGTCTCTCCTCAAACCCTTTCTTCTGCCCTGGCCTCCCATCCACTTCCCAACTTATATCTTTCTCTTCCCATTATTCGCCTACCCACCCCATACTGTCTGTTTTTGACCGTCCCTCCTCCATTATTCTCCCCTCAACACAAACACAATGACCCCTTTCTAATTTCCTGGCTTCTACAAGTGCTCTGATTTAAACACACTTATCTACAGACCCAAGGCTGGCCTCCAAATATGAGAGAGAACACACAGCATTTGTCTCTCCAGATCTGGGTGAACAAACTCAGAAGAACTATATATAGTTCCACCCACTGGCCTGAAAATTTCATTTTTTCTTTACAGCTAAATAAATTCCACCCTATATCTGTTCTGTATTACCGTTCCCCATTCATCAATTTGTACAGATCTAGGTTATTTCCATACTATTAGGACTAGAGCATCAACGAACATGGGTCAGCAAATATCTCTGGAGTAGATATAGAGTCCTTTGGGTATATGCCCAAGAGTGGTATAGCTGGGTCAAGTGGTAGAGCTATTTATTTCTAGCCTTTCGAGGAACCTTCACACTGCTCTCCACAGTGGCTATGCCTGTTGTCACTCCCCCCAACACTGAATAATGGTTCTCCTTTCACCACAACCACTCCAGGATTTGTTATAATTTGTTTTCTTAATCTTGGGCAGTCTGGCTGGGGTAAAATGAGGTCTTAAGGTAATTTAATTTGCATTTACCCGATAGCTAGTTTTAGGTATGAGTTACTGGTCAGTGTAATCTCATAACCCCTCCAAAACAATACAGGCTATCGCTATTGCTGGCAGTGCTATTACTCCAGAACTTTTTAGTAAGATCCTTTTGCTGAAGATACAACATACTTGGCACATGGGACATGGAAAGATCCAGTTGCTACTGAACTGAAAGTTGCCCCCTCCCCCTTTAGGCTAGCTTTCACAGTGCTAAAAGCTGCTATGTAGAATGCTAGGAGGAGAGGAGCCATCAACAGTCTTATTCAGCGGTCAATCCAGTGAACTATAGTAATGGCCAGCATGGCAAGATATATGCATGGATGCACCAGTGGCATGAATGTTATGGGGGAAACCAAGCACTACTGGATTTAAGGCTCACTCTGCAGGAGGACACACATACAAATGCCCAGTATTGTAAATATGACCAAGAAACCATGATCAGGGAACTCACATGCCTTAGGATGGAGCCTACAATTACTGTATTGCTAAATGGAGATAGTATCAAACTGCCTTCTAAATACTCATCACTATGTCCACAGGCCAGTACAGCTCTGAGACCTCATCAGAGAGACTTCCTTTCACAATGGATAGAGATTAAGTACAACTACTCACAATACGTCAAAGTGAGGAAATAAATGACTAAGGTGTACTCAGCCCGCAACAGAACATTTATCTCCCACCCACTCACTCAGAGACCACTGTGAGAGAGGAGGTCAGGAGCTGGTAAGAGCCTACCATTGTGGAGAACGGCTGCTGGGATTCAGCGTTTTCTAGACATGACTGTTGCACACACACACACTCACAATGGCTGCGAATACCTGTACAAGATCAAGTCAGTAGTGATTCCATCATCAAAAAGGGATGGAATCAGAATCACAAGGTCCTGTCCCTAGCTGAGGGACTGTTTTCCTCAGGGCAGTGGGCCCTGGGTAGCTGCCCATGCCCCAGCGGATGGCCCTACACACATTTACATGGTGACAGCACTCACTGGACTCAGTGAGTTAAACAACAAAAGAGCAAATGAAGTAGGGAGGGTCCGTGGGGTTCTGGGAGGAGTCCGGGAGGAAGATGGGGTGAGTATGATCAAAACACAGTGAACACATGCATGACAGTCTCAAAGAGTAAATTAAAACGTTATTTTTAAAACTTAAAAGGAAAGATGCAAAGAGAAGGAGGAATGGAGGAAGAGAGAGAGAGAGAGAGAGAGAGAGAGAGAGAGAGAGAGAGAGGGAGAGAGAGAGAGAGAGGACGGTCACACACATCTATTCTCCTCTGAGCCTCCGTCATCAGAAGAGTGTGACTCATCCCACATCACTCTGTCCTTTGCCTTTGCACCGCCCTGTGTGTACAGAAACTTGTCCCACGGAGCAGATAAGAGGCAACCTGGGAACCCAGCCTGCATATCGGACTTTCCCCTAACTTTTTCACCTTCCAAACCTACGTCTAACTTTTAGGCCCATATTCAAGCTGTACCACATCAACAGTGCTGGGGAAAAAAACAGGACGTAATTGTGCTTCCTGGCAATCAGAGTCCAAGCAGATTCTGAGTCTGACTTCCTGGAGTCACCAGCCTGAGGGAGAGCAATCCAGAGATAGCAAGTGGACTTTCTACCCAGTGACATGGCACACTAGAGCCAATGAAATGACGCTGAGAGCTGCTGACAGGTACTGAGCCCGTGGACTGTGATTAGCATTGTGTGTTGCATGAAGTCATCGGCATGCAAAGCCCTCACAACCATGTATTAGAGGTGTAACTGTGAATGCTGAGAAAGCAAAACCACACAGAGGTTAAGTGGCTTACACACCACTTCACAACAGGATACTCTGAGAAATGTGTCCCTAGGTGGTTTTTGCCCCTGTGTCAACATCACAGGCTATACAAACCTGGATGGAAATGCCTACTACACACGTAGGCTGTAGGTTAAATACCGCCTACTATTCCTAGAACCACGATGAGCAAAAGAAGGCTCAAAGAGATCAAGAGAAAAAAATTCAACTAAGAAATGCAGTGATGGAGATCGTCGAGCAGCTGCTGGTTGTCAGCGCAGTGAGTCGCAACAGACTTCTCTGAGTAGGAGAACACTCTAAAATAACGATCCATATATGGGAAACACCTGACCAGTGCAGTCACGGTATCCCTACCCAGGGTTCTGTGCTGGTGGGTGAGCACACCTGTGAACACCAGTGGCATCCCAGACACGCGGGCATCACTAAGCCCCAGGAATTCTCCAGCTCCCTTAGGAGCTGCAAACACATCTCCACTCCTCAGGGTGCCAGCTCTGTACTGGGCTCATGATGTCATTCCCAGACGTGACAACACATCAAAGAGATCCACCAGCTAGCCAATACCAGTGACCAAAACTTGTTCTCAAAACCACTGGTTCTACCTTGGCTTTCTTTTCTGAATCCTGAGATACCAGGGAGGGGTTTACAGTAATGAACTGTCCTGGATCGTCTTCCTTTGCCCTCTGAACTAAGAAGATCACTTCCTCCTGTTTCCAGTGAGGAATTAAGGCCAAGGAACACTATCAACAGCCCAGGCTACTCAGCTGCTGGGGCCAAAGCTCCTTGAGGTTCTGAACATTTCTTTTCTATATTTATTTATTTATTTATTTATTCTTAGACATTTTAAAACTTAACACCATTTTGACGATTCCATATATTTTTGTTCATTTGTTTTTGGTTTTTCGAGACAGAATTTCTCTGTAGTTTTGGAGCCTGTCTTGGAACTAGCTCTTGTAGACCAAGGCTGGCCTCGAACTCACAGCAATCCACCTGCCTCTGCCTCCCGAGTGCTGGGATTAAAGGTGTGTGCCACCATCACCTGACTAACAATTCCATATATTTTTACAATGTATTGTGGCAATATGAATTCCCTGTATGTTCTCTTATCCCTCCCCAACTCCTGCTCATGCCATTCCTATTTCAACAGCTTTCATGGCTTGTTGGGGGTGGGGGGATATTGTTGTTTTTGAATCACTAAGTTTAATTACAGTCAACTGGATGAATAAGGGTGAGAGGCTATTTACAGGGCATGGGCAATTCACCAACCGCCACCCCACTTAAAAAAGATGGCATCCCCGCATCGCCTGGTAACCACTGACAACCAGCTGCTCCTCAGGGAAGGGTAGGACTTCATGAGTTCCCCCCGAATCCACAATGGGATGTTTAGGACCTAATTTTGTATTAAACACGTGTAGGTTTCCACAGCTCCTGTCTGTATGTTCACGGTCACACTGATGACATCACATACAAAAGACAGCTTCAGAGCCCTGTTCCCCATCCTTCAGCTCTTACATTGTTTATCCCCTCTCCGCCATGACCGCTGAACTTGGGAAGGGTGATGTCCCATTGCGGCCTGAGCACTCGACTGTCACTTATTCTCAGTGCTCCGCTCAGTTCTGAGTCTCTGCGCTATCAATTTCTGTTACAAAGGAGACTTTTCTGACTACGGCTTTCCTGGGCCTGCCTCCGACTCCCCCTTTCCCAGTTTACTACAAACACAAGCGCAAGCTGTATTTCTTGAGCTGCTTTTACAGCAGGCCTGCCAATATACAGCCGCACCAGCATATGGCTATAAGCATAAATGTATATTAATAGTACATATGAATATAAACAAAAATATATGTATGCTATATTTATATTAAAACTCTAGAAAGCACTTTAGCTATATATCCATTCAGCAAAATAACAACAGTAGACTCTGCCCTAGAGTGACCTTGCCAGCAGCATGCTTTAACCAGGTTCACAGTGTCAGGCAGAAAGTCCTTCTGCAGACAGGATTTCACATCCAGTCAGAAAGCTTTTGGTTTCCCCCACAACAGGCACGCCACTATGCACCGGGTGAGTGTGTCTTACCTGGCAGTTTGGCCGTACACTGTACAGGATCCACAGCTATAGAAGACTCCTTGGATTTCTAAAGCAGAGTTTGACTTGGTAGTCTAGGCTGGCCTAGAGCTATATAACCCAGGCTAGCCTTGAACTCACGACAATCCTTCTGCCTCCGTCTTCCTGCTAGATACAGGCAAATGCCACTACATCCAAATGGTTCTCAGCACTGGGCACCCTCATTGCCCATCCATCGTGCTTTGGAGACTAATGGCCTGCTCACAACAAGGCCTTTGATGAACCCCTGCTTTGTGCTCAAACCACAGGTGTGCTCACAAATTAAATTCCCTTTTTTTTTTTTTTTTTGGTCCCCTGTGTGACACTTCTCTGTGATGCCATAGCTACATCTTTAGTCATGGTTACCACAACAAACAAAATCCAGGAGTGTCAGACTCAAAGGCAAGGGTTTGGCTGATGATTTCAGAATCTCCCATTTTCTCATTACCAGGAATGGCATCCTTCCTCAAAGGCACAGACCTCAAAGGCCACTACCACCCCTCCCTCTATCCCCCCACTCTCACCCCCACCTCACCCCCCTCCACCTGACAACTTGGGAAAGGGACTGGAAATGGGGCCTCTGGGCCACCCCTGGAGCAGCTCCAAGGTAAATGCCACCAGGAACTGAATTCCGTTTGGTGGCAACAGCTTGTGAGACAAATAACACTGAGATTTCTGAGCCTTGAAGTGTGCTGCTGGCTCCACCCCAAGTGATAGTCCGTTATGAATAAGAGGCTCTAAATATCTCAGGAAGATTTTGGCTTCCCTAGACCTGCTCTTGACTTCCTCTTTCTCAATTAATTATGAATAAACACAAGCTGTATTTTTTATTTTTTTTTAAAGATTTATTTATTAAGCATACAATGTACTACTGGCAAGGAAGGAACCAGTCTCCTTACAGATGGTTGTGAGCCACCATGTGGTTGCTGGGAATTGAACTCAGGACCTCTGGAAGAGCAGTCAGCACTCTTACCCTCTGGGCCATCTCTCCAGCCCCCTCAAGCTGTATTTTTTTGAGTTGCTTTCACAGCAAGCCCGTCCCTCGTTGACATAAATATGCTTTCTCTATCAAACCCACAGACTACACCACTTTCGTCTTAAGACTTTTGGTAAGCACTTATGGGTAATGAACACAGGTGTGTGGACATCCGGGAGAAGAGAATGATCTAAGAGAATTTCTAAGTTTTAATGTTTTTGTTCTGTTCTGAGTCAGTATCTCACTATGTAGCCCTGGCTGGTCTGGAACTTGCTATGCAGATCAGGCTGGCCTCAAGCTCACAGAGATCTGCCTACTTCTGTTTCCCAAGGGCTGAGATTAAAGGTATGTGCCACCATGTCCAGCACGATCTAATATTTTGAAAGACATATAGACTATAGATGTCTGAATGAACTGGAGATAAACACAAAACTCTAAAAATAATTTTCAGGCAGTGGTGGCACATGTCTTTAATCTCAGCACTCAGGGAGGCAGAAGCAGGCAGATTTCTGTGAGTTCAAGGCCAGCGTGGTCTACAAAGTGAGTTCCAGGACAGCCAGAGCTACACAGAGAAACCCTGACTCAAATAAATAAATAATAAATAAATAAATCCTCCAAAAATAAGCTGAATATAACCCCAAACGGAAATGCATAGCATTGACACAAGCATTTTTTATGTATTCTTAAATATGAAACATACAAAGATATTAAACTTTCAACCAAGAAACACACGAGTTTAGAAGATACTTCCAGAATACAGGACATATTCAAATGAGGGTTGAAATGCACTTGGCTCACCTTTGGGGAGGATGGCCTGGGGCATGGGCTCCATTTGGGCCAAACTGTGGGGGTCCAGGAGGTAAAGGGCCTGGGGGCAAGAGCCCTGAAGGAGCAGGGGCTCCCAAAGGCCCCGATGGCTGCTTCATCACACCTGCAACAGAAGGGAACAGTTATGGGCACACTGAAGTGCAAAGAGAGATAATAGGAAGGAGGAAGATTAACAGCCCAGTGAAGGAGGGAGGCCAAAGGGCAGGCCACTCCAACCTCCCTCAGCCACCCGCTCCACAGTGCCTATTATTACTTAGTAATAATATTAAAAGAAAAAAATATTTATTTATTTATTTATTTTTACCAGATTGAAAGTTAAATAAAGGAAATAAACTCCGGATGTGGTGGAGGTGCCCTAACAGAACTCAGGATCTCACAAAAATATATAAGACGCTGATAACTAAGTCAAAGAATCAGAGAGCAGCCTGGTAGAGCATCCTAAATGTATATAAGACGAGCACCTGCCAGGGCCTTTGGAGAAGCGGGCTGTCAGTCCAGCATATCCTGAGATAGCTGAGGGAGTGTTGAAGTCATCAGACCCAGAATGTGGGCATCACAGACAACGGCTGATGAGCCTCGCAGTGACCACTTTCCTGCAGAGGTTCCCCGGAGAATGTCTTAATTGGGGTTTCTATTGCTGTGATGAAACACCATGAAAAAGTATACTGGGAAGGAAAGGGTTTATTGGGCTTCCACTTCTGCATCATAGTCCATCACTGAAGGACGGCAGGACAGGAACTCAAACAGAACAGGAACCTGGAGGCAGGAGCTGATGCGGAGGCCGCGGAGGAGCGCTGCTTATTAGCTTGTCCAACCTGCTTTCTTATAGAACCCAGGACCACAGGCCTGGGGATGGCACCAACCACATTAGTTGGGTCCTTCCCCCTTCAATCACTAATTAAGAAAATGCCCTAGGCTTGCCTACAGCTGGATCTTCTGGAGGCGTTTTTTCTCAACTGAGGATCCCTCCCTTCAGATAACTCTAGCTTGTAGCCAGTTAACATAAAACTTGCCAGCACGGAGAACTTGAAGGTCTTTCTCTTTTTTCTAAAGCAACCACGGCAGAGGAAGTACCTGGGCTTTGTGATGGAGAGCCCAAAGCCATGTTTGCATACTTCTCAGACCTGGACAAGGAGCTTCCTCTGAGGACCTCAATTTTCATCTTTGTAAACTGAAAGTAAAATCTACTCTACCCCGCCTAGTCCCTTAAGCTTTCATCCTACCCTCCCGGGTGTGCCCCTGTGACCTCCAAGCTGCCTGTGTGGTCTCCACGACACCTGGTAGCGTCACTCAGGCTGCCTTCTTTCTGTTTACCCCACACCCAGCCCCAGACAGAAGAGGAATGACGGCGGCGTGGTCTGCAGTCACCCAGCAAGGCCTTGTCAGACTGCCGCACGCCTTCATGAAAGTCCTTTCATGCCTTTGGATAACCCAACACACGTGACTGCCAGAGCAGCAGGCTTTGGGAGAGATTATAGACTGCAATGCCTATCAAGCTTCCTCTCTTCTAGCACGACCATCTCTGCTGAGGATTGAATCCAGGACCCCACGTGTGAGGCACGCCCCAGTAAACAACCCAAGTTATAGCCCTGTCCTTTTTTATATTTTATCATTTTAAAAGTGGAGTCTCGTTAAATTGCCTCCACTGCCTTTTGCCCTGCAGTCTGGGCAGACTCTCAACTTCAGTCTTCCCGCCTCAGCCTCCTGAGCAGGTGGGAACCCAGGCCTGCACTACAGCCTGAGTGAGGAACGCTATCTTGTGACTTTACAGTCAGAGTTCTGTTTGCAACTTTCTATATAGGACAAATGATAAATATTATTATTCAATTATAAGTTATTTTAATTGGTAAAAGGATATATTAGTGTGATACCATGAGATATAGCCACAGTCTGTGTGATGTTTTCACCAGGTTATATACATATATCAGAAACACATCATTTGATGGTAAAGAAACTGAACACTTTCTATAGCTATTTGAAAACCATGGTGCCTACATGGTATCTCTTTGCATCTGCTATATAATACCACACCGGAGCTCACTGCTTCTGTCTAACTTAGCTCCCACTAATCAAGTTTTCTCATCCTCCTCCTACTAGCCCAGCTTCTAGGAACCACCATCCAACTCCCAACATCTACGAGACCAGCTTCCTCAGCTCCCACATATGATTCCCACCATGTAGTATTTTTCCTCCTGTGAATTAAGGAGAAGTTCTCCTCACACTACATTTTTGGATGATGCTCAGCAATGTAAGAACACCACGAGGCTTGCAGTCACACCGACTGTGTCTGAGCGCCTTGTCTACCACTGAGCTACTAAGACTGACGAGACAGGAGACGGGGTACTTTGTCTCTCAGACCCAGGTCACAGCTGTAATCCCCCTGCTCTCCAGGACTGCTTTAGGAACTAGGCGAGGCAAGGGGTATGGGAATACTCAAAGCCATCTTCTATCTTCTCTTGCTGGGCCATATGCCCTAACTTCCCTTTCATTTTACTTCTTTATGACTTATGGCTTTAATAGAATACATATAACTAAGAACACACTGCATTTTTATTTTTAAAGTGTTATTTTGGACAAAAGTAGAAATCCACCGCGGTATTGCCTGAATATTAACTACTGTCAAAACAGGAGCCAGAACCCTTATCTTTCAAATGAGCAGGTATCTTAGTTAGTTTCTATTGCTATGCTAAACACTGAGACTATCAGCAACTTTGGGAAGAAAGGGTTTAATTCATCTTACAACCCTCAGATCACACCTCCTCATTGAGGGAAGTCAGGGCTGGGATGAGGCAGGAACTGAAATTTCTTTTGAGGCCATGGAGGAGTGTTGTTTACTGGCATGTTCGCCAAGGCTTGATCAGCCTGCTTTCGCATACAGCTTAGGTACCTATCCAGGGTAGCACCACCCGTAGTGGGCTGGGACCTCCTGCTTTACCAATCATTACATATATATATATATATATATATATATATATATATATATATATCCCCATAGACCAGTCTGGTAGAGGCATTTTCTCCATTCATTGTGTTTTCTCTTTCCAGATAACTGTGTCAAGACGACAAAACAAACACAAACAAACTACAACAACAAATCCAACTGGGATAGCAGGTCAGTGGCCAGTTTTTCAGCCTCCACATGTGTCAGGTGACTTTAAGCAGTTCCGAGGCACACACAGAGAACTGGTATATAGTAGTACAGTATTTATGTTTTAATAAATAAAGCTTGCCTGAAGGTCAGAATGCAAAGCAGCCACACGAGTCAGCCATACAAGCCAGGTAGTGGTGGCACACACCTTTAATCCCAGCAGCCATACTAGTTAACCATAGAGGCCAGGTGGTGGTGATGCATGCCTTTAATCCCAGCACTAGCAAGGAGCATAAGACAGGAGGAGACAGGTCTCAACTCAGTCTCAGTCTGAGGATTCGTGGAGGCATGATCACCCATTTCGGTCTGAGGTGGAGGTAAGAACCAGTGGCTGGCTGCTTTGCTTTTCTGATCTTCAGCTTGAATGCCAATATATATTGGTCACATTAAGATATGCTCTCCCTCTTGCTTTTGGAAGTCAGCAATGATTCAAACTCATTCAACACGCATTTAGCCTCCAATGCACTAAGACCACTTATGGAGGACACAGCCATGTGAGAAACAGTGACCCCATCATGTGACAAGAGTTACAAAATGCAGAGGGGCTCCTAACCTTCCTGGAGAAATCAATAAGGAAAGACAGCTTGAGGGGCACCTTTGGAACAGCAGCTTCTTAAAACAGCAGACAGGATATGGGATTCTAGCCAGAAGTAGAGCCTGACCCGTGGTCTGAGAGAGCAGGGCCTCATCAGGGACTGGTGGAGGGTTGGGTGGACACAGTGCAGGGGTAAGGTGGCAAGTACAGAAAACACCATGCAGATTGGTTGGAATCAGGCAACAAAGTCTGGTGTGTCATTTGGACTCTGTCCCCAGGGCAAAGGGAAATCAATATCATGGTGACCTGCAGGGGCAGAGACTCAAAAATGACCAGACACAAAAAGGATCGGGTTCTCTAGAGCAGAAGGGGAACTTCAAGAGGAAATGAATACCACAGCAGGGGAAAGAACTGCTCATGCCAGAAGAAAGTGTCAAAACCCACAGCTGTCTCTAGCATGACGGCAGGTATTATGGGCTGGGTTACTGGGCAAGAGCATCAGTGCCCTCCAGGCTTGCCTCACATATGGTCCTCAGCTAGAAACACGGACTCTATTTCCCAGGATCCTCTACAGTTTCTTTCTTTCTTCTTCTTTTTTTTTAATATGCAAAGCAACACACCTTTGAGGAACTTGGGCTAGTGCTTCACAGGGGCTGTCCTTCTGGCCTCGAAGGGAGTGATTTTTGATAGAATTGTCCTGTGTGGGCTGTGCATCTTTGCAGACCAGATAAGATCCTAAGTCTGGGGCTTGGGCCTTTCTCTGTCTCCTGACATCCCTTTAACAAATTCATTTCCACTACAAGAGATTCTGTTACCAGCAAAGGGACTCTGATCAAAACAGCATCATAGAAAAGCAGACCTTAAATCAGACCCTATTTCTAGCAAAGGAAAACAAAAATCAAAGAACATTTGTGGGAAGAAAAAAATCTTTATCTAAAACAAAACAAAGCAAAACAAAAAAATAAGGTGCAGTGCTCCCAAAGCTCTGGTTACCTAGATAAGAGATAGTGGTTACCTATACAAAGTCATGGTGTAGTAGCAGCCGCTTCTCACGACCCCAGGCCCAACCCCAATCCCACTACTACAACAGTCACATGTTGGGTCTCTCTGCTTCCAGTCACAGAAGATTTTTTTCTACTCAAAGGACTCTTGGAAATGCCAGCACATTTTGACAAAAGTTTTGGTAAAACTCCTTGAGGAAGAGGGAGGTACCACCGGTGTCTGGCGGACATGGGCCATAGACCATGGACGCTGCTAAGTGCACAGGACATCCCTTTCACACACACACACACACACACACACACACACACACACAGGTGCACGCACACATGCACATGAGAGAAAGAGAGATGGAAAGAGAGAGACAGAGAATGTGAATGAGTTCACGCCAGATGTGAAGAATGCTAAGATTTAGAAACCCTGTCCCCAGCATAGTATACCCATTCCTAGTTTCTCCTCCACACCTCCTAATATCCAGGGTAGTTCCTTCTCGCTGCGTACTGGAGTGTGACCCTTTCCAGTTTAAATCACTCCAGTGGCGCCTTTGATATGGCCCCGTTACTTTGCACTGTGAGGACCCCTCCTGAGTCACACGCTGAGTGTCTAGTTTACACCAGCGAGCCACCTTCCTACGGACACGTCTCACTGGCCTTTCAGGTCCTTTCTCTGAGGAAATGCTTTGGCTCTCCCCCGAACTGTAACTGTCAAGCTGCTAACCGTACGTATTATCCTCGAGATAAGTACGTAATACATAGACTGAGCCTGAGATCACCGTATTTGTTGTTTTGTGACGAGTCCTTTGCTCACTCAAGAAGTCTGTTAGCTTTGTTACCACATAACACAAAAACCACAAAAGCACAATCAATGGGTGCCAAGAGAGATGTAATCTGTCCAAAACACAAAGCCAGATTCGGCACTGGCTACTCCGATGGAACGGATTCTTCAAAAAGCCACAGTGAGGTTGTCTGTCGGAAAACCGGCGAAAAGATGGCGTGCAATGTGTGTGTAAAGTATCTGTGAGTTGGTGGTGGGGAAGGGAACCCCGAGCCTCGTGGACACTAGGCAGGTGCTCAATCACTCGGCCCTCTCTACCTAGCACAACAGTTTGGGAAATGGTTTAACGTCCGTCCAGCATGGTGTCAGGGAACAAAGCGGGGGGAAGGATGTCTAAGCGAGCTGGGGAAGCATCTGCAGGAGGATGAGATGGACAGCTGTGAGGTAGGATAACATGGAGGAACAGACGACCATCTTCCTGGGAGAGCAGGGTGCTAGGCAGGCGCCTGGTGTAGATAAACCAGCACCCCGGGGACAGGTTGGTGTCTGCGGAGTAACGGATGAGGGGACAGAGCCTGTGCGCTGAGAAGAAGAAGCTGATAAAATAACAAGGCCTAAGGAACTTAACGTATAAGAGACTCAATAGGAAGTCATACAAGGGTTTGAGCCAAGTGTGTCACACAAAACCCTTCCAGTCTGAGAGTGGACGGTCTGGAGAAAGGCAGTAGTGGGTAGACGCCTAAGGGTGAAAGGATTACTTGTCACCTGGGTGAGAGATGGATGGAGTGGGCAAAAAACACTAACAGAACTGGAGGAGGAAATAGGTAGGAACAATGTTCCCGAGTGCTCAAAACAAGTGTGGGAGACAGTCAGGTGGTACACACACGAACATAATGCAAACGCTCAAACATGTAAGACGAATTTTAAAAAAAAAATCAAAAAATAAACTCCTGGGAGACTGACTGGATTGGAACAGAAACAAAAATAAATAAAAGCCTCTGTTTTGATTTTGGAGTTTTTGTTTGTTTCCTGGAGACAGGGTCCCATATAGCCCAGACTGGCCTTGAACTTACTGTCTAGCCAAGGCTGGTCCTGAACGCCTTACCCTCCTGGTTCAATGTCTGTCTTGAGGGCTCACCTTACAGGCATGCGCCACCACAGCCAGTGCATTTCGGTGTTGTAATAATGAAAGTTTGGGTGCTGAGTGATGCTCAGATGTGATGTGGAATACCAGTAAAAGGTAGGCTTCAGGGAAGGAGATCAGATTGCTCTGAGCGTGAGTATGCCATGCTTAAGTAAACAGTCAAAGGGTGGAAAACACTGGCCAGGCATAGAAAGACTTCAAGGCTGAAGAAGATCTAAGAGATAAGCATGTCCTTCGTGTATCTTGCTGTAAGAGCCTCTTCAAACGATGCTGTCATGTCAAACCACAGCTTCTGTTAATGACGAAAGCCTGCTTGCTCCCATCTCGTTAATGACCACCAACTAGGAATATCCCATGCCTCCAAGTCCAGGGAATGAATAATCACATACAAGCGAAACGAACAATTTACCTGGTGGAGAAGTTCCATGGGACGGATCCCCATAGTGCCCATAATGAGGGGGAGAAAGGCCCATTCCAGGCTGGGACTGAGAGTACGGGGGAGTCGCCACATAACCTTGTCGGCTCATTATGAAAATATCATTCCAAAGGATAGCTACCGCAGAAGAACCCTGCAAGGGTAAAAACAAGAAGCTGACAAGAGAATTTTAGATACTTAATGCTATTAAAAAATATAAACACTATCAAGAAACATTCAGGATGGCTTGAAAAACAGTAGAAGTATCCATCCGGGAAATATCTTCATTGTATACAGCGTTACGTTTCATGTTATTATCCTCTGGACACAGTTTATGACATCTCTTTGGGATTCAGGAGCATCATTTCAGCGGTCCCAGGAAAATTCTCAGGCACAGATCCGAATAGTAATTGCGAACCACTCTTGTCCCCGGGAAGCCTGAATTGCTTCCTACAGTCTCTCATTAGTATTCCTACAATTCTGTGTCTTGGTTTCCATGGTCACATTTTGAGACGACGCCATGCTGTTCAAGTGACTGGCCAGAATGACTAAAAGCCGTCTACAGCCAGATGTTTCATGACTTGGATCTTTCTGGTGCCCTTCTTAACTAGCCAATCTTAATCTGCAGTTAAGGAAAAGGCAGAGTCCACCGACTATAAGCTGAGACAGAAGCGATACCCGCCTCTATGACTCATAATTTGACAAGCCAGTGGCAGCTCCAACCATCGTGGTCAAAGATGCTAGGTAGGATTCTGACTTACGTGATGTCACACCTCAGATTCAAGCACCTATATTCAGTCAACAAATGTAACAGTCCCATTAAGTCTATTCAGAACCCAAATACCAAATAGTGGTACACATTTATGTTTCCAGGTTTTGAGAAAACCTACCTCGAGACAGCATTCCTCCGTGTAGCCCTGGGTGTCTTGGAACTAGCTCTGTAGACCAGGCTGTCCTCGAATTTATGGAGATCCACCTGCCTCTGCCTCCCTAATGCTGGGATTAAAGGTGTGTGCCACCACCTCCTGGCTTTCAAAAAACATTTGCAACAAGACATGGGGTGCTCAACATTCTCGGGGGGGGGGGAGTGGGTTTTCATCTCCTATCTGCCGATGTATAGCTTTGTGACCCAGGGCAAACTGAAGAGGCTCTCTGGGCCTCTGTTTTCTGTTTTAGAAAACGAAGTGTCCAAAAGCCATATTGGTTCTCTAGTTTCTTTCCAGTTTCTCCACCAGGCATTTGCGTGTGTCCTGTCATTTCTTGTTGCTTCTTTTTGAGATAAAGATTAACAATGCCTTCTAAGCCATGGGCTCTGTCTTTATTCTGGAAATGGCTTGCCACTCTAAAACGTGAAGGCCAAAATTCACGCTTTCGCTTTGTTTTCATATTAAAACTTAAGCTTCTGAGTGGCCACCAAGAAAAAGTATCATGAGGTCACTGTCTTCTTAACGGAGGGCAGAAAGGCAGACAAAGGTCTCCAGTCCACTGTGTTCCTGACAACACTTTCCCTCCTCCCACTGCTCCTTGAGAGACGTGGCAGCCTGCTTGGCCCTATCCAGCCCAGCCCCTTTCGAAGACCGCACCGGCACACCCACGCAGCAGCTGCGGGAGGAAAGCGGGGCAGCGATGCTCACAGCAAAGAACTGGAAGCAGCCCATCCCTCTTCCCTGGTCCTGGGAGGAATTCGCTTCCTCACCCTACTGTGCCACGTCAAACTTCCTCACCCAGATCACCAAGTTGCTGAAACCTGACTCAGCTGCAAGCGGGCGACATGGCAGAAAGCCACTTGGCACAGACCGGCCTCGGATCCAAACGTAGAGCGCTTGGATTCCACAAACACACCCTTCCCTGTCCACTGTCACCCGGGACAAGTTCGCTTTCCGCTCTAATGATGCCCCGAAGCCGAACGCTCTAGTTGCCATTTTCCCTCGGAATATTTCCTCGGGGAATCGGGGAGCCAAGTTGATGGGGAGTCGCGGTGCAGCGGCGTGCGGCCGCTCCGCACCCCAGCTGTGCCCCGAGCCCGCCATACCTGCGACTCCCCAACCTCCCCATCCCCCTCCCCGCGTCCTGCGCCCCGAGTCCCCGGTACCTGCTCTGCACGCTCCGCGCCCCGCGCCGCCGCCACCGAGTCGCTCTGGACTGTGAGTGCCACGTCAGGCGCCGGGCTGCGCGCGCGCTGGACCCGCTCGCTCCCGCGGCGCGCACTGGCGGGGGCGGGGCCGCGCCTCCCGCTGCGGCCTCCCGCCTCTTTCCGGGTCTTTTCCTCTCGGCTTTTCCTTCTCCGGGCCCCGCCTCCTCCAACTTGTCAAAGATCCTCCGGTTTCGTTCCGCCCCGAGCCTGTGGGAGGGACCCGAGCGAGCGAGTAGGGCGCGCTCTGGGTTCAACAGGTGGCTCTGAATAGCCGCCCTGTGCCCTGCGCGTCTCTTGCTGGAAGGGACGCGTGTCGGCGACTGCACGGTTGCAAGAGCAATCTGGCTCGTGTACAGACAATTTGATGACGTCTTCAAGCACTACAACAGAGGAAGGAAGGCCCAAGGCAGCCTGGTTAGGTGTGGAATGAGAGAGGAGGATGTCCATAACGTGAGACTTCACAACTGAGATGTCCTCAAGGAAGCAAAGGTGGCAGGACCTCTTGAGGGACGGATGGCATGTCTCACCCATAAACAGGAACTCGCACATGTCAAAGTACATAACTTTTAGTCGTCGTCGTCTGTCCCCCCCCCCCAAACAGTTGAGAAACACCTATTTTTGCCCTAAAATCATGACCATTAGACTAGTTTCCAACCATGTCTCACTATCAAAATAGAAACTATGAGTTCAGTCCGCAGTGGAGTTTGGAATAGCTTTACATTTTACTCAGTTTTATGAAATAAAAGCAGCTTGGTGATTTGCCTTCACTATGTGCCTTCTGAGTAATCAGAAAATAAAAAGCTCCCTAAAAACGTGACTAGTGGAAAGCTGAGTAACTTTTCTTATCGCCATCATAAAATTCTCTGACAGCCACAACTAAAAGGAGAAAATGTCTAGTCTGGTCCTCAGTTCAAAGGTGTAATCTCATCTTGGCGGTAGCTTGAGGCCCCTGGTCGCTTCGCATCCACAGTTATGAGGCAGAGAGCCAAGAATGCTTATGGGTGGCTCTTTCTACACAGTCCCAGATCCAAGCCCAGGGGATGATACCACCCACGACGGCTAGGTCTTCACATCTAAATGCATCTAGTCAAGATAGTCCCTCACAGGCTCGCCCGGGATCTTCCTACCTCAATTTTAGATACTATTAGAATTATCAGGAAAGTTAAGGAAACTGTATTCACTGTTTTTATCACTGATAAAGAAACAATTTAAAGGCTATTCATTTATGTTGGCTCATAGTCTCAGAAGTTTCATTTCTAAGTCATTTGCTATATTGAAATGAGAGTAGGGGTGGGGTGGGGAGCTGGCAGATAAAGCAGCTCATCTCAGAGAGGCTGGGAAGCAAAGGGGGAAGCGTGGAGGGTCTCAAGCAGGATACAGCCCTAGGCCATTCCTTCCTCTTGCCTATTTAAATAGGCTATTTTAGTGACTTTTCTATTGCTGGGATAGGACACCATGACCAAAGCCACTCAGAGAAGAAAGGGTTTATTGGGAATCTGCAGTTTCAGAGGATTAGAGTCCATGACCATTATGCTGGGGAACATGGTCCCAAGCGCACAAACATGGAGCTGGGGCAGTAGCTGAGAGCTTAGCCTGCTTAGCCTGCTGCCAAGGGCACACCTCTAAACAAGGCCACACCTCCTAATCCTCCCCATACAGTTCCACCAATGGGGAACCAAGTATTCAAATATCTGAACCTGTGGAGGACATTCTCTTCAAGGCACCACATTCCACCCCTGACCTACACAGGCCTGTAGCCATGTCATAAAGCAACATGCATTCAGTCCAACTTCAAACGCCCCGTCCCGCAGTCTTTCACAGTCTCTACTCGGTTTAAAAACTCAAAGTCCAAAACTTTTCTGAGACTCAAGATAATCTCTTAATTGGAACCTCCTGTAAAATCAAGTTACATACTTCCAAAACAAAATCACACAGAGTATACATTACCATTCTAAAAGGGAGAAATGGGGGCATAGTGAAGAAATAATGGACCAAAGTAAGATTGAAAACCAGGAGAGTAATCTCCATGAATCCCACCACTCCATGTCAGTGGTCAAAGGGTTTTGGCTCCGTCCTTCCAGCTGCGTTGACTGCAGTGCACTTTTCCCTCTCTCTTGGGCTATTTCTACTCCCCATGTGCAGCTCTCCCTGGCAGACCACGACTTCAAGCACCTATGCGTTCCGGGGTCTCCGGTGCAATCCAGATTTTACTTTCGCAGCTTTATGGGTTGGCGTCTCAGGACCTCCATGTGGGGACTTGCCTGCTACACCAGCCCTCTTAATTTTTGAGAAGGGAGGATTCCAAAACTCTATTACTCATATATCTTTCGTGACTTTAAATCCAGAACTGCATGGTCAGTTTTGCCAAGATTGGCTGCCTGCTTTCTGCTTGGGATGGAGTCTGCTCCCCCCCCCCCCCTTTTGAAATACATTTGCAGAAACCTTGTTGCTTTTTCTTTTTAACAGAAAAATCCCTCCGGTCTTTTCCTTTCACAAGATGAAGGATTAGCCAGTTGAAGTCTTGCCCTGAGGACACCACTGCCTTCTTACAATTTCAATGCAATCCTTTCCTAATCTCTTTCAGGACAAGCAAGGCTTGGCTCCAACATTAAACTTCCTGGTGCTCTTTTCCTCCTTAAACTGTGTACTTTGTATTTCTTCTGGCACACTTGTTCTTTTCCATTGTAAACATGCATAAGAGTGATAACTCATAACCACTTGACAGAACCGATATTGGCCTGTTTTGAAATCTCTTCTGAAAATGAAATTAGTCCTTTATTTTTCAATTTTGCCTTAAGCAAATTTTAGGACACAGGCAAATGGCAGCCATATTCTTTGCCAAGATATCACAAAAATGGTATCTAGTCAAGTTAATAATATTGTTTCCTCTCTGAAAACTCTTGAGCTGAGTCTTCATAACCTCTATGTCTTTTTGCACTACTGTGTTCAATGCTTCTACTAGGGTGGCCCTTTCAGCGCTGTCTGTAGCTCAACCACCCTTCTAGTCCAGAGTCCCAGGCTTCCACGTACCTTCTCCAAACAGCATGGCAGGTCTGTCACAGCAACAACCCACTTCCTAGTACCAAATTCTATCTTAGTTATTTTTTCTATTGCTGGAATAAGACACCATGACCAAAGCCACTTAGAGAAGAGAGGGTTTATTGAGAATTTGCAGTTTCAGAGGATTAGAGTCCATTGTGTTGGGGAGCATGGACTCAAGCATGCAGGCACGGAGCCGCGGCAGTAGCTGAGAGCTTACATCTAGAGCCATGAGCACAAGGCAGGGAGAGAGATCCTGGAAATGGCCCTAGTTTTTTGAAACCTCCAAGCCCGCTGCTGATGACACACCTCTAAACAAGGCCACACCTCCTAGTCAGTTCCCATACAGTTCCACCAGTGGGGAATCAAGTATTCAAATATTTGAGCCTATGGGCACCTTTCTCATTCAAACCACCACATAGGTCTCACCTTTGAATATTTCTGTCTCATCCCAATAGTGTCTGACTTGGGAGACCAGCCTGGACTGCCTAACAAAACCTGTCTGAAATAGGAGGAGGTTGGGAGGCAGAGGAAAAGGAAGAGAAGAGCAGAGGGAGGGAGAGAGACACAGAGAGAAGGAATTAAAATTTCACTGATGTTAGTGTCTGGACTATGATTATTGATGAGAAGTTATTTTCTTTTCAATAAATTCCTCAGATCTACTTCCACGATTACCTAGAAAAAATGGTTCAACACTATAATATTGTTCTAAATAAAAATTATTAGAAATTGGAATTTCAGAATATATTCTTGTGGCAGATACTTCTACTATTTTCAGGGTGTCTGTGTATGTGTGTGCATGCACATTCATCGTGTGTGTGTGTTTGTGTGTGTGCATGTATATATACCTTTAAGTAAGCAAGAAGACAAACTCATGTTATTCCTTAGACTCTGTCCACTTGTCTCTCCCTTTGGAATGAAAGCTGTGTCTTCTGTCAACACTTTGAAAACAGAGTCAATCCTTGTCAGCTACTAGCTACTAGCACAGACTTGGGGCTAATTATCCAGGTCACCACCTCAGGCCGATGTTAGCGAGCCGGAGGTGTATGGGGCCAGGATGCTCCATTTGGATCCGCTCAGTGGTCCACTGGTTCATGGGGAGCAGGTTGTCAGAGATTGTCTGATTTGCCTTAGAGCATTTGCCAGAAGCTCTATTCGCTAGCAGTTTTTGTCCTCCTGCTGTTTCTCCAACTTAACTGCAGTTTTTGTCTCTCTTCTCTTCTGCTATCTCTTGGCTACTGATAGGTATGGCAGTACTGAATTGAGGCAAGGTTATGGTGTCCTGTCATCTGAGTAGCATTTATCGCATCAAGAAGAAAATCATTAATGAGAAATAGTTGCCAAAATGACATCGTCTATGGTTTTAAAGCCACAGAAGGTATGTCATCCCTTAAACAAACATGCTCATCATCCTTCTCCTTGATTACACTTTCCTTCCGGGTGTTTGAGTGGTCAAAAGTAATCATTTTTACTTTCAAGGTCACTTAAGGATCCTCAGGGGTCAGTCCTGTGAGCCTGAGAGAGGTCTCTGGCCCCTCCAGCCTCTCTTTCACCAGGTGTCCGGTCTATGTGAGGACAAGCCAAAGGCCTTGCTTGACCAGTGCTTCATCTGGAAATGCTTCCTCTTTGTTCAGCCTCCACTTTGTAGACTGAATGAACATTGATTAAAGCTTCCCAAGTGGAGTCTTCCTGGCCTCCCTGACCAAGAGGACAGGTGACTCCCTACAGTTGCAGAATGTTTTGAGAGATTCCCCTTAGTTCCCTGGGACCTACTTGACTTTGGAGGTAAAGAGGGAAAACACTATCACTTTTAATTCCTCTGACCACATTAATGAAGCCTCTGAGTAGGGCTATTGGGCACCCAGAATCAGTTACACCAGCCTGGCACTTTTAACGACTCTGTAATATTCAGATAAAACTTGGGCAAAAATCAAGCACTTACATAAATTCTGAATCTTTAAGTCAGTCCTTACAACTGCTACAAAGCATAGAGCCATAACTCCAATGGTTAAAACAGAGATTTGACACCAATGTATTGCACTTTGACTTTTTGCAAATCCCTAAATAACTTTCTCTGACCTTTGTAACAGTCCCCCCCATTATAAAAAAAATCCGGTCATCTTATGAAATAACATAGCATTAATAAATGAACAATTGACAAGCTTAGGCATGATGGTTCACTGTAAGATGTCACAGCTGATGTCATGGCAGTTGTTTGACTTGGAGGATAGAGCTTTGCAAAACCACCTTAAAAAAAGAAAACTGAGCAAGCGGTGATGGCACACACCTTTAATCCCAACACTCAGGAGGCAGAGACAGGCGGATCTCTGTGAGTTTGAGGCCAGCCTGGTCTACAAAAGCTAGTTCCAGGAAGGCTCCAAAGCTACAGAGAAACCCTGTCTCAAAAAACCAAAAAAAAAAAAGCAAAAACAAAACAAAGAAAGAACCCAGACTGATAGATAGCAAGTTAATACTACTTGTGTACATACCATTAAGCTATGAGACTTGATAAGCCCCTGTGTAAACCTCATAGAAAACACTAGACAGCTTTTGTATGGTACATAGAGTGGCCTACCATACCAGTGCTGTGGGTTTTAAATAAAATACAAAAGGCACTTGCTCCTTTATAAAACTGAGCCTACTAGCTTACGTGATGCAGTAAACTCAGTGTTGAGTCCGGTGACTGCCTGGATTCAAAGCACCTGTTCTCCTTATAACTGGCATAGAATTGGCCAGATGAGCCTTATTATTTGTTGGATCATGCATTTGAAGGGGAGCTTGACAAGCTTTCCTTTTCGTCTTTAAAGATGATAAGGTTGTGGGTGAGTGGCAGTAAGCAATCAGCAACCAGGGAGCACCAAGCCATTAGAAGTATCTGTGTTTATCAATGTCTAACCCGAGATCCTGGCTAGTCTTAGGTGATCAGTTGCTTGAAAGCTTGTAATAACGTCTGCTACCTTTCCATCTGGCTAATGAGAAGGCAGTGTGACTATAGGTGAATCCAAATTCCTGCAAGCGAACCATCCCTGGAGATGTGGTGGGCAAGCTCGGGTTGTTTGTTTGCTTGCTTGCTTATTTGTCTCCTTCTGCCCAGCGTTTGAGAAGGCAGCTGAGTGGTGACTTCGGAGGTCTCTTGGAATCAGTTTGTTCCATCTGCAATGAGATGAAGGCAGGGTGGTAAAGACATCTTGGTTCCGAGTTGCGCTTTTCCCACCCTCATTCAGTCCCCCTGAACGGGCATGTCCGGTTTGTCATAAGGGAGCGGCTTATACAGTTGCTCCTTCCCTGGGAGAGGCCCAAGGAAGTAGTGGGATTTCCACACCTTACGTAGGACTCGGTGCCCTTCAATCTCCAGGTTGCCTCGTTTAGTAAGCCATGTGAGCGCTAAGCCGACGTTCAGTTTGTGGGTTCCGTTTCTCTAGAGAACCCTGACTAACATACTAGGTTTCGATGCATTTGCTGTGTTTAACACGATGGGACTGTATCCTGTACAACCAAGCCCACACCAGCCCCTTCCTGGGAGTTGGCTTTCTGCTCTTTTGGGGACAGATTTTTTTTTTCAGGATTTCAGCTTCTAAAATGACAGTGTTTAAGTTTTTTTTTTTCTTTCTAGGTGTGATTTTAGATGTTAGAAACAGTGGTGATACTTAGGGATTTTAACCATTTAAGACTATGATGTTCAGGAGGGTTGGTTATTTTAGTGGCTGTGATGAGTTCTGGGGTTTCACTATGTCTCAGTTTGCCTAAAAAAATTCCCCATGGACTTATTTTCCCTAGGTATAAGAGACAGGTTGTATGATCACAGCATAAAGCTGTTAGGGACAATTTGGTGGGTCTGTACTTTATTCTAACTTCTGCTAACGTCTCACAATACATAATTTCTGTTAGCTAATATTTGTATAACAGAGTTCTCACCTTAGCATAACCTTTCCCCGTCAATCTAGGTGGTATTTCAGTCAGCTATGCCTTGGCCTGAGTTATAGTTCTCAATACGTAGAAAAGTGCCTGGCAGCTAATCAGCAAGGGCACTGAGATAGGTGGAGAATTAGATTAATCCATGGAATACGTGCCCAAAATAGCATCTGTATAGTCCTCCGCTAGCCAGTCTACACAGTGGTCTGAGCAGGCGCCAAGAGTGTTCGGGGACAAATTGAGCACTGAGTGTCTGGTTCTTAAAAAATGCTAATGTTGAAAATGTCACCTGGTAAGGTGTGAAAATTTCTAACAATGAGCTGTAATTGCCAACTACATGAAAAAAAATCCCTTTCATTAGTGCTATTTAAAGATGGATATGCCAAGTTTGTGCCTGAATGTTTGTCGCTGGAGATGATATTAACAATGTTGCTTGGGCTTTGAGGAACAACTTTTGGCATAGCGTGATTTCACTTTTAAATTTTCACTCATTTTCACTCCACCTTTTCCTGCGATCATACAAAAAGCAAGACAACTGTGTTGCATTAGTGGGCGCGTTAACAGAAGAACTTAACAAACAGAAGGTAAGATGTCAAAGCAACACATCAGGTACCACAAGCAGGAAACAGTCCAATCTCACAACCAAAGTAAATGCCGCAGTTGTCAAATTGTATACATATATGCTATATTTGCACAGGGGGCTCTGACTATATAATTTACACTTTTTGGTATTAAAATAAGAAATAGTTCAGATTCAACACAAAATCAGGTTATTAATATTCGTCAAATTTAGGAATGTGTAAGTCTTTAAACAATCTCTTTAAAATGCAGCTAAGAACAGGACAGTAACATTAAACTTCTTTGCATGTCTTCAAACTTTCTTGAACATTCAAATGAGAAGTGAATAGAATTCATTGGCATTTGAAGCATTTAGAAAGTTGCAATGACCGTCAGTACTGACAAGTGATGGAGGACTCTCATTGGCTCATAAAGAAACTGCCTGGCCCATTTGATTGGCCAGCCCTTAGGTGGGTGGAGTAGACAGAACAGGAAGAAGGAAGTGAGGTAGATGGCTCAGTCAGATGCTACGACTCTCCTAAGTTAGACAGACTGCCATGCCTCTGCTCAGGGAGAGAGATGTGATGGAACCAGCCACCAGGACAGACATGCTGAATCTTTCCCGGTAAGACACCCCTCGTGGTGTTACACAGATTATTAGATATGGGTTAGTCAAGATGTGAGTAAGAGGCTGAAACAAATGAGCCAGGCAGTATTTAAATGAATACAGTTTGTGTGTTGTTATTTCTGGGGCTAAGCTAGTCAGGCGGCCAGGAGCAGGGCGGGAACGCAGCCTGCAGCTCCTCACTACAGACAAGGAGCTTGATATCTTGGTTAAGTTTTACTAAAACAAGAGAAGAATTGACGTGTCTTTTCAAAAGCTTGAGTGATACCTGAGGTTTAGATTTTAAATTTGGTGACATATCTTTGCAATGTCTTGACATGTGAGATAGATCTTTTGCTGAATCTGTCATTTTCAGTGTGAGAAAAAGTATTTTCTGTGTTAAAGTAAAATAAAATATAAAGAAATTTAAATTTGATTAAAAATTTAAAAAGTCAAAATTTACCAAGACAATTTTCTTGATAAATTCTTTCTATGAAAAATACTTACTGAAGACAAAAGAAAGGCAAAAGTCCCCATGAAAGTATTTTTTAATAAAATATCAGTAGATTTCAGTGCTAAGAAATCATAATTGTGACTACTCTCAATGTAAAGTTATTTTTATCTTATAACGATGGAGAGAATGTTTTCATATTAGAATATTAGGTCTGCAAGATAAAGATCAATTAAAGCTATTGCAATTTGCAAACACATTCGAAATATTTAAGCATATAAACATTTAAATATTGTAAGCAATTTTAGGAGATTCATAAAAATAATAACAATAAGGAAACTAAGAAATACATGAGAGATTATGCATACTAAGAAACTGATCCAAATTTGTGCAGCTATAATGAGAACAATTATTCTGTCCCTATCTCCTCATTGTCTATATTGATTGAGCTCTTTACAATAAAGATACAATTTACACATAGCAAAGTCACCACTCACACTTCAGTTTCTTACATAACTGTATTCGTACGGCAGCATCAATTAGGTCTGCCTTTCTCCCTCCCCTCTCTCCTCCCCTCCATTTCTCTCTCTCCCTCGTGCCCCGTCCTCCTCCCCCCCCCATGCTATCTACACACTCCTACTCAACTATGACTTCTCTTGGCCATAGTCCCCGAACAACCTTCTCCTTACCACTTATGAGAGCACTCTTTGTTTTCCCCATTAAAATAATAGACATTTTAACATATTGGTGCAGGCTGTCCCTTTTCGTTTTACCAGACTTGACCTGGAAACTCTGATGGACTCTTGCTTTGTTCCTATTTTGATGACTTATGGGGCGGGGGGGGTCTGTCTTTGGGCCTATATCACTGTATAGAAGTCTGAGGATACAGCAGCTGAGGATACAGCACGATGGGGAGTGATGACAGCGACCAGCCTCCGGACTTTTCAGTTCTGGGTCCTCTTTTCAATGGCCTTGCAACTCAGTGTAAACAGCCACAGCTAGAAAGTAACTGCATCTCAAGATCCTATTTGAATGGCCATATTTCCAGGGGATCTAGGGATAATAATTTAAAAATGGCATGAGTGAATATCATAAATGATTAATATGCTGATATGCAAAAAACCAAAACAATTCAGAAATTTTCTATGTATGATGCTTACATTAATAATTAATATAAAGGTCTTGGATGTCCTTAGTTTAGCCTAGATGTGACTGTGAAAGTTTATCTTGTCATCCACTTGATTGGATTGAAAAACATCTAGAAGATTAATAGAGCACATTTCTGGGTAGCTGTGATTTCCAGATATGATTAGATCACGAGAGCTCTTATGTAAGGAAGACACTAACCTCTTGAATTTATAACATGGTGGCATTTTTGGGGAGGTGGTGATAGGTAGAAACTGGAACCTAGCTGGAAGCATAGGTCCCTGGGGATGGGTCTGTCTTTGGTCCCATATCTTGTTCTGGGCTCTTCCTGCATTTTTCCTTTTCTCTACTTCCTTGCTCACACGAAATACGTACTTCTTTTCTGCCATACCCCCGCTGATATGATAGATTGACAACTTGGAAACCATGTGTCCAAATAAATCCTTCCTCTCTTAGGTTGTTTCTGCTAGGTGTTTTGCTGACATAGTTAGAAATAAGTTTGATGTCTCAAAGAAAGAGACCACCACTCCAACTGCTCCAACTGAAGTGTCTGAACAAGGCCAGCTTGACTCATGGTCAAGAGGCTGTGCTGTTCTAGGAAGCACAGAGACACAGAAAGTGTCCTTGGTATTTATTCTAACTCAGGTGGTGACTATGTCTTTTCCCCATTGACTGGGCTCTAACCTCACAGTCTTATTCTTCATAGGGTAGTCTTGTTTGTTTGCTTATTTGTTTTGTTTGTTTCAAGACAGGGTTTCTTTGTGTATCCCTGGCTTTCCTGGAACTTCCTCTGTAGATAAAGCTGGCCTTAAACTCAAAGATCTACCTGCCTCTGCCTCCCAAGTTCCACAGGGTAATCATAGAAGAACTGATACATAGGAAATGAAGGAGAAAGAGAAAATGAGTAAACAGTCCAGGACATTCTGGATTTCAGGAGGGAGATTTTGTGTAAACAAAAGTTTTTACTGGGTGGTTGTAGGGACTAGAATAAAAGTCATTTGTGTGAAAGTCCTGCAAGGTAGAAAAGATAAAAAAATATTTTAATTCCTTGTCCTACACACAAGTTTATACTAGCTGATGGAAAAGACAAATATTTAGTATTTCTTAACGATAGTAATGACACCAGTAATTAATGAAAATCTCATTTCATCAAGATTTATATATAAATGACTAAAATGCCCTCACTCATTCAGCATTTCAAACTTCTAGCTGTAGGTCTCTGTGGTGTTTTGAATAGGTATGGCCCCTATAAACTAATGTGTTTGAATGCTTTGTTGGTCCATATGGAGTAGCATAATTAGGAAGTATGGTCTTATTGAAGTAGGTGTGGCTTTTTTGGAGGAAGTGTGTCACTGTGGGGGCAGGCTTTGAAGTCTCATATGCTCAAGCTTATGCCCAGTGTGGTAACAGTTCACTTCCTGTTGCTAGCAGATCAAGATATAGAAGAACCCTCAGCTACCTCTCCAGTACCACATCTGCTGCATGCTACCATGCTTCCTGCCATGCTGATAATGGAACTAAACCTCTGAAACTGTAAGCCAGTACTAATTAAATGTTTTCCTTTGTAAGAGTTACCATTGTCGTGGTGCCTCTTCACAGCAATAAAAGCCCTAAGACAGTCTCCCTCCTCATATGCCATGGCCACCTGAGACAGACCTAATCCTCCCACTGAAGTATTTAACCAAAGGTCCCAAAACCCAAAGCTTAGGGTGTTGGTACCTGAAGCCCAGACCAACAGTTTCCTTTTGAGCAATTAGTCTCATGCTTTGAGACTCTGAAGCCAAAGCTTTTTCACTTTCAAAAGTTAGAGATTTAAAAGTTCAGCTATGAGCCTTAATGTCAACATTGTCTACCCAATGGAGTAGAAGGACCCATAGCTAGCTGTTTGTGATCTACCCTATAGAAAGCAGAAGACAACATCTAGAGACGTAAGCGAATGAACTCAACTTCTAGCTCTAGAGGCCAAGTTTTAATAAAATTTTATAAATCTTGCCTTCTGATTGATATATGGATATATCCATGAACTTTGAAAGATTTTAGATAGTTCTAATTTTTTACTGACATCTTAACATAAGGAGTTGTCAGTGGTAGAGTCTTTATCCACAAGATCAAAATGAACATCAAGTTTCCATATAGTTTTTACATCAACTTGGAGAGAAATAAGCCTCATGTGACAAAAATAAATGAATTAAAATAAAATCATGGATGGTGATACCTCCATCAGTTCTTTCATTGTTTAGGATTGTTTTGTCTATGTTGCTTTTTTTATGCTTCCAAATGAAATTTAAGATTGTTTTCAAGTTTTATTAAGAATTGAATAGGAGTTTTCATTGGGATTGCACTGAATCTGTAGATTGTTTTTGGTAGGGTGGCCATTTTTATAATATTAATCCTACCAATTCGTGAATATGGAAGGTCTTCTCATCTTCAGGTACCTTATTGACCTTCTTTCTTCAGGATCTTAAAATTATTGGTTTGATGTTTTTCTAGTTTTGATGTGAGGGTAATTCTGGCTTCATAGAAAGAGGAAGTATTCCTTCCTTTCCTATTTTGTGGGATTATTTGAGGAGTATTAGCATTAGTTATCCTTGGGCAGTTTGGCAGAAATCTGCACTTCTTCCATTTGGTCCTGGGCTTTTTTTTAAAATTTGAGATATTTTAAATTACTGATTTTATTCCCTTAGTTGTTGTGGATCTGTTTAAATTATTTACTTCATCTTGATTTAATTTTGGTAAGTCATATATCTAGAAATGCATACATTAAAAAAAAATTTTCCAGTTTGGTGGTGGTGGGGGTGCAGATTTGTAAAGTAGGTGTTTATGAGTCTCTGGATTTCCTTAATGTCTGTTGTAATGTTTCCTTTTTCATCTTTAATTTTATTAAGTTGGGTCTTCATGCTTTCTTTTGGTTAAACAAATAATGTAAAGAATCAGTAAACAAACAGTTGGTTCTTGGAAAAGACTGAGATACTTTTTAAAGGTGGGAAAGAAAGAACGGAGAGACAGCTCTGCAGTACAGAGCCCTGGCAGAGGGCCTGGGCCATTTACTAGAATCCAGTGGATCTGACACCCTCTTTGGACATCCACAGGCACCAAGGTTGGACATGTTGCCCACGCATGCATGCAGGTAAAAGCACATAAAATAAATGTGTATTTTAAAACATGTAAAATACTGTGTGAAGTTATAGCAAAACTGCATAGAAACGGGGAAGTATGAATAGCATTTGCTGTATGTGCTTGGTATACTTACGAGTGAGCAGGTGCTGGGATGTGAAGGGTATGTTCATGTGAACACAGTTTTTTGAAGAGCCCAGAAGAGGACATTGGATGCTTTGGAACTGAAGTTTTACATGATTATTAGCCACCAAATGTGTGCGCAGAATTAATCCCAGAACCTATGCAAGAGCAATAGGTGGTTTTGGCTCATAAGGCAGCTCTTCAGCCCTGTATCATTTATTAGAAGGAGAATAAGAGAAAGAGAACGCATGGTGCAAATTAGTCAGGTCTGAGAAGTAAAAAGCAAATCATTTCACTTATTACACACTTATCCAAGGCAGTTGTTTATTCATCTTTCCCAAACTCTATTCTACATTTCATGTCATGTGTTCCTTTGGCTTCTATATGAAACGTTTAATTTATATTGAATACATTTGGTAATTTCATATTCCACAATGTCTGCCCTCTATCTAGTTTCATGTATTTATTTACTTAAGTAAATGTCTGACTGTGCATATGTGTTTGCATTTGTGTGAAGGCTAGAATTTGACAACCAGGTGTCTTTATTCCTTAAGTGTTGTGCACCTTATTTTTTGAGGCAGAGTCTCTGACTGACTCAGGAGCTCACCAAATTGGCAAGCAAGTCTGGTCAACAAGGACTCCTCCTCCTCCTGCCTTTGTCTGCCCAGAGCTGGGATTATTGCCACGTGCTGCCGCACCTGGCTCTTTTACATGTATCCTAGAGATCAAACTCGGGTCTTCAAGTTTGCATCGCAAGCGCTTTGCTGGCTGACCTAACTCCTACTTTCAGTGACAGATGCAAGGAGACCCCATAACACAATTAGAGGCGGAGTTTTTTGCCAGTACCGCTAGCTCCCAAATAACCCACAGAGACTTATTAATTATAAATGCTTGGTCGATAGCCTAGACTTTTTTTTTTAACTAGCTCTTATAACTTAAATGAACTCAATTCTATTAATCTATGTTCTGCCCCGAGGCTCATTTACCTCATCTATGTGTTTTTGTGTTGTTTCTTCCAAGTCTGACTGGTGACTCCTAAGAATCCTCCTCCTTCTTCCCAGTATTCTCTTAGTCTGGTTCTCCCGCCTAACCTTATCCTGCCTAGCTACAGGCCAGTCAGCTTCTTTATTCAACCAATCACAGTGATATATAGTCACACAGTGTAAAGGAGTAACCCCCCACGCAATAATCACTATTCGCTAGCTGTTCATCCAGGAACAAAGGAGGAAGAGGCAATTATGGTAGTAGCTCTAAGTACCTCCTGAAGCAAGGGGACGGATTCTCCAGCCCAGCATTGTTGAGATTAGTGTTCATCTGCCCTGCCTGTCAATACAGTGGCCAATTATATGTTTCCACATCAAAACATCCTATTAACAATGTGTTCTGCCAATCTTTCATGAGGAACGTTGTTACTTGGATGCTATGCTGAACTCATTTTATTTCCCAAAGATTGATGTATACAGTTGCCTTTCCATTAATACTGTGATGAGAGTATCTTATCATGCTATAACTCTCAACTGTCTTTGAATGCTTTGCAGCTCTGAAATCATGTTATTTTGTGATTTGGAGCATCCACTAAACTAGGGGCCATCTATTAGCTTTCGACTTGCCTCCTAAAGGTGACTGATAATCTTTAAAGATTAATAGCTTGAGGGTTCCTTAAGCATGACAGTTCTGTAAAGAAACCAAAGGGTTTGTATTTCAAACAAATGGCTCTATTAACTAGACCTCATGTTCTGCCTTGATGAGCATGAAACAAAGCATTTCACATTGTCCTAACATCTGGATTTCGTTTATTAATAAAGCAGGATACAACAGATGGGGGGCGGGGCGGGGATGAAGTGAAATCATTTTTATGACCGCTATCTGGTCTTGCTTTTAGACTGAAAATTGCCTTCTCTGTTTAAGTCGGTCTCTGCCATGTTTGACTTTTAAGAAAAGTGCGTGTTTCGTTGGGAACAAGTCACAGTGACATAATCAATGACGTCATCTACCTTTTCCTTCCCTGTGACTACGAATGAAACAAATCAAAACAAAAACAAAAGAAACTCGCTTAGTGGAAAACGTTGGAATAAGAGGAAATGTAATCTTGGTTGAAATTTCTCTGCGGTGACTGATGGATTTAAAAATTTAAATTACATGCATTTGTTAAAATATTGGATTTCTCAAAAAATAGAATATACGTGGTCTAGATGCTAAAACTTTTCAAGTTGTTCATCTAAATTTGATGATTTTAGATCTTTAAAAATGTATTCCTAAGTTGGATCTCAGACCAATGTATTTGAAACATTTCTCATCTGATTAACATTTTTCCTGTGATGCTAACATTAGGCTTCATTGTTTATCAACTTGTACAAAGTTTTACACATATTAATGTATGACTTTTCAAGAAAATATTTCCATCTCTCCCCTCCTTTCCTTCCTCTCTGAGTTTTGAAAGAGAGTCACTGTAAAGAGCCCAGGCTGCGTTTTGGACTTGCAATCCTGTTGCCTCTGTCTCCTGAGTGTTGGGATTACAGGCATGTGTCAACAGTAAATGGGGACAACACATTACAAAAAATTCTACAACTCATCAAACAAATGCAGACAGATGATCTTTTCAAATGTTACTCTAATGTTTGGAAAAATAAATCTACCTTTTAGTTTGGTTTAAAATGGCAGGGTTGCCGGGTGGTGCCACATGCCTGTAATCCCAGCACCCAGGTGGCAGAGGCAGGTGGATCTCTGTAAGTATGAGGTTAACCTGGTCTGCAGAATGAGTTCTGGACAGTCATGGTTACATAAAGAAACCCTGTCTCAAAAAACCGAAAATGAAACCAAACCAAAATAAACAAAAAAAAACCCAACGGCTTTTTTAAAAAGATATTTAAATGATTGCAGAGTAGGGTATTTTCATATTGGCTGGCCGTGCCCCCAGTAACCCTAGCCATGGCTAGTACAATCACACAAAACCATTGTCTCGCTACAAAATGACAAGAGCTCCAGAAGTTACACTTTGAATCACAGATACTTTTTGTCTCGGGCTCAGAGCTCTTAAATGCTCCCGTAGTTACCCAAGTTAGAAAGAAGGACGAAAAGAACATTATCCTCTCCAACAATTAAAGCTAGGCCTAGCCAAATGCTGGAAAACAAAATTCAGGAAAATCCCCTGAATGTGTTGCCAGGGAAATGGCCTAGCTGACCTCTGTGTAACTTTTTGCAAAGCCGATGTATCCCCCAGGGCTCTAGAGTCTGGCTTCCTTTCTCAGTGGCTCCACTGTGACTTCAGGGGACATACTTGAGCTGGATGTTTTCCTCTTTATAAACCGTCTCCCTGGAGGTGTTTAGCAATGACACTCAAGTCTAGAGGCTTGGTTCTTAAAAGCCTTCCAGGACCGGAAAGAGAAAATTATCAAAGAGATTAAAAAGTATTTTTTTTCCTTTAGTTACTGGCCAGTAAAAACTGAAATCTAAAAGTAAAGCCAACACTGTTCCAATTGGTTAATGTGTATCTGCTTTTATTGCGTTTCTGCTTAGCACTTTATGTTGAATTTACTGGCACGCTCTACTGATGAAGACTCTCAAAGCCTGGGCTGAACACTCCTGGCTGTCCTGAGACTACCAGGAAATCTTATCTGTGTGAAAGGCAGCAAAGAGAATCTCCCATGTCCGGATCTGCTTTAGCAGCGGAACATGAAAACTTAAGATTCTTACAAACCCTTCAGGACTGGAAAGAGACAATTGTCAAAGAGATAAGAATTATGTTTCTCTTTAGTTCCTGGCCAGGAATAATTGAAGCCTAAAATTAAAGCCAACATTGGTCTAATATAAGAAGGCAGTTGATTTAGCGGCAAGTATTTGAACGTTCCCTGCATCTCTCCAAGGCAGGAGCTCAAAGCTGAGCTGTTTTCATCCAGCATATTTCATAGTTCCCTCCTGGAGTCTGATGGCATTTTTGGCTCCTTGGTGGTCCTTGAGCAGTGCCTGCCACAGTGAACGGTGTTATTCTTTTGGTTGGCCCCTTAAGGGGCAAGTCACGCCCACTCCCTAACCCCTCTCGCCATCTTGAATCTCTTCTCTTTCCCTGTCCTTTGGCGTGTGGATGTGTGTCTCTCTATCTCTCTGTCCCTCTCTCTCTGTCCCTCTCTCTCTGTCTCTGTCTCTGTCTGTCTCTCTCTCTCTCTCTCTCTCTCTCTCTCTCTCTCTCTCTCTCTCTCTCTCTCTCTCTCTCTCTCTCTCTCTCTCTCCTCTAAGTAATAAATATCCAGTTCTATGCCTGCCTACTGTCTCTGCCTTGGGACTGGCTGCTCCCAGAGTCCGCTGCCTGTCTACAGCTGCCACCTGGGACTTTATAACATTTTTAAAAAGAACAACAAACGGGATACTCTGTGATACAGTTTTCATCTGACACATTCTAACACAAACTCTTTGTCTTAACTGTGGCTCTTTCTGTAAGGAAATTAAGGTCTGTGGGTGGTTTGTCACAGTTGTTCTTCATGGTGGTGGTTTATTTCTCTGTGGTAGAGACCCAAACATTAAACAAAAGTATACAAATTATAAATTTAGGGATGGGAAGGAATGTTTACAAGGAGAAAAACACCAAAGGAGCAAGTTTGAAAAAAAAGATGATAAATATTGCAAATGTACACCATGCTACAAAAATATACAAAATCCAAGCAAAGGAAAGGTTATACAGTACCCATTTGGCATACTTCCCCTTCCGTGACCGTTGATGGATGGCATAATCTTTTTATATGATTATAATTTTGTTATTGCTTAAGGGTCTTGATCTGGTTCATTTTAACCAGTTTAACCATTTTAATTATTCAGTTAAAGAATCAAAAGGCAAAACGCTGAGGAAAAATTCTGAGGCCCAACAGGTAAGTGGCAGGGAGACTCTCAAACACAGCAAATAGACTCAGCCAATGAAGAAAGGCCGACTTGGTGTGTGAGGAGCACTCTCTTCATGGCCTGTGGATGGCTGCCTCCTCCAGACGTGTTCACAAGAAACACATAAACACAGCAGGTACACAGAGAGAAAGACCTTCCAGAAAGTAGAGGGGGGAGATTAGGGGGCCCTAAAATCCAGTCTCTCCTCTAGGACTGGGGTTTTTAAGGATCTTTGAGGGGTGTCTCCCTAATTTCTGTTACCTAGTTTGAACAAGGACAGGGTGACTGAAAGGCCCATAACTTTGATATTAACATGTTCTGATCCTGCCTGGAACTTGCAGGGCCAGTCTGTCATCGGCAGGGGTGCGGTGGGATGGGGGAAGGGGGACTTTATTTTAAAGTTTAAGCTTCCAGGCGTCTGTCTCAGAAGGGTGAAGAAGTCAGCCATCTTGGAAAATCGCCATCTTTGATTTATGTATCCTTTCTCTGTCTGCCTATCAGAGAATTCGTCTAACTCCTAATCCCTTAGTTTTGTAACAAATTTCATTAACTTTAAGCAAGATTAATCAGAATCAGTTATTCATTATTGATAATCGCATGCACACAAAACAAGAATTATCCTAACAGTCCTGCAGGCTTGTGCCCATAAAGTCACGAGACCTTTTTATTTGTCAAATCCTCATTTAAAAATTAGTCTTTCCATGATAGTTTCTGTTTGGAAATTGGAGGCATTTTCCTTGACCAGTTTCTGTTACTTCATACATCCATCTCCATGTCTCCCTTCCACTGCCCAGGTACTTAGTGTCAAATGGGCGGACGCACACTTACCTCTGCCTTTGCCTGTAGTATTTCCACATCAAGTGAGTTGGCACAGGGCATGGGAAGATTGTGCCTGGAAGCCACCATTCCTTCTCTGGACAGTTGACAATAACTTTACATATATGCGATTGCCAAGCCAAACAGAGAGTAAAGAAATCCCCAGCGTCTTCCTCCTAGTTAAATTCCAGTGACATTCCTGCCACATCAGTATCACACTAGAGGAGAAATTAGAGTTAGTGTCACCCCAATCCATTTATGTGTTTTTATTTTGGCGATTTCACAAGGGCATACAAATATGCAAACATACTGGTCTTTCTTCCTAGGCCTCAGGGGTGTTCTGGATGTAAAGTCTTTGGGGCTTCACCTTCATCAGCTTCCTGTTGTGTTGTTCTCCGGTGGAAGGTTTAAACTAGAGAGCTTCAGCTACACCAGGCTCCACTTAGTCATGTATAGACCCTGCCTCCTTCCACTCCTACTGCTTCCCAAATGACTGTCTCCTTGTCGTTCATCTCAGCCCACGGAGATGTTCTTGTTATCCGATGTTCTTGAGTCTTATGTCTATCATTCCCATCACATAACCCTGCTTTACCCTACTTCAGTTCCTTGTGAGCTCTTACTTCTCTCAAAATGATTTCACTTATTTTTCAGATTTCTCCAGAAAGATTTCTCCCTAAGAGAGTGGGAAACTTTTCCTTGTGCCTCACTGAAATATCACCAAAAGAGCATCTGATAGTCATTCCTTCAAATAACCTTTTGAATGAGTGGGCAAACTATGAACATAGATATCTTATATCTTTTTAACTACCTCAACAGTTTTACTTCATTGCTTAAATCTCCAACTCTAGTCCTCCTCCCCACTGGGTGGGTGGGTAGATAATTCAACTACAGGTGAAGCCCAGATGTTATGGAGTGAACACTTATGCCCCCTTCAAATACATATGCTGTGATGGTACTTAGTGGTAGGGACTCAGAAAGACAATTAGATCCTGGGGATGGAGCCCTCATCAATGAGATTAATGCCCTTGTAGAAGATAGTCACAATGGAGGTGAACTTCAATTCAAAATGTATGGAGGAGTTGGACTCCTCCAAGCCACGAAGAAAGTTCTTATCATACACAAAATCTCATAGTACTTTGATCTCAGATTTCCAACCCTCAAGAACTTTGGGAGATAAATGTCTGAGTTAAAATCACCCCATCTATTTTATTCTTCTATAGCACTCGAAACAGACAGAGACACCAGGATTTGCAAAGCTCTTGTGGTTCTACGGAGTTTAGGTGGCTTGTCCCTTGCTCTCTCTGAAGTCACTGATGTAGCTATGGCATTGGTTAGCAGTATTTATCTATCTTCAGCTTTCATGACATTCGTATGGCAGGGGATGGAGTCCAGTATCTTCCTGGGACCTGTTTTTTATCTCCATGTCATCAGCATAGTGGAGACTGCTTCCTGAGAGGCCCACAGACCATTCTTAGGGCCAGGCCTTTATCACTCATCTCAATGACATTCTCCTCTCTTTCCTCCTGGTCTGGAATACTTTACACACTTATTTCATGGAGGGTTAGGCTTTCCAAAACCAACACAATGATTTCCATCTTCTGTTCCATCTCAACAAGGGAAATAGCAAGACACTGACCACTGGGCTGAGAATAGCAAGAAATGTAAAATCTGGATAATAAACACAATTGTCACAGTCTGAAAGTGTTTTATATTTTTTCGTGTATTGAAAAGACATGAACTTTCATCTGTTATCTGTGTGTATCACTCTTCTAAAAAGGTTTATTTATTATTTATGTGTGTGTGTGTACAGAATGTGTGTGAAGGTGTCTGTGGAGACAGAGTGGAAATGGAGTCACAGGTAGTTGTGAGCCATCTGATTAGGTGCTGGGAACTGAACATGGTCGTCTGTAATAGAAATAAGTGATCCTGACTTGGGAGCCATCTCCCCTGCTTCTGTATCCATCACTCCTATCATTGAATTAAAGCTCCCTGAGTTTTATTTATTTATTTATTTATTTATTTATTTATTTATTTATTATGTATACAATATTCTGTCTGTGTGCATGTCTGCAGGCCAGAATCGGGCACCAGACCTCGTTACAGATGGTTGTGAGCCACCATGTGGTTGCTGGGAATTGAACTCAGGACCTTTGGAAGAGCAGGCAAAGCTCTTAACCTCTGAGCCATTTCTCCAGTCCCTCCCTGAGTTTTTTTATGTAGAAATTTTATTCCCACCCCCCATGCTTCAGAATGTGATTATATTTGGAAGTTGATCTTTAAAATGTAATTAATTGACATGAATAATTAGGGTGTGCCTTATCCAAAATGACTGGTCTCCTCCTCCTTATAAGAGGAGTTTGGGACAAAGACGAGGAAGACGGTGTTGTGATTTGAATGTAAGCTGCCCCTCTCTCCGATCCTGCGCACATGAACACTTGGCTCCCCGCTGGTGACTCTGGAGGAAGTGGGTCGATGGGGGCGGTCCTTGAGGCTTTGTAACCTGACCTCACTTCCTATCTGTTCCCTACACGGGAACACAGTAGGACCAGCTGCCCCTGCCCCCTCCCCTTGCTTTGCCTTCCCCTTGGTGATGAGTCAGAGCTCTTCTTAAGCTGGGATACAGAATGGAATTCTTTCCTTGAATTGATTATTGTCAAGTTCCTGGCCATATCAATAAGAAAAGTAACCAACCTATGCTGTGGAGATCGAGTGGAGAGCCATCTACAAGCCAAGGGAAACACTCAGAACTGTCTCCAACGGCACTCTTGACCCCAGAACCCGCCTGCACCCGTTACTTTTGCTTGACAGAGGTGACACAAGGGAGGAAGGACTTCCGTTGGCTGGAGAGGAGAGTTTGGTTTGGGCTCCCCCCACATGAATTAGGTAAGTAACAAAAAGCGTTGGGCAGAGCCAGAAAAGAATGTGCTCTTCAAGGCCACCCTCGGTGACCCACCTTTGCTAGGTTAGGCCACAGTCACAAAAATTCCACAACCTCTAAAAGTGGTGCCACCAGCTGGGGACCAAGTGTTCAAGCACAAGATATACAAACCGTGACAATGATTTTGCTGTGTTTAAGTCCAGCAGTCTGTGGACTTTGCCTGGTGTTGGCAGCCCCGACACTCATGCATGCGCTAATGCTCAAAGACTGAGAAAGGCCCCAGTTCTGAGCTCTCTGTGGAAGCAGTTGTTGCTGGTGAGCATGCCCCATGCTCCGGGACCCTCATGATAGCGGTTCTTCCGCATACCACTGTCAGCCTCAGAAGAAAGGTCGGGTGAATGCGCGAAAATGCCTCACGGAAGGCCCGGAGGGCCCCCGTCTCTCACTGTTCTTCTGTCGTCCCCCAGTCTGCACCTGCTCCGATGGCATTTCCATAGCATGCCTTCCAAGAGAAGACATAAATATTCAAGGCCCACCAGCCCCTGGTAGGTCAGCAGGTGATGATGAATCCGTGACCCTCTGACAGAAATATAATGGCGCGTGTTTGCGGGTGACCGCACAAATGTTTAGCTATTGTGTTGTTTATCAAAACAGTGTGTGTTTTGATGCTTTTGGCAGCTGATGACTGCCGGGAGAGGAAGAGTCGGTTTTCATCAGGGGATGCTCACCGAGGAGACCTATAGTCCAGTAGATTGTCCTTCACCTACACACACACACACACACACACACACACACACACACACGCACGCACGCACGCACACACGCACGCACACACGCACACTGGCAGCACAAGAGGACTCAGTTTAACAGATGACCACAATCAGCGGTGGTGGGAATAGGGAAAGAATTGGAAGGGAAGGGGAATAGAGGATAGACTTGACCTAAGCACTTTATATGCATGCATGAAATAAACAGCAGAAAACGTTTACAATATCTCGAACCTTGCAACAGAAAAAGGTATTAGAAAATAGTTCCCAGTGGAGCTAGCCCCCTTTTCTTCTCCCCCTCCCCCTCCTTCCTCCTCTAAATATATGTTAATTCAGAAAAATACAGTTTCAGGAAAGATTTTCAAAAACGCTTGTGTTTTATTTCCGCCCTTTAAAGGGTTGTTTTCTGAAGACAGCAGATATAACAGTACTGAAACTCGCTTTACCTCTTCCTTTTCATTCATCAGTGTGGTAGATATAGAAGCATTCTTTGAGAGAGAGAGAGAGAGAGTCTAACTCTCTAGTAATTGAGTCCTGAGAACTTATCTTTAGTCAGTTACTCATGGAAGTTAAAACTCCCCCAAGCTAGCTACTATTTATAACACCGTTAAATCTCCGTTCTGCTCAGGTGCTGGTGCTGAATCTGTTACAGCGAGAACAAAGTCGTTCTCCCCGCTCTACACCCATCCCCTCTTGTCCCAAACAGGGATTTTTCCTTTAGTGTGAAGCCCTGTCCTTTTTGCCGAAAGTGGGCTGAGCAAAGGGTGTGACGCAAGAGAGGGCGGTTCAGGTGCTGGGAGGGCTGTGGGGAGGCTCAGCCGCCGCGCACTTTCCCTGCCGCCAGCAGCGGGGCAGCCCTGCGTCCTGCACCCTCAGCACCAGCTCGAGCTTAAGGCGCATCCTCCACCGCACCCCGGCCTCGCCTGTCTTTCCCAAGCTCTTGATGCTGCCTGGCTGAAGGGAGAAAATGGGCACTGGAGATTTTATCTGCATTTCCATGACTGGAGGGGCGCCCTGGGGGTTTAGGCTGCAAGGAGGCAAGGAGCAGAAGCAGCCCCTGCTAGTCGCGAAGGTAGGACCAAGAGAGGTGTTCTGAGCTGTTAGATGCTGGGAAGGAGGGGGACGAAAGCAACCTGTTGGTGCTCTTTCTGGTCATTGGCTTGCTTTCTGCGCTGTTGAAGAATTTATCTGTTTATTGATGTGGCTTTTTAAAGAGTGTTTTGTGGAGAAATGTACACCGTACGCCATGTAATTAGCTATCAATTTTGTTACACCCATCAGGTGAAGACAGGGGCTGGTTAATTGTCATCTGTCAGCCAGCAACCTTAGACTGCTTTGATGTGTTCTCCTTCACATGGCTTTGCTTGACTCCCACCAGAGGAGAAAGGCCTTCGCTTCCGTGGACAACACTGGGCTCTAATAAACAGTTGGTAGTGACGTTTGGTGTGTATCAGGCATAAAAGGGGCAGTTTGGGGGCAATAATCGTTAAGATATAAAGAATTGCCATGAAATTCTGTTAAAAGAATGGCCTTTTAAGGATTTAAAGAAATGCAAAAGCCCAAGTACTATATTCCATTAACTAGACTCATCTGGCTAAGAGCTCGGGATAGACTCATAGATAGTTTATTATTTTTTTAAATTTTATTTTATTAAAATATAATCACATTATTTCTCGCCATTCCCTTTCCTTCTTTCACCTCCTCCCATGCCCGACCTCTTTTTTTTTAATGGCTATATGTGTGTGTGTGTGTGTGTGTGTATGTGTGTGTGTGTGTGTGTTTAGGCATAAACATATAAACAGAACCTGCTGAGTCTGTTCAGTGTATTCAGAGATACTTTACATATGCACTAATTACAGTTAACTTTCTGGTGCACCTAATAGTTATTTAAAACATCTTTGTCGCAGTAGTTCGATTTTTCGGCTTAGCACAATACCCACGATCTAACAGAGAGTTCTAATTTCTAATTGGCATCCAGCTAAAATCAATTTTAAAAAAAAAACCAAGAAGGTAAAATCTTTTAATCGAACGCTAATACTGAGAACTTTAGAATCCTATGACCTCTTTGACCGGCTCTGAAGGCGGAAGAGGTTACTTTCTTGTTGTATTTTTATATTTCAAATGAATCTAGACCCATATGGAACATGTGGCTCACTTTAGCCTTTGGAGCTATTCTTTCCCTCTGTCTTTTTACCTTTTACAAATGTTCCCTGTGAAGCCAGAAGTTTCTTTGAAACTTTCTGCTTGCAGGCATCTATCAGAAAATCCTTTCTTCGGTGGTTGAGTTCTGCCCCCTAGTGAGGAGTGCGGAAACAGAGCTGTGAGCACGGACCTGAAGATGAAAGCGGTTTATATCTGGAAAGTTCCTCAGAGGTCCTCAGTTCTTTTGGTTCTTTTGGATAAGCAAAAAAGCCTCCAGAGGCTCCCTTCTGGAAGGGCGGAATGACAACGGGTTGGAAGGCTGCTGCGTGGGGATTCTTCAGGAGTCAGGGACCAGCGGCAGAGGCGGCTATGTGACTGCCAGATTCAGCATATTACACGACTCGGGAGACTAAGGCAGACTTATTCACCAGCAGTTGGTTGGCTGGCTCCGGCAGCTGAGATTTGGGTTCTAATTGCAGCTCTGACCTAACTTGCAGTTTGGCCTGAGGTCACTGGACCTGACTCAGTTGCTGTGAAAGAGGAGCTGTTGACTGGGTAGGGAAGGAGGAAAAAAAAAAAAAGGAAGAAACTTTCGTGAGTTCTAGCTTGCTGAAATATCCACCAATCCTAACTTAGTGTGTAATTTAGAGTCCCTCACCTGCTAGCTGAACAGAGGTGGCAGATAGACAGCTGGAACTCTGCACAGGCTTTTCCACGGCCAAGCCTGGGAAACACAGTGGATGGCGGGCACTGAGCTCCCTCCCCGTCACTCCCCCACAGCACACTGCATAATTTCCTAGTTTATGTAGAGTTGATTTAAAAATGCTGCTATGAAAGCTTTGGATGTTTGCTTCATTTGTGCTTTTGTGGGCGCTCCGCCTCCTCCAGTCTGCCTTTTCCTCATATGTTAATGAGCTGTAAGAGGAGCTAACCGAGGTCTAAGCTCCAGATAACTGGGGCTATGAGTTTCCATGTTTGTCACTGATCTAAATGTGTTATATTTGATTTTTATATTATCATACCTGTTTAACTTTAGAGCTTTTCAAGAGACTGTAGCAACTCAGTGAGTGGAACCTGTAGTAAAGGTTTTCACTGAGCTCAAGACAAAGTGAATGTCAGTTGCCTGGAGACTGTCTGTCTCAGGAAGACTGGGTAAGCTCCAAGCAGGAGGGAGTAAGCCAGGGAGTGGAGTGCTCCAAGTGAAGCACTCGGGAGGTAGACCTTGGAGTGGTGGTGCAGTTTTCCACATCCATGGCGAGTTCTAGTCCAGCCTCTTTCAACAAAATCCATGCAAGTTACTAGCTTTAGAGTTTAAAAACTATAGGTGTTTCTAAAAAAATAGACCATCTAATTAAAGCAGCGCCCCTTGGTTTATAATAAGATACTTAAATGTCTAGATTTTCTATAACCCTATGTAGAAATTCTAACAGGCTGAAATAGCATAATAAACTTTAGTTCAGAATTATTGAGATTAGAAATTTAATTGCTTCTTAACCCCCAGGAAATACCTTTCTAGTGACAATTTAGTTGTTTAGGAGTTATGCACAAACATTTTTTAAACATTTTCCTGGTGCACTGAACTGTATACAAACCCAAAATTTTAAAGATTTACGAGAATATTAGTGAAAGTCTTCACTGACATTCAAGCTCAATGCTCAAACGTTCCAGTTTTTAAATCAACTTAAATGTCCAAGTAACCAGTAATATTCCAAACATGTCCATAATCTGTAATTAAAAACAGACCTTCCTTACACCCACGCACAGGCTAATCCTCAACAAAGCAGAGTCTTCATTCATCCCAGGAACAAGTTTATCTAGACAGAAAGCCCCATTGTGTGTGTGTGTGTGTGTCTGTGTGCATGTGTATGTGTGTGTGCTCGCACTCACATGTGTGTTTGCACATTTCCTCACAAAGGGGATGCTGATGTTTTTGCTTTATGAACCTCTCTCTTCAGGGACATGTGCCTACGTGGCCATGATGGTTTCTTGGCAAACCACTTAGAGGAAGAGAAATCTTCCTCTAAGGACTTGGAGAGAAAGTTTTGTTACAAACAAATCTTACAATTGAAAAGTAACTCACATTTTGAAAGCAATAAGAAAATAAATGTCAGACTAAACGTAAGTTAAGGTGACAACCATAAAAGTTTCTTTAAAAAAAAAAAGAAAAATTAATCCAATAACCTGTGTCCAGCCCTGAGTTAGTGAGTCTGAGGTTTGCCCTGGCATCATTATTTCTTAACATTCCAAGGGGAATTCAGATATGTGAGCAAAAACACAAGGCCTGCTGAAGAGAGCCGAGGCCAACCATGCCCCCTAAGTGCTGACTCGGGCCTGGGATGTCCTGTGAACACATCCCCATTTATTCTTTCTCAGTTTAATTAAGAGTTTGAGTGAGTTCGAGGCCAGCCTGGTCTACAAGAGCTAGGTCCAGGACAGGTTCTAAAGAAGCTGCAGAGAAACCCTGTCTTGAAAAACCAAAAAAAAAAAAAAAAAAAAAAAAATTAAGAGTTTGAGCAGGGAGAAGCTAGGAGCTGTGTGAGGCCTTAGCATTGTGAGCAGGTCATGATTAGCAATAGGGGGTTTCTTTCCCCTTCTGATGTCAAGATAAGTGGGCTATTGGATCAAGAAGAGGTGTTGGGAATCCCAAAGTGACCATGCTAAACAGACTGCCTGCAAGATGGGACAGTGGACATTTGTTCCCATGTGCTTGTTTGGTTAGTGGGTGTGGGAGTTGAATGGGAATGGCCCCTAAAGGCGCATTTATTATATATTTATTTAAGATTTATTTATTATGTAAAAAACATTCTGCCTCCATGTATGCCAACACGTCAGACAAGGGCGCCAGATCTCAATACAGATGATTGTGAGCCAGCATGTCATTGCTGGGAATTGAACTCAGGACCTCTGGAAGATAAGCTAGTGCTCTTAACCTCTGAGCCATCTCTCCAGCCCAAGGTGCATATATTTAATGCTTATTCACTAGATAGTAGAACTGTTAAGAAGGATTAGGAGGTGTGGCCTTGTTGAAGGAAGTGTGTCACTAGGGGTGGGCTTTGAGGTCTCTTGCCCCGCCTGCTGCCTGTGGACCAGGATGTAAAGTTCTGCTCTACTCCAGCACCAAGCCTTCCTGCTGCTGTCATGCTCCCCACCATGATGATAATGGGCTAAAACTCTGAAATTGTAAGCCAGCCCCCAATTAAATGCTTCCCTTTCTCATAGTCATTTTGGGCATGGTGTCTCTACACAGCAGTAGGGCACAGTGTAAACTAGAGAAATAGAACCGGGGGCGGAGAGAAGACGAAGGAGGAGGAAAGACAAGAATTTTTTTAATTAAAGCACCCTCAGTTATTGTTTTATTAAAATACCTAATAAATACTCAGTGTCATTAAATCTTGAATTCTAGAATTAATCTTGAATTCTAGAATCTGACATTAAGAAAATCCCCTCTAGACCAGCTGAAAGTAAGACTCTGCCTAAAAGTAAAAATCCATCCTGGGTCTTGGGCATGCTGTTGTCACTGCTGTGAATTCATATAGGCAACTGCCCTGTTGTGTCCAGAAAACACTGTTGGAGTAGACTAAGGGATACAGGGGGGCTAACTAACACTAAAGACATCTCAGAAAAGTCTCACATGGAAACCCCTTGCTGTAGAAGCTTCCTAACATATGTACATGGACATACATGAAGAGTGTGATGGAGCTACCCTAAGATGAAGCAATGGGTACCCCCATGAGACACCACAGGATAACAATCAAAAGCCCAGTGCCACAGCTTTAAATGGGATGTCCCCATCAAATCCCCCCTCAGAGCTTAGAAATCTCCGTGGAAGAGGAGGCAGGAAGAGTGGAAGGGCCAGAGGGGACAGGATAGCAGAAGAGCAAGGCCCTCAGACTAAATTAAACAAGGTTCATTTGGGCTCACAGAGACTGAAGCAGCAAGCATGGGTTGACCAGAGGCTGCACTCGGTCCTCCGTGTAAATGTTACAGCTTCAGGTTAGTGTTTTTATGGGACTCCTGAGTGCCCAACAAGTGGGTCCCTGATTCTTGTCACTTCTCTTGGGGCTCTTTTCTTTTTGTTGGTTTTCCTTGTCCAACCTTATGTTTTGTTGTTTTCTCTTAGAATCCTGTTCTTTTTTTAATGCGAGACAGAAAGGTGTTTTGGAGTTGGTTCCAAATGGAAGGGGAGTTGGGAGAATCTGGGAAAAGTAGTAAAGGGAGGGGCAACTGTAATAAAGATATATTGCATGTGAAAAAGATCTATTTTTTAATAAAAGAGGGACAATAAAATTAAAATTTTTAAAAATATTTATTTATTTACTTATTTATTATGTATACAATATTCTGTCTATGTGTATGCCTGCAGATGGTTGTGAGCCACCATGTGGTTGCTGGGAACCGAACTCAGGACCTTTGGAAGAGCAGGCAATGCTCTTAACCGCTGAGCCATCTCTCCAGCCCTAAAATTAAATTTTTAAAAATGCCCAGTGCCAGGAATTAATTGCCTCATTTGGAACTGTTGGCAAGAGAAATCCTATAGCCCTCCAAACATCACAGACTCCTATAGACCTCTAGACTTCACAGACTCCTATAGATCCCCAAATATCACAGACTCCTATAGATCCCCAAACATCACAGACTCCTCTAGATCTCCAAACATCACAGACTCCTACAGATCCCCAAACATCACAGACTCCTATAGACCTCTAGAAATCACAGACTCCTATAGATCCCCAAACATCACAGACTCCTATAGATCCCCAAACATCACAGACTCCTATAGATCCCCAAACACCACAGACTCCTCTAGATCCCCAAACATCACAGACTCCTATAGACCTCTAGACATCACAGACTCCTATAGATCCCCAAACATCACAGACTCCTATAGATCCCCAAACATCACAGACTCCTATAGATCCCCAAACATCACAGACTCCTATAGATCCCCAAACATCACAGACTCCTCTAGATCCCCAAACATCACAGACTCCTATAGACCTCTAGACATCACAGACTCCTATAGATCCCCAAACATCACAGACTCCTATAGATCCCCAAACATCACAGACTCCTATAGATCCCCAAACATCACAGACTCCTATAGATCCCCAAACATCACAGACTCCTATAGATCCCCAAACATCACAGACTCCTATAGATCCCCAAACATCACAGACTCCTATAGATCCCCAAACATCACAGACTCCTATAGATCCCCAAACATCACAGACTCCTCTAGATCCCCAAACATCACAGACTCCTCTAGATCCCCAAACATCACAGACTCCTCTAGATCCCCAAACATCACAGACTCCTCTAGATCCCCAAACATCACAGACTCCTATAGATCCCCAAACATCACAGACTCCTCTAGATCCCCAAACATCACAGACTCCTATAGATCCCCAAACATCACAGACTCCTCTAGATCCCCAAACATCACAGACTCCTATAGATCCCCAACAAAAACATCACAGACTCCTATAGATCCCCAAACATCACAGACTCCTATAGATCCCCAAACATCACAGACTCCTATAGACCTCCAGACATCACAGACTGTCGCCAGCGCTCTTACCCTTTGAACTTGACAATAAGAAGACACCACACCTCAGCTCACAGAGATCCGCCTGCCTCTGCCTCCTGAGTGCTGGGATTAAAGGTGTGCCACCACCCAGCTCACTTGTCTTCTTATGTAGGAATTTATTACAGTAAACTTCTTTATTGTGCACCAAACAAAAAAAAAACACTTTACCTGTGTTCTACAAATTTTTAAATGTTTTATTTATGTTTTGTCTTAAGGATTTAAATTTTTTTCTTTCTTACTTCTTCATTAATCTACTACTGTTCACGTTCATGTTTTGTATTTCTATTTATTTGTGTATTGTCTGGTTTTCTTGTTATTTCCTATTTTATGTCATTGTAATCAGGAGAAGATATGCGATATGATTTTAGTCTTCTTATTTGTTTATATTTGTTTTCTGGCTTAATGTTGTGTTCTATCTCAGAGAACATTCCACAGGCACTAGTGAGAAGTGTGTAGAGTATATATTTTCATACACACACACACACACACACACACACACACACACACATTACATACACTACATCCTTTGCTGAGCTCACACCTGTATGCAGCTGCCTTCTCTGTCTCCTTCTCAGGTTTGGCTAAGAACTGTTTTATCTGATGCCAGTGCACTGCTCTTGCTTGCTTTTGGTTTCTAGTTGTGCGGGGTATCTTTCCTCAGCTCTTACTTCCTCATGAAATAATTGTCCTCTAAGTGGCTATGTCTTGAATTTTTGGAAACTCTTCATTCACACCAGGTCCGAGAGAATTCAATCTGCTTTTTTTCAAAGCTGTTATTGGGAAGTTAGAACTTAGAACTACATTATTTTTATTTGACTGTCTGGATGTTTGTTGGTCCTTCCCTTTTCCCTCCCTCCCTCCCTCTCTCCTTCCCTTCCTCCCACCCTCCCTTCCTTCCTTTCTTTTTTTCTTTCTCTTACTGTCTTCCTTTGTGGTTAAGTAGTATGTTTTAATTCTTTAGTTCTTATTTTTATTTAATATAGCTACCATAGGGTTGATTGTTTTTTGAGATAGAATTTCCTTGTATAATCCTGCCTCTTCTGGATCTTGCTGTGTAGACCAGGCTGGCCTAGAACTCTGAGATCTGCTTGCTTCTGCTTCCGGAGTGCTGGGACTAAGATGCATGCCACTAAGTCTGGTTTACCACAATGTTTTTAACTTGTTGTCATCACAAGACCTGCAAAGAACACCCTATCTGTAGTCATAAAAGAGTATGTTAATCTGATAAGAAGCTGCATTGCAAGGAAATAAATTGAAGAAAGAACTTTACCCTTTAATTCTACTTTCTCCAATTTTGAGTTTTTGTTGAATACCACAAATTACATTCTTTATCACACTTCCCCTAAAATGTTGTGGGTATTGTTTCAATTTTTTAAGATTTGTTTTATTTTTAACATAATTGTGTGTGTGTGTGTGTGTGTGTGTGTGTGTCTGCAAGTCCCCATGAGGCCACAAGAGGGCGCTGGATCCCCTGGAGCTGGAGTCCCAGGAGGCTGTGAGCCACCTGACATGAGTCCCGAGAACAGAGCGTCTGTCCCTCTGGAAGAGCAGTGTCTACTCTTAACCACGGAACTACCCCTCCAGCCCCTAAATAGTTTTGTCAGTTAACCTTTACACGAAAAATAGAAGTGATTTGTGAATCACCATCGGTTCATTAGAGTGCTCAGAACTGGGCTGTGTACCTGTGTTGATCAGTGAATCTAGACTTCCAACCTATTTTAGTTACTCATTGGCACGGATTTTTCTTTTAGCTCGGAAAACACTTGAGCATTTCTTTTTTTCTCTTGCTTCTTTTTCAGTTTTATTTTACTGTATGCATGATATTAAGCTCCTTGCTATTTTTTCTCAAACTACATTAAATAGCTCACACTTCTCTGTTTACATGTATGTACAATTTTTTTCTTTTTTCTTTGAAAGTAAAAATAGATTTTCTTTCATGTGATATATTCTGAATATGGTTCCCCTCTCTCAATTCCTCCCATATTCCCCCTGCTTCCCCATTCACCCAAATTCATACTCTTTTTTCTCTCTCTCATTAGAAAACAAATAAGCATCAATTAAAAATAATAATAGTAATGATAATAATAATATAACATAAAATTAAAAACAAACAAACCTGAATAGGGCAAAATAAACAGATAAACATGCAAACAAAAAGAGCCACAGGAAAAAATCCACAAGAAACACAGGCAGACACTGAGACACACACTTTCATACATGCAGAAAATACATAAAAACAAAATTGAAAACCGTAGCATATAAGGAAAAGATTTGTAAAGAAAAAGAAATCCCTGACAAATCATTGCAAAACAAAAAACCCTCCAAAAATACCACTGAGATCCTTCTGTGTTGTCCATTTACTGAGCTTGGGGCCTGCCCTTAGGGGTGGCTCGAATATTCACTGAGACTCTGGTGGAGAAAACTAATCTTTCCTTTGTACAGTTATCAATCAGAGATGGCTGGGTTAGGGATGGGGGGGCATGTGTCCCACCTAGCTTAGATGTGCATGGTGCCTCAGTCTCTGTGATATGTTTGTGTCTATCCTGTTGTGTCCAGAAGACCTTGTTTTCTTGGTGTCTTTCATCCCCACTGGATCTAATAATCTTTCTGCCTCCTCTTCCTCAGAGTTCCCTGAGCCCTGGGGGAAGGGATTTGATGCAGACATCTCATTTAGTTCTGAGTGTTTCGAAGGCTCTCATTCTTTCATTCCAATCATGAGTCTTTGTATTTGTTCCCATCTACCGCAGAAGTAACCTTCTCTGATGATGGATGGTCAAGACACTTATCTGTGGGTATAACACAGTGTTGTTAGGAGTTGTTCCATTGCTGTGTTCCTTTGGCAGCACAATAGCATTTGGTTTCCTCTAGGTCTATGACCTATCTAGTCTTAGATTCTTGGCCACCTGGGCAGTGTCAGGCATGGGTTCTATCTCATGGATAGGGCATTATTTCCTTCCATTCAGTGGTTGGTTACTCCCACAAGCGGGGGGGGGGGGGAAATCAAACTAATATGAAAACCAAAAATTGTTGGAGGTGACTACGGTAGAAGTTGTCATTATTTTTTTGTCTCATGAAAACCTACTGGACAGAGGTCAGCATGACATCTGTAGGTGGTAAACATAACGTGTGCTTTTGGCTGCTGAGAATGTAGATGCACAGGGATGAGTTTGTTAGCTTCGTCTTTAAACGTGGGAACCAAACATGTCATTTCATAGTTATTGGCTTCTTCTTCTTCTTCTTCTTCTTCTTCTTCTTCTTCTTCTTCTTCTTCTTCTTCTTCTTCTTCTTCTTCTTCTTCTTCTTCTTCTTCTTCTTCCTCTTCCTCTTCCTCCTCCTCCTCCTCCTCCTCCTCCTCCTCCTCCTCCTCCTCCTCCTCCTCCTCCTCCTCCTCCTCCTCCTCCTCCTCCTTCTCCCTTTCTGATTTTTCGAGACAGGGTTTCTCTATAGCTTTGGAGTCTGTCCTGGAACTAGCTCTTCTAGACCAGACTGGCCTTGAACTCACAGAGATCTGCCTGCCTCTGCCTCCTGAGTGCTGGGATTAAAGGCGTGCGCCACCACTGCACCACTGCCTGGTTGTTCTTGGCATCTTCTAGTTGACATGAGTAATCAATACAAGCTACATGTATGCCTGACTAGAAACTTATAGCAGGTTACACATTATTGCTGTAATGTGGAATAAATTAACTAATGAATCAATATGTCCTGTAATCTTAGTGTGAGAGTGGCAGCTATTTACATGTATGTAGGTATGTGTGTGTGCATGTGTGTGTGGGGTGTATATGTGTATGCATATGTGCCATAGTGACAGTTTGAAGGTCAAGAGATAACTGACAGGATTCAATTCTCTCCTTCCGTTTTGCAGTCTCTGGGGCTTAGGTGGTCAGTTTTGGTGTTGTGTTTATTCACTTGCTGGCCAAAGTGATTACAGAGGCTTAATTATGAGAAATTGATTTAAAGGGTAACTAAATGGGTTACCAATGTGTTTTGTATGTATGTGCTCATGTTTTTATTTGATCTTATATGGCACCATGATATAAATCCACAAGGTTTGGTGAAATGCATGTTCAGGACATCGGAGTTCTAGACCCATGTCAGGTTTGACTTTGATGTTAAGGATATCACTCAGATGAAAGGCCTTCAACTGCTCTATTTATATGCTCTGTTTAAATGAAGGGTTTGGAATAGATGATTTTATTGTTCAATCTGGCTAGAGTCTATTTTTAGATCAAAAGATAATAGATGAAAGGCAATGTCCATGAATGGCAACATTTTTCCTAACTTACCAAAGACTTTTTTTTTAAAGAAAGTTTAATTCTTTACATAGTGTTATATGGAAATCCTATGTGCATTTCTTTTTGTCATAATTTCTGGGACATACTTATTTTAAAAGGCAAAACAAAAACTCTCAGGTGCTACCAATTTAATGAACTTTCACTAGATTTTACTTTTCAATTGATTAAAATGATAGTGCCTTGACTTACTATTGAATTCAATGTGTCCTCTTGCTTTTACTTTTTTTTTTTTTTTTTTTTTTTTTTTTTGGTTTTTCGAGACAGGGTTTCTCCGCAGCTTTATTTTTAGAGCCTGTCCTGGAGCTAGCTCTTGTAGACCAGGCTGGCCTCGAACTCACAGAGATCCGCCTGCCTCTGCCTCCCGAGTGCTGGGATTAAAGGCGTGCGCCACCGCCGCCCGGCTTGCTTTTACTTTTAAAACATGCTTGAGGTAATAAATGAATTTTGAAACAAATGATTTTAAAATAAATTGTTTCTTTATTAATTTTCTAAAGAATGAGACACTTCTCCATCACACAAAAACGTAGTCTTTTTCATAAAACCTTTGCAGGTAAGATTTTTCTCGTGCTTCTGCTGGAAATCCCAAAGAGGCAAAGAATTCAGATTATCTCACATTTATTTCCTTTATTACACCTACTAAGCAGATAAAAAAGCTTCTGACCAAGCGGGAGGGACCTGAATTTGATCCCCGAGAACCTACATGGTAAAGGGGGAGAATCCCACAAGATCTTACCTCCCACGAGTTGTCCTCTGACCCCCACACATGCCCCGTGGAGCACACACAGACACACCCATAAAAATAAATAAATAGATAAATAGATAGGTGTGGTTATACAGTTTAATTCTAAAAATTTGCTTTAATACAAGTGACCTAGCTGTTCAAGTCCGTGAAACACTCTGATGTGTATGAAGAGAAAAACATATTTGAACCTGCTCACCTATATCTTAGCCCCTTAAACTTACATGAAAGGAATTCACAAGAATGGCCTATGTACATTGCAAGTGTCAAAAGAGAAAGGAGAGCCGCTAGTTTCTATGTCTCAGATGTGGTCTTTTAAATCAAACTGTCTCTCCCTAACAAAGGAGCTTTTATTTTTGATGTTTAAAATAGACTTGAAAAATGCCTTTCAATTTTAGATTGCAATAAAACAACTTTGTCATTGTAAAAATGATCCAAAGTGCACAGAAAAGGCTAAAAAGGAAAGGAGCATCCTACAGCCAGGATACCACAGCGGTCACATTTTGACAACAGCTTTCCTGCTGCTTCGCATGGCAGGGCGGTGTCCATTTCATGCCAACAGGATGCCACTTAAGGTCTTTTGTTTGTTTGTCTGGGACAGGGTTTCTGACAGTAGCCCAGCCTGGCCTTGAGTTTGTATTCTCTGACCTCAGCCTTCTAAACTTGGGGTTACAGGTGCTCACCACCAGATCCTGTTAAAATGCCCTAATAATTTCTCCCCTGACCTCCTTTCTCACTCACAAACTCAAGGGAAACTAAGGAGTCTGAAAGCATCAAGGGAGGGACAGCCAACTTTTAGGTGCAGTGTTTGATTGCTGGTATGGAAGGCAGGACTAAACATACCTAACAGCCTGGTCTAAAGCCTACTCCCTAGGACCCGTCCTCATTGGAGTATTGTGCAAGGCTCATGTGTAACATCCATGAGGCAGAAAGAGAAGGGGGAGAGAAGGGGGAGAGAAGGGGGAGAGAGAGAGAGAGAGAGAGAGAGAGAGAGAGAGAGAGAGAGAGAGAGAGAGAGAGAGAGAGAGAGGGAGAGAGAGAGAGAGAGAGGGAGGGAGGGAGGGAGGGAGAGGCCTTGACACAGGTATGGCCATATGCCCTGTTGCCATGGCCTTAGTTGAGTTGAGTGGTGGGGCCGCCCCTGAGGGAGATGAGATTTTCCAAGCATGTCTGAGATTTGGCCCCATAGAAGTTGTTATGTTTGGGGATGTGAGGAGGGGGGTTGTCTGTGGGATGTGAAGATGCCTATTCCTAGATCTTCGTTAAGGAAAGCTTAAGAAGCACGGGGGACAGGAGGAGAAGGAGGTTGTAAGCATTCTTTTTTGTGACTCTTAGATTGTCGGCATTGCTAGAGTCAACCCTGTGGAGAGGGATTTTCTGGATGTTTCTTCCTCTATGTAGATCAACATGGTGTGGCAGATGCAGGGTGGATTTCTGGTCATGCCCATGGTTATCCATGCTTGGGAAGGCTGGCAGACATGTAAGAGGAGCAGAGGAGTGTTGCATTGGTGTCTTCAGGGCACTGCCTTCGTGCAATGTCATCTGTGTGAGTCATAGAACACAGGCTGGATCCTTATCTTCGGCTCATAACAGAAGCTGGAACCCACGCCCCAAAGGCTCTCTAAACTCATTGTTATTAATGAAGTTTTGGAGACAGAGTCTTACCCTGTAACTCAGTGCGACCACAGACTAGTGAGCCTGCTATCTCAGCCTCCCAAATACTAGGATTACGGGCCATCGTGCCTTGCTCCAAACTAACAATAATGACAGAAGGGACAACATGACAGTTACGCAGTGGCACTGACTGATCGCTCAGTGTTTTCCTGATCCCTCCAGTTATGAAGACGGACGGGAGGTGAACATAATTTCTTTTTTTTTTATCCCCGTATTTATTTTTCCATTGTCAGAATTTGTTTCGCTATGACCCACAAACTGTCAAACCCCCTCCAGTGTTAGAAGCTCCCCTGTCCGCTTTGAGGCGTTGTAACTCACCCCAGACACCATGCAGAAGTGCATGCTGCTGTTTCCGCTCTCACCGTATCCTGGACATCGCTCAGTGTGGTGTGGCTCACTACCTCCCCTCTGCCACACTCTCACCTGGCAATCTCGGACATTTCTTCTGAACCAAGTCCTCTTCAGAAGGTGGGGTCAGGAAGAGCTGTGTTGAGTTCTCTCAGCTTTGCTGTTCTGTCTCTCCCTGATTTTTTTTTTTTTTTTACCTCTGGTAACACCCTCTGTACATATCCGAAAGAAGAATGTACTGGATGGTTCCATTTGTTCCATTTCCCAGTCTTCTACTCTTCACGATGACAAATGCTTGGAAATTTCTTCTTTCATTGTGTATAGGCATATATGGGAAATATAATTTGGATATAGACAGTCTTGACATTTGTGTCAACTGATGGGAAAAGCAAGGAAAACTGAAATGCTGATCTCCAAATCAAGGCATAACTTCCGAGGACCATTGGCTTCTGGTGACTATAGGCAGCTACCATAGATAAGGAGCTTAAGTTGTAGCATGTAGGTGGATAAGTATGTGCATACATGCACATGGTCTAAATGTATATGTAAGCTAGTCCAGTAGTTTATTTTAAGATAGGCTAAAGGAACATATGGGGCTGGAGAGATGGCTCAGCAGTTAAGAGTACTGCCTTCTCTTCCAAAGGTCCTGAGTTCAATTCCCAGCAAACTACATTGTGGTTCACCACCATCTATAATGAGATGTTGTGCCCTCTTGAGGAAGGGACCCGGTCAGTCGTCCTCATCCACTTAGACCATGAAACCCAACATGGGCAAGTTCAACAGAACCGCCATATACGGGCTGCCCATGTGTGCTTCAGTATTGCTGGAGCATACATTTCATTCATTCATTCATTTCAAAGGAACATATGTAGCACATGAATAATCAATTCTTTGGTCCTTTCTAATAATATTCTTTACTGCCGTTCTTTAAAGTTTAGTTCAAGCCAGTTTATTTTAATGATTCCTTCTCTCCATAAACATGAGTGTCTGAAAAGTTATGGGATCAGCCTAGGTGTCCACCAACAAGGGAACGGTTAAGGAAATGTGCATAGACACATGGAAGCTTTTTCGTCCATAAAGAAGAATGAAGTCATGTTGTTTACCAGAAATGGAAGCAGCTGAACAATCATATTAATGAATTGAGCCTTTCTTGGGATGATAAATATTTCTCATATGTGGTTCCTAGACTTTATATAGTCACATAAAATCGTGTATGTATATATTAAGTGGAAGGTGAAGTCAAATGGTCTGGGGGCTAACAGGAACGAGAAAAGAAGTGAGAAAACATAGGTGGGGAAGTGAGGTGGGGGTGGGGAGTTATGCCTAACATACTATATATCTGTAAGAAAATTAAAAAGTAAGTGCTTCGCTGTCTAAAGTCATCCCTGCCCTTCTTGTCTGTGGGTCATACTGTGTTAAATTTACTTGATTTTTTAAAAATAAATATTCTCATGAAGAAAATGATAAAAAAAAATCCCTAATTTTAGGGAGGATGCTTTAATCTCTTATTTGATGGCTTCTTGCACATAGAATACGCTCAGCGAATACCAAGAGGTCTCCCCTGGGTAGACCTAATTATTTCCTAATTGCTTTTCACTGTTGCATCTTTCCTGCTTGATGCCAGTTTGAATAAAGTGTAGATGAAGTGAAAAATAGCAAAAGCTAAACAAACAAACAAAAAATCCTCAAAAAACCAAAGCCTCGGAGACATATGATGAGATGTGAATTAAGGTTGACACTTGTGTTATCTGTGAATTCCAATCGTTTCGTTCCCCCTCCAAGCCCGTTATCTTGGAAACTGGGGGTGGCCTGCTCTAGGGCTACACCAGTGTCTTAGTTATCGGCATGGATGAGTCAGAAGCAGGACTCTGCTCCTGTGAACTCCAGATGCATGGCTGAGATGAATTCAACTTTTATTTTCTCTTCTCCATTTTTCTCTCTGTGGAATCCAGTGCAAACCAGTTTGTTCACTGATGCCTATCTGTTCATTCTTTCTTTTATTAGTGTTGTATTAGCATTGGCATAAAAGTTTGTAGCATCTTCCTATGATAACATAAGAAATCTCAATACTTTCAGGACAACTTGCATGAAATCTCTGTGTTTGGAACAAAAGCAAAACTGAACATGGTCTTGCCATCTTGCCAAGGTAGAAAGAGTTAAGTGATATTAGTATTTAGGGGCTATGGAGACCATCAGTTGTAGGAGCTAAGATGTACAATGAAATAAACATTATTTTGTTTTCAAGTCTAATATTATCCAAGGCCCTTTTTCTTCTTTTAAAATGGGTCTAGATCTATCACAAAGAGCATACAGACTTAATAGAAAGATTGCCCTTAAGGTGCAGACACGAGTCAACACATTAAGCCATCAGACATGATTAAGCCTAAGTGCAAAATATGACTGATTGCAGATGGCAGTAATAAAATAATGATTGAAAAACCATGGGAAGCATAAAAAAGTGAGAGTCTGAAGAGCCAAGTGTGGTGATGCACACTCCCAATTGCCAGCACTTGGGAGGAAGAGGACAGGAGAATCAGGGGTTTAAGTCTAACTTCAGCTATGGAGTTTGATGCTACCCTCAATGACAGGAGATCTGTCTCAAAAAAATGAAATCAACAAACAAAACAATTTAGACTTTGAAAGAGATAATTCTTTTGATGTTATTTGCCCTTAGCTGGAAGCCCTGTTTGGTTGTTTTTTTTTTTTTTTTAATAACATCACTAACAGCTGATTACTCAGAACAAAGAAATCACATTTTCAAAATAGTTCTGACCATGAAATGGATCTTGGGAACCAGGACACAGAGGAAAAAAAAAAACCTTTTATATTAGGTATGACCTTTATGATTTTAAGTTCAGCTCAATGGTTTAAGCTCTGCTTTTGGTGAGAAATGGAGTAAGCCAATCCCCCCAGAACAGCCATTCAAATAATTCTTCTCCAGAATGCCAATCATTCTCTTCTGTTTTGTCTGTCAAATGGAACCCATCTACCATTAAACTCTATGAGCCCAGCCAATGGATGGAAACCACTGCATTTAATAAGATAATATCAGTTGTATAAAGTGATAGCCGCCAACAGCGGGTTGTTCAGGTCTGTTAGGCAGGGATTTAGTTGAGTAAGCTCAGCGCCAGTTCATAGAGTAAAATCTGGCAGTTATAAAACATTTTCTGGAATCACGAGTAAAGAAAATGTTTCATAAGACTCATAGTTACGACTTTTGTTTCTAGCCTTGACTTCATTGTAAGAACACTCGTTTCGTGTAATTTCCCAGGTGGGGTCCATAATCACTGGAAGAGCTTCAGGGCAAATCAGCCCCAGGCCACAGATTCCTCATCTCCAGCTTGTGGCTCCAGCTTCTGATGCTTGTTTTCATTCTATAACATGTTCACTTGTTCTGTAAAGTGCTAGGCTGCCTGTGGAATGAGTCACACAGGGGCCTTGCTCGTTAGAATGTAAACATCTACAGAAGAGGTAGATCTATAACCATTATACAAGATGGCAAAGATTTTAGAGGAAATAGCATAAAATATACTCTAAAGCACAAATCAAGTTAATTCTGTTTGGTAGCAATGAGGGTCAGTGAAGAATTAGCATTCAAACAAGATGATTCAATTGGACAGAGATATTCCAAACCTTAAGAACAGCACCAGTCAAGATGCAGGGCCAGCAGGAGAATGGCACGGCTAGTGGATGTCAGGGGCTCTGGAAAACACCAGAGAACTTGCAGTTCTGGGGCTAGAGTGACCTCTTTTTGTAAAAATTGGGATTGGGGATGGAGAGATGCCTCAGTGGCTAAGAGCACTGCTGCTCTTGCAGAGGACCAGGTTCCAGTCCCAGCACTCACACGGTTTGACTGCCCATGACTTCATTCACAAGGAAGCTGATACTCTCTTTTGGCCTGTTAAGCACCAAGAATGCATGTGATACACACACATACATTCAGACACTTGCGTATGCAGATAAGATAAAAATAAATATTTAAACTGCCCCCTAATTTAATCTAGGCAGCTTAGAAATTAGAGAACAACACTCTCTGAAGTAGTCTAGTTTTCCTGTGGACATGTGTAATCACCAGCGGCATGTCCCTCGGACAGCATGCAAGTCTTTAATCACTTTCCATCATTTGCATGAAGAAATTATGGCAGAATAAGAAAAAAAAATCCCCATGTGAAGAGGACCGGACTGCCATGGAAAAAGGTTCAGAGTACTGGCTGCTAGAACTGCCCTAATTAACTCACAACTCCTGAAGAACCCAGTCTCTCAAGTGCAATGTCTACTCATCAAGAACCCTTTCTGCAAAGTCATCAAAAGATTTTAAGCAAGGATGTGGCATTGTCTGATGCATCCTGGAGACAGCTGGTGATGAGGTAGGATAGGTTGAGAAGCAGAACTTGGAGAAATGCATTTAAGCACTCCACGTGGCAAATCCAAATACTATTGGTTAGTCCAGCAAGTGTGCTCCATCCTCTTACTAAATGCAAGAGTCACAGATGAAGCAGATGGACATCGGAGGTGGACAGCAGGCTGAGGAGCAGAGAAGACAGTTGTGTTAAGGATGACCAAAAAAAGGTGAATATTGTACTTATTGAACCATTGTGTAAGAGGAACAGTTATGAGAAAAGGAAATGAATGTAACTTTAAATAAAGTCAAATTTGAGTTATCTATGGAGAACAGGGGAGGAGCTACTCTATAGCCAGTTAAGATGGTCTGCACATGCTCAACAGGCTACTTAGTGGTAGAGACCACAGCTGAAGTATGTGAAGGTGAAGCACAGACAGCAGAACATGAGAACTTGATATTTGGTTAGTATTCTTTTTTTTAGATGATAAACATATTGTTATATTAATTTGTGTTAGGAACGGAAAAATGAAGTAATAGTTTTAGCATCTTAAAGTTTTCTTAAAGATATTTGAGTGATAGACTTGTGTCTTAGGGTTTCTATTGCTGTGAAGAGACACCACGACCATGGCAACTCTTACAGGAAAACGTTGAATTGGGGATGGCTTACAGTTTCAGAAGTTTTATCCATTGTCTTCATGGAGCCCTGCCAGAGACATGGTGCTGGAGAAGGTGCTAAGAGTTCTACATCTTGATCCGCAGACAACAGGAAGTGAACTGAGTGCCACATTGTATGTAGCTTGAGCATAGGAGACCTCAAAGCCCACCCCTACAGTGACACTCCTTAACAAAGCCACTCCTACACCAACAAATCCATACCTCCTAATAGTACTATTTCCTATAGGAACCATTTTCTTTCAAACCACTACAATCTGAAATTGTTAACCTAAGTTATTATCATCAATATTATTGCTATCATTATTTTACTTTAGACAACAGAACACAGAATCAAATAATGATGATCCCTGGTTTGTTGTATATTTGTTATTTTAGTACTATCCTGAACCCATGCTAGCTCAGTCCCCTAGCCAGAATTTAGGTAGCATCCTGTGTCTATCTTTATGACTGTCCCACCTTACATCACCCTGCCTTTCTCACCTGAGGTAATACAACCCTGGGTTTTGCTTGCCTTTCTTTTTACATAGTGTTACTGAAGATTTATGCGGTATAATGAAGTACTGATTTAATTGTTTTAGCTTTATTAAAAGGATTTCATGCTGCATGTAGTCTCTGTAGAGCTTGTCTTTCTTTCCTTAAGACATAATATTGGGATGTGTCCATGTAGCTGTAGCTCCAGCTTATTTGCATTATCTGTAAACAGTTAATATTGATGTATATCATCCACTTATAGCCTGCAGTTAACTCACCATCCTCTTGATGGTCATCTGGTTTATTCCAGGTGTTTGTTCTTGTGAACAGTGTTATTAGGACATATCCACTGTTGTAAACTGGAAAGGACTTAGTTGAGTTGTATGCCTAGAAATGGAAAGGCTTGGTCATGTGTTTAAAGTTGAGGTCTAGGGTAAAAATTGATGTATGATTTTAGTATTTCCACCAGTAATGTAGAAGGGACCCGTGTCTCCTGACACTGGATATTATCACGAATTTATTTATATCAATTCTGCTGAATGCCCAGCTGTCCTCAGTGTGGTTTTGATTTGTGTTTCTATGACCACGGGTAAGTAGAAGAGCCCTGCATGTTTTTATTGGCTGTCTGTCATTTCTGTGGATTGACTCTTCATATCTCCAACGTTCCTATTTGTGTACTTGTTGATTAGTACAAATGTTTTATATATTCATCATATTGAACATTGCCAGTAATCATGTTTGATTGTTCATATTGTCATCCTTCACATTAAACTATGTATCAAATGACGGCTCAGTTTTATCACTTATATTTTCATGTTGTTTAAAGTTTCTTTTGTTGAAAAATAATTCTAATGTAGTCAAACTTACCATATTTTGAACTTCTAAGTGTGTATTTGGGGGCCTTGTCAAAGGAAAGTTTTACCTCCATGAAGGCCCAAGAAACTTTGCTTTAACATCTTTGTGTTTTAATGTTGTTAGCTGAAGAGGTTTTCAGGGTTCTCACCTACACCTTTATACTGCTCGGTCTCCTCCACAGTGCTCTTTTCAACCCTACAGAATCTGACTAAAAAACCAACAACTCCAACAAAAAGCCCTTTAGATTCGGAGACTTTAACCAACTCTGCAATTTCCTGACTAAATCATGGTATTAAAATTCTTCATCTTAGTAAAGATACTTATTGTTTGAATCTATAAATTTTTCAGTGATGATTTTGCTGCTTGGATAAGAGAAATAGGGACTATTTAGTCAAAACTAAATCAAGTTTTACACTAAGAGAATGTGCATGTATGTTCTGTGTGGATGTGCACGTGTTCTTTTTGTGTGCATGTGTGTTCTGTGTGTGTTTGCATGTGTGCTCTGTGTGAATATACATGTGTGCTTTGTGGGTGGGTGTGAACGTGTGCTCTCTCTGTGTGTGAATGTGTGTTCTGTATAGATGTACATGTGTGCTATATGTGGGTGTGCATGTATGCTCTGGGTGGATGTGCATGTGTGCTCTGTGCAGATGTGCATGTGTGTTTTGTGTGCATGTGTGTTGTGTGTGTTTGCATGTGTGCTCTGTGCAGATGTGCATGTGTGTTTTGTGTGCATGTGTGTTCTGTGTGTGTTTGCATGTGTGCTCTCTGTGTGGATGTGCATGTGTGCTCTGTGTGTGTGAATGTATGTTGCTCTGTGTGGGTGTGCACATGTGCACTGTGTGGATGTGCACTTGTGCTCTGTGTGGATGTGCATATGTGTTCTCTGTGGATGTGCATGTGTGTTCTGTGTGAATGTTCACATGTGCTCTGTGTGGATGTGAATGTGTGTTATGTATGGATGTGCATGTGTGCTCTGTGTGTGTGCATGAGTGCTCAGTTGTGAGTGTGCATGTGTGCTCTGTGTGGATGTGCATGCGTGTTTTGTGTGGATGTGCATGTGTGCTCTGTGTTGATGTTCATTGTGCTCTGTGTGTGTGCATGTGTGTTCTGTATGGATGTGCATGTGTGCTCCATGTGTGTGTGTGTGCTCTGTGTGTGTGCACGTATGTTGCTATGGATGTGCACTTGTGCTCTGTATGCATGTGTGCTCTCTTTGTAGATGTGCATATGTGTTCTGTGTGTCCAGTGTGTCCAGACAGCACTAGGTCACTGCCAGATGAGTTGGTGGTGCTGGTGAAGAAGTAGCTCATTGTGCTGGGGTCATTTCTATAGCCCATTCTCATAGACAGTTTTCCTTTAGGAACTTTTTTTTTGCTATAATGTAGGGAGAATCAAATGTGAAGAACAGAAATTCAGAGGACGAGAAGTATTAGTTTTTCACGTTTAATTAGATAGTCAACATTTTTAAATTTTTGCACGCACGCATGGTACCAGGCCTCACACATGCTAGGCAAGCACTCCGCCATTGAGTTGCATCCTCCACTCACTTCTTGCTTTGTATTTGGAGACAGGTTTGCGCTAAACAGTTTAAGATGACCCTGAACTCATTCTTAGGTCATGCAGGCCTTGAATTTACTGTTCTCAGTCATTAATCTCCAGAGTGGCTGGGATTACAGGTCTACAGACAGGCTTGGCTCGGTCAATGTCTTATATAAATCCTTTGCAATATAAATCCCATGCCGTACAAAATTCCTCGATAGTGAATGTTCTTTTTTTAAACTTTTGGAAGTGAATGTCTTTAACAAAAATATCCAACCTTTAATTCCAAACTGCACTTAGATGTCTTAATGTTTGCAAAACCCCTGTGCCTTCAGTCTAACATTTCACATGAGCCTGGGTGTGTGTTTCTACAGTCTGTTTATATATAATAGCTTATGGTATAGAGGAACTTTAAACAGAACTGCAGATGCATTTTGCAGAGCAGCTCATTTAGTAGGTAATGTATTGTCCGGAGTTTTTCTTTCTTTGGTTGTTGAGACTAAGCTCAACCAGAAAGGAAAATAGGCTTATCACTAGGAACAGGCTCGACTTCCTTAAAAGGCAATTGTTTCTTTTTTTCCTTTGCTTCTCTGGAGAATTGGCTACGGACTGGGAATAGCTATCCTGTGACTCATGTGCAGCTTGGTGCTGCATCTATAGTTTCAGATCAAACGATAAAGGAACGAGCCTCAGTTAGACCATGTGGAACAAGAGTGACCTTCAAAAGGAAGTCCGTGGATGGCAGTTTTTTAACTCTTAGTTTGTCGATGCAATAAGTTGGCCCTTTAAGAAAAGAGTTAAACCAGACATTGGGATAAAGTTTATATTTACCCTTTAAACTCACTACATCTAATTTTTTTTTACTTACCAAAACTTATGATATGTAGAGTATACTAGAGAGTCATAGCTTAATCCTTATTCAAGTATTGCAAAGATAATTTAATTGCAATTTTATCTGATTCACATACAAAATATTGGGAGGAGGAGGCTCACTTCATAAAGCGCTTGCCAGGCACGCATGAAGACTTGTGTTTGGATCCTCAGCAGTCATGTAAGATGCTTGGTGTGGCAGTATGCACACATGATCTTGGTGCTGTGTAGGTGGAGAGCAGAGGACTCTCGCAGGTCCCTGGCCAGACCCAACTGGTGGGCACCAGGTTTACTGAAAGTGTCTGTTTCAAAAAATCGGGTGGCGAGAGATCAAGGAAGGTACCTGGCATTGAGCTCTGGCATCCACATGTATGCACACATATATGTGCATGTGCATCCATACATCTCATGCTCTCACAGTACATGCATACATACTCATGAGTGTGCACACACACACAGATATATTTTTGTACCAACCAGACTGCCCAGGCTAACGTTCAGACTATCGTAAAAGTAAACATACATTTAAAAACTCTACAGTGACCTAGTGACAACAGGAACGGCCTCTCCCAGTTTCTGCGTTGCTCCCAGTGACCAGTTTTTGAATGGAGACACTGGCTCACTGGTGCACTCTTGGCCAGAGCTTCAGAAACTGAATTCTTATTCAATGGGATTTTTCTGTGGGACACTGACTTTAAGTGAGAAACACAACCCAAAGGGCTGGCATATTGCAGCCTGGACAGAGCTTCCCAGCTCCCAGGGTTGCGCCATTGCCAACTATTTGAATTGGTGAGAGCAGGATGTGGAGACAAAAATCTCTTTGTAACCCTTGCACTTAGCTGTCTTCTGTCCTCCTGAGCCCACTACCAAAGTAACTGAATGAGAAAGTTTATTCGTATGAACCTTAATTTTTAAATTATTTGATGTCAGTAAGCACCAATTAAGGGGTTATTATAAATTAGATTGGCTCCAGGGGATGTAAAGGTGAATATTACAGAGTTCTTCAACTGTGGTCCAGCAAGATGGCTCAGCAGGTCAAGGCACCTGCCTCCAAGGCTGACCATCTGAGTTCCCCAGCTCCTGAGTGGTGGAAAGAGGGAACCACTTCCTTCAAGTTGTCCTTTGACCTCTGTGTGCATACTGTGGCACACAAGTGCACACACACACACACACACACACACACACTAAAGACATGAAATATAGCTTTAAACAGTGCTCACACTTTTGCAGAGGCAGGCAAACCCGTGCCCCATTCAGGCATAAAAAGATTCTGTAAGTATAATCATGGAGCCTGAGGTGGAGGACTTTGGGTACAGAAAGGATAACTGAAAGGGACGATCTATAGGTTTTCTAGGAGAAATACATTGTTGGAGGTTGAAGTACAGAAGGCGCCTGACAGGGTGAATGAGAGGGTCACTAAGTATTTTAGACAGCCACTTTCAAGTACTAAGCCTCCACTCTGCTAAGAGCCTAGAGGGCAGCAGGCATTTGTCACAAGATCAGAGGCTCTGCTTGCAGGGGTGGCTGAGAAGAGGGAGCCGAAGCAATAGAGAGTTGGGAATCCCATCACTGAAGGGCTCACTGATCCTGCCAAGAAGTTGGAGTGCAGTAAAGGCAACAGGTGTCCGATTACAAGTATTTCTTTCCTTTTTGAGGGAGTCCTATATAACCAAGGTGCTACTGGAACTCTGAGGGAGAGGTCAAATAGAGCAATGTCTGTTCATACTCCCAAAGTCCTGGCATTTCTAGCCTTACCATTTTTTTTTATTACTTGAGCTTTATAAAGTTCAACCCCTGATTTCTATAATAAATGTAAATAAGTATAAATAATCAAATTAAAGTGCCAAGCCAATGATTTTTACATTGGCATTGATTCTCACCATTTCTGTAATAGTTGTGAATATAAGGCTATGATAACAGACAGAGACAAAGTTATCTGTATCACTAATAATAAAAACCAGAGATAGATATTGAGGTTCAAGCTGAAGATCAGAAAAAATCAAAGCAGCCAAGCCACTAGAGAGTTCTTATGTCTACCAAGGCTCAGACAAAAAAGAGGATGATCCTGTCCTTAGTGTGACTGTAGACAACTATGCTCTCCACCAAACCTCAGGCTGCAATGAGCTCGTTCCTCCCGCCGCCTTATACACCTCTCTCCACCCAGCCAAATCACTCCTGTCTCCACCTCTCTAGTGCTGGGATGAAAGGTGTGTGATTCCTGAGTGCTGGGAACACCTTTGTGTGAATTCTATTTCTCTTTTTAGACAAATTCAATTTCATGTAGCCCAGGGTGGCCTTGAGTCCTGGGATTAGAGGTGTGTGTCACCCCTCCTAGGCCTCTAATGACTTAGCTCTGCACTTAGATCTTCAGGCAAGCATTATTTGTTAAAACACAAATAAAATATCACGATAGTCCCCTTCTTGCCTAAAATAAAAAAGAATGCTATAACTAATATAAGAAAAACTATATACAATAAGTACAATAATTATTTATGGTATATACAGGCAATAAGTACATAAACAATGTCTAGTCCATTTGCATTTGACAAATTCAGAGAAAATACTCCATATATATGCTATCTTGATGAGTCCAAATTTTTGTACCTAATTTACTTTCTATCATCACTTGCATTACCATCCAAAACTATCTTTTGATATCTCTCAACCTTATACACTTTACGCTTCTTTAGCAAATTTGTTTTCTGAGTCTCATAAACAAGAAAAACTTTAACTGTCTAGTCTTCAACTACCTCAGAGACCTGAGAAGGAAATAGTACTGAGTAAGCAGGAAGTGCTAGTAGGTGACTTCCAAAAAAATGTGAGAAATGACAAAAGCAATTTATTGCCTGGACAGTCACCAAAGGTTCTGCTGCAATGTTGGGGCAACCATCACTAGCCTACAGGCCTAGAATATTTGACAGACTTTTCTACAAAGCAGGATTTTTGAAGGACTTTCCTGCCATGCTTGACAAGGTTTGGCAGTCACTCTCTTCTGTGTTCTGCTTTTCCAATTATGATAGCATACTGTTAGCAGTTGAGACAAGGGCACTTCTTGCCCAGTGACTTACTTTTGCCACAAAGAAATTAAACTCCATGTTGAGTTTCTTCGATACCATCATCTTCTCCAAAGTAGATAAGTGCTGCCAGGACATGTCTTTGCCTGTGTTATTAAAACACCTTAAATGGCATATTCTGTAGATCTCTGAAGTGTTTGATGGTGACCTGTCTATTTAAAATATATCTCTGTTTGACCTTGTAAACATACCTAAAGTGACTGCGAGTTTAATTATAATAGGTGACTAATTACTAACCTGTATTTCCTTATTATTCTAAACAGTTGGTAATAATAACTTTTGAGAACTAGAAATTTGCATTACATTATTAAATGAGTTGTATACATACAGTACCTTTAACTAGATTAGAAATGTATGCACAGTATGTTTTAACAGAATTAATCTCAAATTTGTATAACTATACAGAATTTGTATACAATATACAAAAGTTCAATCCAACCTAAAGTGTTTAAAGCTAGTAGTTGCTTTTTAAAAGTAGATTCTATAATCTACCTTTTTATCTTATCATATCTATATCCTCCCTTTTTTCTTTTCAAAACAAGAACTCTGAATCTAATCTCCTTTGTTCAGCTTTCTTCCTGACTGTAACCAGTAACCAAACTACCCTAAACAATGACAAATATTCATAACCCATAAAAGGATAAAAAAATCACCCACCCACCTTTTGGGAATGTGGGAATTGTATTCTTAAACTTCTTTTCTGCTGTCCTGGAGCGACAACTTAGTCTTTTCCTTGGGACATTTTTTCTGGGTTCTTTGTCATTTTTCTTCAGATGTCTTATTTGTCCAAGTGGTCTTCAGATTCCTTAGCTGGATGCCTTTTTTCTCCTGAAAAAGACAAAAACAAAATTCTTTACCAAAACTGACCTATTGGTATATCACATTTCCAACAAAATTTCATAAATCTTCCCAAATGTTTGTTTCTGCTGTTTTCTATAGACATACAATGCAAATGGTCTTTTTGTAGTCTCAGTCCAGTTGAAGATTAAAGTCACCTTTGGAGTTGGATTGTGGCTCTCTACTTCTCTAAAACCAAGCATGCTTAATAAAGTGAAATTCAAAATCTCTGTCTTGAGCCGGGCGGTGGTGGCGCACGCCTTTAATCCCAGCACTCGGGAGGCAGAGGCAGGCGGATCTCTGTGAGTTCGAGGCCAGCCTGGTCTACAAGAGCTAGGTCCAGGACAGGCTCTAAAAAAGCTGCAGAGAAACCCTGTCTTGAAAAACCAAAAAAAAAAAAAAAAAAAAAAAAAAAAAAATCAAAAAAATCTCTGTCTTATGTCAGAGGTATCTTATAAATTAAGCTTGTAGGAAATGTGTCTTGTATTTTATATACAGGGAACCCAGACAATTAATAGGGTCAGTCTATCAAAAAGAAATAAAGCCCCTTTTTAGAAGTATCATCCATAGGGATCAATTAAGTCATCTTTTGACTGGCTGTTCTACTCTATGTTTATGCCTTTAATTGTAGGTCTGTACTAATATTACCATGAATCTCCTAGGTGGAATAAGCTCCTTGTAGAGATGATAAAGCAGCGGTGGCTCCTTGGTGCTCTTCTCTGCCATGTGTACAGGTTGGCTGTAGCCTCAGAAAGTGGATGTTTTAGACACCTACTACATTCAGTCTAAAAACCCCAATTCTCACCTTTGAGTGTGCTTTCTAGCTCTAAAGACCAAACAAGATAGCCAACTGAGCTGTGCTGTCTCTACTGGGATGTGGAATGGGTATAGAGCACAGACCACTAGGCAAAGGAAAGGAGGCTTAATATCAGAGTGACTTTTGTGCTCTGTACAGACAGCTCCTTCTCTGTGTTCTCCAGAACTCTCCTTATGGGGGTAGCCTTAGGGAAAGGACAGACATCTCAACAGGCTGCATTCACAGAAGTCAAGACATGTGGCAGCATGTGCTCTAAGAAAGTCTGGAGGGGATTGTTATTCTAAATTGCAACTAATGCTGATCTCAGCTTGAAGAATGCGCACTTCTGGGTGATTTGTGTTTTGATACATATGCAGTTGACAGGAGCTGTCTCCATGTATTATACTTTACACATCTGTCAGTGGATTGAAATTTAAATGGGAAAGGCGGTACCCAGGTGCTTAGTGTGGGTTTGGAGCGTTCCTGAATGGATTAAGCCCAGATCAATTCATAGCTATGGGTGTATCAGAAAGCAGCCCCTCCATGACACACACCCCTTACTCTAGGACTGCACATGTCGATAGGAAACTTTTGCTCATGTTTTCAGCAAAGACACCTACATTTGGCAGAAGAGGGTCATGTGGTAGACCTCTAATGAGGAATACAGATGCTTAATTTTCCAGCACCTGTACATGCTGTCATTTGAGATAAATCCATGAACATTGTAGGCTGGTTTTTCCAGCACATGGCTCTAATAGGGATAAATTATCTCCCCATGTGTGTACCCTGTGCATTGGCAACATAAATAACAGTGGGGACTCAGAGCACAGAAGCTCGGGCACTGGCCAGTTTGATTGGATGAACCACACATGAGGGCATCCCCACTGTACCCATATTTGCTCTCCAGGCCATCAGCCCTGAGTCCGGGATGTGCACTGCATTATGTTGTGGGAACAAGCCGAAGAATCCTCAACAAATAGAAAGGAATTTTCTTTGGGGCCATGTCTTCTGTGGCCATGCAGAGCTCAGCACTTGGAAACTGAGCAGTCTTTCTTACTGGGACCTCTTTTGTTTTGCTTATTTCTTTGATACCTGGCATCAAACCCCAGGGCCTTTCACATACTAAACCCATCTACTCCTGAGTTACATCCCAGCCTTCCTGGTGTGCTGTAGGACAACGATCTTATACTTTTTAAAGATTTGTCAGTTGTATTGTTTTAATAGAATTTAATTTAATAAAATGCTGATTGGCCAGTAGCCAGGCAGGAAGTATAGGTGGGGCGATGAGAACAGGAGAATTCTGGGAAGAGGGAAAGGTTGGTCTGCAGCCATCACCCAGTCACAGAGGAAGCAAGATGTGACTGCCTTGCCAAAAAAGGTGCCAAGCCACGTGGCTAACACAGACAAGAATTATGGGCTAATATAAGTTATAAGAGTTAATAAGAAGCCTGTGGTAATAGGCTAATCAGTTTATAATTAATGTAAACCTCTGTGTGTTTATTTGGAACTAAATGAATGTGGACCTGGTGGGACAGAAACCTCAGTCAACACTGGTGCTGCAAAGGGATATTTGTGACTAGGCCACTCTATGGGTCATAAAACATGTCTCTAATCCCATTGTTTGTTTGTTTGTTTGTTTGTTTTTCAGTCTTTTACTTTGAAAAACCAAATATTATGCATTTGAGTTGACTTCCTATTACTAGATTTTGAAAAAATATTTCAAAATTTTAATCCTAGGTACATAAAACCCAGTATACCAGCTCTATGGCTGTAGTACTCCCATAGTTGAACTCTTGAGTAAGGCCGATTTATCCTCTTGTCTCTTATCTGGGGTATACACACAAATGCACTTAGTTTCCTTGTACTGCCCAAGGGAGCACAGGTTTAGAATTTGTGTCTGTTATTAAATCATGTGGGGGAAGGGCACCACATTTTAATGCAATAATTTCAGTATTATTACAATTCAAAAGTGTGTGCTAAGTAGGCAAATGTTTCTGACATAGCAAGAGAACAACAAAACAAAATAAATAACTTAGTTATCTGGACATACTAGCCTAACTCTTCAGAACCAATGCATTACCCAGTCTTGCCAGCTAGTTGGATATCAACTTGAAGTTGCTGGGCTATTGACCTTAAAAGCTCAGCTTATTTGCAAATAATGCATTGGTATTTTTTCATTCTCCAAATACAATTGTTGCATGGTTTTCTAGTCATTGTGTATTATGATCATTTACAGTATTGGGTTTTCTATTGTAATACAGGTTCTGGATATTGAGTCTGTGGTCTTTGACATTTTCTTTCATGTCCTTTAAAGCTGTTCTCTGAGAAAAGGGGTCAAATGCTACAGCTTTCTCACATCAATATTCATAACCTTCAATCTCATGAAAGACTGTCATTAACACAATTTCTAAATGCAACCTTACAGTTATTCAGTTAAAGTCAATGCATCAGTTCAGTTCTTCCTTAAGTGTATTCAGAGAGGAGGAAATGTGAATTACAGTATTAAGGGTATGTAAGGGATACATAAACTTGTATGACTATAAATATGCTCAGTTGAGTTTGAGAATATGTAGAATATTTTCTCAGCATTGTATTGCTGTCTATAACAGTTCCCTGACCTTAGAGTTTCAGAATTCCCACTTCAAAAACTGAACTGTTTAATCTAGGCACAAGGGCACATGCCTTTAATCTCACCACTTGGGACTCGAGGAAGGTGGAAATCTGTGAGTTCAAGGCCAGCCTGATCTATATTTGAGTTCCAGGCTAGCCAGAGCTATGTAGTAAGACCCTGTCTCAAAAGACAAAGAAAAATAAAATGAGATGAAATAAAAATGTTTAAGAAGAATGACAATTTTGCTGTTTTCTGGGAAAACAAAGAAGAGCCAGACATGGATTCTGATTCCACAGGTATCGCTCCCAGAGGTCAAGGTGGGCAGTGCTCAGCTGAGAGATGAGCAGCAGAAATGCGGTCATAGCAGAGAAACATCGTGATTTCTTCTGTAGCATGGCTTGATTGTGGAAGTACCAATGGAGAACAAAGCTGGGACTCCGAGGAGATGCTGTGTTTGGGGTATAAAATGTCCTCTAGAGACTTGAGCATTCTAGCTCCCCGACATGGTGCTGTTGGAAGCTGATGGAAGCTTGCAGAGGTGGCGTATAGTGGGAGGTTTCAGTAGACTATAGACATGACCTTGAAGGAGACATTGGTATCCTGGCCTCTTCCTTTCTGTCCTTTTTGCTCCCTGGTTATACGGTAGATAATTTTGCTGGGACATAAACATTCAGTGTGGTTTGCTTACCTCCAATGGATCCTTTAAAACTATGGATCAAAATTAACTTTTTTTTCTTTTCTTTAGAAGTTACTACTTCAGGTATTTGCTTTCGTCATGGAAAGCTGACTAACATAGGAGGTGAGTTAGAGAGATCATGGGGATTCCAATATAATTCCTGACCTCTTCCCCTGTGAATATGTGATGGGAAAGTGGCAATAGCAGCTAATCACATATTCTTGAACTTTTATGGATGGGGGTGTGTCATAGGGTTTCTATTGCTAGGAAAGAGATGTCACGGCTATAACAACTCTTATAAAAGGAAGCATTTAATTGGGGCTAACATAGTCAGAGGTTAAATTCATTATCAGCATGGTGGGAAGCTTGGTGGCACACAAGCACACATGGTGTTGGAGAGGTAGTTAAGAGTTCTACATCTCAGCAGGCAGCAGGAAGAAAGACACAGGGCCTGACTTGAGCATTTAAAACCTCAAACCTGGACTTCTGTTTAAGAGAGGGAGGAGGGAATCACATGAGCAAGGTGAGGAGGGGGGGCGGGTTAAGATCATGATGGGGAAAAAACACAGAAACAGCTGACCTGAGCTAGTGGGAGCTCACAGATCCTGGACTATCAGCTGGGGAACCTGCATGGGACCGAACTAGGCCCTCTGAATGTGGGTGACAGTTATATGGCTTGATCTGTTTGGGGGACTGCTGGCAATGGGACCAGGAATTATCCCAGAACTAGCTTTTTGGAGCCCATTCCCTATGGTTGGATACTTTGCTCAGCCTTAATGCAAGGGAGAGTGGCTTAGTACTGCCTCAACTTGGCATGCCAGGCTTTGTTGACTCCTCAAGGGAGGCTTTGCCTTTTCTGAGGAGTGGATGTGAGGTGGGATGGGGAGATGCGGTGTGGGATAAGGGGAGGGAGAGAGAACTGGGATTGGAATGAAAATGAAAAAAAAATTAAATAATAAAAAAAATCATATAAAAATAAAATAAAACCCCATACTCCAAATGACACACTTCCTCCAACAAGGCCACACCTACACAGACAAGGATACATCTCGTAGGAGCGCCACTCCCTAATGACCAAGCATTGACATCTTTGAACCTCTGGGGGCCATTCCTATTCAAACCAGCACAGGGGGACATGACCGTTCGCATTTGGTCAGTGTCTGGGGTTACTGGAACTCTGCTGGAGTCACAAAACACAGGGAGCTTGTGAATTGTGGCAAATGCAGTGTGCTGAGGAGGAGAGCGCATGGGAGCTAAAGCGTTAGTCATTTGTCCTTCGCATTTCCCAGTAGTTCAAGCAAAGGTTAGAAGAGGCACATCATAAAATGATGCAATAGACCCAAACGCTCTGTTATAAAATATCACAACTATAAGTTATGACTTACACAGTCCAGTAGTCTTTGCCCTGGCAGAGGCAGGATGCTGCCAACACCCCATGGACAGGTCCACTCCCCCAGAGCATTTATCCACAAGCAGCAAAATCTCCTCTGCCCACAATGAAGCCTCCTTCACTATCTCAACCCTGAAGCAGCATTTTTACCGTTTTGGGCTCCCGATTTGTCTTAGTTGGGTTTCTGAGGGGTGCTGGGGCTGCCAAGACTGTCCTCCCTCAAGTGTCTTTCTGGAATTTTTCTTTCCTTTTCTTGGCAGATGACTTCTCTCAGTCTGTTTTACTAGTCAGTACAGAATGCACAGCCTTTCCTGGATGTCAGCAGGTGTTGGGCAGAGAAGAAAGATGAAATTCCTGCTCCACGCTGTTTCTTCATTAACAGAACTTGTTTAACAAACATACCATGTAGAGAGATGGGTACATGGACCAGGGATACTTTAAATGATGTTGTTCTAGAGTTTATTTTTGTGAAAAATATTGAAAAGTTTAGCCATTACAGATATTTGGGGGTGGGGGAAGGGTGTTCCTGTCCTATAGAAGACAATGATGGCCTGCTGTAGAGATTGATTTCTTTTTAAATTTAGCTTTGCTGCTGACTTGGGGGTGGCTTTTTATGTGTTCTTCACACTGTACTGACCTAGGAATATGAAAGCCCCCCTATCTTCATCCTTCCAGCATGCTGTGGTTAGTTACCATGCCTCTTTGAGCTTATCTGGGGAAGAGGAGGAGGTTTGTGTTGCGAACTCCCCAGGTTTTGTATTGGCCAGCGTGTTCCCATGACAGCAGGTTGACCAGGCAACCTGAAGGGAGCTTGCAAACAAGCCTGGATGTTCCTGCCTGGCTGGCTGCCGTTCCCTAAGAAGGCAAGTAGGCACAATGACTTGGACAGGATTGGCTGATGGCATTAACCTTTCAGACGTGTTGATGTTTTATGGCCAGAGGTTTGTTTGGACAGAGCTAGTTATCTCATGAAAGGATGTGTGTACTAATTAGTCATAGTCAAAGCTTAAAAAAAAAACTTGGAAGCTATTATCTGTGATTATGCTTGGAAGAAGAAAAGGCCTTCCAATGAAGTCAAAAGCATTGATCTTCGAGCTGCCGACATGCGTTTAATCTTGTGTGGGAAGAAGTACATTTTAAATAGGCCCTACTAAACTAAACCAAACCGAAACAAAACCAAAAAAAAAAAAAAAAATAACCCTCCAAGCAAGAAGAGAACAGATGGCCAAGACCTTATTAGGCCATCTTTAAGATGTGCAACCCCACACCAGTTCCAATGGCCTCAGACGCTACCAACAGTGACGTTTCTTGAGAAAGATGAGACATCTCATAGCAAGTCACCCACCCAGATATAAAATGGGCATTTTCTTTAGCCCGCTTTTCTTCGTTCCTTTTAGATTAAACATCTGCTAATGGAGATTAAACTATTTATTAGAGTAAGTTTACACATAAGGATCTTAAACCTAATTATCTCAAGATACTGTGAGTCAATGTTTGACTGTGCTATATATAACAGCTATGGTAAATCATAAACAAATGCAGACATATGTAAAGCAGATTCAGAAGCCTGGGGTAGTGGCTGCTGCTCTTATTTTATGCTGTACTCACCAGATTCTAGCCTTGCTATGTTATAGTAACTACATTTTTTCCTGGTGGAAAAATGGCTTATTTTTCTGTGGTATTTTTTTAGTTGTGTGTGTGCGTGTGTGTGTGTGTGTGTGTGTGTGCGTGTGTGTCTGTGTGTGTGTGGTGTGCGTGTGTGTGTGTGTGTGTATGTGTGTGTGTGTGCGTGTGTGTGCGTGTGTGTGTGGTGTGTGTGTGTGTGTGTGTATGGACAGACTTGTGAGTCCATTTAGTTTTGCTCATATGTATATATTTTTAGGGCAGACCACTTTGTATTGGATAGTCAGGGGGCTCATCCCTAGGGAAGACTAGTTCTCTCATAGCGGCTTCCACCCAGGGGTGGGACGTCGTGACACTTACCCCATTCGCGTTGGCATGTCAACTAGTGCTGTCATTGTTTGGATCTTGTTGAAGGGGTCATTTTGGGGACCAGCGATGTGTTTTTGTCATTGTTGTTCCCATTCCTTAGTTTCCTTGCTGGTAACATACCAATTTAGGCATGCTTTCTCCTTCTGTCCTGAGATAAATGTCAGTCATTGTAGAAGCTCTGTGTTTCCTTCTCTGTAGCTGGTGGGGGAGAAAAAAAAAGGCACATTTGTCTCCAATTTCTCTAGAAATCAGCAATGGGCTAAGTTACTTTCTCACCCCGACCCAATTATTGTTGTAGAGAAATGGAATGCACCAAATATGGTCACGTTTTGCAAAACGATGGAAAATAGTCTAGAAAATGTGCCATTGGGTAATTTTGTTGTTTAAACACCGCAGTGATGCTTAGTCGGCTTCCCCGAACCAAGAGAGCTGCAACCCCACTATGGCTGATCCTATGGGACCCCTGCTGTCTGTGCAGCCTGCTCTTGACTCACACAGATGTCTCTGAATACTTAGCCAAGCTCGACATCTGCCTTTCCCAACGTGCGGTCAGTGAACTACACAATCACCAAAGGGCAGTTGCTGCTGTTCAACTGGACTAAGACCCCAAACCTGAGCCTGAGACTTTAGAGTCCTCAACTAAATGGCTCCGTGATCGGTCGCACTTATAAAACATTAATGCAACCTGGTCCCTGGTCCTCTGCAGGCGAAATGTGTGACGAGGCAGCGACTGTCTGCGAAGATCCTTTGGGTTTTGATCAGTGCTGTTTGAAAAGAGGATTCCTTACACTGAGTGGGCCTTGGCTGCTATTTCTCTTCAGCAGCTTGTCTGTTTTATATATATTTAACCATGCCAAGGAAATGCAATCCTTTCACATATTCTAGTAGTAAAATCTCTTTTCCTAGGCTCAACATCGCCGTCTCTCATCTGTTCTTAATATTAAGGTAGAAAATGTCTTCTGCTGCTTGGGAGACTGTGTGAATTCTAGCTTACTGATCTACACTTGGACACACGGTCAGTGCCCACTGACACAGAACCTCGTGATGTTGCCCTTGATTGGTAGTTCATTGTCATTCCTGTTGAGTGGAGAATTGAGGAAGAGGAGCCTAACCCTCGTGCCGAATAATTTTAGTGGCACATCTATCGAAGAAGCCAGACACAGGTTCTTTTTTTTTTTTTTTTTTTTGGTTTTTCCAGACAGGGTTTCTCTGTGGCTTTGGAGCCTGTCCTGGAACTAGCTCTTGTAGACCAGGCTGGTCTCCCGAGTGCTGGGATTAAAGGCGTGCGCCACCACCGCCCGGCCAGACACAGATTCTTAAGTCACAATGTGTACAAAATGGATGTTCTGAAGACTTACCTCTCTCGCCCTTCACATAGGATTATTGTCATTGGGAGCTTAGTACTTAATTTTTGGAATTCTTAATAACTACTCTTTTAATCTGGAAGTGTCAAGGAATATATGTATAACCCACTTTGTTTCAAAGGTAAAACTTTTTACTTTCTCTTAGGGAAACAAAGGGAAAAGCATTCGTGAAGATGGCCTTGTTCAGGTTGGAGTTGTAATCTGAACTCGCAGCTCTCTCTTTACTGTGCCCCTGGATCAGTGACAGCGGCCCAGGCTTGAAACATGAAGCACCCTAGAAAGGAAATCTGACCAACAGACTTCCCCACAGCTGTGGTGGGGGGCAGCATTCTTTCTCTTCTCTCTGCATGCCTGCCGTGCAATCCCAGCACTACCGACTAGGAAGGTCCAAGGAAGCTTAGTCAGACTTAAGCCGTCTCGTTATTAACAGCAATTAAGCCTGTGATGTCATTGTCTTCTTTCCCTAGACTATTTACCCTCAAGTTAGCTCTACTAAGGATTGGACCAAAGGGTGGAAAAAGTCTGCAGGGAGATGTCCAGAATTACTGTTTTTCTCTTGTCCTCCAGCAGGTCTTCAAGTTCCAGGAGGCTTCTACAGTGTTCTCAGCCACCAGTAACCTGTGTTCTCCCAACCGTATTGCTGTTGTGGCATAGACTTCATCATGAGCCTTCTGGCACTTCTGCAGGCTGAACCTTTCCCCACCCACCAGACTCTTTTTAAACAGACCATTGCATGCAGCAGGAGAATGCCTGACTTTCTGGAAACACTTCCACTGGTTTTCTCTGTCATTGCAGCAAAACACGATCTCCCTTGTGGTCTGCAAGCTTGCCTGTATGTTCGGGCATAAGTCTCTCCATTTTCTGTTGCTCGACACATTACAGGTACATTCATTTTCTTTTCTTTTTTTCGCTACTACAATCTCTTTCCTGTCTTGGGGCCTTTACTCAGGTCCTCTTCCCTGCTTTTGAATATCCCTTATTTCTTTGTACAAGCAAACTCTCATTAAATTCTCAGCCAGTCTCATGTACTCTGCAGTCTACTTAGACTGTTTGGTTTAGGATCCTGTCTTAAATTCTCTGCAGATCTTCCAAATTATCCCCCACAGGACAGCATGGAGTGTCTAAGTGTGTGAAGTCTGCCTCCAGCACAAGAGTATAGGTTCTCTATTAGCCCTTGAAGGCACAGTCTAATAGCCTGAGTCCTTCAGCCCTCACCGGAGCTTTGCGATTTCTCGTCCTCAGCTTCGGTTTCATGACATAGAGGAACCAATATCATTTAAATTGGACCCCTACAGGATCAGTAAGAAAATTCATATAAAATGCTAAATGGAGTGTTCAGTGTATGTTAGGTGTTTAATTTATATTAGCTTTACTAGAGTATCTTAGTTACTGGTCTAGTCTCTGTGAAGAGGCACCATGGTTAAGGCAGTTTATAGAAGAAAGCATTTATTTGGGGGCTTGCTTACAGTTTCATAGAGTTAGTCCATAATCGATATGGCCGGGAGTGTGGCAGCAAGCAGGAGGCAGACAGGGCACTTGAGTGGTCATGGCTGGAAGCCTGGAAGCAGATGGCAGAGAGAGAGAGAGAGAGAGAGAGAGAGAGAGAGAGAGAGAGAGAGAGAGAGAGAGAGAGAGAGAGAGAGAGAGAGACTGAGCCTAGCATGGGCTCTTGAAACCTCAAAGCCCACTCCAAGTGACATACTTTATCCAATGAGGCCACACATCCTAAACCTCCCTAAATGATCTACCAACCAGGAACAAACAAAACAGTCAAATACATTAACCTGTGTTTCCTTCCTTCCTTCCTTCCTTCCTTCTTTCTTTCTTCCTTCTTCCCTTCCTCCCTTCCCCCTCCCTCCCTTCCCCCTCTGTCTGTCTTTCTTTTTTCTTCTATTCTGTTTTTGTTTTTCGAGACAGGGTTTCTCTGTGTATCTTTGGAGCCTGTCCTGGAACTTACTCTGTAGACCAGGTTGGCCTTGAACTCACAGAGACCTGCCTGCCTCTGCCTCTCAAGTGCTGGGAATAAAGGCATTCGCCACCACCACCCGGCATATGGCGGTCATTTTCAGTTCAGCCCACCACACATAAATTAGTGATTTCATTGTTTTTACTCACTGAAGGCAAATGTAATGAGGAAACAACATCCGTTTCCTGAACTTCTACTTAAAATACTTTTTAACCCAAGGAGTTTTACATCACTCTGGACATATAGGTATATAAACCAAACACTTTCGGGCAATGAGTCATGAAGAATTTATTTTAAAAGTCTTCTCTGATATACATGTTATTTTAACATTCATTAAAGATGAAAGCGAATTTGTGTGCTAATCTGATGGATATGCTTAAAGAATCAATCTTGACTGAATATTTGATACTACAGGGTGCAGAGTGTCTTCGTTCTTTTCAGAATTGATGAATACTGTGATTTTATTTTATTTTTATTTTATTCATCAGTGCTGAGAACATGACTTCACATAAAAATGTAGTACAGAAGAATAGAAATATGTCCAGAAGTTGGAAGCTCTGTTCTGTTCCCATGCCAAAATTCATTTAGTGACTTTTTAAAAATATAAAACCCAAACAGCAGGTTTTCAAATCAAACATTTTAAGATAACATACTCCAAAGATATGTTAATTTGATGTATGCAGAGGAATGGCAGTAGGAAAAGACTTTTTATAGTGTGTAATTAAACCGTCATGTTTCTACAAGAGCAGAAATCCTCGTGAGCATAGTGAAGATGCTGCAATGCGGTTCATAGCAGACAGGAGTCTCGACTTGGAGCCATGGTGTTTGAGGCCATGATGGTGTTGTGTTATGCGATGGCATGCAGCATGCAGAATGAGCATGCAAGACCGCTGTGGATGGCATGCAGCGTGCAAAATGAACATGCTGTATGAGAACCAAAGCCTCTGTATGGTGGCTTTGTGGTGTTGTGTGATACAATGGTATGCAGCATGCAGAATGAGCATGCAAGGCCGCTGTGGATGGCATGCAGAGTGCAGAATGAGTATGGTGTATGAGAACCAAGGCCACTGCAGATGGCATGCAGCGTGCAAAGTGAACATGCTGTATGAGAACCAAGGCCGCTGTGAATGTCATGCAATGTGCAGAATGAGCATGGTGTATTATGAGAGTCAAAGGTCACTTGGATGATATGCAGCATGCAGAATGTGCGTGTTGTATGAAAACTAAGGCCACTGAAGATGGCATGCAATGTGTAAAGTGAGCTTGCTGTAGGAGAACCAAGGCTGCTGTAAGGCTGCACGATGCTCCATGGTTGATCATGTCCAGAAACCTCCGATGAACCTCCAGTTCATTATGTCTTTGATTTTTTATTACATTTTGGTGTTTCATGTTCAGAATCAGGACAGGTGTCTTGTCCTGTGTCATTTTTTTGCAACCACCACATTCAGGTATGTGATGCCCCCTGCTATGTGGTGTCATGATCCACGGTTTAATAAGCCAAACTCCAGAAGACTTGTTTTACATGTTAGAACAGTGCTCTAGAAATTTGCTTTTAAATGTTGACTTCATTGTTGTTCTAAGGGCCTTCCTTCCTTCCTTCCTTCCTTCCTTCCTTCCTTCCTCCCTCCCTCCCTCCCTCCCTCCCTCCCTCCCTTCCTTCCTTTTAAATTCCCAGTAAGTCACACTAAAATAGTTAGTCTCTTCACAGGTCAGCTTGAGATAAGCCTCAAGACAGACTTTGGAGTCAATGATACCCTCCACACCGTGTCTCTGTATTTGTCCTGTTCATAAGAATATTTGCACGGCAACCTTTAGGCCTCCGCCAGGCCCCAGGCAGTAAAATAATAGCTCCGTGTAAAGCGGTTCTGATGGTGTGTAGATTCTCCCTGTCAGATACCTTCTTTGGGTAAATATTTATGTGAAACGAAGCACACGAGTTAAAATAACCACAAAGGAGCTGCGCCCTGCCCTTGTGACTGCCGCAGAAAAGTCTGTGTATTAGCGGTTGCTTTAACAACATCTGGCACCGAAACATGAAGACAAAAATATACTTTGCCCCTGTGATATTTATAGCACTGCCAGTTTAACCATTGTGCCCTATTTAGGAATATTCTTGAGTGAGCATTATTTTAACATCCAAGAGCATAATCATAGATTAGTGGCTCGCCCTGACTGCAAAAGGCAGAGAGCATCCTTATGCACAAGTCTAGGAAGAACAAGGGGACTCCCGCTGGTAGGAAGCCCTTCTGCACAATGACTTGGAAGGCAAGGGTGAGGGAGATAGTGTGTTATGTTTTGTACAAGTTGTAGGGAAACCTTGTCTTTCTGCTTTATACATGAGAAATTCTGAGTTCCGAATTCCTGAATTCTGAGTTGTCCCTGGCACATGCGGCATGCGTTTCTCTGTGGCATCCTAGTTGTTACCCACCACTCAGTCCACATGATACACATTATAGCTAGCTAGATGCCACGCTAAAATGTGTGGCCACCATATATTTTGACACTTTCTAAAATGTATATGAATACACATACACACATATATATATACATATACATATATATATACATATATATGTATATATATGGTGGTTTAAAAACTAAAATCTGAAAATAGTGGCCGTTGTCATAGAACTCTTGCTAAAATTTTCACGTGTTCTTCTGACTAGTTTTCTCTGTCATGGTAGGCCCTTTATGGACTCGATTTGCTCAGTGACTTCACTTTCTGAAGCACGTGTGTTAAAATTTGTGAACATGCTGGCACTTACCCTCCACAACACTAGAGTTAGTGTGTCAAGTACCACAGTCTTGTCTCTTTTATCTTGAAGTATTTCTTGCTTTCCTGAGCCTCATATGTGCCTCTCAAATTCCATCTCCTCTCCCTCTCAAGTCTTGTTTGAGTACCTGTAATATTAGAAAATGCATAGGAAATATTTCTAAAATAAGAATAAATTGGCTTCAGTGAATTTGAGCAAGGAGAGAGATATGAGAGGGTAGGAGGGAAAAGAGAAATGTAATCATACTGTAATCTCAAAAAATAAAGGACCTAATTTTTGAAGTAAATTGACTTCAATGGTTACCTGAAAGATTTCCAATGGCTCAAGTGGAATAGCCTTCTCTTTTTTTTTCCCATTTATTCAACAAAGCAATATGTCATTCTTACTGTGTGTTTTTTATTGAGCTGGGGACAAGATGGTGCCATGAGCTGGTGCCTGGCATTGAGGGAGATACAGGCCTGACATGTAGCACATCTGTGACTGAGGAAGGGACCCTCACTCTAACCTGGGGGTCAGGAAAAGTGTCCTGAAGGAGGCCAGAGGCTGAGCCTTCAATGAAGAGTCTCAACAGAATGACATTTTGGATGAAGATTGGACAGATGCTACAGAGAGGCTGTGGAGGGGAGGTGGAAGATGCTACAGAGAGGCTGTGGAGGGAGGTGGAAGATGCTACAGAGAGGCTGTGGAGGGGAGGTGGAAGATGCTACAGAGAGGCTGTGGAGGGAGGTGGAAGATGCTACAGAGAGGCTGTGGAGGGAGGTGGAAGATGCTACAGAGAGGCTGTGGAGGGGAGGCAGAAGTTGATACAATTAGACTGTGGGGGGGTAGTGGAAGATGATACGGCTAGGCTGTGGGGGGTATCGGGAGATGATCAGTTAGGCTGGGGGGAGCAGGAAGTATACAATTAGGCTGTGGGTGGGAGTTGGAGATGAAGGATTAGGCTGTTGGGTAGGGTGGGGGGACAGTATAGCGAGGCTGTGGTGGTGGGGGCTTGGAGATTCTAGGCGAAGATTTTCCTGCTTCCCCATCCATCACCCCCGTCTCAGGCTCTTTTCAGAACCCACCTCCCTGTGAGCAGTGGTCATGTTCCTCTCCTTTTCCCCCATGGGCTCGTGTCATTCATCTCTCTTCTCCAGGGCCAACTCGTGGCTGCTTCCATAACTTATAAATAACTTTTAGCTAACTTAGATGCAGTTTTTAAGTGTCCTTCTCTGCTCCAGACCTTTGTAACCTCCCCTCAACTCTGGTTCTCCTCACAGTTGATTTATCTCAGCAAAGATATGGCACCTTGCCCCACTCTCGTAAGGTCCCAACAGTGTCTTCTTCCTTTTCCCTCTGTCGGTTCCTGGGCTCTTCTCAGTACCTTTTGAAACTCTTTCCAATCTGTTAACATCTGTTTATTCCCCTTTACCAACCCATTTCAAATGCTGGCAACCTTTCCTTATGTCATCCTAACAATGCACCACCTGGCTTGTGTTTAGTTCTTTCTCTGTTAATCAACCCCCTGCCCCCGACAACAACAACAACCAGAAAGATCCCTTCAATAAAGCTCTGGTCCAAACTCTCAGTAGCTACTAACGGCCTTCAGGATAAGCACTGAGTGTTCGGAGCTTCCGCTCTCCCACTCCAAGTTGGTTGCACCTGGCCACTTATACCACTTATGCCCCCTTTTCTCCATACATGAGATTTGTTTCCTGTGTATTCATCTTCCTGAAACGAACTCTTGGTCAGGAGAGCTTTCCAGCCTCTTTTCTGTATGCTCTGTCTTATGATTGGACTGACAGGGTTCTGATTTATGGCAGTGACTAAGAACACAGGGAAGCTAATGTCACCAAGGAAGGTTTTTATTACTTATGTTCCCTGAGGTCTTGTCCTAACTATGCAGGGCCACAGGAGAAGGCAGGAAAGAGCAAAGGGCAAACAAAGGCTATGCCTTTATTGTGCTTGCCATAGAAGAGGCAACATGGAAGAAACCGCTTAGGGTTGATTAATTCGAATCATTCTAGAGCAGTGGTTCTCAACTTGTGGGTCACAACCCCTGTGGGGGCTCACAGATCAGATATTCTGCATATCGGGTATTTATATTGTGATTCATGACAAAATAACAATGTTTATTAAATTAGTAGCAGAATTACAATTATGAAGTAAAAACGAAAATAATTTTATGGCTGGGGGTCACTATAACATGAAGAATTGTCTTAAAGGGTCACAGCATCAAGGCTGAGAATCGCTGTTCTAGAACAAACGGCCTGCCTACTTGCCTTGGGTTTAGGAAAGGGAAAGTATTATTCTGGTTTCTGATAGTTAAATAAATGAATGGACGGTGGATACAGATTCAAGATTGCTTAGGAGTACTGAGTGACAAGCTAAAATCTTAGAAATGAACTTTTTTGGGAGGGCATCCTTTTCCAAGCCTGAAAGGCATCCCCACAATATCAAACTATCATGAAATATGGAATAAAAAACATGATTGATACAGGACCATGGTGGAATACATATCTCCTTGTATTTACATGTCTCAAACTTTCCAATTAAAGGTCTCTTAAGAACAGACATCTTGTCTGTCTTGTTTCCCATGTAAGCCCAGAGCTACCCCATGATGTTCCTTATTTTATGCATGCTCAGTAAACATCGGTGTTAAAGAATAGATGCCTTTCTCCCTGATATTTATGCCTCGTGTTCCACTTAAAAATGATGAACACAACAAGTTTTTGGGGGGTGACAGTTCAAGACATGGTTTCTCTGTTTAGTTCTGGCTGTTCTGGAACTCACTCTGTAGACCAGTAACAATTTTTAATATAGATTTGCTACATCAACAAAATGATTAAACTATATTTTCCTTTGCTTAAAGTGGGAGGCCTTTTTCCTCCCTCTTTCACGCTAGCAAACATAGTAACTGTTCCTAGTTGCCTTTAAGTTGATTCTGCATAATATCTATTACTTCAAAGATCACGAAGAGAAGAGTAGTCCTCTGCTCCTTGTACCAACCCATGGTACTTTTCTTGGGTGTTTTTCCCCACAGTGAACATTTGATGCTGTCTGGAGGTGTTTCCAGTTGTCGCAACAGGCATCTCCCCGGTCAGGCTGGGGATGCTATTGGATATCTTCTAATACAAATGTCAGGGCCACCCTCCAACCAGGACTAATCCAACCTAAAATATCAGCTGAGCTAATGTTGGAAAACCTTTTGTTAGAGGCTAGTACTTTTGACAAGCTTAATTAAAAGACCTCACATAACTATAATCTCCAGGCTCCTCCACGATGCAATTATGAGCTAACTAGCCGGTGTCTTAGAAGTAAAGACAGAAGCCCCAAGGAAGAGTGAAGTCAAAGGAAAACACAACATGTAAGCTGTCAATGAGCTCATTGTCTGAGCAAATGGCACGAAAGGAAATCTCAGTGGGCTGGGACCCAGCTGGGTGATGCCGAGGTCTGGGTTTAGGATGGAAACTGAGATGATAAGCTTGTTAGTGGACATCTTAAAAGCTTGTTTAGTTTAGTGGGTGTGACATGGGAGATGGCAGCAATTGCATAAGAATTTAGAAACTGCCAAATCGCTGTGCTCAAAACTAAAATTTCCTTTTAAAGATTTATTTGTGTGTGTGCATGCATGCCTGTGTGCCTGGTGTCTGTGTCCATGTTACATGGAGGCCAAAATATATCAGATCTCTTACAGATGGAGTCACAGGCAAGTGGGAGCTGCTAGCCGCAGGTGCTGGGAATTGAACCCAGGTTCCCCCTGTCAGAGCAGCACACATTCTTAACCACTGAGTCATCTCTCTAATCTACGAGCTGAAGTTTTCTTGTGTATACAGGCCACCATTCCTCAAAGGAACACTTCCACTGACTTTAGTGCCTGAGCTCTTTATCCTTGCCAAGGCTTGCAAATGCTGTCCTCTGGGGTAGAAAATTTTTTTGGGGGGGGGGAATTAAGATGTGTGGACTTACATTAGGTGAGTAAGGGAAGTGACCTGTGTTCTTCACACAACTCCATTAAGATGGAGAACTGATTTAAATTAAGCTAGTACTGCTCTAAGGGTAACTTGAAGAGTTTCAGAACTGCTTGCCATCATGGGCCAAGGGTGTGGTCCCACAAGGTGACCACAGGAGAAATGAAACACTGAGATGTGTCTGCAAACATACTCAGTAGCACATGGCTTTCTGTGTGTGTGCCTATCTGTACATGGCCTTCCGTGTGTGCGCGTGTCTGCACATGGCCTTCCATGTGTGTCCATATCTGCACACGGCTTTCTATGTGTGTGCGTGTGTCTGCACATAGCCTTCTGTGTGTGTGCATGACTGGAAAGATTATGGAGTTTGTTTAAAACCAAAGTTGTGTGGCGGAGAGACTATTTAAGATAGATCTCATTGTGCCCTATGTTTTTGACACTTCATCATATTTCTTACCGTGCGCATGATGGAGATGCGCGTGCGCCGTACCGTAGCGTGAGCGCCGTAGCGTGTGTGCCGTACGCCATAGGCGAGAACTGTGGGCTGGGCCCCAGGGACCGGACTCAGGTTGCCTGGCTCACTGAGCCATCCTGCTGACCTTCATGTTTAATGCTTTTTCTTTCCTTTTACATAGAACAAGACTTTTTGTTACTTAGCTTATTTAGATTTTGGAGACTGGGCCTGCGCCTCCAACACCTTCACATTTCCGACTCCTCAGCAAGGAAAGGACATTGGGTCCTATCTCAGACCTGGTTTTAGCCCACGTGGAGCCATGTAGCCCCCCACTGACATGTTTTGGCCTATTTTAGGCACTCTCTCTTCAAATCTGTCTGGGGACACAGCACACAAAGTTTTTGTGTTTTCCTGACTTTTATTGGTATAAAGGTGCACAGTTTTATTCCCATGGCTGGGGAACAGGGCCAGCCTCGTTTTAGGCTGTGATGCTGGTGTGAAACTGAGGACCCCTGCGCACCACGGCTAGAAGAGAAAAGAGTTAATGTTGAATTTTTAAGCCATGATCTCACACTTCAAAATCTGATCATTCCTAGATTAGACAAGGAGTTATGTTACTCCTCAGGTTCTTTGGCCAGGTGCCAGCTCGATTTCACCATATGGTCCTAAATTTGGGACAGCTTTTTGTGTGTCAAACCAAGTTCTCAGTAGCTATAATTGCCCCAGGTTGGTGTTATAGAAGATGAATTGATGAGACGCAAACTTCAGTCTGGTCTCAAAAACCTATGAAATTCACTGTAGTCCACCCAGAACCGTCCCTCCCAACTTTGAAATTGTTTCCTGCATCCTGGGCAACTCCTTAGTTGTGGCAAAGCAAAGAAGACGCTTTCTTAACTTGGTTTCTTAGCTTATCCCCTACTATTTGGGGTTCGTCCGTGCTGAAAAGTTTCCCATGGTAAAGGCACAAACACACCCACAGCGAGAGTCGCAGAGCAGTGTGAGTGGCCAGAACGGTACTGAACCACCTGCCAACTGTGCTGGTTCACGCTAGAGCCAGCCCTTTTTCTCATGATGGTCCAGGCTATATTCTGACCGATAATCACAGAAATGCACAGGTAGCATGGCTTGAGTTTTAGTTTTAAAGCTCAAGCTTTGTACTTATATTTCTTTTGGTTCTAACAACTAATGAATTTGTGCAAGAAAACAACCACTATTTTACTTTGTTAATGACTTTATGTGGTCTGTTTGACTGTGATATACAGTCTCTGAAAACACTGATACATTTTGCTCTTTAAATTGCTGCTAAACTCAACAAAATGCATTGTTAGTTATTGTGTACAACTGTACAGGAAAGAAGGGATGGTGTGGCTGGTTCTCTCATATCCACTCTTTCTTGAACATAATTAGGAACATACTCAGCAAAGGCAAGATGTGCCCATTCCCCGGCACTGAGATAAACGTGCGTCAGCCTCATGCTGTCAGCCAGCCAGAGATTGACAGATTGAAGGTAAGAGAGGAAGGGGAAAGGGGCCTCCATCTAGAAAGTTTCCCACATAAAATCCTCTAAGTAGGTCCAGATGTCTTAAAATAAAAAATATGTATTCCACCATGGTGATTAGGGTTTTATGTGCTTGAGACTGACTTTGAGGGTTCAAGAAGAAAGGTAGGACATCAAACAAAACCAGCACTTTCCTGCAGAATAAGGGCTCGGTATGTGCCACTTTGTGAGAACAGAGCACAGACGTTATTTTTAATGCAACGGCAGATGAGGGGGAGCAGCCAGGAACTTTCTTGGTCTGTGGCCCAGTTATAGAATGAGAGAGACAGAGAGACAGAGAGAGATATCACAGTGTGGCAAGGACATTTCTGTGTTTGCCTCTGCTGACTGGAGAGAGAGAGAGAAAGAGAGAGAGAGAGAGAGAGAGAGAGAGAGAGAGAGAGAGAGAGAGAGAGAGAACAGTGTGTCAGGGACTTTCCTGTGTTGGCCTCTGCTTCCCTGCTGACTGGCATGCTGTGCATTCCCGTACCTTCCTGTCACCCACAGTGTTACACCCTCACCTCTCACCCCTTGTACTCCTCAAACTTTACTAAAGAACTGATTTAGGTTACATCTTCACCGTTCTTTCCTGGGAATTCACACAAAGTCTTGCTAGTCTCCCTCTTGACTTCTGTCTTGCATTTCAAATCCACTGCATAAGAGATTGCCGCATGCCCTCTTTTCTCTTTCCTAGTGTCTCATGTAAAATGCTTGAGAGAGAACATTGAGTATTTGAAGGGTGAAATTAAAGAAAAGTTCTCCAAGGGCCATTGAAACAGCTCAGAGGACAGAGGCTGTTGCCATCAAGGCTGATGGCCCAAATTTAATCCCCAGATAGTCAGATAGTGGACAGAGAGAATCAAATCACAAAAGTTGCATGCACGTGTGCGCGCGCGCGCACGCGCGCGCACACACACACACACACACACACATGCACAATAAATAAGTAAGTAAATAAAAAGTTTTCCATTTTGCTGTAAGTGTTGGGATCAGGCACTTGGATCGAGCAATTGTGTCTTTGAACTGAACAGGTGCGCTGTTTGTGTGAGATCCCAGCTAACATGTTTGAACCAAATGCTCTCCTTCATCTCTCTGTTTTGACAAAAAGAGTATTTTGTTTGGAGTTTTTCAGTTATATGGTTACTTGTCATCTGTTACGTGGGATTTGTCTTTGAATCCACTCAGAGCATCTGGTGATAAACCTCTGTCATCTCCGTACTGCTCTTTGGTAGCCAGAAGGGGGAATGGTTTACATCAGGCACAATGTATATCTGAACACTAAGGTCACAGGCAGAGTGGTGTTGCCTTTTATGGGCAGCGAGACTTGGAGTGTGGAGCCGCTTTCCTCTTCCGGCCACACGGACGATGGGACACGAAGCCTTGTTTTTATGTCTGGATTCCAGGGCAGAATTATTTTCTAAACATGTTTGTGTCAGCAGCCCGAGCCTTGTTGAAAGCAGCATTCTCTCTTGAAGTGCCTCAGAATGGATGGCCATCAGCTCCAGCCCACTTACATCTGATTAAAGCCACCTGATGGAAGTTTAGCACCACAAACTCTGATCTTTATCCTCTTGTCTTCAGTCCCTCCTCGCCCATAAGAGCAGGACCTAAATTATATTAATAAAGCCCCACAGAGTAATCATCACACTGGGTAAAATTTCCCTCTTGCTAGAGGCAATTTTGAACATGTGGAACATTCAAAGGATGGTGGAAACAGCTTACGGCAGTTGATTAGTTTAATTCTGGAGTGTGGGATGTGTTTTAAGTCTTGATAGGAAGTACTTTCATAGCATTGTGTGTGTGTTTGTGTATGTGTGTGTATGTGTGTTTGTGTGTATATGTGTGCGTGGTGTGTGTGTGTTTGTGTCTGTGTGTATATGTGTGTGTTTCTGTATGTGTGTATGTATGTGTGTCTTTGTGTGTGTGCATGTGTTTAAAAGGACAGAGTAACTCAGGAATTGCAACAGCAAATGGTCTCTCCTCAGCCTTATTGTCAAAATGACTTCTTTGGTTCAATGTCATGATAGTTGCTGGGTTTTGATTAATGCTTGAGATTTCAAGCAAAACATGTATAGTTTTAATAGATTATGATTATGAGGAAGTTTTGTTCATTAACTCTGTAAACAAAAGGAGGAAGTCTCTTCGTGTAGAATTTGTCTAAGAAGGGGATTGGTATATATGTTGATGGTGTCAACTAAGAAGTCTGACGGCAGTTACCAAGACAGGAGCTTTAAAACCTGTTAATTACACTAACAAGATCCAAATTGTTAATATCTTGGCTCACAAGAACAAAAAGAAGAACCAATTAGCCAGTATACCTGGAAAATATGCAGTCAGCTTTCTTAAGGAAGAGAAGTGACCGGGACAGATGCTGCTCAGGCCTGTTTTCGCCACAGGTCCTCAGCTGGAGAATGTGGCAGAATCTTCCACGGTAGGCTTGCTGAGCTGCAGGTTGCTGCCTCTGCCGCTGCGTTTCTAACTCAAGCCTGGGAGGAGGGTAATTTACCCTTCCAACAAGTTCTGACACCCTACTGATTGTGTAGCCCAGGGACTATACCCTGAGAGCTCCTGTTGTAGCCATAGCTGGCCCCCCCATAGAGCAGAGCGTGTGCGTGCACACACACACACACACACACACACACACACACGCACGCGCGCGTGCACGCGTGCGTGCAGAGAGAGAAACAGAGACAGAGACAGAGGGAGGGAGGGAGGAGAGAGAGAGAGAGAGGAAGAGGAGAGAGAGAGAGAGAGAAAGAGAGAGAGAGAGCGCACCCTGGACAGAGGCTTAAACTGGGGTCTTGTTCTTTCTCCTTCAAACACTATGTTCCCAGGATCACAATCTTTGCCTGCTTTCTCTTCTTATGCCAGAAATATTTTCTTAGCCACACCTGTCTCTTGTGTATAAGTCCACATAAATATACATCAATGTCCCACAGCTAGCAAATGCCATTTCAAGTTCCTAAGCTAACTGCAAGAGGCTAGGGGCACCAAAGACACACTGGAGTTGCTCCTGTCTACTCATGACCAAAGGAACTTTATGTGACAAGTCAAAGAGTTTTACCACAGAGATACTACAGGAAACTTTTGAAGACTTTCATGTCGAGGTTCCCAGCTCTGATGTGCACCAAAGGCTTGGACTCTTGGTGCTCCTACACATATATGGGCAATGAGGGTGTGACACTCCCTCACCACCATGGAAAACTGATTCCTCGTGGTGAAAAACTAGTCATTAGAATCAATGGTTTGTGAGTTTCCAAATTTGTGCAGTATATCTGTAGCATTAGGATTTCATTGTGTGTGTCTGGGGTGGGGTGTTAGAAAAATATCTCAAAAGACAATTTCTTTTATTTTTATAATTTCTTTAATCATATTTCTTTCTGGAAAATAATAATGAATAAGAGGATAGGCATGCTGATGGAAGCCTGTGAGACTTGCTAATTTCCAAATACTTTGGACATCTAGTTGAATTCTCTTGCAGGTGTTAAAGCAGTGTCCCTGGCTTCTGCAACAGTAGATGCCTGCCTGTGGGTGTCTTCACTTTGGGCTGTTCCTCGTCATTTTGCCCCTTTCTTTCAGAGTTCATCACAAATATGTTTTTCCCTGACTCCAGTCTCAAATCCATCCATCTCATTTTATAGTGAATATTCCTGTCTTGATGAGGCTAACGAAATGTTGGCTTGAAGCCGTAAAGCCACCGAACAACTTGCAGCTTCTTTCAAGGCAGATGCTCACCAGATACATTTAATCAACTTTGAAAGAATTCTGTTCTTAGCAGTACTGAGTTTTGTAAGAAACTTTAACAAATTACGATCTCATTAATTTGCAATAAAATAATTCAAGAAGGCTTGAGATACAGCCCAAGGCTAGATCACTTGTCTGGCCTGCGGGAAGCCACCAAGTTTTATAGCCTTCACCATAAAGAGAAGAGAAACCAAACCAAACAAAACACAGTTTTAGAGCGCAACACCCACCCAAAAAAGGCAAGTATACCAAAATATCAATGACTTACGAAAGAATAGGTTTGCTTTAAAAATCTCTCTGGGATTTTCAGTTGCTATGGTATGAGGAGGAGCAGATTAGGGGACAGCTGCCATTGGAAAGATGGTTTCTGTCTCCGTTTTCCACAAGGAGAGGCACGTGCTGCCGTACAGGACCCCTGAGGAAGCCTGGGTCTGTCAAGGGGACAAGGGAAGGACTGCACAGAGTCCTGTTGCTGGATGCAAAGGAGTGGGTCGAGCAGGTGAGCCCTGGAGCAGGTCTCCGATCGGCTCATCTGAGTACTTCTGGAAGGCTGGGTGTCCAGCAGTCCCTGGCTAGCCAGAAGGCCCAGGATGCAGAGGCAGAGGCATATTGCCTATCAGAGACAACAGTGAAGCTGTGAGATCAGGGTTGGCTCTTGTGTTGGTTACTTTCCTTGTCACAGCGACCAAATACCGGACAGTGACAGTTTAAGGAAGGCAAGACTTGTTTTGTTCCCGTTTCTGAGGCTTCCGCGTGTGGTTGCTTGTCCTCATGCTGTTGAACTGAATGTTCTGGCAGTGGGAAAGGGTCGGGGAGGCTTTTGTCCGCTTCCTGGCAAATGAAAATCAAATTGAAACAGGATGGTGGGGCCGGTATAACTCCCCCATCTGCCTATGTCTTTTCGCCCCACCACACCTGAGGGTTTCCGCCCATTCCTAAGAGAGCAACGCCCACTGGGAGACCCGAGTCTCCCTCTTAGCACTGAGTCTGCTGAGGCTCAGGAGAGTCTTATGTGCAGGCAGACTCTTTCCTCTTGCCAAGAATTAGGAACCTTGGGAAGGCAGCGAGGTCCCAGGTACAAGGAAACAAGAACACAGAAAATAAAGCCGAGTATAGTGGCATACCCCTGTAATCGTTAGAACTCAAGAAACTGAGGCAGGAGGGTTGCCACAAGTTTAAGGCCAGCTCAGGCTACAAATCAAGGGCCTTCATCAAAAAACTCCCAATGCCCATCCAAAATAAACAAAGGAATAAACAGTAAACCAGGAGTTGAAGGTCTGCCTCATTTACACAATGAGTTCAAGTTAACTTGGGCTACAAGAAACCCTGTTTAATTTTTATAATTATGTTACCTGAGCAAAATCAGGTCAACAGTATCAGATAGCATTCCAATAGGAAGCACTAATTGGACTCAATGGATCACTACAACAGAAAGAGAGAGGACATCACTTGGGGAGGGGGTGTGTTGGGGGTACTTGGGAAGAGTGGGAAAGAGGAATTGGGGCTTCTGAGGGGAGTGGGAAGGAAGAGTGGGGCATCCTGGGGGGGGGAGAGGAATTTATACAATTGAAACGCATCATTTACATATATGAACTGTCAAGGAATAAACAAAAGACATTCTAAACAACAAAAAAGAGAGTCTGTCTCATTAAAGAGTTAATTTATTAATTCAGGGGGATAGGTAGTTGACTCACTGGGTAGAGGCACTAACCATGCAAGTCCAAAGATCTCAGGTCAGTCTCCTGAACTCACAGAGACAAGCTGATGCAGTGGCACACATCTGGAATCCCAGAACCTCTACAGTGGGATGAGAGGCACACATGGGAGAATCAATTAGAAGCTCACAGGTCAGCCAGCTTGGAGTGCAACCGCAAAAACAAGAGAGACTACCTCAATAAGGTGGAAGATGAGAAGACACTCCCAAAAGTTGTTCTGTGTCCGCACACATGTACCATGGCATGTGCATGCCAACACGCACACACACACACACACACACACACACACACACACACACACACACACATTTTTAAATACAGTAATAGTTTTTAAAATAAAGAATATGTAATACAGACAATAAGACCTGAGCCCTCACTTCCCCTTCTTTAGCACGTGAGAGTAGATGTAAGAAGGGTCATGTTAACTTACGTCATAGGTCCCCAGGGTGTCCTGGAGAACCTCTTCCATCTAACTCAGGCAGTTCCTCCCTGGGGAAAGCTATGGGACCTTCCAGGGCAGAACTCTGCCTGGATGCTCCTGAGAGCAAAAGACTCGCTCTTGAGGATCAGTGCAGAGAAAGCTGGCTAGATTCCGTCATTGTCCTCTCCAGCCACTCTTTCCCATCTCTCTGGTCTTCAGTATGAGCTCCTGTGTGAGCCGTGGGCCTCAGATCTGGGTTTGAGTTTCTGCTCCATTGACCAGAATGGCAGCTTTTATTTTCCCGATCTGTGAAGACAAAGGCAATGCTTCTCCATCAACGACCGCTGTTCTAGCGCCTGTATGACATGCCAAACACACAGTAGCTGCTCAGTTCTGTTAGGAGTCGAACGGATGCCGATCATCTTTGCTGATCATGAGGCGCTAGCTCATGCCAGGCCTCAATCCTGATTCCTTTTTCCACTTTATAAAATGCGTCACACCTTCAAGTTCTTCCAGGGCTCTTCTCCGTTGGCGCTCACATCCTCCCACAAACCTGTAGGTGACTGAGCCTGTGTGGTTATTTCTGGTTTGTAGTTGGATGGAGAGGGCTTTGGGAGGGACAAAGACTTGTTCCCACGGGAAAGTTAGGAGGTCACCGTGAGTGAGCTGGAACCCATGACTACTTAGTCCTGTGAAAGCCCAATGGGAAAAGACAAGAGCAGGTTGCCATGTTTCTTGCCCAAATATCCTGTACTTCTGCATAAGCAGCAATCAGATAACCCTGGACTCACATAAAGGAGCTGTGTGTTGGATGTGCAGCCATTGGCAAGTGTGTATCATTTCTTGTTGGATGTGCAGCCACTGGCAAGTGTGTATCATTTCTTGGCCTTAGCAATTGCTGATGCTTCTGCTTCCACCTCTTTCAAGGCTCTGCGCTTTCAGCCTTCTTGAGTGGTGGGTGTTGTATCTATCCTGCCCACATCTATCAAACCATGTGGCTTGTTACATTTCCCTTGGGCTATCTACCTGCTCCTCCGAACCACAATATTGCTTTGGTATGATACCTATATTCTTTGCAGACTGGTGTGGGGGTTGCTTGGGAAAAGTACCAGTGAAATTTAATAGCAGATATTGTAAGGCCTAGGTGGTGGAGTGTTTATGTAGTATGTGCAAGGTCTTGCTTTGATCATCAGTACTTAAAACTCGTCTGAATGCAAATTATTTTGAGATAAGCTATATTAGTTTAATCATCTGATTTTAGGTATAAATATACTTTCCTGTAGTCTTGGGCACAAGGTTAATTAATTGAAAGATCCATTACTGAATAAATGTTATTTTGGCTTGGGAGGCTTAAGGACCGAGTTAAGCGCAATAGCTTTCTCTGCCCCCTTAGGACTTTGTGGCAGGTCGGCAGGCAGAGAGAGAGGGAGAGAGAGGGAAAGGGAGGAGGGAAGGTCGAAGGTACAAGCCTGCAGTTTCCAGGTCCGCTTCCCGTGAGTGTGAGCGATGGGGATCCTGAATTACTCTGCCCCGCGACTCACCCACACTTGTGCAAGCAAAGGGAAAGGCAGAAAAATTCTCTGAGCGCTCCATGCAGCTTCCACTCATCTCAGAAACACCCTCGGTCAGTCGCGGTTTTCCATCGCAAAGTCAGATGACTGACTTAGGAGAAGAAAACGTAAAATTCCCCTTGCTCGGTCACTGTTCTATCGCCCTGAAGAGACACCATGACCAAAGCAGCTCTCATCAAATCATAGCAGGGAGCATGGAGGCATGCATGGCCTGGAACATCCTAATGAAGAAGAGGGATGACTGGCATGGACTTTTGGAACCTCATACCCTGCCAGTGACACATTTTTTTTTTCAACAAGGCCAAACCTATATGAGCCTATGGGAGCTATTCTTATCTTAACTACCACATTCTTCAAATAACTTTCCTAGAATTTTCCCTCCCCCCCCCCCTGTGTGTGTGTGTGTGTGTGTGTGTGTGTGTACTTTTGCTCACGTGTGCACAGGCGTGCACGGAAGGCACAAGTCAGTCAATAACAGTGATCTTCCTTGATTGTTCTCCACCTTCTTTTCTAAGACAGGGCCTCAGGGTCTCTCACTGAATGGAGCTGGAGCTCAGCACTCCACCTAGACTGGCTGACCAACAAGCTCCAGGAATCCTCCTGCCTCCTGTCTCCTAGATATTTTTGAGGGCAGATCCCACCATGCCCACCATTAAAGATGATCTGATTCGTCAGGAGTGCAGGAAGATGGGTGTGGCTGTATCCTGAGGTCGTACATTCAGGTTTATGTGGCTTCAGAATGTGCACTAGGTCTTACGTTGTCAAATGAGTTTTTACACTACTTAATATACTTCCATTCCAAAGTTTCAAACACGTTAATCAGTTTATCATGAAGTGAATCCTAAGGCATTGACTGTAGGTATGCTGGGTAGTTTATGTTAACGCGACACAAGCTAAGGTCGTCTGAGAGAAGGAAACCTCAGTGAGGAAAATGTAGGCAGATCTATAGAGGGGCATTTTCTTAATCAGGGATCGATGCAGGAGGACACAGCCCATTGGGGGTGGTGCTATCCCTGTGCTGGTGGTCCTGAGTTCTATAAGAAAGCAGGTTGAGCAAGCAAAATGAGCAAGCCGGTAAGCAGCGCTCCTTCCTCCCTGACCTCTGCATTAGTTCTGCCTCCAGGTTCCTGCTGTTTGATTCCTGTCCTGACTTCCTTTGATGATGAACAATGATGTGAAAGTATTGGCCAAATAAACCCTTTCCTCCCCAAGTTGCTTTGATCGCAATGTTTCATTGTAGCAGTAGAAACCCTAACTGAGACAATAGTTTTGGATAATCTTGTTTCCTTTCCCCAGGCTTGATGGGTTCACTGCATCAAGATCAATTTCCTGTTTCTCTGTTGGCAGAGGCTGCTCATTTGTTCCCCGCCACTCAGATTCCAAATAATCACACAGAAACTGTATTATTACAACACTGCTTGGTCTGTTAGCTTGTGCATAATTTTTGTGGCTAGCTCTTATATCTTAAATTAACCCATTTCTATTAATCTGTGCATCACCATGATGTCGTGGCCTACAGGCAAGGTTCCAACATCTGTTTCCTGCAGCAGTTACATGGCATCTCACTGGCTCCACCTTCTCTCTCCCAGCATTAAGTTTAGTTTTTCTCGCCTAGCCCTGTTCTACACTATCATAGGCTAAAGCAGCTTCTTTATTCATTAACCAATAAAAGGAACACATACACGGAAGGGAATTACACATCATTTCTCTATCAGAACATCAGGGGAAAATCATGGTCCTTCATCCCTTTCTCTTCACTGACAACACCTGAACCCCAAATGTAACTTTGGAAGTTTGTTGTAAGTTCCAGAAAAACGTGTTGAATAGGTTTCAGATGTTAGCCCCTTTGTAGCCTGAAGACTGAAGAAGGAGGAACGATGGTTGCTATTATGTTCAAAACTTGGCACAAAATGAAACAAGTTACTTTCCCCCCTGCTCTTTCCATGGGTTCACCTAGAGAAGAAAAAAATGTGTGCGAGTGATTAGACCAAAATGTTCCAATAACCCCAAGGCAGGTACAGGGTGGGACAACAGGCCTTTCAAGATCATCGGAAACATCCGTTTAAAGAATATTTGTTACAGCTGTCCCTGCCCCTCACTGTCTGCGGCGTTCCGAAGAGCGGGCCTCGCACCTCACCTGGGCAGCCAGCAGAGCTGACCTTGTTGATGGGGGTGGGGGAGGGCAGAAAATACACCTCTGTGAGAATGTGTGTGCTGCCATAGGGTGGAATGAGGGAGGGAGAGAAGACTTCCCCCTCCCCTGCCCCTTACCACCCACCTGTGTCAGGTGGGAGAGCTGGCCCTGAGGTCATGAGAGTGGGAGAATTGGCACTGCCCCTCACCAGCTGCGTGCAGCGCGAGGGAGGGCTGGAACGGCACCTCGCCTGGGCAAAGCAATAGAACTAACCCCAGTGGAATGGATGAGTGCAGATGAGCTGGACCCAAGGGTGTGATCGCCTTGCGGCAGGCTGCATGGGTGAGCTAGCTGAGGCAGTGTTGGAGAGCTTGTCCCGATGGCGACCTGGCGACCGCGAGGGAAAGCTGGGGGCTGACCAACCAGCCCGGCTACCACCTGTTGTAGTTTAGCCGCTCAGTGAGGACAAATCATGATATACAGCAAAGCCACGTGGAAGTTTATTGGTAAGGTGAGGGGGTGGGTGGAGAGGGAATTGTAGTGGGCTGGAGAGGCCCTTTGTGCATGCCTACAAAGTCTTAAGTGGCTACTCAGCACGTGACGTAGCTACATAAGCCGCAGGGCCCTGGGCTAAGTATTTGCCTGAATTGCTGACAGGTGCATCTTGCCAGGTAACGTTGCCGTGGTGGTGGTGGTGAGGGGGCGGGGGAGGCAGCATAATGTCTGAATGCTAACACCACTCAGGCCCAGAACCAGGGCTGTGAGTTAGCCTACCCCAACATTAGCCTCATCTGTGAACTGGGGCGGGGGGGGGGTGGGGGGGGGATATGTGAAGGGGCCAGACCCTAGACCCAAAGCTACAGGATCTCCATGACACAAGAAAACAAGATATCCCGAGAGGAGTCCCAGTGAGGGCCCAGTATCAATAGTGTAGCAGAAACCAGAGGCCTCAAACCGGACCAGTGAACCATTGCAATGAACCCTTACAAGTAAAGATGTGTGGACTATGGTGGGTATTTGTTATACTCAGAAGCAACTCCAGTGTAAAAGAAATTCAACAGATACAAAAGAAACATGAACGTCAGGCTCCCTTCTCTGGTCGTTTTTGAGCCTGGCACTGCCGAGCTATACTTCCCCAATCCCTTCCCTCCTTTTGACTCTTTTGCCCTGACTAGATAAACGTCCCCCTAGTGGCTTGACCGGAGACTCACAGGTACGGCTATTTTAATGTCATGAATCTGTGAATGTTATCTGGGAATGGGCATCTTTGCAGATTTAATTAACTCAAGATGAAGAGCCTCTGTATTGCTCAAGTGGTTCATAAAATCTAGTGACAAGTTGTGCTTGGAAGATATTGGGGTTTCTGTAAACGCAAGAGGGAGAGGACTGTGACCAGAGAGGCTGGCTGGAAAGTGACATGTCTGTAAGGCCACAAGCAAACAATCGCACAAGGCCCTCAGAAGCTAAGGGAATCAAGAAATGGGCTCCCTCCCCACCCCAGTCCTCAGAAGGAGCACAGTCCCACTAACGCCTCGATTGGCAGTTTCTGCTAGACCCCTCATGTATTTGCCTAATTCTATCAAATAGACTCATTGCGGGCTGAAGTCTCCTATCCTCCCCTTTCAAAATGCCACGCTCCCACATGTGACCTGACCTCTCTTGTGGACTGAATACCGGACTCATCAATCTTGGTTCTGCTGACAGAATTCTTTTCTTTTAGTTAATTAACTAATTAATGATTAATTTTACATCCTGGCCACAGTTTCCCCTCCCTTCTCTCTTCCCAGGCCCTGTCATGCACTCCCCCTTCTGTCCCCACCCACCCACCCCCAATCCACTCCTCCTCCTCTTCTGTTCAGGAAAGGGCGGGTCTCCCATGGGTATCAACAAAACATGGCATATCAAGTTGCAGTAAGACTAAGCACCTCCCCATGTATTAAGTCTGAGCAAGGTGACCCAGCATGAGTAGTGGGGTCCCAAAAAACTAGTAAAAGAGTCAGAGACAGTCCCTGCCCCCACTGTTAGGAGTCTTACAAGAGGGCCATGCTACACAATTGTAACCTATACAGAGGACATAGGTCAGTCCCATGCAGGCTCTCTAGATGTCAGCTCAGTCTCTGTGAGCCCCTATGAGCCCAGGCTAGTTGATTCTGTGGGTTTTCTTGTGGTGTTCTTGACCCCTTTGGGTCCCACAATAATTTGTTCCCCTCTTCTGTGTGTTTGTATCTCTGTGGGGAATCGTGCACATGAATAAAAGTTCCTAGGGAGGTCAGAATAAGACGTCAGATCCATGAAGCTGGAATTTATAGGTGGTTGTGAGTCACCTGCCGTGGAGCTTGGAAATCAAATTCGGGTCTTCTGGAAGAGCACTATGTATCTTAGCCACTGAGCCATCTATCCAGTCCCTGGGAAACTGCTTTTAAAGAGAAAAGTCACAGATTTACCCCGAAAAAGATATTGATAGGAACTAGAGGATAAAGAGGAATTATCAAAACCAAAACAGAAAAATTATTAGAAAAGAAAAATGATGTATCAAAGTTTGAAGTCCCAGTTTACAGACAAAGAAGAGCCACTCAGTCAAGAAAGTGTTAATGGATCTCGGACAGTCTGTGCTATCGTGTCAAGGTCAATGTTCCTGTCACTCATTGGGGAACAACTGGCAATTTCTGGAAAAGCAATAAATGAACTTAGCTATAATTGAACAAGAAGGCACTAAACAATGTTAGGAGGAGCAACTGGAATAATATCATGAAAATATTCCTGTCTTAATTTCTAAAACCTTTAACCCTGCTCTGAAATGCTTGTAACTGAGAAGGGCTTCACACCAATCCTCCAAATCTCTAGTTCACACCAATCCTCCAAATCTCTAGTTCACACCAATCCTCCAAATCTCTAGTTCACACCAATCCTCCAAACCTCTAGTTCTCTAGCATCGCTTTGACTTCCTAGGGAAACTTTGATCACTTTTGCTTCAGAGTGTTAGAACTAGACGTCCCTCTCGTTTCAGTTCACCCTTTGTTGAATGTCCGAGAGATCTGCACCAGAGAGTGACACCCTTAAGAGCTGGCAAAAGCATCCATCTGTCGCAAGCTGCTCCAGCCCTGTGCCCATGTTTGGGTTTCTTGAGCATATCCACAAGATCTTGGCAGTCACATCTCTGGAGGGTGACACACACACTTCTCCTCACTACCCATTAGCCACGACTCTGGCCCTGGAGTCTGGAAGCATGCTGCAATGTCTAGAATCGGAGGGCAAGTAAGTTGAGAACTTAGTTACAATGAGGGCGAAAATCACTCTGAAGGAACTACGGTGGAGCCACAGAGTAGTGAGCTTGACTATGGGGCTCGAGTTTTTGTCCCTGTAATAGGAAGAGATGAGGCAGGCAGGGTCATTTCTAAAAGAAGAAAAGAAAGTGAAAATTAAACACTTCCAAGACAGAGCTTAATCATTCCCTTTGATTCTGAGGAGGCCTGTCTAGTTTCTTCATGGGGAGAGGAAAGTGTGAAAGTCAGGTACCTCCCACTGGCATGCTGGGCAAGCGTCTTAGGTCACCCTAGCGAGTACACAGACCAGTGGTTTCAGTCCTATTAAAGGTTTGTAGTCCCAGTGCTGTGAAGCAAGAAGCTCAGGCATTTGAGGCCACCTTGGGCCACCTTGGGCAATCTAGGGAAGCCCTGTAGGAACAAATAAAAAGAAGGAAAAGGAAAAAGGGGAATGTGAGTTAGACGAAGGACATATTTAAACTAGCCGTGAGAAAGAGTAACCCTGTCTCTAAACACACTGAGAAAAGCTGCAAAAGCAATAATACTTCTTCATCGGATATTTATGCACTTAGACCCAGCCCACTGTTTTGTGTTTCTACCTTTAATCTTTTTAAATATCTGATCTTTTTTTCTCACATCCATTGATTCAGTGCCCAGGGAAAGGAGGATTGCTGGCTTCAATGTAGCCTGGCCTCTAACTCCTGGAAGCCCTCTTTGTCTCGGCCTCCCAAGTGCTGGTATCACGAACATGTACCACCCTGCCCAGCCTCAACTGACGTTTTTATTAGTATTTTAAATGTTATGACTGGCGTCCAAGGTCTGTAAAACTTTCATTGCTGGGTTACAGTCTGCAGATCCTCTGGCCTAACGACTTGAATCAATCTTTTTTTTTTGCAAGGATTCCTAGGAAATCTCTCCCCTCATCCAGCCCCTGCCTCTAGGTAAAAATCAAATAGCGTGGAGGACAGAACGGCTCTGTCCTGGAAATATGAGTGCTTCTACCCTGAGGCTGGTCAGGTGGGGAATGGCTCCTACCAAAAAGGGAAGGAGCCTGTTAGGATGCGCGTGGCATCCATCAGTAAGCCTACCAGGCTTCCGAGGAAACTCAGCCTAATGCCACCAGATGTCACAGGTGCCAAGGGAAAATTCTCTCCTAGTCTCCTGCTTTCTCTCTGCTCCCCTTCTCCCTCTGTTCCTCCCCTTCCTCTTCTTGTTTTGCCTTTTCCTTCAGTCTTCCTCCTTTATACTCTCTCCTTGGTTCTTCCTCCCTCCGTTAAGGTAATTCTAAAGAAAAAGCGCCTATGACAAAGCCACTCATGTATTCATCCACAAGAACCAACTACAGTTATATACAGCGTACAGATACAGAAATTCTTCCAAACATGAAGCCACGTGCTTCCAGGGAGATTTACAATCCAAAGTTCTCACCGAAGAAAATGAACTCTTATGCGGAGTGCGTGGTTTCCAGGTGCTAGCCGGGGAGTTCTGGCCATCCTTTCGAAGGCCAAGACTGCACCCCAGGTTCTGTTGCGTTTGTGGGCAGCTCGAGTTTTGGTTTCCCGATTTCTGGTATACGCTACGTCAAGTAGCTGTTCTTTTATCTCTGTCCGGCGTTAAAGCTCAAGCTTGGGCCACAACTTCTTTGCTTGTCTCTCCCATACTCTCTCTGCTCCTTTTCCTCCCACACAAAGCAATCATGGAAACAAGGCTGATAATGTATTGCAAATACTTGAACTGAAAGCTTTTGGGCCATGGGAGAGCACAGCAATAAACCTCAGATGGCACAGTGCACACTCAAGCTGTGGGCCTCTTGCTCTCACTGCTGCAGGATCTTCTCGCTGTTGGCTTCACCCACAAAGTGTGTGAGCCTCTGCCAATCTTTTCTCCTGTCCTTCCCTGCCAACTCAAACCTTGGTTCCTGAGTGAGTGGCCTTCTGCATGTTCTCCAGGCTCCAACTCTGGGCCAGTCTTGCTTGATAGCATATTTCTTATCATGAATCCTCCAAATTCAAGTTCAGACACAGTTTGGTTTCACCTTCGCCTATTCTGGCTCTCAGCAAAGATGCCTCTCTCACATTTCCAGACCCACTCTCTATTCCTCGTAAAAGACAGCTGTGGTTTTCAGAGTGGAGAGTAGAGAGGGGGAGGACCTGGTAAAGCCAGGCCCCAGAAACTGCTTTTTTTTTTTTGATAAACTGTAGTGTGGGAGATAAGTCAGCTTGCCTGTTTTTGTGACCTTTGGTCTGCAGGGTGAGAAAAGTCAGATTATCAGTTTCTGTGACCTTCTGGCTCTCCAGAAGAGAGCTGGCTGCTTTACGGAGTTCCATGGATTGTAGGGTTCATGAAATCTTAGGCCTGTTTTATGGCCCTGGTTTGGGGGTGATGGGTTTGCTTTATATATAAGCTGTATATATACTTAAGCAATGCATATCATGTAAGCACTGTATACTTATATAATATTAGCATTATATAATGGTATTATATAAGCTTATGAATAACACAAAATATATACGCGACCCAAAATTAGATGCAGAGCCTTGTGAGTGGAGTTCTCCCTCCGTGAGTTCCCCTTATGAGGAGCGCACATTGGGTAACTGCCAGCCTGGTTTTTCCCTGTCGTGCAGGTTGTAAAAATGTAAGTTGAAATAGACCAATGGGATCCTTTCCAGTATTGAATCTAGTTGCAGAGTAGATTCTTCCTTACGATGCTTGGAACTGTTTGCCAAGAAATCAGTAGTGTTTAAGGACCTGTTCCTCACAATAGGCGCATCTCATCCCTCCTTAGCCAGTCACTACCGTAGTCATAGCACCAACAAACCTTCACCCAGGCTACTTCATCACAGCCGTTAGTGTGCAGAGACCAATCAGTGACTTGTAGCACTGACGACACAGCTGAATCTTATCATATTCAATAGTTCAGAAAACAATGGTGTAGAAGCTGAGCTTCACTCCAGAGCCCACTTGTAAACATGGCTTGTTTATATCTCTTCCTCTTCTTTGCACCTCTTTCTTCTTTGCCTTTGGGTCTAGGAGGGGCAGTCACGAGGAGTGATATTCACTGAGTTTCCCTAAACCACTGCAGTTGGCTTCTCGATCTTCAGTCCCTGAGCCTGGATTTTCCAAACCAGCAGCAGTCCTGTCTCTGTGCATGTGGACCCGGGATCTGAACATCCTGGCTTCACGTTTCCCAGTCAGGAGGTTAGACTCAGAGCCCAGTTCTTGTTGGGATTCCTTCACAAGTCCTTGGGCTGAGATTTGGTGGTTTCTCTGGCCAACCCATCCATCTATGGCTCTTTGTAGAGAACCATTTGTTTCTGCGGGAAGGGGCTGTGGAACAACATCTGGTCATTGCTGTCCAGAGAGGGGCTATGTTTTTCTTCCTGGCTTTGGCGCTCCTCTGGATAATTTCCTTAGCTATTAATCATGTCCTCAAGACACCATAAAGCACGTAACATTTTATTTAAAGTTTATAATACCACGGCCTGGACAGCTGTTATCCCCTTTGATTGAGTTTAAACAGCTCCTAAATTACAATGTTAAAAAGTACTGTCAACTTAAAACCTCGGTGTGTCTGTGCACCCCTAGCCTCTTAGAGAATATGATGGATGGTATAAAGAAGCTAAGCGCTAATCAATAAAATCTCTCTCTCTTTCTCTCTCTCTCTCTCCCTCCCTCCCTCCTTCCCTCCCTCCTTCCCTCTCTCCCTCCCTCTCTCTTTCCCTCCCTCCCTCCCTCTCTCCCTCCCTGGGAAAGGGTAACAGCCAATGATTTAACTTGTAAATAAGATAGCACCATGTTCCTGGTATTGGTTTCAGACCTTCAAGCATTCCCTTGTTTGGACTTGGAGGAATTCTCTCTGTGATTTCAGCCTGGCCATGGGCTTGCTATGAGCAGTGGGAACAAAGCAGGCCAGCTACAGAAAATGAAAGCAAGGGGTCCCATTGGGGACCCAATGTGCATTCTTTAAAGAATGAAGAATTTGCTCTGAGGACAAGGGATTGTCATGGAAGTCCTTGAACTTGCTGATGCCAATTAGACCCTCTGGGCACCAGACAGGTGAGCAAGTCCAGAAGCAATCTTATGGATATGTGGAAAGGTGGGAGGAGAAAACCAGCTCCAGAAAGGTGTCCTCTGACCGCCATATGCATGCCAAGGGATATCCATGCATACATGTGACCTCCAGCACAGAGGAACTGCTCAGGGTCTCCCCTTTCAAAGCTGAATATGAACTTTTGCAGAGGCAAGGTCAGACAATTTTGAACCCTTCTGGATCTTCCAGCAAGGGGAAATTCCTTAACCACTGAACCCTGATTAAACATTAAAATCATAATCAAATCGCTAGTTATTCAATCTATGTTATGGTGCAATACATGTACACACACACACACACACACACACACACACACTTACATCCATGTAGGAAGAGAAGAATGAGGCTCTTGGAGCTCTGAGACATCTTGGCCTCTCTTCAGGTCACAGAGCCCACTGACCTTTGAGGTCACTTAAAGAGGGACATGGACTTGTTGGCCTTAGGTAGGCCTGCAGCTCTAGTAAATTAACACTGTTCTAACGTTCTTTACACTAGATAGGAAGAGTTTGGACCAAGCTCCCAGTCCAGTGTTTTTCTCTTAAGTATATTTTTAACATATTATGTTGAACTATAAATCTCTGAAATGCTACCTAGATCATTCGTGAACGTTCTATAGGACTCCCACAATACATCTGAGACTAAAAAGGAGGAGAGTGTATTTCTCATCTCCAACATGTACGGTGGGTGCTGGATTAAAATGGGAAACAGTTTGCAAGATGATATATTTCTCTCCAAATTGTAATGAAGGCTTCACATGGTCAATTAACAGTGCCTTCAGTGCCCCCTGCTGGTCACAGCACAGAACATTGAGTTTGAAAAGCCAAGTCTTTTGCACCAACTAAGGAGGGCCACTTCTTTATTTATGGATATTACTGTTATTAATAGAGAATTGCAAATTGTATGCTGTCTGGTGGGGGGGAAATCCTCACAACTAAGTAGCCAGGGTCTGAAGGCAAAAAAGCATCGTGTATTGTGAATTTAGGTTTTCTTAAACCTGGGAGTTTTTTTTTTTTTTTTTTTTTTTGGTTTTTCGAGACAGAGTTTCCCTGTAGTTTCTAGAGCCTGTCCTGGAGCTAGCTCTTGTAGACCAGGCTGGCCTCGAACTCAGAGATCCGCCTGCCTCTGCCTCCCGAGTGCTGGGATTAAAGGCGTGCGCCACCACCGCCCGGCTAAACCTGGGAGTTGAAGTGTTGGGTACTCTTCCTCCAAGGTCCTTGGTCTATAAGAACTGGCTGTTGACTTAAAAGCTGGCTGTAAGGATTTTAAAACTCAGTCACCTTTGAAACATGAGAAGAAAGAAGGGATGTCAACAAAATTACCTTAGATAAGAATCCTACTTCTTTAGAAATTAAATCAGCCGTGTGTATATGTCTCTGTGTGTGTGTGTGTATGTGTGTGTGTGTTGGTTTAGAATGAGAAACATAGTTTGCAAGGAAACATTTCTCTCCAGATTGTAATGAAGGCTTTACATTGTCAGTGAGTGCTTTACAGATATCCATGGGTTAAGACAGCGGCTGCCAAACCTGACGACCTGAGTTCAGTCCCCAAGGCCACATACTGGAAGGAGAGAGCCAACTCAGAGCTGTCCTTTGGCTTCTATGAACACTAAATAAATAAACAAAATGTCATGCTTAAAAAAAATGACGAAAACTAGGTTGAGTTAAAGTAGATTGCCTTCTTAGGGATATTCTATTTTTTCCCTATGCGTTCTGCAAGGGAGGGGCTGAGTACCGCCATAGCTCCTCCATTTCTCTCGCTGTCATTAACAGCATTAGGAACCATTTCTGCTTATTCTCCAGAGGTTCTATTTAATGATGATAATAATATTTGACAGAGTTAGAGTTATAGGTGGTTCACTTGTAGTCTATACATCCGTCCAGCAAAGGCTTCACTTGAAATGCATCTTGCTCCAGAATTACACACGAGTGACAGATTTATCCTTTTAACAGCTACACACACACACACACACACACACACACACACACACACACACACACACGCTTTCTGTGCCCCAGACCTGGGAACATTGGTAACTACATTGCCTCCTCCTTCGCGCTGCCCTTGTAATTTAGCACCAGTATTTTGGTTTTGTGGTGCTGAGGATCAACTCAAGGCCTCATATATGCAAGGTAAGTTCCCTGTCACTTTGCTACACCCCAGCCTAGGAAAAGATTGTTTTATGAAGACAGTTCCCAGAGGTTCTGCGGCCCTGCATGGCAGTCGAACCTGGAAGCTTGATTGTTTGTGATCAGGATCAATGCCACACTTCCTAATGGCTGACTCTGTCTCTCCGTAGTCTTCAGTCCTCACGGGGTGACATGAAATGAGCTTTGTTCATTTTTATCTGGGCCCTCTGTGCCAGGACGGGCCTTCTGGCTATTCAGATGACCTGCCTCGTCTTTGAGCAGAAGATGCCAGCAGACTCCTTTGCCTTCTGTTCCACTGATTGGATGTTCTCCTTGCTCAACGAGGAGAAAGGGGGAACCCCAGGGGGAACTAATTACAGGCATTAGAAGGTCTTGACTGTGGCCAGTTACAAAGGAGTCTCATAGAGCTCCATTATAGGGCAAGTCCCTGGTGACCCTCCTCCAAGAGCAATCATGTGGATGACTGACTGCAGTTTCAGAGAGTTTGGGCCCTTGGGAGGACTAATCGTGTTCCCCGAATTCATAGTTTCAGAGAACTATGTCATGAGTCTTGTGAGGGTCCCCTGGGGAGGATTGTCCCTAATGGCATAAGGGAGCCAGGTCACTTAGACCCTAAATCCTGGACCTTACAGCTACATAACAGGCAGGGGATTGCTCCAGAGTGAAGGACAAGCTGTGGTCATTGTTGGTGGCCATTTTATCCCTATGCTTCTTGGGTCCATACTGGGACCTTCTTGTACCTCGTGAATGTAAGTAAGTGTCTTGACTTGGCACAAAACGATTTTTTAGTTTAGGACACACACACACACACACACACACACACACACACATACACACCTAACAAGTTGGAAATATGGGCTGCTTTTGCATGTGACCACTTGAGGGCAGCATAGTCTTGTGACCAAATGATTTGACCAAGTAGAAAGTATCCAGGGTAGATCTGTACTAGTGCAGTTCTGGGGCTATAGACATGGAGATTTCAATTTAGATGTGGTCTATAGGTTTTATAGAAGGCATAATTGCTTGAGGCAGACATGAGTTGAGTCATTTGTATGGCGAGAGATTTATTCTGTGAATTGTGAGTGTTAGTTAAAAAAAATAGGTCTAATATAAAAGAATTAAAAGCATCAAGTTAAAATATATCCCGGAAGCCTGAGAACATCAGGAGTGTGTTTTCAGCTCCTTATGTACCTCTTGGGACACATAGTTCTCTACAGTGACAGACTCTCACTAAAGCCTTATCAGGCAGGAAAGACATTTTGCTTCCTCCTCCTCCTCCTCCTCCTCCTCCTCCTCCTCCTCTTCTTCTTCCTCTTCTTCTTCCTCTTCTTCTTCTTCTTCTTCTTCTTCTTCTTCTTCTTCTTCTTCTTCTTCTTCTTCTTCTTCTTCTTCTTCTTCTTCTTCTTCTTCCTCCTCCTCCTCCTCCTCCTCCTCCTCCTCCTCCTCCTCCTCCTCCTCTTCTTCTTCTTCTTCTTCTTCTTTTTCCTGTTTGGGGGTAAATTTAGTATAGGGTCCTAGGCCGTGGGAAGGAGGGTAGGAGGAATATTGTTGTCTCTCTAGGATGTTCAATCTGATTTGCTTATTAACCTGCGGAAACTGTAAAGGGCGTTTGCAATGTCTTGTGGAAAGGGTCACAGCTGGATGGAGTCAGGGGATTGCCTGTGATGAAGATCTCTGCTGCTGGGTTTACAGAGGAAGAGCAGTGTGCTCACAGAGCACAAACACACACACGGGGACAGGGTGGGAGGACCGAGGGTAGCCTTGAGTGTGTGGCGTTTCTCTGGAACCACCCTCTTTGTTTTTGACACAGGGTTTCCCGTTGTCTCAGAACTAGTCAAATAGGCCAGTTTGGCCAGGGCCCCACCTTTCTTTGCTTTGCCGGTTGTAGAATTACAAACACGTGACACCAAGCCAGGCCCTTTGAAGTAGGTTCTATGGACAAAACTCAGGTCCACCGGCTTGCAGGGTAAGCCTTTTGACTGACGAGCCATCCCACAAGCTTCTTTTGAATAATCCCTTCACCGAGGTTCCCTGGAACTCTCACGCTCTGCCGTCTTAACCTCGGCTTCTGTTGGCCCATTTCTCCTTAAATGAGGTGCCACCTCAGTCACTGGCTCCTTAGTGTTCTCTGTGTCCCCTCTACGGACTCTCCTGCATTGTCAGCGCCGCTTTGCCCTCGACTCCGATATTTCTAACTCTGACCCCTTTTCCAAGCTGCGCGGTTATCGGTTCTGCACCTGTGTACGGCATCACACGTGAAAACAAACGATCCATGGAAAACGCATCCATGGAAAACAGCTTCTCCGTCTCCGTGGCCCAGTGCAACTCCCCATCTGTCCCATCCCTAAAGTCTCTCAGCAGAATTTCCACCATCCATGGCTCAGACGTCACCTTTAGGAGCAGACTGAACTTGAGTGAGAGACTCACCCTTGAAGACATTCTGACAACGCTCTATCTACTTCAAGCCGCCCTCACAGGGACTGTTGAAATGATTGTCAGACTTGGGTTTCTACCATCGATTTCTCTTTCATCTTAGCCCAACTAACGTTTGCTCATTAGCTCTCTTTTTCAAATTGACCCACCCACATAGAAAACACAGGTGGGAACATGAGTTACTTCCAAAATAGATGGCTGGGAATAAGAAGAGAGGGAAAATAAAATTTGCATTAGTCCTTTGAAAATTCCTACCCTAAGAATGATGCTTAAATTGAACATTAACCATCACCTATTAAACTGTTTATCAAATCCAAGTTACAGAATTAGCCTAGCTGTCTGCAGATAAATCGATAAAGAAAATATGGTATATGAGGTTGGAGAAATGGCTTAGAGGTCAAAAGAAAGACAGGCTCATGAGTGGATTCTAGATTTAATATATATGTGTGTGTGCATGGCCTATATATTATTTAGGTATGTATAAATATTAAGAAGTGCATAAAGATCATTTTTGTATAAATATATAATATGAAAGAAGCAGGATGATGGCAAAGGGAGGGACTAGTGAGAAGGGACAGAGTTATGATCAAAATACACAATGGGCTGGGGTGGCGCACGCCTTTAGTCCGAGCACTAGGGAGGCAGAGGCAGGTGGATCTCTGTGAGTTTGGGGCCAGCCTGGTCTACAGAGAGAGTTCCAGGACAGCCAGGGCTACACATGGAAACACTGTCTCAAAAACAAAAACAAAAACCAAAACCCGAAGAACCCCACCCTCCCTGCAAAACCCAAAACCCAAACCAAAGGACATGATCTACTTAACTACTGGTTTTCAGTTCCTGCCTCTAATTCCTGACTGACCTCTCTTCATAATGGACTCTATATGAAGTCCATTATAAGATGCAATAAACCCTTTCCTCCCCAAGTTGTCTTTGGTCGTGGTGTTTATGATAGCAGTAGAATAAACCTAAGACACTTTTCCTAAAGCTTTTATAAAACTCGTTTCTGTCCAGTGACCAAACTGAGGGGGAAAGGGGCCTTTTGGTTGATTGGTTATACATCATTGAGGAAAACTAAGGAATATACTCAATGCAGAAACTTGAAGCAGAAGCCACAGAGAATGGTGTTCATTTATTTGTTCCAAGGCTTGCACTCAGCTACCTTTCTTATATATCCCAGGCTTATCTGCCTAGGAATACCACCAGTTACCATGGACTGGGCCCTTACATCGACTATCAATCGAGAAAATGCGCCACAGGCATGCACACAGGCCAGGGTGATGGAGCCGGTTCAGGCATGCACACAGGCCAGGATGATGGAGCCGGTTCAGGCATGCACACAGGCCAGGGTGATGGAGCCGGTTCTTTCATTGAGGTTCCCTCTTTCTAGGTGTGTCAAGATTTATGTCAAGTTCACAGTAGAACTAACCACACCCCTTAAGTCGAAGGTTTTCACATGATGAAATCTTGACAAATGGTTTCAGAGTGTCATAAATCTTTGAGATACCAAGAAATCCAAGCTAAGATCTTGAAAGATGTGAGCCCAGTGATTCTTGTGTGTCATCGTTGGTGTTCATCATGGTCACCGAGAAGCACAAAGCTTGATGGAGCCTCTATGATGGTTCTGTGGACCACCAGCTTGCTACAGGATCGTGTGGCTGGCTTGCCCTGGTGGATATCCCTGGACTGAAGCTAAGTTCCACTGATTCATAGTCTCCTGGGAAGGCTTTAGTTCTGTGTAACCGAAGCAACTATCTCAAAGTACACATATGTTCACTGAGGTTTGGTAACCCCTGGTCTGATAGGTTCTGTCAAGCGTGGGGGTTGGAGAGACAGAGGCTCCCCCAGGACTCTTCAGCCTGGTGTCTGCTCCGTGTTCTCTGGCTTCTGCTGTCCTTCGCTCTTGGTGCCCAGCTTTGTCCCTGTGCCTGGCTTGCCTCATGCCCTTGGCACACAGTTTGTCCTGTCTCTCCTTTCAGGACACTGGCAGCTGAGCTGTCAGACTCTGGCCTCCTGCAGAGACTGGCACTACCCACCCCCTCGATTGCAGAGGGCGCCTCCGACTTCAGCAGGAACTTCATGGTCTTTTAGTCTCCTGATCTCCCTGCAGGCAGGCGATCGCCCCTGTGCAGCAGATGTGGGGATCCTGTAGCAGGAAAATGTTGGGACTTGCATAAGCCGCTGACACTAATAGAGTTAATTTCAAAGGCCCTGCCATCCAACTTGGCACTCCCAGGCACTACTATGTCAATCAGCAAGTCAATCAATTAATCATCAAGAATTTGCTGGAGGCCAGCTAGACATCCAGAAGTGTCTTGTTTATCATCTGCTGGCTGCCCTGGGCCCCTTGCAGAGCTCCGTTCAGTGAGTGTCCTCACATTATCTCTGATCTAGGATCTAATTCCGTACCATGCCGTCTATAGCTGGCTGCCTTCATGGTCATCCCAGGTTGCTGAGCTATATTTTACATGAGCATCATTGTTTACTGCCTAATTCTGTAGCCCTTAATAATGCGAAGAGAAGGGGCAGGTCAGCTGTTTAACCCTCCAAAGTGACAGGCTGTGCAGCAGTCACTGGCTCTACTCGGTTTTCCTGGCACTGGTCATTAAATTCAAATTAGAAAGTCTAGTGTCAAGAGAGATAGCTCAAAATATTAAGAGCACTGGCTGCTCTTGCAGAGGACCCGGTTTCGATTCCCAGCACCCACCTGGCTACTCCCAGCTGTCTGTAGTTTCAGTCCCAGGGGATCTTCCAGCCTCCACAGGCACCAGGCACATACACGGTGCACAAGCAAACATGCAGGCAAAGCACTCACACACATCAAATAAATAGTGAACCTTTTCTAAAAATTAGAAATTCTACAAATGAGCCTGTAACTTTATGAAAGAAACCTTCTTCCTCCCTGCCAATCCATGTATGCTGAAAGCTCCAATCTTATCCTCAAAACATTTCATTCTTAGACTTTGGGGTCCTTCTACAGATTAGGGTTGCTAGCTAAATGAGGTATGTGTAACCTGTAGCCCCTTGGGCAGCCTGCATCCCAGGATAGCTATGAATGTGGCCCATGTTTGCAGACCACAAAGTCCAAAGGTTAGATACCTCTGAGCTCACCTCCACTACCCACAATGCCTTTCACAAACCAGGCAGCTACACAATACCTGCATACAAAAGGTCTTGCTAAACACGCATCTCTCCCTTTAGTTGCCAGCAATCACGTAATGAAGTGTCACCACAAGCATGCGGCTTAGGAAGCCACTTAATTCTGTCAGTTTCTTTTAATGAGCCAAGGCTTGTAAAATAACAATTGCCTCTTAAAATGTCAGCTCAAATTAGAATTCGTGTGCCAAGAATGCCACGCAGGGTAGTACACATCCTTCTAGGTCACACAGAGTGCTCTAAACCATTACAGCTTGCCAACAAGGGGTAGGCACCTGAACAAACCAGATAAGGTTTTGGCATTTCAGGGCTCCTTTCTTTCTTAGAGAGCATGGCTCTTAAAAGCAGCTCCTCAAACTTGATCCCACTGTCGACTGCACATTGATGGCCCCAAAAATTTCTATGGGAAATGTCTCTGGCTTTTCCCATGTTTGAGGCACGATAACAGCCATATGTGGTTATGTTAACAGTAGTGGTCGATGGTTTCATCCACGATAGATTGCTGGGGTCCATTTAGTGCTAATTACTGTCACAGTGCATGGTGCAGAGACAGTTAGTCTCTGGGGAGACCTGATTCCCAGCTTTCCCAGCTTTTTGCTCCAGACTCCATTTTTGGCCTGATGGGCTATGTGTGTGCTCTTTCCTTTCCACCTTACCTCACCATTAAACAAATGCACTCATTGGATAGCAGGAACAAGGGGAGTGGTTGTGTGTGTGTTAATGGTATTGCTCCCTCCAGCTTCTCCTACCAATACCTCCAAATGGGCCCGGAAGCTGTAATGGGTTGCTGCTGTTTCTGAGTATTGCAAGTGGGTCCTAGGTTTCAATCATAAAATCAGCACAGCCTTGTTGAGTTATGCCAAGCTGAAGTCATTTAGATTTCTCTTGTCCTTGTCACTTCTCTGGGTAAAACTGAAACCAGCTCTCATTGCTAAGGATTGGGCACATGGATAAGTGTCTGCGCATGGAAAGAAGTCTGTTAACTACTTCTTTCAGTAGTAGGTCAGGGAACAAATTCATAAACGTAGAGTAAAGAATGAACTAAGATCTCGTGATTCTCTCCTGTGTAAGGGACAAAGTTCATTTTCTTCCATGGCATAGAGTAATACGTCCAAATAATATCAGGTAGAATTTGCTTCTTGTTCTTTAGAAGTTTGCTTTGGTGTGAGACAGCCACGTTTTTAGTTGTACCTGCTTCACTTGTTAAGATGGACCAGGATTGATGCTTCCAGATCCATTTAAAATTATTTATTCAGAGTGTGTGGTGTGGTGTGGTATGTATGTGGTGTGTGTGTGTGTGTGTGTGTGTGTATACAACTTTCAAGAATCAGTTGTCTCGTTTCTGTTGTCATGTTACAACTCTAGGCCTGCTGGCCTGTGCACTGCTCATGGTCAGTTCTCCTGCCCCTACCTCCCATCCCACGCTAGGAATTCTGGCGTTGCCTAAGTGTCTTGCTGCATCTGGCTTTTTATGTGGGAACTGGGGATTAAGTCCAGGTCCTTAGATTTGCATGGCAAGGGCTTTTATCATCTGAGCCATCCTCCCAGCCCTAGATGGATTTCTTTATTGAGCAGTGGCTCACCTGAAGAGAGAAGAGGGTCTCTCTGACGATTTTAATAGATTACCCTAGAGCCAGATACAGCTGTATGAGTGGAGATGGTCACATGTGGCCACTATCGTCTCTCAAGCTAGAAATGAGCTGGTGATATTTCTCATCAAAACTTATGGTTCCATATATGTGCCCTTGAGATCTGGGCCATTTTTATAATCACCGGCTCTGTGTGTGATGCTTTTATCTGGCTTCTGTATTTTCTATAACATAAAAGCTTCATATTGCCGGGCGGTGGTGGCGCACGCCTTTAATCCCAGCACTCGGGAGGCAGAGGCAGACGGATCTCTGTGAGTTCGAGGCCAGCCTGGTCTACAAGAGCTAGTTCCAGGACAGGCTCCAAAGCCACAGAGAAACTCTGTCTCGAAAAACCAAAAAAAAAAAAAAAAAAAAGCTTCATATTATCATAGGAAAAGGACAAAGTTCAAGAAAGCTATATAACATATGAACTATTTAGCTCGGTGCCTGACAAACAATTTTTCAATAAATATTCACGAAAATTAACATTTGTTTTTTTTAGGGGCAACACAGTTATAACTGAATGAAGAATTGGAGTTCAAAGTCAAATACAATAGAATGATTTGAATACTTAGCAGACTGCCTCAGGTTTAACGCTGGAGACTTACTTTAATCATGTTTATTTGAGAAGCTACGGCAAACATAATCTATATTTACTCATATTGCTAAATTAACACATGTGTATAACACTGCTTTGTTTCTTCTGTCTTGCTTTTTTTAGCTGTTGATTTTTTTATTTTAGGCTTTCTCATTGTACACTGTAATGTTTTTAAGAAAATCTCTAGAAAATCTCTAGACCAAGTGCTCACTTTATTTGCTCTATGGTTAAGAAGGTGTTTAAAGGCAAGGGAAGTAAATTTGCCCCAGCCCTTGCCCCGGCCCTGCCCCAGAGAAGAACAGAAAACTTCCCTAAAAGCAGAGGCTCCCAACATAGCCTTATACAGCAGGAGTAAAACCTCAGTCTAAAAATGGGACTTGCTTTTGGACTGCACATTCGGATTCTGATTTATTTTTTTTGCCTGAAGTTTGGGAGGGAGCGTGGATTTAGCATTCTCTCTAGAGACACTCCAGGGCTTTGTCCTTGCCGGTCACTATGTCATAAATCAGCGAATAAACACACCTGGAGGAATTCAAACTTTTATTTGCGAACGAGTAAATGGCGATTCTTTCATTTATAGAGAAGATAGGAGTTCGGTTTAGATGGTGAGGAAGGGCTCCAAGGGCAGGCTCCTTAGTGCCCTCTCTCCATAGGGGCCTCCCATTGGCCCTTCCCAAGCACCCCAGCATCGTCGCAGCAGCCCCGTTCCTAAGAGGGTCATAGCCTTCTCCTTCTTCCCATCAAAGCCCTCTATCACATCAGTCCTGAAGGTCTTCACTCCACCTCTGAGAGGAGGCTCAGCTTGAGGAAAAGCCTGTCAGAAGACTCCCCAGTTCATGTTTATGATGAACACTGGCAGGACATCCATTTGGCTCCCTCATCAGAGAAAAATGAATGAATGAGCAGGGCCATGCACAAAGGGGTCATTCATTGAATTAGCCAATACGTTGAGTCTTGGAACTTGAATTGAAAATCTCAGAACTATTGCTTTTACCTGCATTATTTAATATTTAAATTCAAGGGATCAGTCGCTTAGGGTACTCTAGCTTGATGATTTTGATGGGTATGTAGAATTGCATCAGACAGTGACGGGCTCTGGGTCATGACTGTGCCTGAGACCGTGTGCTCATAATTCGAGGGTAGAGTGTGGGTCTCTCAGGGAGTGATCAGCATGTGCAGAGATTTCTGGGGAGCAACCAAGCCCAGCTGAGCCTCCGGCAAGCTGGGAGCCAAGAATTCAAACTGGGACTCAAATTGGCATATGAAGGCAGGCATGGTGGTGCACACTTTTAATCCCAGCACTTGGGAGGCAGAGGCAGGCAGATCTTTGTGAGCTTGAGGCCAGCCTGGTCTACATAGAGAGTTCCAGCATGGCCAGGACTATGTATCAGGACTCTGTCTCAAAAGCCAACAGCAAAATTGGCTTCTGATTCTAGCCTTGTTTGCAACACTCTTAAATTGTTTTCTATGGGACCGTATCTCCATAGCAAGCCCGAGAGTTTCTGAAACGAGAATGCATGCCAGTTTTGATTTCTGCAAAGAATCTGTCAGAATCATGGGTTTACCTTGTTGATTGACAGCTACTGCTAGCAGGGACCTCAGCTGCAGGAAAAGGGAAAGAGCTGATGCTCCAAATCATGAAGAAGAATGACATAGAGACATGTGTCCTGGCATTTCACGGATGCCCAAGAGAGAAATACCCTATGAGATGGAGACGAATCATACTTTCCAGCATTTGGGGATCTTGAAGCAGAGACAAGAGTTCTGGTGGGCAAAATGGCAGAGACTTTGTGAAGGGGTTCCAAAGTGTACTCAGTTGAGGACATGAGCAGCCATTGCCCCAGGAGTACCTGCTCATTACCAGCAGTCCCTGGGAATGAACTCTGGGGCTGCAAAGTTCCCTGTGCTTCAGAGACTTACCACAATTCATTTATTCACCAACACCTTCATTATTCATTCATATACCTAATTTAGATATTAAATATGGCACAAAAGGTACCAACGCTCATTGCTACTAATAAAAAATATATATGATCTCTACCTTTACGGCTGAAACTTGTAAGCAGATAAAATAATACATCAAAATATAGAACTGTGTGTATTTTGATGTAATACCGTGTGTGTTGACAATGTGGTTTAATGAGAAGGGATTCCGTTAAAAAATGGATTTTAATTCTGAAGTGGCCATCTATTATTAATATAGGACTTGAATTTTTTGTTTTGTTTTGTTTTGTTTTTTGTTTTTCTTTTCAAGACAGGGTTTCTCTGTGAAACAGCCCTGGCTGTCCTGGATCTTGCTTTGTAGACCAGGCTGGCCTCGAACTCACTGAGATCTATTTCTCTTTGCCTCCCAAGTACTGGGATTGCAGGCTTGTGCCACTACCACCGAATGACTTGAACTTTTTGAGCTCACTTCCTCATCTGTAATGATGCCTTGAGGGATTTCTGAAAAAAATTGAATGAGAAGCCTGAATAACAATATTCACAGTGCACGTGTGTAGCCTTATGATTTCTTCCCAAGTGCTGTGTTTTTTTGGCAAGCACCAGTAACTAGCTACCTCTTAAAGCAAGAGGAGACTTCACCCAGTAGGCAACACTTTTGTCTTAATATAAAGAATAAAATTATTTTTTTGTTTAATCAAGGGTGATGGGGAGATGAGAGACATGGCCCTGGGTCTTGGAAAGTGTGGGTTCCAGTGAGAGATGCAAACCAGGACCAAAGAAATAGATGTAACAGTAGTGAGCTGGGAGGCTCATGCAGGGAAACAGGACTCTGGGATGTACCCAGAGACTTCCAAGATTCAGCCTTGCCTAGGCAACCCCGTGTTTAAATATAAAGTTACATAGGCAAGACATCACTTTTTCAGGACCTTGAACAGAATTTTCAGAACAGAGTTCTGACCTAATTCAATGGCTCTCTTGTTAACTTTCTCTATTTATTTATATTTATTTATACTTAAAATTTGCATTTTGTGTGCATGTTGAGGGAATGGAGCATGGACAGGTCTGTGGCCCACGTGTGCTCAGAAGACAAGAAGTTGACTCTCAACAGAGAGCTTAGGATTTGAACTCAGGTTGTCAGGCTTGGCAGCAGGCACTTTTCCTTGCTTGGTCTTGCTGAGATAATATCAAGATGGTGCTGGGTGCCCCCAACTTGAAGTCACCCTGCTTCAGCATCCTGAGTTCTGGCATTATTGGAGTGTGCCATTGTGCCCACTCAATGACTTATTTACTATGGCCTCTTGTTTAGTTGTTTTTAACTAAGAAAGAAGCAGTTTGCTGTTCTCTCTCTCTCTCTCTCTCTCTCTCTCTCTCTCTCTCTCTCTCTCTCTCTCCATATATGTATATATCTCCACATATATGTATATATACATATAAACACACATATTTATATATGTTGAGTATTCCACCAGAATTACCATCAAAGTTGAATTTTCTCAGACCTAAGGAAGCCTAATACTAAAATGAATATACTTGAGGAGAAAGAAGGAAGACACAACAGCATAAGAAGAAAACACAGGAGAAAGAGCTGTGTATTGACGATTGAGCCTCCTTCACTAGTGACTTAAAATTTTAAATTACATTTTTTCTATATTTCTTTCCTTCCTTCTTTCCTTCCTTCTTCCCTCCCTCCCTTCCTTCTTTCCTTTTTTCCTTCTTTCCTTCCTCCCTGTCTATCTTCTTATATATTTAAATGCGGAAGCAGGGGCCACAGTGCACATATATTCAGAGGACAAACTGTTGCTGGGCAGTGGTTGTGCACACCTTTAACCCCAGCACTCAGGAGGCAGAGGCAGGTGGATCTCTGAGTTCAAGGCCATTCTGGTCTACAGGGTGAGTTCCAGGACAACCAGGGCTACACAGTAAAACCCTGTCTCAAAAAACAAACAAACAAAACAAAACAAAAAAGCAGAGGACAAATTATTGGGGTCAGTTTCTCCTTCCACTATGTGGGACCCAGGGATCAAACTCGGGTCAGGTTTGGCGGTTAGTGCCCTCAGTGGCTGAACCATCTTACGGGTCTGACTGACCATCGGCTTCCTGCAAAGAAACCCAAATGGTGCCAAGATGAATCCAAATATGAGGCTTCTGTAAGCCTGGCAACCGTGCTGTAGGGAAAGAGGTATCTCGCTGACACAAGACAGGAACCAATGAGGGAAGAGGAGCCAGCAGCATAAAAATTGGAAGGAAGCTGTAGGAGAAACAACATGAACAGTTATCTGGAAATCAGGAGGGCTCGGCTGAGCAAGTGAGAGCATATAATATAGTTGAAAGAGGTCAGAACAGCACTTAACAGAGGTCAACACAGGAATTCAGAGAATTTCATCCCCGCGGGAGCAGCACATACAATGATGAAGTACTGAGAAAGAATCTGGAAGGTTGTTTGGATGAGGGGAAAGAACAGCACTGTGGCTACACTCTGTCAGAGAAATGGCGCAGTGGTGGAAGGTGTCCCAGTCAGGTGGCACTCAGGCTGTGACAGATGAAGATGTCTAGAGTCCACCTTGTTCATGAGCAAGGCTACCTGGCATCTTACGTCATCTGATGAGGATGAGTGAGTGGAGGTGAAGCAATTGGGAGGAAGAGACCGCATCTGAAGCTGATCGGCTTCAAAAGGACTAGAGTCAGCAGGCCACAGTGACGTCAGAGCAAAATCTAGAGTGAATAGGCAAAGGAATGGTTAGTCATTTGGAAGATACACATTCAATTAGCTATCAAAGTGAGATCTGGGGAAACTGGCCCGTTATATCTGGAGACTGAGGAGGGCAAACCCCACCTGGCTATGGTCAATCAATTTTAGCCTCAAAGATCCCCGGAAGGGTCCCTGGATGGGGTCCTTGAAGCATATGCTGAGATCTGCTGTCTAAGGAGGGACTTCATGTTCTGTTCCCCACCTCTGGATTCACCACCGCCAGATCATACATGCGCTTGATCTGGGATTGTTTGCCCTTGGGGTTTTGACTGACGTTCATTTGAGGCTCCTAACCTGACCTACCAACCCGTCCCTAAGCTTTTGATGGCCGTGTCTAAGTTTTTCTTGTGGCACCACTTTCTTGTTGCCCCACCAGGTTAGGGGCCTTGGTTATTCTACACTGAATCAGTTTCTATTGTTACCTAGAACTGAGGTGTCTTCAGTCTAGAGCAGGAAGATCTACCAGACTCTGTACTTAGGGAGAACCTTGTCTAGTCTAGTGAAGTGAGTGGTTTAGTGAATCTAGATTTATTTTGAGATTTAGAGAACTATAAAAGAAGAGTGGAACTGTGGGAAGATAGTAGGTGGCAAAGTCATATGAGATTGATTGTTAATGTATCTCAACAATTATTCGCATAATTAAAGCAAGGCGAGAATGACAGCGGAAGCCACACACACACACACACACACACACACATATATATGTGTGTGTGTGTGTGTGTGAATGTATTAGTATGGTGTTTGTGTGCATGTGTATACATGTGTATATATATATATATATATATGTGTGTTGATATTGTGTGTGTGCATATGTGTGTTTGCATGTGTATGTGTGTGTGTGTGTATGTATATGTGTGTATACTCTTTAAAGGGAACCAGTCAACCTGGGTGCTGCTGTACCTGTAATCACAACTCCTTCAAGTTCTGACTTAGCAACTTGATGTCACTGTATATCCAAATGAAATAAAGAGGGGGTAGATGTAACACAATGGTAGGTCTTTGTTGTGCATAGGGTTTTAGGTTCAGTCTCCAGAACTGCCAACAGCAACAACAGAAACGAAACCTCCACAAAAGGGGAAGCTTCCTTTACAAGGTAGAAATGCAATATTTCGTGGCAGAGAGCCGTAGGACCCACTGTAATTTGCATGGATTGAAATTTACTTGGGAACTTCCTTTTAAATGTGTTTGCCTCATTATTTGGGGTTTCTTAATTTCAAACTCAATGGTAGAAACATACTCTGTTGGATCTGTTGCCATGGGCAGCTTGGTGCATGTCTGTGTGACTTTCTGACCTCTGAACAGTTGAGGACCCTTGTCTTGGATCCGTGAACTCACCGACGCTGCCCTGTGTGTCAGCAGCAATGCCCCCTACTCCTGCCACATTTTGCTCTTAAAACAGACTTCTCTTCAAAATTGTCTTGTCGCCCCCCCGCCCCCGCCACTGCCCTTGTAAGTGCCAACTCAGCAAGTGTCTTGGGGTCTGAAAATCTGCTTCACAGATTTCTGAAGCTTTTCTCCTTCCCCCACCTCACTTTTCTTCCTCGTGGGTTTTAAGGGGTTTTGTTTGTTTTCCATTGAAACTATTTTTCTAATTTTAAAGGCCCAGCAGATGACTGTTCAGTTATGTTCTGATGGCAAAAATATACCCGGCTGACAAACACAACCGCTGGGTTCACCGTGATAGAAGGGTGGTTTGATCCAGCACCTCATTCTTCATCAGTCCTGTGCAAAACCTGGAGAACCAACGAGTGTTGCCCTCCGCTCTGTCAAACATGTGGTGTCCCTGGGAGGCCTCGGAGCCGGCCAGGACTCCATATTAGGCTTCTCTTTGACAAGTAGTTTCATAGAAAAAAAATCTAGTTTCCTTCTCTGATATGTTTTAACTGCCCAGAGGATGGGAGAGAGTGCCAGGAATACACTTGACATCCGTGACAGCTGGAACAGCTCAAGATCCACACACACACTCCTTAGTCATCTGCTCGGGCTGTAGGCAGAGCAGGTATGTGGTCCCTGGAACATCCTGCAGAGGAGCGGCTTCCTAGGCGGGTCTCCTGCCAGAAAGTCGGATGTGAAGAATCAGCGGGCTGCTCTTTCAGAGCAAGTGTGTCGTTTAGGTCATCCTGACAGAACGAGGCTGGCTAACTCCAATGTGAAACGCGAGGCGGTGAGGCTGGAGGGACCTTTGCTGTGGTGGAGTCAACAGAGGGCTGTTGAGTCACAGCTGAGCTGGGTGAGCTCACTGATGGCTTAAAGGCTCTGCACCCTGCGTCTAGTCACCTAGGGAAAGAAAACCGGAAAGTCTGGTGAAAAACAACCTCAAGGACAGCAGAAACAAGTCATGGTACTTGGTCAGAAATGACGCACAATTGACATGACCCCCCGGGAAACCTGAAGTTAAGAGCCCCAGAGCGGCGTGTCTTTTCCTTAAGGATTTGGGTGTTCGGTTTTATTTTATTTTTTAATTTTTGGCTTTTGATATGAAAGCCGTTGCATGTCTATGTAAGACTGAGATGATCTTCTGGAAGACGTGATATACCTAGAGCCCCTTAATCAATTTTCTTAGACTTCAGGAAGATCACAGTGGGTCCTTGACTGATGAGTGCAGATAAAGTGTAGACCTCACCCTTCATCAAGGAAGCTTCTCTTGCAGCGGAGACCCTTGTAGAAAATGACCACCTCTTCCGAGTCTCAGTCACTGCTCTGTGGGTGAAGAGCTGCCACGACCAAAGCAACTTTTCTGAAAGAAAGCAATTGGTGGGGCCTTGCTTACGGTTTCAGAGGGTTGGTCCATTATCATCATGGCAGAGAATGAAGGCAGGCACCGGAGCAGTAGCTGCTGAGACCTACATCCTGATCCGTCGGCAGAGAGAGAGAGAGAGAGAGAGAGAGAGAGAGAGAGAGAGAGAGAGAGCGAGCTAGTTACTGTGCCTTGCATGGGCTTTTGAAAGCTCAGTGCCCCCCCCCCTGACGTGACATACGTCTTCCATGCCTCCTAATCTTTTCAAATAGTTCTATTCCCTGATGACTGAATATTCAAATATATGAGCCTATGAGGCCATTCTTATTCAAACCTCCACATTGTGGTATGGAATAATTTGAGACAGGCAATTGTTCGATCAACTTTAAAGGTCTGGGACAATTCTTTCTGTGACTCCAACTGGGACTGGACTTTTTTTTTTGGTAAGATTTTTTTTCAGGTGTCATTCCAGTATCATTGGTTATAATCGATCTGTTCAAGTTATTTATCCCATCTTGGTTTAGCTTTGAGAAGACATAAAATAAGCCTTAAGAACAACACCCATTTCCTTTATCCTTTAGATTGTATCCTAGCTGGTTTCTGAATTTCATTGGTAGTTGTTGGAACATTTCCCTTATTTCTAAATTTGCTAATATGAGTTCTCTGTCTCTCTATTGGCTAGTTTAGCTAAGGGTTTGCATAATTTATCCAACTCTTAGAATCAAAGTCATTTCTCCAAAACAGCAGAAGCAAGATGCTATTAGTTACTTGAAGGAAAATGTGAATTCTGACGGGGATGCATGTTGGTCTTCAAGCCTGCTGCGTGCGTGCGTGGTGAGATTGCAGCCACTGTGTACGGATGGATCGCCTACCCCGCCATCAGCCCTCCTGCGGTCCATCAACAAGGCCTGACGCACTTCTAGCACACAAGTGAGAAAAGAGAAGTTGTGGTTAAAATAACTTCTCAAAACCCACAAATAGCAGTGAAGGGGTCCCTGACCCTTGACTCAACTGATCCCATTGGCCCTGCGTTTCATGTCAGTTTGATGTGTTTCGTAAGGTCCCGAGTCTAACTATAAACTCTGTATTTTGAGCCACGCTTCCAAGGCTCATTTATTCATTTATGCAGTCCTGCTAACCCCATAGTCTTGCTCATGCTCTTCCCACTGCACCACACTGCCAGCCCTTGCCTAAACATGGATCCTAGCTTTGAACCTGATCACTATGATATTTTAATGAAAATCTTGTCTCTGCCTCAGTTTTTATTGCTTTTTATTTTTATTTTTATTGAGCTCTACATTTTTCTCTGCTCCCCTTCCTGCCTCTCCCCTCCCTACTTCAACCCTCCCCCCAAGGTCCCTATGCTCCCAATTTACTCAGGAGATCTTGTCTTTTTCTACTTCCCATGTAGAATAGATCTATGTAAGTCTCTCTTAGAGTCCTCATTGTTGTCTAAGTTTTTATCGTTTTTAATGTGAAGGAGACTTATGGAATCTGGCTCATATCATTATTTTGAAAAGTAAATGCATTTATGTACTGAAAGATACACCTAAGCCATCCTGAAGATATTAGGAAACTCACTCGGTCCGATCTCTCTCTTTCTCCCTCTCTCTGTCTCCCCTCATACACATACACAGACATTACATATACCCACACAGGCATACACATATACATGCAACTGCACACAGACACACACAGACATGTGCACACAGACATATAGACACACATAAACATACAGATACACACATATGCATATACAAACACCCTAACTCACAACCAAATTCAATGCATTCTAAGCAAATTCTTCATTAAACTTGTTTTCCTTGGTTGATAGAGTTGTCATCCAGAAAGTCTTCTAAGCTAAACATTTTCATATTCACCTAGTATTTCATCAATGTCCAGTTCATCTTGAAAGGGTCTTGTAAACATTTGCCTACCTTTCAGCCCTGGCCTCATCAACACGTGTGAATGGCTGTCTAAATTCAGGAGCCATAGCCATACATGCCACTGAGTGCTTAAACTACAGCTAGTACACACTGATGTGTGTTATGGGGGTTAAATACATCTATTTCAAAGACCTGTAACAAAAATAATCTAAACTGTTTCATTAATACTTTTATTTAATATGTTGAAAGAATATGGATACATAGGGTTAAATTTATAATAATTCTTTTTATTCTTGCTGACACTGGGGATAACATCAAGGTCTTTGCACGTGCTAGCTGAATGCTGTACCGTTGAGTTTATCTCTGGCCTGTTTTTGTGCTTTTTATTGTAATACAGAATCCTGCCAATTTCCCTACGCTGGTTTTGAACTCAGTTCTGCTGTAGCCTAGGCAGACCCTGGTACTTGTGATTTTCATTTTTTGAGTAACATGTCTGAGCTACCAGGCCTGGATCAGTATAAGTATGAACAATGAATTTTAACGGTTTCTCGTTTTAATGTGGCTTCTGAAAAGTTTAGGACGACGTGTGTGGCTTATATTTGTGGCTCCCATTCTGCTTGTGTTGGATAGTCCTGGCCTGGACTTTCCCAAATGGCTTCTTTCAATTTTTCTTACCAGTCCAGCTCCCCTCGCTTTCTTCTGGTTTGTGTTAATTCCTTGTCCACACTGGTACTGAAAGTGCCGGCTTGAGCATAAGCAATCGTGACGCAGCCTCTTTTGTACTTCAGAGCCCTTGCTAACTCCTGCCACCTCCAGTGGAAATTCCCAACTGTCCCAACTCTGCACGGGCATTTCTTTCATTCCCCTCCCTCTCCAGCCTTGTCCCTGTGGCTGCCCGCCTCACATCTCACATTTCAGAACCTCTGAGCTGTGTCCTGGGTCTCACACATCATAGGATATGTACACATTGTTCCCTTTGCTTTGAGCACTCTTCCCCTTTCTGCTTATCTTGATGAAGTTTTATCTCTCTACCAAAATCGCGTTCAGACTCCCACTCCCAACAAGGTAATCTCTATTTTGCAATAGCTGTGTTATTTTGTTTACTTTGATGGTAGCCTCACCACACATCCCTCTGAGGCCAGTCGCAGAGAACTGGAAAGCTTCTTACTCATCTAAGTATTGACACACAGCTGCCTGGGGTTGGATAAGGAAATGAAAATAATGCTCATTCCGAATGGGAGAGTCACGGTTTTGTAAAATAAAAATAGTCAAACCACGAGGCTGACGGTGTGCTTGGCGAAGAGACAGTGGTGTGTGTGAGTGTATGCATTGTGAGTGTGTGCATGTGTGTGAGTGTGTGCATGTGTGTGAGTGTGTGCATGTGTGTTGGGGTCCTAGTTTCAGGCTGAGAAGTCAATTAGTTTTAACTACAGTTGAGGGGGGGGGCGGAGGGGGTGGAATGTAGCAACACGAGGCAAGTGTAATTTCCCGGCTATGGAAGGTCTACTGAGGTGGCCTTTTTTATGATTTTTTAAAAATACTAGCGGGTCCCCCACAGAGCAGCTGCAAGGAGGGTGGGTCCGGAGCAGCGGTCCTGGTGCTGAACCGCAGAGCCGCTCGCGACAAGGCAGGCGGACAGGAGACAGAGACATGAACAGACACAACATGTTGAATATTTATTCAGGGGGTTAGGAGGGGGGGAGGGAGAGAGGGAGAGGGACAGAGAGACAGAGAGACAGAGAGACAGAGAGACAGGCACGCGCATGCCAAGAAGGGACAGTAAGAGAGAGATTCAAGATGGTGGGGCGGGGGGGGGGGGGGGGGGGTGGGGGGTGGGGTGGGTGGGTGGGTCCGCCGGGAGTGGGCGTGGCTTGCCCCTTAAAGGGCCAAAAGAATAACAACCTTGCCTTTGTAATCATAGCATAGCTGGGGCCTGACCTTCAGGCATGTTCTGAAGCAATCAGGCCACCGTCCTTGCAGTATTAAGACTAGCTGCAGCCTGAGGACAGAGAAGGCACAGTAAACCAGAAGTCTGACTTCTGTCTTCATGGGGAAAGAGAAAGCATGTGGCCAAGACCGAATACTTGCGCTACTGGGCTGCAGGACCTTCCCTTGGTGCGATGCTAGAGTGAGGGTCAGAGGTTGGTCCCTCACCTGCCCTGGCCCTGGGCCAGCCAGTCCTTCCCTGGGCATCTTTCTCCCTGGCCAGTGCTTTTATGGGCACTGTTTGTCTCTGGGCTCATTTCTGATTTCTATTTCTGGCCAGTCCATTCAGAAAAGACACATTCTTTCCTTAGAGACGTTAATACCTTCATTTGGGCTGCCCTAGGCTCAGCTCAGTCCATTTCTATGAGGTAACTCTGGGTATCACTCTTCTCATGTTACTTGGTATCCGAGGTGAACCGCAGAAGGCACAAGCCCTTCCCATCACTCACTGTCAAGGTCTTGGTCATGCCTGATCCCTGCGATCGTGTGCTTGCTCTGGGGGGCTGAGCAGGAGAAGGCAGGCTTCCTGGATGAGGCAGTGTCAGAATCCCCCCTTCCCCACTCCCTCACTCCCAGGTGGGAGGAGCCCTCATGATGTGGAGCTGTGGCAGGGCTCTTTAGATGTGGGTCACTTAGGATTTGCTTGCCTGCCTGTTTGGTAACTTTTATGTGAGCGTGTCATGTATTTGAGGGAACTCTCTCTAGTCTTCAAACTGATGACCCTGTTTGCTGAATATCGCTAACTGACTTGGCGCTTTCATTTAGCACTAGTGGATGTTCCTAGCGGAGTACACAGGCCGCTCGGCCGGCTTCCGAGCAAGGCGTCTCTTTCCAAAGGCAAAGAGACCCTGTTATCTGCTGTGCTTAAGACTGTTCTGTGTGTGCAGTGATGAAAATGTAACCAGGCAAGTGTCAGAGTGTGGTGTTTGCTCCTTAGGAGCCACGGAACTTTAAACAAGAGTCTGACTGAGCACACGGTTGCTGTGTCTTAGTTTGGATCCTCTTTTAAAAGCTCGTTGATTGATATTTCAAAGCCTGGCCCAAATTTTACTTCCTCCCGTGAAAGGAACTTTGGGGTGGAGTTGAGATCCTTGGGGTCTCTACTAGATTCTGTAGTCTTGCACAACCTTAACTCCTCCGAGTCTCCGTTCTCCCTGGAAAAGAGGGAGTTTGTGTGCTAATTTCTCACTCTACAGCACCAGGGCTGTGAATGGTTATGCCAGTCTAATAAATGGACTGAGTCTCTAAACTTTATTTTCCTTCCTTCTTCTTCTTTTCTTTCCTTCACTCCCCCCCCCCCCCCCCCCGCCACTTTCCATTTCTTTCCAGGTTACAGCAAAGCCCTTAAAGATTTAGGCACAGGCGCTTGCTAGAATGTTAATTGCCTGGCCAGTGACAAGCACCCCATAGAGCTCCGCTTGCCTTCCCCAGCATGGGCTTAGCAATCTTTCCTCAAACTGTCCAGAGAGGCGGAAAGCAGTCTGTAAAGCATTGTGTCTATCATCGGGTCAGACCATGGCAGGGATCAGAACAAAATTCTGCTCTCCTGGGATACAGTTTGCCGTGGAGCTGACACTTCAATGATTAAAATAAACAGAACCCAAAGAGATATTCTGAGTAATTGGTGCTGAGTTCATAGACTGCCACAGTCTCTGTCTGGGGACAGTAGGGTCTGAGGACAAAGCAGATCAGAAGGTGGGGTAGATGCTTCGGGGAATGTAAGAAAGGTTCTGAGCACCGGTGGAAAACAGAACCGTTGCCTCCCTCACTGCTTCAGCGCACCTTTTAAAGCCTTCGAGGCAGAGATGATAAATGCCACCATGTTGATGTTTTGGCCTAAGCAGTCATTTTTTCTTCTGCTGAAATTAATAAAGGAGAAATAAGAGAGTTTTGTGGAGATACCCTGGCAGAGAAAAGAGTTTCCGAGCCTGGGAATCAGGGTCCATAAGAAGCAAGCAGAAGCAGAGTCAAGGGTATTGACTTGCCAGTCACTTCTGTTAGGACCAAGATGGATTTCTTAGACAATAAAGAAAAGATGCTAACTGGGGATGGGGGACAATGTCCTAAGGAGGCAGGCCACCTGTAATCCACTGAGCTGATGCCTGTGTTGGGGCAAAGGGATGTTCTCCTAAGGGCAGCCTTTCTTTCAGTGTCAAAGACCTTGGTAACATGAGAAGCTAGGGCAGGCTCTCCATTCTCCCAGTACGCTCAGCTGGAAAAGACTTCCTGATGGCTGTCTGGGAAAGCAGGAAACCATGGAATGAAGACAGACACACACACACACACAAGTACACACAGACACAGACACACATACACGTACACATACACACGCATGCATACACATAGAGACACACAGACACACACACACAAATACACACAGACACAGACACACATTCACATGCATGCACACATACAGAGACACACACACAAATACACACAGACACACGCATACACATACACACACACGCACACAGCAATGGCCCCGGATTAGTGACATAGCATCACTCAGGATGTATGACCCTCTCTTCTCGGCAACGAGAGGCGCTGCAGAAAGCCGTGTGACAGCCTTTTTCTGCTTCCATAATCTTCATACCATGCCCATAAAGAGCCCATGACCTCATCTGTGTTGCCAGGGCTGGATATCAGGAGATGGGGGGAGGGAAGTGGACAGGCGAGTGCGAGCAAAGAACAGCAAGTTCAAAGAATCAAAACATCTATGCATCTCTTTAGAATTCAGTGATATCATTTGCAAAAAAGGATTATTGTCTTGCTACTCTCACTTCTTCCCTCCCCTCTGCCTTCTCCCTTCTCTGCTTTACACACACACACAAACACGTACACACACGCTACTGAGCACACACACACACACGCTACTGAGACATACATCTAGAAAAATCTCTAAGAAACTAATGGATTCTCCCAGACTCAAGTCATGTCTGGGGTTCAAAGGAGTGTGGTGGGGTTTTTATCCCTTTTTCTTTTTCCATCAGCACACTTTTATTCCACCGCACAAAACATCTTTCTGATGCGTTTACATTTTTAGGCTAAGCCGTAGTACCGTGGCTACCTATCCTTCTGCATACAGTCCCTTTTCTCTTTCCTGTTAGCAACCACCGGCCTGGACACATTATTGCACACCTGCAATGCCAGGACTTGGGAGGCAAAGAATTGCATCAAGTTCCATGGCAGCCAGGGCAAACCCTGCCTTAAAAAAATAAACAAAACGATTAACAACTATCTCTTCAGTTTAAGTTCTTGTCATTACATTTATATCTAAAACTCTCTTTCCTCATTAAAATATCCTCCTAATGTTTAAGAAGCTATCAGGAGCCCTCCTAGTCAATCCCCCTATTTAGAGCCGTTTTCTCCTAGTCTTCAGCCTTTTCTACTTTGGATCCATCATCCCCGTTGCCTGGTATACAGCCATTTGCCGGAACCTTCCTTCACAGTCACCCTGGGCTTCCTCCTTTTTCTCTTGCGAGTCAGCGTGCCCATTTCTTACATCGCACGCCCCATTTTTCCCTTACATTTCTTCCTCACTTTCATGGTACCTGTTTCGCCACTTGCTTCACACGGAAGCCTCTTTACCCTCCGCCCTCATAATTCATCGATAACCTAGCTAGGCAGCATTCTAGACTGAGGGCGGTTTGACTTAGAATGCTAAAGATGCCACACTCTCTCTCAGCTTCCGATATTACTGAGCAGTTGGAAGTTTGCGATTCTTGGGCCCTTGTTTTTCCCTTAGAAACTTACATTCGTGAATTTTCACAAACTGGTGCCTTGGTTTGGGCAAACTTTTATATCGTGTGGGCCTTTTAATTCAGGAACTGAATTCCTTGAATTATTTACTTGATGATTTGTCGTTTGTTTTCTTAGTCTCTGTTTCTGTCACTTGGGCATTAAACTATTTGTAGGCATTTACACACACCACACACACACAAAATAAATAAATAAATAAATAAATAAATGCCAGAAATAACAAGTGTTGGTAAGCTTCTGTTTTAGTTATTGGTCTTGTTTTCACAACGTGTTGAATTGTAGAAGAACCTGGAAAAGTTCCCTCGATATTCTCTTCTAGTTTTCTACTAAGCTATTTATTTCTTCTGAGATGGTTTCCATTGTCGGGAGTATTTCTTAAGCTTTTTAATATTTCACCCTCTTTCTGTGTCTTACGTTTGACATTGCTCTAGCGAGGGTAACGGTTTCTGGATGGCTTCAAAGAAGAGTTTCTCTTTATTTCCTAAGTTACCGGTCCTTTTTCCCCACTTTTTTTTGCTGTTTTTGTTTGTGTGTTTTGAAGGTGGGTCAGAGTGTTAAATGAAGAAACCACAAATGTCACGCCTCAGGCCAATTGGGAGCTGCACCCATCTTTGGTAGAGCACAGATTATCCGAGGAATTTGTGTTCAATAACCCAAGCACGCAAGTGTCTTCTGGATAGAGTGAAGATGTAAGACGTGAAGTCCCAGCAGTTCCTTGCCTGGCAGCAAGCCTGGGAATGCCTGGGGATTTCCTAAGAAAATCATATGACTGTCGATTCTCAGGATTTAAGCCCTACAACTGCCTTGAGGAGAAGACAGAGGAATGCGCTTGGGGAATGGAAATATCACTCCCTCGCAACCTCACATATCAGGGCACTTATCTGTCAAAAAGAAATGTCAGTGCAAAGAAGGAGCCATTTCTTTGTCTGACACAAGTGAACTTGGGGTGGTCCCTAGAGAGGGGCATGCTGCTTGTTTTTTCTTTATTTGTTATAACAGCTGTAATCTTTTATGTTTGTGGTAGGGACTTCTGTTAGCTACAGATACAAGAGACAGAGTGCTGGCTTATGTCTACAGCTTCCCCCTTGAGCTAGGAGAGCGGGGATTGCCTGTCCTAACCAGGGCGTTGCCACATGTAGACAGTCCCCTAACTACCATTGGTCTTTCAAGTTATATTTATTCTTTAATGTATGTCTATTTTTTTTAGTGTGTGTATACATTCCTGTGACCATCTTGAATCACCTTATAGCTTTCTAAGCTTTACTTAACTTCTGCCTCGTTGCTTTGTTATCTCACTATTGGGAAATAACAGACTTCGGAAGGCAGTGAGTTCATAGCAGGCAACTGTAGTTGGCTCTTTGAGCCAGATGGAAAGATGTGGTCTTTACTGTCGTGAAATAGGTAGATATTTACCCCTCCAACACACACATGCATGCACGTGCACACTCACATACACACACACAAATAGATAAATACCAGAGATAACAAGTGCTGGCAAGGATGTCCCAGAATGGGTACCCCTGTACCGTGCTGTTAGGAATGTAAGCTAGTCCGTTCCTTTAGGGAAAGCAGTACAGAGATTCCCCTAAAAATTAAAAGCAGAGCTACCAATAATGATTGCTCAGTCTTATTCCTGTATGTATATCCAACGGAAATGAAATGAGATGCCAAAGACACAGCAATCTGCATTTGCACGTCCCTTGCAATACTAAAATAGCCAAGACATGGAAACAGTGTGCGTGACCATTGCCTGGTGAGTGGATGAAGAAACTGTGGAATATTCACCAAACAAATGGAATTCTGACATTTGTGGCAGCGTGGAAAGGACTGGAGAGCTTTGTGTTAAGTTACAAGCCCGGTACAGGAACACAAGCATCACATGATCTCACCTATAAGATGAATGTAAAAAGCTGGTCTTGTGAAGTTGAGAGAATGGTTGCTACAGGAGCTGAAGGCAGTAGGGGATTCCAGGGGAATCTTGGTGAGTTGGTGTTACCTATAGACAGATGAAAGCAAGAATTTCTAACCTGGTCTGTGTATACAGAAGGTGATAATAGATGAGAATGAGGTACTGTGTATACAGAAGGTGATAATAGATGAGAGTGAGGTACTGTGTATACAGAAGGTGATTATAGATGAGAGTGAGGTACTGTGTATACAGAAGGTGATTATAGATGAGAGTGAGGTACTGTGTATTCAGATGGTGATTATAGATGACAGTGCGGCCTGTGTATTTCAGAAAGCTAGAAAAAGGGGTTTAAATGTTTTCAGCATAAATAAACCATAAATGTTTAGGAAATATGACCTAATTAATACGTTAGAGACACAGTCACAATACTGCATGATACTAATTAAGTATGTATAATTGTGTGTGGTGGTGTATGTGCATGCTCATGTATTGTGTACATGCATGTATGAAGGTGCATTTGTTCATGTGTAGAGATCAGTGGTCACCCATCTTCCTCAATCACTTTCTCCCTTACTGTTTGGCACAGAATTTCTCCCTGAATATGGAGCTGTCTGATTTGACAAGGTTGTCTGGTCAATGTGCTCCAGGCATCCTCTTGCCTCTGAACTAAGAGGCTCAGGGAAGGACTTTCTGGGTAGGGCCCTTGTAGCACCAGCGTTAAGACCAACACTTGGCAAATGGAGCCTGATGAAACAATCTTCTGTATGGCACAGGATGCAATCATTTGAGGGAAGAGGCAGCCTAGAGGACACGAGAAAGTCTTTACCAGCTGTACCTCTGACACAAGACCAGTATCTGGAACGTTCAGAGAACTAAATACCAAGAAAGCAAGCAACCCAACTAAAATTGAGGGCATGGAACTCAACAGAGTGCTCCAAAGAAGAAATACAAATGGTCAAGAGGTATTTTTAAAAGATGTTTAACATCTTTATGAAATGCAAAGTAAAGATAATTTAAAGTTTCATCTTACCCCGGTTGGAGTGGCTAAGATCAATAACAAAATGAAGACATATTGATGATGTGGATGTGGGGAAAGAGAGTTGCAGATTGGTGCAAACACTGTGGAAATCACTGCATAGGTTCCTCAGCAACCTAGAAGTAGGTTTACCAGATACCCCAGTCATGGCACACCTCGCTCAGCATGTTCCTGAGGGAATCCATATCCTACTACAAGGATATTATCCATCCATTTCATTGTTGTTGCAACCCAAGTACTCAGGACACTAAACAGTCTACATGTCTGTCAATGGATGAATCATTCAAAGGGTGGTATATTTAACAATGGGATATTATTCAGCTATTAAGAAAAATGAAATTTGAAGGTAAATGGATGAATCTAGAAGTGATAATTTGAGCGAGGTAATCCAGACTCAGGAAGACAAGTGTCACATGTTCCCTCTCATATGTGGAAGCTAGCCTTGATTCTTTAGTCTCTTCCCATGCAAACTTTAAAGTTTTAGCAAGTATAAATGTGATTAGTTACAGAGATTGCATTATTGTGAAGGATCACTGTTCAACTATCCGCTTGAAAATGGAGTAGGGCATGATTCACTCAAATCCAGGTTGTTTATAGCAAGGGCAGGGCCCCAACATTATTAAATGTTGTTCTGTGAACACTAAAATTAGAACTCTTGTCTAAAAAAAATTATAGCATGATCTTCCCATTAAAAATATAGGTTGCTTGAATTCATCAAATGTTTTTATGCTGATCTTTAATACTTATGAAAATACTTGAATATATTTATGTTGCCACCACATTCAACTATCACAATATGTCATATAATGTGCAATTAATTAACACGAAGATCATTTGTCCTTATAACAAGCACTCACTGATTCCATTTGCTTTGAAGTTATCTAATAATAATGAGGAAATTGTATTCACTGTCAAATGAGAATCAAGTGCGAGTGGAAGCTGGGTGTGGTGGCGCATACCTGCAATCCCAGCACATTGGAGGTAGAGTGAGAAGAATAAGAAGTTCAAATCCAGCCTCTGATACATGGAGAGATTAAGGCCACATGAGCTGTATCAGATCCTGTCTGTAAAATAAATGATGACAATTAGCTGCTAGACGAGGGCAGATCAGTTTTCCGGGATGTGGCCCTGGTAGGGCTACCCACGCCCCAGCAGATGGCCCTCAACACACAGTGACAGCACGAAGTGAACAGACTAGAGGTTCAGGAAAGAGGTGGGAAGCAGTAGGGTGGGGATAGGAGAGGAATTGGGGGTGCAGGTGTGAGATTCTGTAATAATAATAATAATAATAACAAGGTGAAGCCGGGCGGTGGTGGCGCACGCCTTTAATCCCAGCACTCGGGAGGCAGAGGCAGGCGGATCTCTGTGAGTTCGAGGCCAGCCTGGTCTACAAGAGCTAGTTCCAGGACAGGCTCTAAAAAAGCTGCAGAGAAACCCTGTCTCGAAAAACAAAAAAAGAAAAAAGAAAAAAAAATAACAAGGTGAATAGTCCCTAAGGAACAATGCCCGAGGTCTTTTACCTGTAGCCTCCATGTGTACACACTCTGTACACACCTGCACACACACACGTGTGTGCCCATATAAACACACACACATATATGCACATGAGTTTAAGATATTTAACTTATACCTGGCTTGATTCATAAGTAGTTTAATTGTTTCTCTTTTTTCACCAATGGGGCTAACAGTGGCCTCAGCCTCACAAGGTTGTAAAAATTAAATTAGATAACACCAGTATGAAAACACACACATAAAAATATGAAGACGTGCCTGTAATACAGTAACTGCTGTGTAACTATAACAACTATACACTACATGAACACTGTTGCCACAAAATAACTATAATGACGATAAACCACGCGAACACTGTTGCCACAAAATAGCTTGAAATCTTAAACATGTTTCAAAAAGCATGCTGGTAAAATACAATAAAATATTGGGAATTTTGGAGTCTTCTAAAGTTATTTTGTAAACTTTTTATATAAAACATTTTGCATCCTGGATCCCTCTCCTAACTACCACATTTTATATGCTTTCTCTCTCTTAAAAACAAACATGCAAACAAACAGAAACCACACACAACCCAAACAGAAACAAAAGCATAGGGTCTGTTTTGTGTTGATTAGCTACTCCTGAATATGCATCCCGCCCTGGGATGTGGTTGACATACCCAATGTCACTCCATTGATGTTATCAATTGCAAATAACTTCTGGGTCCATTTCCCCTTCTCCACGCTGGGACTTTGTCGGGTCCTGTGTGTGCTGGCACAGTCTCTGTGAGTTCATATGTGTATCTGTCCTGTTGTGTCCAGAAAACACTGTTTCCTTGGAGTCGTCCATTACTCTTAGGATCTCCCCAGCTCCACTTCCAAATAGCTCCCTTACCATTAAGAGGGGAGGGGTTTGATAAAGATGCTTCAGTTAGGACTGAGTGCTCCCAAGTCTCTCACTCTCTGCACATGGCCCAGTTGTAAGTTTCTGAGTTAATTACCACCTACTGCAAGTGTCTCTGTTGAGTGATTCACTGACCTATGGGTGTAGCGATATGTCATTGGCTGACTTTTCTATCACGCCACACTCAAAATGATATAATGGGAGCTTGCGAGTTGGTGGATTCCACATGCCAGCTCCTCGGCCTTTCATGAATTATGAGCTATCAACTCCCATTTGCACTTCTGGCCACAAGTATTCCGAGATAAGTTAAGAATGTAAGGTCCCTTTGTACTGTTTGTTCGTCTGGTCATCATTAATGTGCCCAGTTCTATCAGTCCTTCTGTTACAAGCACAGTGTGCCTTGTTCAGTTCATAAGCCGATGCCTGAGCAGCCATCTCTATTGTTCTTCTGTCTAATAGTCCGTGGTGGACAGAGCCAAGCCCTGGAGATGTGCAGAATCGGGCTCAGATCCATGTTGGGGGAGGAGAATTCTGCAAAGACTCAGAGCATTGCCTTTTTGTGCCTTCCAGTCTTTAAAATTCTGTATGACATTTTAATTTTATTGTCAATAAAAAATAACTCGTTGATATGGCTTCCAATCTCACTGACAGATTTAAATTTTCACGGTCTGCATTCCACTTTGACCTCTGAACCTGTACCTTCTTCCTCCATAAAGAAAGTTCAGCTCAACTAGCGTGACATTTCCTCTTTCTTGCCCACTTCAGCCCTTCTTCCAGGTCCCTGCAGCTCTGCTCACTCTTGCCTTTTCTCTCTAAGTCAAAGGAGTAGCCCTCATCCTGCATGTGTTACTGAAGGGCTGCACAAGATTACCAGGTTATTCGCACATTCATTCCCAGCCTTCTGTATGGAAAACAGGTGTGTACATCCCTCCCAAATTGAAGAGAAAACCCTGTGTGTTTAACAATTCCGGTTTCTCTATTTCTGTTTATAAGCACATGGATCCCCCCTCCCCCAGCAAGCCCTCTACACTTCAAGTAATTAGCAAAAGTAGTATTTAACTCAATATTTGAAAAATAGAATGAATACCAAAATATGATGCACAAAATATTAAAGCTGTAGAGAAAGTCAGAATCAGCCTTCCTGAGTCAGGTTAGGGCTGGGGCTAAAGGAAAACCCATCACGTGATCTTGGTCATTGAGAATGTTGCACTTTAATTTTGGTTGCATTTTGTTGCACTAAAATCTTCCTCTCTTCACTCCTGAGTCCCAAAGCCAGATGTTGCATGGAATCTTGGCCCTGCCTCTGTGTTCTAAAGATGGCATATGCCAGTCAGTGGCTGTGACCTTCAGCAGCCTGTGTGAGGAAGCCAGAAATTCAAAGGGACTTTCTTTAAGGCAGGAGAGGATTTTTCCTGGTTGATGAGGTAGATGATGGGCAGGGCCATCTGCTCACTTGTTGGTGGAACTCTGTAAAAGGGGAGTTAGGAAGGGCACAGCAGAAGGAATCTGCTCCCATCTGTTTGGGAATCCCCGGGCCATGGGTATGTTGGACAGACTGCTCAGATTACCCCACCACCACCCCCGTCCCGTTGCAAGAGGAGGCTGAGAGAGGTGTACCACAAATGATGGAGCTGGAAAAGAACCATGAAGGCTGCAGAGGATGAACCATCTGCACCAGGAAATACTGGGACACGAGGTCTTCAGGTTGTCTCAGAATCTAACAGTGTGTCCTATGGGAGAGGCGACCTATGGCTTTGCAACCCACAGAAGATAGTCAGTAGCCAAGGGAGGAATAGAAACCAGGCCCAGGTATACCTTAGGCTGATCTTCCTTCCACCCTTAGCTTCTCTGCACCCTGCAATGCCAGCTGTGGGTCAGAGGGTGGAGCTCAACAAGAAGCTGCGCATGGGGGAGCCTCCAGCAGCACCAGCAAGTAAGGAAGGTTGAGTTGGGGAGAATGTTGGAGATGATAGAGAAATTCCATGATGTCTTGTGTTAGAGAGAACTGGACCTTTTAATACCTGAAAATGAGGTGAATTAGGTTCTGAAGTGGCTAAAGAAAGGAGGATGGGCTCTGCCCAAGATCTTCGGACTGTGACAGAAGGTAGTAAGAGAAATAAATATTTAAATCACTCCATTAGTGGTTCCCTGTGAAGTCCAAACTACATTATGAAACAGCCCGGCTTTTTTCCTTGGTCCTCTATCTTAGCCCAGGGTCTGGCCTTCTCTACACTGCCCAGGACAGTCTGGAGACTGCAGCTCATGATCCCAGAGGACAATCCCCTGCCTATTGGGCTCACCAGGGGCTGTGGCACCAAGGCTGCCTCTGTCCCACATCTGTCAGCAGCCCCGCACATCTCTGAACCTGTGACAGGGCCGCATCTCCACGGCTAGGATGGTGACAGCTTCCACACTCCCAGCTCTAGATATCCACATCTTTTGTGTGTTACTTGAGGCCCTGTCCACACCTCTGTCAATAAAGTATTGTTTTAGCAATGGGAATCTTTTGTCTGCAGTGGGACACATCTTGTGAATGAAAGCTTTGTTTGCAGCTGGGGAGATGGCTCAGAAGTTAGGAAAACTTACTTCTTTATAAGAGGACCAGAGCTTGGATTCTTGTTCCCATATCCAGGGGCTCACAAATTCTTAGTACTCCTGATCAAGGGACATGATGCTGCCTTCTGGTCTCTGTGGGTATCCCCATACATATGTATGCGTTCACATTCATGCGCACACATACTAAACATAATTTGTTTTGGTTTTGTTATGGTAAATTTGAATTGGGATGTGTTATTGTCCATTATGCTCCTGGCAGAAGTATAACCAAATGGTACATGGGCTCTTTGTGTGCACGAGGGCGGCCTGCAGCAGCTTTGAAGGTGCCCGCTCTTTGCATGCGTGATCTGCCTATGCTCAAAATCAAGGCTGTAGTTTTTCTAGTGGGAGGCTGAGGCTGAGCAGCATGCCAGCTTACATTGTTTGCCAGTTCTCACCCACAGAGTCTTGGCTTAGGAACATCTTTGTTTTTAGAACAATAGGAGTCATGTAGATAAAGAGCCATGCCAAAACACCATAAAATAATGATTATATAGTCATCTTCTAGTTCTTCAAAGAGTCAATTGAATAAAGTTAATATTATAGTTTCTTAAAAAAGTCACTTATTAAAAACCACACACACACACACACACACACAGAGAGAGAGAGAGAGAGAGAGAGAGAGAGAGAGAGAGAGAGTTGACTCCCGACATGTTTCCTTAGAGTGTTTTATGGAAAACAACAGTTTATCATATCTCATTAAAAATGCAGCTACACAAACTCTTGCTTCCGGATACGGTTTCCATGGAAGATCGTGAACTAGCACTGCTCTTCTGCATGTTGAGAGACTCCACCCCATGAGTGTGTGATGCCCATAAAGCCACTCTCCTGAAGACGATCACTAGTTTGCGAGCCTTGAGTACAGAACAGGTTTAACCCCTCATATGTATACTAATTGCTCGTTAACAAGCTGCCTCCAGCACGCCGGTGTGCAACCCTCCCTTTGACTATCCAGTGTGAATTTTTCCCTCATCATCTGTAACATCACTATCCATGAGCTCCCCGACACAGCAACTGTTTCGAGCATCCTTCTAGATACTGTAGTATTGATCAGAGGTGTCCTTATGCTATGAACAGGTAGTTTATCTGGCAATTGGGTTGATGAACTAATTGATCAAATGAAGAAATGCAAGCAACTGCTTGCTGTCCAACTTCACTTCCCTTAGAAATTCCTCACAGATTTGTGCCTGGCGTAGAGTAGCCAGCGGTTCTTGTGTGCCTTCGCAGCACTCTCCGTGACTGGCGGTGGCCCAGGATCCTTTAGACAAGATGATGACATTTCACACAGGCTTTCCTTGATCAGGATTAAACAGGAGAACTTGTAGTCGGTCACAGCAAGGAGCACGGCCGGGCTCACCCTTCATCGCCAGTGCAATCTCCTGAGCACAGAGGTCAGTTGGCAGGATCTTGGATCCTCTTCTTGAAGTGTCTGGTTTGGAAGTCTCCTTCACTGCCCAGCCTTGCTCACTTGGAGCTGCCAAGACAAACAGACATGCCAAACTCATTGGCAACTGTGGTGGTACCTTTGACCCAACGCTGCGGTCTGTTTCTTTGTATGTGTTCATTTCCACAAATTGCAGCCAGATCTATACAGTGTGGATGGTTTTAGGTTTTACTGGCTGCCCTGTGACTTTTCTTCTCATTGAGCCAGACAAACTGTGATGGAAGTGGAGCCACTGCCAGGCACAGCTGTCGTTTCTTAAGTTGTGGTATGACCGATGCCTTGGCAGGGAAGATTCACTTACTTCTGCTGTCTGGGGCTCTGTTGAACCATTTCCTTTCCACGATCACGTGGGAGTTTCCTATCGATCTCATAATGCTTTAATAATAATGCCATACAGACCTAAAGAAGACAATGAAAAATAAATAGTAAGTAGGAAGTTTGAGAATGTCTCTTAGCCCAAGGACTGGGGACAGAAGATCAGACCTTGGATACGATTCAATCGTCCCATTTGTCATTCATCTGGGGCATATTTGTTGCAGACCTGTTATGTCCAGGATCTCCTCCAGATTGAAGAAGATGCAATGACTTTTGAGTGTCAAGGTCAGCTCTCATGGAACTTTCACTAACTGTCTTTAGAAACTGAATGAGAACATTTTCCAAAGCAAACTTAACATTTTAGGGCCGTGAAGACATCCCCTTTTCTCCGCTTTACAAAAGACTCTGATGCCCTAGAGGGCCAGAGCTACCTCTAGACTAAATCTATGGCTGGGTTTAGGTATGCTATCTGAGTTCACATGCTAGGCCAATGCTTCCCACCCCCTCCCCCGTGCTCCCAGCCCCAGGACACCATTCTTCAAGGCACTCGTCCTTTGCTGGTTCCTGTAAGTCTTGCTTCCTCAGGTCATCCTGGGTCCTGCTTACTCTTGGATTGCCTTTGATGGATGGAGCATCCCCTGTCTAATTCAGTTACCCGAGAGGCCAAGTGTGCTTAGAATCTTAGCTCTTTACACCTTTCGAAGCATGGTCCACAGATGTCTGATAAGATCTGAGATGCTTTAGAGTGGGAGGATTTTGATGATGCTAAGACATTATTATTATTATTATTATTATTATTATTATTATTATTATTATATTTTGTCTTTTCTAATCTTATTGGCATTTACCCTGTGCTGGTGTAAAGGCAAGTGTAACTAAAACCACTTGCATTTTTGTCATTCAGAGCAACGGTAACCAGCTTTGCCAGGCGGCCTTCCCCTCCGCAGGGCCATGCGCTTGCCTGCTGGCATTTCATTCTGTGCATTATGAGGGTGCATCTTTTTAGTATTCTGTATAACAGAATGGAAAGGGTATGCCAAGCCTGTGGCTGAAAACTGAGCCACATTTTCCTTGGGAAATTTGTGTATTTCTTTGAATTAAAAGCTGAATTATCCATTTGGGGGGGCATTATTTTTACAAATCATGGTTATCTATATTTGCATATTTTGTATGTATTTTCTAGAAAAAGAGGAAATGAAGCAGTCCACTCAAGAAAAATAACTGACAATATTTAATCTTTCAAGGGAAAGATAAGATTCTGAGAGTCTCGTAAGCTGTTGTATATTTGGCTACTTCCCCACCAGGAACTACTTATCTTCGATGACATCAGCGAGAGTCATTGTCTTGCTCTCATACAAGGAAATGTATTCATGTTCATATTATTACTAAAACATGTCATGAATGGATACTTCCCCAATAGCCAGGATTCCAACAATCACACATGAAAAGAATTCCCGTCCAAGATGTGAGCACACTGTGGCCCTTTTCTTCCTTTCTCTTTCTTTATTATGAGATAGAGGCTCACACTGGGGCCCCGGCTGGCCAGGTACTTACTGTGTGGCCCAGCTCACCTGGAGCTCATGGAGGTTCTCTCATCTGGACCTCGCAAGTCCTGGGAGTCTAGATGTGAGCTCCGTGTCCAAGTGGGCCAGAGGCTTTTAATTCAGCAGGATATAAAGAAGGCTCACTGCGGCAGGATCAGATTCCACACTGCGGCTTCAGAAACTGTGATTTATTGGGTTTAATTTGGCATCAAAGAATAGTACCAAAAATTATCTTATGGTTTCCCTGAGACCCAAGGGGAGGGATTTGGTGGTGACATCCTGTTTAGGGCTGAGAACTCAAAGGTCCTTTGTGTATATATTATAGTTTCCTGTGTAGTATTTTATGGGATTCCTGAATGTACAAACAAGAGGGTCTCTGTGTCTATATCTGGGTTTTGTGCCTTTTCTTAGGCTCCGTTCCTTCTGCTTGTTTGTTTTGTCCTATTCCAATATGTTGTTTTATTTTATTTTATTATCAACCCTAAGAAGTCTGTTTTCTAATGAGAGACAGAAAGGGAGTGGCTCTGTATGGGAGGGGAGGTGGAGGGGAAATAGAAGGAGGGTGTGAGAACTGAAAACAGGATATATTATGTGAAAAAAATCTATTTTCAAAAAAAGAAAAAAAATAGGAATTCAGCATATGTATCTGGAGAATATGTGATAGTTCAGTCCACAGAAGTACTTATTTCTAAACATGAGCTGTGTGTGTCTGCATGGCATCTAGGCAGAAGAGTAATAAAGGAAAAACATTATCCTTGTCCCCAAATGGCATTGCTGAAGCCTACATTGTTTTTAACGTTAATGCCATAATCATGTTAATTGCCAATAACAAAACCACAGAACAATAAAATTCAGTGTGCAAATAATTTTTTAAAAGTATCCCATTTACAGCAATATACCTGCCTGAGGCTTGATTTTGTTCATATGCTTCAAGCAACACAAACAGCTTATAGCAGAAGCATGCAGAAGCATGAAGACCATCAACCCATCTTCTACTAAGATCAGAGATGGAAGAAATTTACAGAAATGAAAAGTAATGCCACTATTCCTCCTAAGTAATCTCTGTTTTAGAAAACATGCCTTACCGGTGTGCATAAAATGCATTTTATGCTAAATGTTACTGTTATTTTTAAACAAATTAATAAAATTTAAATTTCTCATTTTTATTTCTAACATGACAAATGCCACTGGTTACAACCCAGGGACGAGAGTATCTTTGAAGCTCTCCATCATCTTCAGGAGTGCTGATGGCTCCTAAGAAAATTAGATATGGATGTATGGCCACGCCTCCCATTGAAGAGCTCGGTCTTCCTGATACAATAAAATCCCCCTTGTCCCTGCTCTGGCCATGATCCTGTGCTTTGCCCCTGCCTTCTCAGTGTGCCCAGGGACTGGGGACTGAAGTCATCTCAGCTTTGTGATGTGGTTACTGCTCCTCTTTTTATCCCAGTTCTCTACTTCAGAAAATGTTCTGCGCATCCCTTCTCAACTCTCTGAGTTGAGACTTCCATTTCTGCAGTGGTTCCCTTCTTATGCCTGTGCCTGCCTCTGCTACCCCCTGAGTTGAGACTTCCCTTTCTGCGGTGTCTGCTTCTGCTCCGATCACTCCTTCAGGTTGCCCAGCTTCTCCGCTAGCTCTCGGAAGGATTGAAGGAGCACGAGTTTCTGGATCTCACTGATCTGCCAAAAACGAGTTAAACATTTTGAATGACGTGGAATTGCTATTTAGTTTACTTGAGTATTGCAAAGACGTTCAATCCTGTTGAGTGAGACAGCTTAGGGTTCTGTGTCTTTTGAGTGTTTTGGTCATTAAGACTGCATGTACTTTTAGATTTTGACCTTTATTCTGTATCAGCTATGCATAGTAATATAAAGATGTGTGTTTGCCTACCACTTCCAGCTTTCTGTAAAATAAACAAGGGTTATTAGAATTGTATAAAATTAAGAAGACCAAGAAAAGGACTGAGAGCCTTTTACTAATTTGCTAAAGTTTCAGTGAAATTTTTTTCCTGTATTTTGACCACACAAAAAACATTTGGGCAAACACACATAGCATCCACACATGTGAACCATCATACACACATATATGCCATATATACATACACATGTATCTGTACCCATGAACAATCTCGCACACATACATATACCATCCACACATGCACTTACATCCACATATGCAAGCAATCATGCACACATATACACGTGTTCATATATATGAACAATCATCTACATATACACAATTGTGTACACATGTATACACTATACACACATACACATGTGTTCATACACATGAACAGTCATCTACACATACATGATATACACATACATGTGAGTAAAAGACATTGGGGTTTACCTATAGGTTTTTCTAAAAACCATTTTTTTAATTTTTAAAATTTGTTTTTGTTTTTGATAATTTTATATAGGAGTATTGTATTTATATCATTTCCCTCCCTCCAATTCCTGCCTCTACCCAAATTCATGGGCACTCTTTCTTTATTACTAACACACACACACACACACACACACACACACACACACACACAGAGTCCATTTCAGGTTCCCCATATAAATATATATGTATTTAAGGCTGACAACTTGGGGCTCATCCCTGGAGACAACTGATTCTCCCTCTTTGCAGTCATGGATTGCCTAAAGCTCTTCACCTACCCATGGGGCTGTGTGAGATACCCATCTCCATTGGCACGTTAGCAACAACATGGCTTCTCAGATAACTGATTTCTTCTTCACAAATCACAGAGACTGGGGCAGCATGCAGTGGGCCTGTGCAGGTCTGAGCCAGCTGGGTCCCAAGGCTAAGAGGGACACCAAGCCCCATCCTAACCCAGCTGTCTCCAATTGCTAACTGCCCACCGAGGATAAATTTATTTTTGCCACTGGAGTCTCACTGAATATGCAAGTCACACTAACGGGCAGCAGTGGTGGCCAACGCAAAACAACTCAAGGGTATTTTGGGGTGTTTTCTGTCTCATAATATTTTGTTTGGCTCTTTTTAAAAACTTATAGGTCTTTTGCTTATATATTATACTTTCCGATTTTGTCTTTATGGCATTTCTGTGTGTGCAAATGTGTGTCTCTGCATCTCTGTTTCTTGTGCTTTTTCTTTGACTCTTCCTCTCCCCTGTTGGTTTATCTGTTTTGTGCTATTGTTTGTTTTATTTTATTAGATGCCTGTTTGTTTTCTAATGAGAAAGAATGGGTGTGGAGTTAGGTAGGTGGGAGGTAGGGTGATATGGGAAGGGTTCGTGGGGGAGGAAAAACTTGTAGTCAGAATATATTATATAGGAAATCTATTTTCAATAAAAAGGAATAAAAACACAGAGTATGAAGAATTATTTAATAATAGGTTCTGTATCCAATTGACAAATACGAATTGAGGTTTGGAAAACCCAAATAATGAGTTCTCTTTTGCTTTTTCCTTATCAACTCCAGCTAAATAGGCAGTTTATTAAGTTAATTTTTATTTAGTAGTGCTCCCCCACCTTATCCCCCACTGTACGGGTAGAATTGACTCCCCCAAGCATGTTAGGCAAGTACTCTAGCACTGAGCCACATCTCCGGGGCACATGAACATTTTCCCCCTTAATATGTAGTTTTAAATGAGCTCTTTAAAATGCACTTTTTTCACATTTTGTATAAATATTTATATAAAAAGAATATGCTTATATAATTTCATAATTTAATGCAATGAATACACATTCAGCACAGAGTCTGGTCTGTCTGTGTTTTCTGAACGAGCTAAGGGGTTTACATTCTCAAGGGAAAAGGAAAGGCAAAGAATACCATTCCATGTTTGTAGCTGCGGGGTTTCTAGCAGCGTGGCAGTGGCTGCATAGCTGCTGTTTTGCTGCATGGTCTCTGCCCGGGGAATCCGGTATGCAGATTCTCAAGCATGCAGCCCCCTGGATTAAGGCCCTCTATCTTGTCACAGTTATTGTTCTAGGAAGATGTCCAACATTGCTACCCAGAATGTGTTTGACTTTTATGGCGACTTGTTCCTGAGGGTAAGAACCATCCCTCAATCTTCCCAAAGGAAAAGTTTCTTATTAATAAATATCACGTAGAATTCTTGACAGGTCTGGAAGGATGGAGTTTAGAAAGGGCCTCCAGGAGTGACCTCAAGGATGTGGAGGAACTGGCTGCCCAAGGGATCAGCAACACTTGGCATAAGGAGAGTGAGGAGCAGGGACTCTCCTGGGATTTCAGCTGAATCCTGGGTTTAGTAGGGAGTTGTGGAACTAAGGAGCCTGAGACCTATCATCCAGCAGATCAAAACTAGCCAAACATGGGCTTCCCAAGCAGATGCCTTTTTTCTTAACTCAGGTCCAAATGCAAGTTTCAGCCCAGTGTGGAAGCAGGAAGATCAGGAGTTCAAGGCCAGCCTGGGCTACAAGAGACCCTGTTTCTGTTTGATAAAAATAAACACATACATAAATTTAAAAGTTTCTTACCGGTGTGCCTGCTGTGCTGGCGCTCCCTGGTGCTTGGAAAAACTGACTTTTTCTTGTCAGCCTCTGTGACACACACAGGCCGCTAGAAGACGCAGGCAGGACCCACACCCTTGTTGGGCTTCTACTCTGACAGTTGATTTTACTCCTTTTTATTTTATTTTTTTTAATCATTCATTCTAGGCATTTTCTCAAGTACCTTCTCCATCTTATTTGGTTGAGCTTCTATGCTATCCAGGATGCGTGTTGCTTCTTACACTGAAGGTTTTACTTGGTTGATTTTTCACTCTGTTCTAGTCTGCTCTTTGGTATCTTTTTCATCTCATATACCATATTTTGATCATATTCTTCCCCTCCCCCAACTCTTGCCAGATCCAACTCCATGTTATCTTTCTCATAAAAAAAAAATAAAGGAAAGAAAGCAGAACCAAAACTAAAACAAACAAACAAACAAACAAAAAAGGTCAAATCAAAACCATCTTAAAGAGAAAACTAAAGATTAGTCATTCAGAAGATCATGACGGCCAGGAAACTATAACCATTCTTAACCATTTGTTTATGTTTGAGAAGTGTCTCATTCCCAGGAATCCTTCTGCCTCAGACTCTAGAGTGCTGGGATTAGAGATGTGCACTGCCAGGCCCTGGCTTTCCATGGTTCTTGAGGGTTTAACAGTTCTGTTTTGCAGAAAAACATGGAGGCCAGTGAAGCAGAGTCACGCAGTTGGCTGGGAATGTAGCAAGTGCGCACTGAAGGAATGCTGATGACTCCATGCTGGTGCATTGGCTTGCTCAGACACCGTTAAAAGCTCCGCTTGACAGGCGTAAGCCAGTGATGGACTGCACATTTCCCAAGCCACACGTGCTTGGATGACAGACAGCTCTGTTGTGTTGGGGACTTATTTCTCTCCCAAGAATCAATTTGTCATCTTGTTCTGCAAGCCCATAAAGCTGCTCAAAACTCTGACTTTTTATTGTTGGTAAAGGGCACCTCTAGCTAAGATTGGGCCATGAAGGGTACGGAATACAGACCCCATCCCAACACTCTGTGGTATGGACAGAGGCCTAGAGACTCAGTTGACAGTGCCTGTTGTTGGAACGTAACAAAAGTGCAGGCCATGGGACAGGCTGACAAGAATTAGAACTATCTAGACCAAAAAGCAGAGCCATTACCAAGCCAAAGCACAGCAGACCCAGAGGGAGGCCACACCCTTACTCTTGTCCCCACGCTCTTTGAACTCATGCGAGTGCTGCCTGTTGACCAGCTCTAATCACCATGAGCCAGAATGCGAGGGAGTCCAGCCTTTGGGTCTCCAGAGACCTCTGCACAAGGGAACTGGGGAATGAGCCTGGAAGGGGAGCCTGAGGGTAAGAAGCATGTCTGTGGGGTCCTAGTTACAGGATGCTAGCCTCCAGCATCTGCTCACTAAGGAGCTAATGAGACTCCTCTGCTATTATACTAACATTCTAGAGTCCCTTCTAGGTCTGTATTGGTGATGGAATGTGGTGTAGGCCTTATATAGCATGGCTGCTATTTCTCTTTTTTATTATTTCTAATTTTCATCATTTTAATTATCATCATTTTGTCTTTTTGCTAAACTTTGTCCTTAATTCTATGTCCTGACCAGTTTTTTGTTTGTCTGTTTGTTTGGTGGTGGGCTTTTTTGTTTTGAGACAGGTAGCCCTAGCTGACCTGGAACAATCTATATAGAACCAAATACCTGAAGGGCCTTGGCCGCCATGCCTGGCTAAGTAGTTCATCTTAATCAAGGGTTCCTTACTCTTTAATATCCTAGTCTTGTGATCTCCTTGGGTACTGGGGTGGTTTTCAGCATATTTCATCTGTCTTAATTGCCATCTCCAACATTTGCTTCCTGAAATTGGAGCTCCAAGCTCCTGTGGTCACTCTCTGCCTTGGAATAAATACCCAGCGCCTTTTCCGGTTCTTCCTCATTCTTTACTTTTTTTCATGGTTTCTTCATGATGCTTTGACTTGCTTGTTTCCTATTTCCTTACAATATTATGCATTAAATGGTGTGGTTATGGTGAGTCATAAATTGTGTGTGTGCGTGCGTGTGTGCGTGTGTGTGTGTGTGTGTGTGTGTGTGTGTGTGTGTGTGTGTGTTTGTTTGGGAGAGGTGAGATGTATTTAAGACAGACATACAGGTTAGCAGGTGAAGTAAAAGTCAGGGTTGGATTCATAATTTGCAGGTCATAATTTTCTTCTCTCTTGGAGAAGATGACATAGTTTCTACCTGTTATGTGATTCTAACAATTGCCTAATTTTTTATTTTTTTCTTTCCGCTCAGATTCGAAGTCAGAGCAAAGCATCAGACTCTGGCCTGTGTGAGGGGGATGAAGTGGTGTCCATCAATGGCAACCCTTGTGCAGACCTCACCTACCCTGAAGTCATCAAGCTTATGGAGAGCATAACAGACTCTCTCCACTTGCTTATCAAAAGGTAAAGCAAATTTGTTGCAAGATGCATTTGTTACTTGAAGCTGTGTGGGAATGATTAGCGGGTCTATAAACATATGTACTGTGAGTTATGAGGGAGTTCATGGTTCTTCATAGAAAGTTGGGGCAGGCCAGGTGGTGGTGGCACTTTCCTTTAATCCCAGCACTTGGGAGGCAGAGGCAGGCAGATGGCAGATCTCTGTGAGTTTGAGGCCGGAATTGTCTGCAGAGTGAGTTCCAGGAGAGGCTCCAAAGCTACAGAGAAAACCTGACTTGAAAAACCAAAAAAAAGAGAAAGGAAGGAAGGAAGGAAGAAAGGAAGGAAGGAAGGAAGGCAGGCAGGCAGGCAGGCAGGCAGGCAGGCAGGCAGGCAGGCAGGGAGGGAGGGAGGCAGGCAGGCAGGGAGGGAGGGAGGGAGGGAGACAGGCAGGGAGGGAGGGAGACAGGCAGGGAGGGAGGGAGGGAGGGAGGGAGGGAGGGAGGGAGGGAGGGAGAGAGGAAGGAAGGAAGGAAGGAAGGAAGGAAGGAAGGAAGGAAGGAAGGAAGGGAGGAAGAAAAGAAAGTCAGGACAGCTAAACAGATCACCACAGTGTTTGAAAATGAGCAATTCCATTTAATGGGGCTTTCTGGCTAGCTGAGAATTAACTACAAATACTTATGTCAAGTCAAGCACTTTGTTGAAAATCTTAGGTATTTTATTTTTTTTTATTTTTTTTAAATCTTAGGTATTTTAAACCACCTTTTTTTAGAAAGACTGGTATATTAACCATAACAACAACACCATTTCCAAGGTGAAGAGTTTCTATAAGGTCAGGATAATAATTCTTAGATTTGAAGATGAATTGGAAATGATTGTGCATTGAACTGTTGCTCAATATAATATTTTTATACAAAGATGATGCCTTGGGGTTCGAAACAAAAAGTTTAAAGGCAGGTTTTTACTTCTCAGGGCTCCCAATACGACCATATTTGGGAATGGCAAAGCAGGCTAGATGAAGATTCTGTGCTATCAAAGTATTATTTACAGAGTAGAAGAAACATCCCCCCCCAAACCGCCCTGTGTTATCTAAGTCCATGTGTGTGCCATGTATGTATGAGTGCATGTATGTTGCATATATAAACATTCAACCATCAAGCTCTTAAGATCCCACTTACTTATAATGTTGCCTTTTGCTTTTAAAAGTAACTAGTTAAAAAAAAACAAGAGTAACTAATTAAAAACCAACCAACAAAACAAACAAAAACAACAGCAAAAAAAATAACAGAAACAAAACAATGTATCAGGAATGTTGCCAAGGGAGAATTGTTCCTGCATTAGGCCGGGTTCTGAGTAAGTCTACTAAAGGTCTGAAGATTTCCAAGTTCCCCAGCAAAGGAACCTTTTCTGCTTTATTCCCCTTCGGTGTTTACTGTCCTTACTGACTTAATGAGGCCAGTTTCTCTGGAACACATTAGTCTGGGACATGTTCTGCTGGTTCTCATTTCCATTACGATGCTATTGCATGAAAAAATATTTGGTTCAATGCTCAAACCTAGGCACCTACCTCGTTTTAGAGATAAATGGATTTGTTCTCCTCTGCTCCAAATAGCTAGTTCATGTTTTGTTTTGTTTTTCTCTTAAGTATCTTGAATTTCTGTAATGCAGTTAATTGGGCTGGAGAGTTGGAACAATGCTTAATAACACTTGGTGCCCTTAATAACACAGGACATGGATTAATTCTTAGTACCCACATGGTAGCTCAAAACTGTAACTCCAGTCCCAGGGGTTCGGAGGCCCTCTTCTGACCTTCAAGGGCACTGGGCATAAATGTGATACACATATACACATGCAGGCAAAACACTCATGGGCACATAAAACAGTCAAATAAATCAGTCAGCATTTTAAAAATAAATAGTTAATTGATAGGATTCCAATGAAATTTTCATTTTTCTGAGACCCAAAGCAACAGCACTATGGACATCTGGACATGTTCCTGAAGCTAAACAGTCCTCAGTCATACCACTGAAAGTCAGAGGACCCAAGTGTGACCTTATTACCCAGAAATGGCTGGCTAGCACTATTTAAAAACAAAATGAAAACCAGTCTTTTAATACTGACTCTTAGATGTTATTAAAATCATAAAAAAACAAAAGCAAATGATTCTTTAATTGTACAAATGGTGAGATTCAGTACCTGTGTATGTATCTCCCCCTTATATCTTTATAATTTTTTTATTCATGTGTATACATTTTACTTCAGCTCCCAAGAAATATTATCACTGGCCTGCTTGTCTGTATCCCAATCTCTAAGGCTGGAATGAGTTAAAACTGCTTTCTCCTCAGATGCATAATTGACAAAGTGACTTCAGTTGCCTTCATCCCAAATTCTGCTAGATTAAACCTCTCCGACTTCTGGCACTCCAAAACTCAGTTGCATAGAGCTATTCATCATTTCCTGTATGAGAATGAACTACCTGAATCTGCTATCTCATGCTTATATTCTCATCTCTCAGGAGGCTGAGACAGGAGGATAGTCATGTCTTGAAGCCTAGGCTATAGAGTGAATTCTAGGCCTGTGTGGTCCTACTGTGTAAAGACCCTGTCGCAAAAAGTGAAAAGAAGACTATCCTAATATGCTAACAAAATGTTTCAAAAAGTGTAATTTTTGTTGGTTTCTGTTTTGTTTGTTGTTGGTTTTGGTTTTTCAAGACAGGGTTTTTCTGTGTAGTCCTGGCTATCCTGGAAAGTGCTCTCTGTAAACCAGGTTGGCCTCGAACTCAGAAATCTACCTGCCTTTGCCTCCCAAGAGCTGGAATTAAAGGCACATGCAGCCACCACCTGTCTTATTTTACGTTATTTTGCTTTTGTTTTTATAATTTTTAAATGGAATACCATTATAAAGCCTTTCAGATGGCTTGTATAGAGAAAGCAACATTTGGTTTGACTTTTGTTGGGTTTCTCTAAATGTAGTCAACATCACAGTTAGAGGCAGACATTTTGTCCTTTGGTCTGAAATTCAATATCCACATAATTCTAAAGTAAATTCCTTTGAGGAGAAGAGAAGTAGGAGATCCCCCTTGTGTGACTGATCCCTGCAGCAGTCAGGATGCACCCCCAGGAAGCAAGAAGGGGGGCAGAGCTACTGCCGCCTGAAAACTTTACAAGTGAGAAATGAGGGAATCTTCTATAGCTGTCCTTAGAATGACATTTCTATTACAAATGGGTTGAGAGCTCGGAGACTTAGCAAGAAATAAACGCAAATATGCAAAACTGACTACACATGGCTGGGATTTTTTCATCAGAGGAGACTGTGGAATAGCTCTGGTCTTAGCAAAGCTAAAGAAGCAGTCTGAGGACAGAGATTCTGTAAGGAAAATGCTGGAAGTGACAACTGCAAAGAGAAGGGATGGCATCTCGGATTATAAGTACCATGTGACTTAGCAATTCATTGCAGCATAGACAGGATTACTCTTTGCATAGGAATTTTGACTGGGGCCTACTATGCTCACTAGAGCTTAGAAATGGACTTCCCTTTCATCCTGTTAAGCATATACCATGTCTAAACTGTATTCATAGTTTAAGGTTGATCTAACGTTCTGGATGTGTCTATGTGACTTGGTGATATCTTGGCCAAAACTTACTCCATGGGACACTGAAGTTCCTGGTCATCTACAGCAAACATAGTTTGTTGAGAAAACCCAAACAATTTCAAATGAGGGGCACACACATAGCTATACCCTGTGCTTTTACAAATAAAGGCTGGATTAAAGATGGGTTTAGATTTCAAGGTTTTTTGCAAGCATTTTTATTATGCTTGAAAGACAATTTTATCTTGATGATCTTTAGTAACCATGTAGATGAGCCATCAAGTTCTATTTTCTAATACGCTGGAGTTATTGGGGGAATTTTTGTTGAACCATGCATGAGACATCATTAGTGTTGGGAAATCCTTTGACAGGTGGAACACAAGCTGATATAACTGTTTGGAATTTATTTATTTATTTATTTATTATTTATTTATTTATTTTTGTATGCAGACCATGCAGTGGTACAAGTGAGACTTTGGATTCTGAAACAGAAAACATAAACCATCAGCATCTTACACATGAGGGGCCCATGGAAAGTACCACCTTGCAGATTCTTCCAGCCACAAACACCCAGTGCAAAGACTTCTTCCTCGCTTCAGTCCCAAGTAAAGTTTCCCTAACCGAGGACCAAGGAAATGATTGGGGTTACGCGGAATGTACAACGGGAGAAAAAATTCCCCAGATGCTTGGCTCCCAAGAAGAACACTTGGTAGAGGAGGTCATCTTAAGGGAAAAGGCAGAAGAAGGCCAGGCGGGCCGTGTAGTTGAGCTCCAACTGTCTCTCTCAAAGGAAAGACATCAGTATGCTAGTGGCCCCATAGTGGCTCTCCAGGGAAACGAAAACTCCAAGTCTCCTGACCCAGACTGGAGTTCACAACACGAGAGGACCGTCCACATCAATTCGGTCGCTGCTCCTGAGGAGGAAGCAGACACTTCTCTCCTGCCCAGCACAACAAGCCAGACCTCCAGCGGCCAGCCGCTGAGAGTGATCCAAGGGAGAGAAGCGGGAGGCGCAGGGCTGCCCCAGGTGGAAGTGATTCTGGATTGCTCTGACAGGCAGAAGGCGGAAGAGTGCAGGCTGCAGGCAGGAAAGGGGTGTGTGGCTTCTGGGGTGGAAGGAGGGCGGTCAGAAGCACCTCCTTCTCTGGTCTCCTTTGCCGTCTCACCAGAAGGCACCGAACAGGGGGAAGATCAACGCCCGGGAAAGGATCATAGCAGACCACACAAACACAGGGCACGACATGCTCGTAAGTCCTGCCGTGGGTGGGGGCCGCTGTCTGGGGAGCTGGGCTTTTAAAATATTTTGCTAGTTGAACTGCATGAACTTTTTTAAAAAAGATTTTTTCTTAGACCTTTTTAACATCTTTAATGCTTCAATTAATGCATAAAATATCAAATCTGAATAGTGTGGAAAATGCCAGTTTCGGAATTGGAAGCAGTAAATTTGAACTTCATATTAGACCGAAATATTTTTCATAAACATTTATTTTTATTCCCAAAGATGCAGGAACTGTTAAAGAAATATACAACATGCCTCTTTTATCTGCTGAAGAATGTTATGGCATTTCGTGTTTAAAATATTCTTAAGGGTATTGGAAGTTAAGTGGGCTCAGTTTAAATGACAAAAGCAGTCTTCTTCCGAAGTACCTTTAACGCAGGCTCCACTCTGATATTAAAAGCAGAGCTTCATTTGGGGAAAATAAAAGAAGAAGCATTCTGCGGCTTGATGATGCTTGCAGAAGTGTTTGATGGACAGGGGCATGTGTGATGCCCAGCGGTTAGGTTACATGATCCTGTGGTGTAAGCCTCACTAGATGGCGGTGCGCTTCACCTTCCAGACTCCAGAACCACCGGGAGGCAGCTTAGTGCTCCCCAACAGAAAATGTGGCTTAATGCAAGGCCTCTGCCGGTATTTTGTTTTATCTGGGTTACTAGGGTCACAATAGAATGAGGTCAAGAATGGCAGCTAAGTGTCCCTATTTTTTTTCTTTTGGATATTTAGTTCTTTCCCTTAAGTTTTACTAACTTTGGGTTTTCTTTGAGGATACAAGGCTGACTGTACCCAATAGCAATGAGCTTGGTTACCCAAAGTCATGCATTAGCTTTCGAGCCCTTGTTGTTCCTTTGGGTGCATATTTTTAGCACAGGCATTTGTAGCTGTGTTGGCATGTGCCAGTGGCCGCGCCTCCCCCTTTAGGCACCCTCACATATATAGCATATTAGCCCCAGTGCTATGACAGCATGCGCATAGTTCACAAGTTGGCAGCGAGCAGACACCGTGCAGTTGTTACTGTCAGTTTAATAACAAGCTGTAATATCACTAGTCAAAAAGGAATCGCGTTTAATAATGACCACGTTTTGAACTATTTGGTCTGCACAAAATTGGATCACCAGAAAAATACCTGTAAGGTTACTCCGAAATTAGTTTCTCTCATTCCATTTTTTGATTTACCAACTCTGACTTATAACAACAAAAATTAATTTCAACCATGAAACATCTTATTCTTCTGGTATTTTTATTTAACTCAAGGTATTACAAAATTTATTTCTGGATCATGCTCCTTAAAAGTGGTTACAATTAATTGATGCTATAAATTCATTTGTCATTAGTTTTTTTTTTAACAGAAAATGTAAAGTTTGTCATTTTAAAACTGCCAAGTTATTTTTTATGGCATAACTGTTGCATCAGTTCCAATGTTAGTTTAAAAGACCTCAAGTCATACAATTTTTAAACATCCCCAAGCTTTGCATTCATTCTTTCTGCATTTTAAGCAGCGTTGTGTTTGCAGGAGACTGTTACAGAATTGTGTAGATAGTGTTGAACCATAGCTTATTACAGATTTTCACAATGTTCCAGCACTCTAAAATACAACTAATTATTAGCTCAGTGCTGTCGATTATTATTAATTCACCATTGTGAATTTATATTAATTCAGCAGCCCAATGGAGAGATTTGAAGTGGCCGTCAAAGGGAAAAAAGAAGAAACTTAAATATTTAAATGCATGGCATCGAAGCAATTCAGGTTTAACATTTTTCTGTTAGATATGTCAGTACAAAGTACATCTTGTTTTCAAGTTCCTAAAGGATATTCTTTTTAATGCAATCATATCCTATTAACTGGAACTTCCCAACCTATTTTTTTTTTTTAAATTGAAGTTTAAGAAGCCACGGGAGTGGGGGGCTCTGAGTTGTGTTATAATCAGCACATATAAAGCTGTGCTTGGGTGAGGATACGGAAGAAGATGTACTGGGCTTTATATTACTATTATGTACGTGGAAATCTGAAAAGCTGTGACGAGTGTGTGGTTCAGTGCTTGAGAATGTGCACTCCCAAAACACCGTGGACGCGGGCAGAATGAATGAAAAACAAGTGAGATTTCTTCAAATTTCAGTACCCAGTTATACGAATTTTTTTTGTATATATTCACTTTCCCCATTGGGGATCAATTGCAATGCATTAGTCCTTGCATTCATCAATTGAATACAATCTGTGTATCTTTCCTAGGGCTCAGGAGGAGCGAAAGTCTGTCTGAAAAGCAAGTGAAAGAAGCTAAGTCTAAATGCAAAAGCATCGCTCTCCTTCTAACCGATGCTCCCAACCCCAACTCCAAGGGGGTGTTGATGTTTAAGAAGCGGAGGCGGAGGGCCCGGAAGTACACCCTAATCAGTTACGGTACTGGCGAGCTTGAAAGAGAGGAGGAGGAGGAGGAGGACCAGGAGGAAGGTGACAAGGACGAGATTAGTGAAGTCGCATTTCTTGGAACGAGCGAGTCAGAAGTGGATGAAGAGTTGCTGTCGGACATTGACGACGACGCACAAGTTGTGAACTTTGACTGGGATTCTGGACTGGTAGACATTGAAAAGAAGCTGAGCCGAGGGGACAAGATGGAGATGCTGCCAGACACCACAGGCAAGGGGGCGCTCATGTTTGCTAAGAGGAGAGAGAGGATGGAACAGTTCACCGCCCAAAACGAAGAGGAGAAAGCGGGTGCGCTGCCAGGCAGAGAACCAGACGGGCTGCAGGCGGACGGTCTGAGAACCGTGACTTCTTATCAAAGGAAGGAAGAGGAATCCGTGAGAATGCAGAGCTCTGTGAGTGAAAGCTCCATCCAGATGGGCTGTAGTCTTGGCAACATGCCACAACAGAATGGCTTCAGTGGCGTTTCTGAGACAGCAGGGGCCCAGAGGATGATCCCTATGAACAGAACCGCCAAGCCCTTCCTGGGAACTATGAACCAGACAGCAGCCCCCTTCTCCCCAACCCGGAGTGTGACAAGCCCCATGTCCGACTTTCCTGCCCCACCACCTTACTCTGCCGTCTCACCTCCACCCGAAGCCTTCTCCAGAGGGGTAGCAAGTCCAATCACTGGCCCAGCACAGCCGCCGCCATGGCCCCAGCCTGCTCCATGGTCACAACCAGCGTTCTACGATTCTTCTGAGCAAATAGCTTCCCGGGACGAGAGGATCGCAGTGCCTGCGAAAAGAACAGGCATACTGCAGGAAGCCAGAAGGCGAGGCACCACAAAACCCATGTTTACGTTTAAAGAAACCAAAGTGAGCCCCAACCCTGAGCTCCTGTCACTTCTTCAAAATGCAGAAGGTAAGCGAGGCGCCGGAGCTGGAGGGGATTCGGGGCCGGAAGAAGACTATCTCAGCTTAGGCGCAGAGGCTTGTAACTTCATGCAAAGTTCTGCTAAGCAGAAGACCCCACCTCCCGTCGCCCCAAAGCCTGCAGTCAAGTCCACCTCCTCACAACCGGTAACCCCAGTTTCTCCAGTCTGGTCTCCCGGAGTGGCTCCATCCCAGCGTCCTGCCTTCTCCACATCAAACCTACCGAACCCACCACAGGTCACAGCTGTGTCCTCTATCAAAATAGCCCAGCCCTCCTGCCCTCCTGCCCGGCCTGCGAGCTCACTGAACCTGGCCGGTCCCTTCAAAGGGCCCCAAGCAGCAGTCGTCAGTCATAACTACACGCCCAAGCTATCGGCACCCACATCGCAAGTAAATGCTCACGCTGGTGCCGGGGGACCATCCAATGAGCTTCCTGGAATGAGCGGGAAAGGAGCCCAGCTGTTTGCTAAAAGGCAGTCGAGGATGGAGAAGTACGTGGTAGATTCCGACACAGTGCAGGCCCACGCAGTTCGGGCCCAGTCTCCTACTCCGTCCCTGCCAGCCAGCTGGAAGTACTCCTCGAATGTTCGAGCACCCCCTCCTATGGCCTACAATCCGATCCATTCCCCCTCATACCCACTGGCTGCTATCAAGTCTCAGCCACCTACTGCCCAGGCCTCCAAAACGAGCAAGAAAAAGGGCAAGAAACCGCTTAACACTTTGGATGTCATGAAGCATCAACCGTATCAGCTCAACGCGTCTCTGTTTACCTTCCAACCTCCTGACGCAAAGGATAGCCTCCCTCAAAAGTCAACGGTCAAGGTCACTTCAGGCCCGGCTGTGAGGCACGCCCTTCCTCCCCGACAGGTGAATGTTGGCTCTCCCACCAATGCGCAGGCTTCGTCTGTGTACTCGGTACCGGCCTATCCCGCTCAGCCCTCCTTCTTCGCAGAGCCCACCTCGCCCGTCAGTGCACCCCCAGTTCCTGTGAGTGTTCCCACCTCGCCGAAGCAAGAATCCGCTTCCTCATCGTATTTTGTGGCACCAAGGCCGAAGTTCTCAGCCAAGAAAAGCGGTGTCACAGTCCAGGTGTGGAAACCGTCGGTTGCGGAAGAGTGATCTCGTAGCTGAAGCTGAGTGTCCGCTTTGCTTGAAATGAATTGTTTGCAGTGTTGAGTCCCCACGAATGCTTAGCCAATCCTCAACTTACTTAATTTCAGATACCTTACCTCCCAGTCTGGGTCCAAGAAGCATAATAATATGTTTTTGGGTCAAAACCCCAACTCAGTGTGACTTAAAATATATTTATTTTCTTTGCACACTTAAATCTATCTGTGATATCCCAAAATAGGCATGTGCCATTACATCAAGTAAGCAGGATACTTAGGTTTAGGCTTTAGCCAAAGACAGCGATCAGTGTACCCAAGCTTGGAAGCCCAACCTTTATGTAACATAGCTGTGCTCTCATAGTGGGAGGGCTCAAACTGGTGAAAACATAGCATGCTTGCTGAGAGTCCCTTCAAGTCATTCTTTAGTCCTATTTCTGGTATTAATGAAATAGGAAATCTCTGGAGGGCAGGAATCAGCTCTGGCCAGTCACCTCAGACGCCTGTTCTACCACAGAGAAGGAACTGAAGAGACTTGTTGGGATTTACGTAACTTAGCAATAGCTTGCAAGGAGGATCTTAGACACAGGCATTTACTCTGTATTGGGCCCCTTACTAGCTGTTCTCACACACATTGACTCACTTCAGAAGACATATATGAAGTAATTAGGATAGGGCGAGAAACCTCGTTATCCTTAGAAATGGCTTTCCGCAGTCCTTCTCCAGTTCCTTAAGGAGCTGTTGAATATATCTCCCATTGCCCATGAAAGCACGTGTTTGTTTTCCTCAGCTGAGGCAAAGGGGAGCACAGTAGGGTGAAGGAACATCAAAAGGAGGACGGACAGAAAGTCACACGTGGCTCCTGTTTTGCTTTGAGAAGCCACCTAACTGGGACTGGGAGGGTTACTGACCACAGGAGCTGATGCGTGGAGACAAAGCAAGAACCGTTGAGAGCCTGTCCGGGTGACCTCAAAGATTTTCATCTCCTGTTCAGCTTGCTCTTGACCCATGCTTTCTCTACTGTCCCTTGCAATTCTATTCTTGCCCCTTTATTTTCTTACTTGCATTTGATGAGCCAGCATAGTTTTGAGCAAGGTTACCTCGTGAATTTGGATTGGTTACACACCATGTTGTCATCCAGCTGGCGGTGAGGTTAATAATGGCCCTGATCGCAAACCTGAAGACCTTTCTCGTGTCTATTTTAAGTCTGGGCGCAGCCAACCATGGAAACTATTCAATGTGAGTTAATGGAGAGGAATAGAAAGCAGTTACAACAGCTCCAGGAAAAAAAACCGCCTGCTGTGGGCAGGGCATGGATGTGTCTAGAGATTTCATGTAAAGACTTTCCTGGTTTGAGAGAACGTGGTGACACTCCAGTCTCGAGATACCTGTATTCCTACCTTCTTCTGTCACCGCCTTCTGCTGGATTCCACTATCCTATTAAACTATGACCTTCTTTATCTGTTCCTTGTATTCCTTACGGGCTTTGCGTATGACTTCACTCTAACCTTAATCACCCCCCTAAGGTTTCTCTTACAGCATCCGAATTTCCCTTTGGAGAGCACCCATTTCTTTTTTGGGAGCATCCGTTGTCAAACTGTCGGTTTTAGGTATTTGTGGAATGTAGGGAGGTCAGCTACAGAGCGGTGGAACTTGCTGTCCCGCTTCTCTTTAGAAAACCACCTGCTGCATTTGCTGGCACTGCAGCTACCGGGAGTGATTTGGTCTGCTTGCCTGTATGGAAATCAATTAGCAAGACTCTTGCTGAAGACCAGCCCCTTAGACGACAGTGTGTGTTACTCATTGCCTGTGTAGGCAGCTCATTGAATGGCATGAATTTTTTTTTCTTATGGAACAACCAAAAATTTCTTAGCATGAGTTAGAAGAAAGACCTAGAACTTATGGGTGCTCTACCTGACGGCTAACAGGTAGTTAATTTGAAATCCTTGACTCCAAAGAGCTCTTGCTAGTAGTGACCCCAAAGTATCCATAGTTCTGCAGTGGTTTGTGGTGTGCAGTAATGACATGTGTCCTGGCTGTGTTTCCTGTTGACCGATGATCTTGGCACAGCCACGATTTGCAGTTTATAACTAAAGGCACAGCTAACATGGCTATGCTGTCTTCTTCTCTGGAGACCGCTTGTGGGTTTAGAAACCCCTCTAAGAGTCATGCGAAGCATACAGACTCAGTATCGACAGTTTTTACAGGTGGTCCAGGACCACAGGGTCCAGGGGTGGAGGTTAGATGAACTCGCCAAAGACCAGCATGGAAAGGAGAAGGCAAGCCAACACCCTGAGGAAGATGGGCTTCTTCCTCTTCTTCCTCCTCCAAGGAGCCGTGCATGCCCCCACCCCTATGTTGGAGTTATGCCAAGGATGTCAGTGTGGAAGGTAGGAGGTTAGAACTCTGAGTTCTAACCACTGCTGTACCCGCCTTCAAATCTGGGTCCTGGCTTTGCTTGGGTGGAGGTTTTTGGGTCAGCTGGTTGGCTGGGTGGGGAGTCTGGAAAAATGGTTTTCTTTTTTCTTTCCTTTTTGTTTTCTTGTTGGTTGGTTTTGTTTTGCTTTGCTTGCTCCTCTGCTCTTCATGGAGTCAATTTTGTTGTCAATGACAGCGACAACGGATCACTGAGCACGCCTTGTATTGGGTGCCTGAAGAACTATACCCAGAGGGGCCCACTGCATGTTTTATCCGCTGAGAGGTTCTCATACCACTGACTGGCTGAAGGGCTATGCTAAATTCTTCTTCTGAGAGTTTCCCCTTTAACTGCCTCAAGCCTCTCTTCCCAGGGGGAGCATGGTGCTGGGGGAAGCACGTACAACGTGGAAGATTCTAGGAGGAAGGCAGATAGCATACAAATACAAGCACAGCATTGCCCCACGTTCTGGAGGGAGTGCACTGACACCTGAACCCAAGAGCACTCACTGGCCTTTGATACCTCGATAATACATGTGTTTTTTTTAATACTTCGATAATAAGCGTGCTTGGTGTGGAGAAGAGGCGACACACAGCGTGCGTATGTAGGCTGTCCACTGTCACATTTTTAGAACTATCTTTATAATGCACATTTGGGTGTCCACTCTCGTACCTGGAAAATGGTGGCACTATCTACAAGGATTGTTGACGATAACACCCACCAACATCTTATTTAATATGCATAAGAAGCAACCGGTTTTCATGCACAGGAACCATGTCTTAGCTACAAATAGTTACTTAACATAAGTTGGCATCTTTTAGCCTAGAGCGGTGTTCTCAGCCTTCCTAATACTGTGCCCCTTTAGTACAGTCCCTCGTGTTGTGCTGACCCCCGACCATTATGTTATTTTGCTGATATTTCATCACTGTAACTTTGCTACCTTTATGAATCATAATGTACATATCTGATATGCAGGAGATGTGGAACGGTCATTCAGCACCCAAAGGGGTCTCGGCCCACAGGTCTTAGTTAGTGCTGACCTCTCTCAGTGTAGAACAGCTGCGGTTTATCCCACAGCCTATATCCTGGCATCCATTAGTCACATCTGGGATGCCGAAAACAAAATCCTCTTCTCAAGAGCTGCACGAACGTATGAGACGGCTTTCCCGACTGCAGTCACTGTGACAGAGGACGCCAAGGGCCCTTGTTACAAACCTCTCTGGGGCATGTCCAGTCATGCCTATTCAGAGCGCCGGACGTGGGGTGGTCAGTAGCTGGGTGTCACCTCAGTTACTTAGTGCAGAACCCACAAGCACCCACATCTTAAGGGTGAGCCCCTCAATACCCCCAGAAGCCGTCAGGAAGGGTGTTTGAAATCAGTCATCAACAAGCGCCTGTTTTCTCAAATGCTCAATCCTGGACATGCTTTCAGAAGGAAATATGGAGAACACATTCAACTCTCCTGAAATCAGAGCTGTTGAGTTTGTTTTTTAAAGTTTAAACACCACACACACACACACACACACACACACACACACACACCATGAGAAAAGTATGTAAATTCCAACAACCAATATTCCCGGAAACACTGACCTTCTCTGGTCTTGTGTCCCATATTTCTGGACTCTGGGGGACACAAAGACCTTTGTGAGCACTTCAAAGCTGCTGGAGGAATCGACAAGCATTCTGGGAAAATGCCAAGTGAAATTCTTCTCTTGACTTGTTACCAGGGTTGACCTCGAGCCACAAAGCAGACCAGTAAATTCCCATAGGGGCCCTGACACCACTTATCCCCCTTGTGAGCTCCCATCTTCCATAGGACCACTGAGACACAACTGGTTCCTTGACGTGATCAGGTGAAGCCTATTTCCAAAATTCTTAAATTGTGTGCCCATGTGATATGTGCATAGCAATCTACCACTCGGCACCCAGAAATCAAAGAACTACTCGGAGGCAACTGAATGAAGAGAATTTTAATTTTAACATTGTCAAATCCAGGGTTAGGGATGTCATTCGAGTCTGCACAGATAGGTTCCCAGGTTCAATCCCCCAGATCACTGTGAGGAAAAAAAAGCCAAATCCTGTCAGACACTTACTAGATTACTGATTTCATCAGAAATTTGGGAGCTAACAGGGTACAATCAAGACTAAGAGGGTGGCTTCTGCTGGACCCTATAAGTGACTTTTCTCATTACGGGCACACACATCAGTTTTTGCTTTTAGTTTTCACTGTTTTTCCATGTAAAGATCCTTGTGGGGGGTCTTTGTTTATCTCACTCTTGCTGCTATAAGGTTGGTCAGAGTCCCGAAGCCAACTCTCCCGAGACCTGCCCTTCAGCCTTCCTCTGCTGATGGGAACACGCAGAGATGTCCCAGCACATCTGATCCCTGGGTTCCCGCCTTCTCAGCGCCATAGGAAACGTCCCTGGTATGATCCTGAGAGACAGTCTAAAGGCCAAGGGCTGCAGTTGGCCCCGCATGGGAAAGAAATGCGCCTTGTAGGAATAAACAGGAAAATCTTCCTCTCGGAAGTCAACGTCAAAGGATACAGGGTTGTGTTTTGTTACACTTGGGGAGGGGATGGTATTTTCACACACCAGACAACCAAGACTCTCGGTTATATCAGACGGCAGTTAGGGACTGAAGCCGGGACAGCCATTCTCAGTTTCACCGCTTCTGAGGGGATAGGTTGAAGGCAGAAGGCAGGCAGGAGAATTAACGTACCAGTCATCGGTTATACGTCAAGCAGTCTGAAATATTTATATAAGCTGTAAAGATAATACTGTCTTTTTAAAACCTTTAGCCATCAGTCCGCTGAGTATCCTTTATACACTATCCTTTTGACCAGTGGTCCAGGTAAGGACTGTAGCATCTTTTGTGCCCATTTCGTGGACTGTAGATGGGATTCTGAGACACAGAGGCTAGAGACCTTGCCCTAGGCTGTACGCTGTGAGCTAGCGCCCCCTGGATAACTCAGAGTGCAGCCTGCCTTCTTAAGCCACACCATATTTACTTCTTGGAATTGCCCCAAGAGTCGAGGTGTTTTCCTTCTTTATGAAACACCTGAAACTCAGAGAGGGTACTGTTTGCAAGGTCTACTGTTTAGATCTACTGACCAAACGCTAAGATGTTTCAGTTCTTTCTTGGGTTCAAAAGAGCTAATGAAGTTTTTGTGGTAGTTCTGAGCTTTGGGTAGTGCACAAGTCTTAGCTCCATGCCTGCCGGCCAAGGCTGTACTCTCCGTACAAGACCGTATGGTTTCCACCCTGGGCTCTCACTCCTTAAGTCCCCTTAGTTGTCTATTGGCCAAGTAAATTCACCATTCAGTTCCCTGTGCCATATAAATGGCTTTGGCTACAATGAGCGGCTTTAAGAAGGACCCTACTTTCAGCATAAGACAGTCCAAAAATTTAAATGCTATGACATCTTGTCAGAAATGAAAATAATAAATCTCTAAGAAATATCTATTTTATAAGTTAAAAAAAAATGGCTCTGACAGTGAGCTTGCGTGGCTGGGTTACATGGGCGGGCTATGCAAGGGATGTGGTTTAAATAGTAGATTGGGACTGGGGATGTAGCTCAGCCGTAGATCACTTGCCTAGCTTGTGTGGGGCCCAGGACTCAATCCCTGCAATGAAAACAGTAAAGTAAAATTAAAATAAAACATGCCAAATCTGAGAAGGGGGTTGGTGATGCAGGGGAGGGAAGCACACACAAGCAGATAGGCCGACTAAAACAGTGAACCACACCCTGGCTTTATGCCATCCTGACCATGAGTAGCTCGAAGAAATGTCCTACGAGGCAGTCACCGAAGTTGGGTTGTTTCAAAACCCATAACTCTTGGCATTTCAACGTGATTCTGGGCAGAATAATGAGGAGGGACTCAGCAGTTCCCAGTGTTTCAAAGGTACAAGTACTTATGACTGGGATCCTTGAGAGTAAACTTCCCGTTGAGCCAGCAGCCACCCTGGATGTACACGGAGGCATCAATCCCTTCCTGCTGTGCAGACCCCACTGGAAGATTCCCCACCACACACAGCTATCGCTGTCCTCATAAGGGTTACTATTGCTGTGATGAAATACCATGGCCAAAAGCAAGCTGGGGAAGAAAGGCTTACACTTCCACATTGTAGTTCATTATTGAAAAGAGTCAGGATAGGAACCCACACAGGGCCAGAACCTGGAGGCAGAAGCTGGTACAGTGGCCATGGGTGTGTGGGGGGGTGCTGCTTATGGCTCGCTCCCCAAGGCTTGCCCAGATTGCTTTCTTATAGAATCCGGAACCACCAAGCCTGGGGTGGTGCCACTGAGAATGGGCACAGCCCTCCCCCATCAATCACTGATTAAGAAAATGCTCTAGAGACTTGCCTGCAGTCTGGTCTTACGGAGGCACTGTCTCAATTAAGGCTCCCTCCTCTTAGATGACTCTAGCTTGGGTCAAGTTTACATAAACTTAGCCAGCACAGACCCTATCAAATAATTCCTTGCAACCATAGTCCACACCTTACACTTCAGGGGAATGTGCCAGACCAAATCCTCCAAACTCCCACCGCTTCTAGTCTCATAAGTTACCAGAGCTGTGTTCACTGGTTCCAGGACAATAAAGGACCAAGAGAAAACAGCAAAGAAAGAAAACCCTCATATTTTAATGAGAATGATACTAAATAACAAAAATTTGTGAATTTTTTAAAAAGCTGTGGTTTGGGGGTGAAGTATAGCTCAATAGCATAGTAACTGCCCTGCAAGTGTGAGGTCTTGGGTTCCAAACCTAGGGCTGGGGAGAGGATAGGGACATGATTTGATTTGGGATAATAAAAAAATAATTGCTTCTTAAGTCACTGATTCTCAACCTTCCTAATACCGCAACCCTTTAATATGGTTTCTCATGTGACCCACAGCCAAAAAATTATTTCATTGCTACTTCATAACTATAATTTTGCTACTGTTATAAATCGAATTGCAAATATTTGATATGCAGGATATTCGATATGCGACCCCTAGAGGGGTCATGACCTATAGGTTGAGAGTTGCTGTCTTAGGTGAACTCCATGCTGTACATGAGATAATACATGTACACTCGGAGCATACAGAGGCACTCCCCCCATTTTTTTTTTTATTTTTGAGGTAGACTCCCACTATGTATCCTTGGCGGCCTTGAAACACACTACAGAACCCAGGCTAGCCTGCAATTTTCTGTGTTCCTCCTGCCTCAGCCTCCTGAGTGTTAAAATGACAAGTGCAGGCCACTGTTCCCAGACCAGGGGCTGATTTTATAGTGGTTAAGAGTGTGTCCTTCACGGCCTGAAAGATGGTGTGGAGGTTGGGAGCTTTCCCAGGAAACCAGAATTTGAATCACAACACCCACATAGCTTGGCTAACAACTATAAATCCAATTCCTGGGGGATACAGCACCCTCTTCTGGCCTCTTGTGGTACTGCACACATGAAGTACACACACACACACACACACACGCAGGCAGGTATTTATATAAAAATAAGTAATTCATTAAAAATAAATAAATAGTGTGTTCTTGGAACCAAATTGCCTTCATCTTAACCCAACCCTGTTTCTTATGGGTATCAAGGCTTTAAACAAATGATTGTGCCTCTCCATACCCCAGGATCTCAGCTGTGAAATGAAGCTTACGCAAATGAATGTGCACTATATGTATAGAGCAACCACTCGCATATGGAAAGCACTTAGCGAGTGTTAAACATTGTTATTTCTATTAACAACACACCCGCCAGAAACCAGAACTGTTATTTTAGGAACTTTGGAGGGAAATGTTACCAGACAAGATTTGTGGGTTCTTTGTTAGCGTGAATCTTACTTTTTAGGGGAACTCCCACAACTAGAGGAGTGTCTGTAGTTCAGTTGGTGGAATGTTTACCTGTGTGCACAAGCCCACATTCCCCATCAATCCCCAGCACTGCATAAAACTGGGTGTGGTTGGGGCTGGAAGAGTGGGAGTTCAAGGTCATCCTCAGCTACGTTGGGTCGGGCGTTTGAGTCTAACCTGGCCTAGAGACCCTGCCCGGTATCTGTATAAATCTCATATGGATGTCAGAAGTCAATTTCCCAAAATATTTGAGAGGTCCGTCTTCATTGATCTTTGTTGTTGTTTATTTTAGATTTGTTCTTGCTATGTAGCTCGGGCTATCCTTGAAATCCAGTGTTCTGACCTCATCCAGAGCTTTAACTACCTGTCTTCTGCGCCCTCCTCCCACCGGGCCAGCCCCACTCCCCGCCTGCACGTTTCCTCTCTGCTCAGCATGCTTTCGGTTTTTTTTTTCTTTCTAGTCCCCAGGTGCGCTGGCATAGTTTCAGTGAGCATTAAGGCGAGACCAGGATGGATTTTTGAGATAATCCTTTGTAATATTTTGAGATAATGTTTAATTCAAAACAATTCTACCGAGAGAGTGAATATGTTATGCTTAGCAATCTGGAGAGTACTCTTTGGGGGAGAGATTTTGGTAAGTCAAATATATTCTCAGAGTAAAATAGGCAGCGTTCTGAATAAGGTTCAGTAGGATCACCTGTCATATAGAAAGTGGGACACCCCCGCTGGCCCTCCCCAAAGCCACCCCAAGCCTTTAGTGGGCTGACTGCACCCACTGACTGGTTCATTGCAGCTCACTGTCTTGGGCCTGTGGCAGTCACGTAGGACAACGAAGGGTCAGCAACTCGACCTGTTTTGCAGTACTTGTGTTCCTTGCCTGAGAGGCATGGTTGCTTTCCAAAACCACAGTGAAACTCAGGTCTCCACAGAGCAAGCACCCAGCTCCCAGGAAGGCAGGGAGCCAGTCTGAGATGCGATGCAGGGAGGGATCTAGCAGCCAGGAAATTTTTGTGGATTTCCTGGAACTTCGAGAATGTTTCTGAGTCAGAAGCAGAAGTCAGAGCTCAGAAGACTTGATCTTTAAAAGAATGACAAATCAAAACAAGCCTCGATTTGGAATTTTTATGTAGATCCAGCGTACTTTTTGTTTCGAATATAATTAAACTGATATTGCTTAGTGTTCCTTGTGTGACGTCTAGTTACAGTCAAACACAACACACAACCGGGTCCTAACACCAACAACAAAACCCAAAAAAGCCACACCTGGGTCTTGTGTTGGTTTACCCGTGGTCATTTTTCTTCTAGTGTATTTCAAATGTGTGAATGCCCTCAATAGCTAGCCACTCCACCTAAGATTCGCTACAGAACAAGCCGAGGCAGGACAGAGCAGGTGGCCAGAGAGTTGTAAATTGGTCCTTCAGAATCAGGTTTCTGGATTTTTCTTTCTTCTTTTTTTTTTTTTCCCACTCTCAGCACCAGTGGATGGTGGCCTGGTCACCTGGCCTGCCTGTTAATGTTTGTCCTGTTTGGCTAACTGCAATTCTTCATGGTGGCCTATTATGACCTCCATAGATGCTGGAATCTGAGTTAGGGAACGCCTGCTGGAGCCAGCTTAACGGTGCAAACTGCTAATTCAGCCTGAGGTAGGTGGAGGAAGAAACAGAGTTCAAGGTCCCCTTCCTTTGGAGAAGTTTGGAGGCTAGCCTGGGCTTCATGAGACCTGTCTCAAACCAAACCAGGAACTATTCCCTGAAAGTAACGCAGCTCCACCCGTGACATTGAAACAAAGTAAACGTGTCACTCCAAATATTTGCTTTTAATTTTAATTTGGTACTTCATCAACTCAGTGAGACTAATTCCTTTGTACATAACACATTTGTTTGAGTAAAGTGTTATCTTTTCCGTGTTTTTATTTATCTGGGGCTTTAGATGGGGATTGTTTTATGTTTTGGAGACAGCGTCTCACTCTGCGGCCCAGCAAGCAGGGAAGTCCAAGCAATCCTGTGGGTTCTGCATTTGGAGTGTGAAACGGCAGGATGAGCCACCATGCCTGGCTCTCTTTCTGGCGTTTTAACGCTTGGTTTTCCAACTTTTATTCCCTGAGGATAGATGGGTGCAGGGCCACACCTTAGGAACTTCTTTACTAGATCTGGATGGGAACCAGGAATTTGTCATCTAACTTACCGACAGGTTGTTTTGATACAAACTGCTTGGGCATCGCACTTTCTGAAACCCATGTCTAACATCTGTCAACTTTATTAATTAAGATCTTAAGGGTTTGCAATCGCTCCTCCTTAGGGACAGCCAGACCACTGGGGCTGTGGACCGGCTCTGAGGCTGCGGAGAGGCGCTAATGCAAACGATGCCTAATGTCCACCAGGTGGCAGCAGACGCTTCCCCACTCCCAGAGCTTTGGTCATGCCAAAGTTCTTGGCTCAGCAACTGACTTCCAATGTTGTCCTTGCAGTATAGGAGAAGACCGGAGATTTTATCATATCCTTGACTGCTCGTCAAGGATGAGCGCAAATATTTTCAGAAATAGAACACAAAAAAATACGTATGTATGTATGTACGTACGTACGTACGTATGTGTGTATGTATGCATGTACGTACGTATGTATGTACGTATGTATGTATGTGTGTGTATGTATGTCTGTATGCTTAAATATTTATACAGCAGTTTGACAACAGGAGCACTTAGCAAAACAGCAGCAATAGGCTCCTCCCTAGACCCTGTGAACTCCTTACCCTTGAATTATTCACCAGGTTTTCAGTATCATGCATGAGTCTCTCCTGGGGGGCAGTGCCCAAATCCAATGAGAAAGCCCCTGGTTACCCCCATAACATCTGGTCAGTGTTAAATCACTGGGCATGCTCTGACTGGCATATCAATATTGCAGCATGCAATACTCAGCACAGGGTAAGACCATTGGAGTCTTGCAGCATTGTTTTGAAGGCCTCTGGGGGCTCCTTGACCAACTCACAGAGAAGTATCTTCTCTCTGGCCTTGAGATTTCTGAGTAATAACCCTGTCTTCTGGCATGAGTCTTATCGACCCATGCAGGGTATTTCTGCTCAAGCACCTTTTAAGAAACAACTGCATACTTTTATATTGGCTTGTATAGGAGTAGAACTGGATAAAGATTTTTATGTGTGTTTTGTTCCATTTAACCCACGTCTGCCTCTCTTCAGTCCACATGGCCCCATCCCGATTAAGCCTCTAACCCCAACTTTTTCCCCCTCAACTTTACCATCACATATATTATTCTATCACACCTACATCCATTAAGGTCTCTTTTCTCCCTCCTCTCATGAGCCCTTTCTGACTTTTGGGGACCTTTTCACTTACTCCAATTTAAAGACACAAATCAAAAATTTCAAAGTTAGGCATCATATATGAGAGAGAACATGTTGCATTTATCTTTCTGAGCCCAAATTAGATCACTCAGTGTAATATTTTCCAGTTCCATCATTTCCCCTGCAAATTTAATTTCCTTTTTTCTTTACACTTGAACAGAAGTCCATGGGGACATAGAGCACATTTTTGTTACCCAGCTGATGGACATCTAAACTGATTCCACTTCCTCCCATTCTGTGGCCATGGCTGAGTGAGTGTCTGTAGTGGGAAGCAGACCTTTGGGTGTACTTATAGGAGTGTCTTTAGTTCCGTCATAGGGTAGTTTGTAGTCTTGGCTTTTTGAGAAACCTCTGTCCAGATTTCTAGTGGCTTCACCAACTTATACTCCCACAAACAGCAGATGAGTGTCTCCTTTCATTACATCCTCGCCAATGTTTCCACTTGATTTGTTAATGATAGACAGGGGTAATATTGTGTCTTAGATTTCTATTGCTGGGATAAGACACGATGATCCAAAACATCTGGGAGGAAGGAGTTTATTTCCTCTTATAGCTCTCCTGTCAACTGCATCATGGCAGAACTTCCCGTAGGAACTCAAGGCATGAATCTGGAGTCAGGAACTGAAGCAGAGGCCATAAGGAGCACTGCTTACTGGCTTGCTCACTATAGCTTGCTCAACCTGCTTTCTTACCCCAAGACCACCTGCCAGGGGATGGATGGTACAACCCACAATGGGCTGGGAACTCTCACCTCAATTATTAATCAAGAAAAGAGCCCCGCAAGCTTGCCTACAGGTTGATTGTATGGAGGCATTTTCTCAGCTGAGCTTCCCACCTCTCAGATGGCTCTAGTTTATGTAAAGCTGACAAAATGCCAGCCAGCAGATGGAATCTCCAGGTAGTTTTCATTTGCGTACCTTTGATAGCTAATGCTGTTGAAAACTTTTTTTTTTTTTTTTTTTTTTTTGTTTTTCGAGACAGGGTTTCTCTGTAGCTTTTTTTTTTTTTTTTTTTTTTTTTTGAAGCGTATCCTGGAACTAGCTCTTGTAGACCAGGCTGGTCTCGAACTCACAGAGATCCGCCTGCCTCTGCCTCCCAAGTGCTGGGATTAAAGGCGTGCGCCACCACCGCCCGGCGTGTTGAAAACTTTTAAGACTGCTTATGGGCCATTTGTATTTCTTTTCAAGAACTCTCCCAGTTCCACAGCCTAGCTTTTTTGAGTTGTTTTCTTGATGTTTAGGTATTTGAGTTTTTTGACTATTCTAGATACTAATCCTCTATTAAATATATAACTTGCAAATTTCTTTCACCCACTCAGTAAGCTGCCTTCCTCTTCAGTCGACTGTAGTAGGAGGCCATTTGTTTGTTGTTGGCTGCTTAGACCCAAAATAACCACACAGAAACTGTATTAATTAAATCACTGTCTGGCCCATTAGCTCTAGCTTCTTATTGGCTAACTCTTACACCTTAATTTAACCCATTTCTAGTAATCTGTGTATCGCCATGTGGCTGTGGCTTACCGGGTAAAGTTCCATCTGGCTCCAGGGGCCTACATGGCTTCTCTCTGACTCCACTTCCTTTCTTTCAGCATTCAGTTTAGTTTTCTCTGCCTAGCTCTGTTCTACTCTATCACAGGCCCCAAACAGCTTCTTTATTAATCAATGGTATTCACAGAATACAGAAGGGAATCCCATATCACCTTTCCCTTTCTGTTTAAATAAAAAGGAAGGTTTTAACTTTAACATAGTAAAATTACATATAACAAAACAGTTATCAAGCAAGAATTACAGTTACAATATTTATATCTAATATCTAATATTATCTTTTATCATAACTAAGGAAAACTATATATTCTTCAACTCCATCAAAGACTCCAGAAAGATATAATATTACCTAAGTAAACAGGAAGTGCATTGTAAGCAACTTCCAAAACTCCAGAGTTGACAGAGACATCTCACTGCCTGGACAGTCACCCAAAGTTCTTCTGTACCGTTGGAGCATCCATCTTCAGCCTACAGGTCCATAATATCCAGCAGACTTTTCCATGAAGCAGGAAATTTCAAAGACAGTTCTGCCTATATTGGCAGTTTGTCAGTCACTTTCTTCTGTGTCCTGCAGAATGTCTGGCAGACTCATTCATGAAGCAGGAACCCCAAAGGACCTTTAGGCAAGTTTAGCAGTCATCTCTCTGTGGATCCCACATGTCCAGCTCACACAGCATAACATCAATCAGTCCTGGCAAGTGCAGTTTCTTGTCCAAATGGCTAACAAACTCCATAAGTAGCCTCTTTGTTGCCCATCTTCCTCTTGAAGTAACTGATGCTGCCAGGAGCAGATGTGACTCATTGTCGTGAAAAGTGCTAAGTTATTAAAACATTTTAAATGCCATATTCTGAAGGTCTCCAAAAGATTTGAAGAATACCTATCTGAAATACATCTCTGTAATCTAGAAAATCTAAATAATATGACTATACTTGACTATTATAGATGATTATCTATTACCTATATTTCTTAATTATACATTACATTTTTAAATGAGATGCACAAACACTATACCTTAATCAAGAGGAGAAATATACATATATCAAAATTGACCTTAAATTTGTATCAATAAACCAATCAATAAATCAATACCAATGCAAATCTCTATAGCATATCCCCCTTTAGATGTTAAAAAAAAATTTATAAGCAGTATTTGGCATAGTTCTCTTCAAACTGCTTCCTGCTTTTTGTTTGGCAACGTAATTTTTGGGAGTATTCATGGCAACCTTTGGGGGCATCTTTTGTCCATCAAAATACATTAGCCTGGAAGGATTCCACAGGTTCTCACCCTCTGTGGAAATAAAAGAAGAACCTCTTTTCCAAAGCAACGTATTCTTAGACTCAAATTTTGAAGTCAAGATACTTTTAAAATATATATGTTGGTTACTTGGTTCTTTATAGTTAAAAAATTCAAAGAAAACACAATAATATACATAATCTTGACTCTGTTCATATTTTATTTTTACATGGCTTGTTTGTATTTACTCCATTACTTACTATTAAGGTGTTTCGTTAAGTTATTTCTTTAAATCTCTCCAATTTTTAAATATAGGCACTTACAGCTTAGAATTCCCCTCTTAAGACAGCTTTCATTGTTTCTCATAGATTTTGATATGGTGTGCTGTAATTTTCATTTGATTCTAGAATTGTAAATTTTTTCTGTCTTGTTTTTTCTAAGGACAGTACCCATTCATTGTTCAATAGTTCATTGCTTAATTTCCATGAGTTTGTATATATTCTAGGGTTTCTCTTGCTATTGAATTGTAGCCTTAGTCCATTATGATCAAATAGAATATAAGAAGTTATCTCAGCTTTCCTATATCTGTTAAGGATTGTTCTGTGTCCTAGTATATGATATGTTTTAGAGAAATCTCCATGGACTCCCAAGGAAAACATATATTCTTTATTGTTTGTATGGGTGTTTGGCAGGTGCCTATTAAGTCTATTTGATATATAATGTCACTTAATTCAGAGATTTCTCTGTTTAGTTTTTATTTGAATGCCTATCAGCTGGAGAGAATAGGATATTTATGCCACCCACTCCTATTGTACTGAGGTTAATTTGGTGACTTCACATTTATTAGTGTTTTTTTTTAATTTTTATTTTTTTTCATGTAATGTGGTGCAGCTGTGTTAAGGCTGCTACGTTTAGAATTGTATTCTTGATTGATCGTTCCCTTAGTCAGCAGGAACTGACCATCTTTATCTGTTTTTAGTAGCTGGAGCTTCAAGTTTATTTTGTCAAATATTAGAACAGTGACATCTGCTTGCCCTGTATGTCTGTTTGCTCGGAATATGTTTCTTCAGCCTTTCACTCTAAGGGAGGGTCTGCCTTTTGCAGTGGGCTACATTCCTCAGGAACAATAAGGAGTTTGTTCCAACCTTTTGATCCCATCTCCTAGTCTGTGTCTTTTGACTGAGGAATTAAGACCATCGGTGTTCCGAATTGTTCTTTAAAGATGTGTATTAATTCCTATCCTTTTGTTAATATTGGATTTCTACCCTTTTCCTCTCTTGCTCAGCTATTATTATAGTATGGTTTATTCTTCCCAGTGGCCTGATGTATGGGGACTTTCCCCCTTCAATCTGAAGAATTTCTTTAATCATCTGTTGTAGAACTGACTTAGTGATCATAAATTCTTATAGTCTACTTTTGTTACGGAAAGGTTTTATTTTCTTTGATTATGACAAGAAGCTTTGCTGGTTAGTATGGGCTGGCAGATATTTCAGAACTTGAAATACATCATTCCAATCCCTTCTGGTTTTAAAGTTTCAGCTGAATAATCTGCTGTTTTCTTAGAGGTCTGCCTTTGTGTGCAAATTCTTTTGTTTCTCTCTTACTGTTTTCAGTATAGTTTCTTTGTTCTGTATATTTAATGCTTTAATTTTAAAATGACAAGTGAGGTTCTTTTCCAGTCTTGTCTTTTTATTTATTTATTTATTTATTTTTGTTTTTTTTTTTTTTTTTTTTTTTCCCTAAATACCTCCCGTGTTTGGATAACTTTTCCTAGCTCTGTGAAATTTTGTTATGATTCTTTTGAAAACATTTTCTATACACTTAGAATGAGAGTCTTCTTCTTTGCATACCTGAATGTTTAATCTTTTCAGAGTATCACATATATCTTTGAATTCTCACTGGTATCTTTTTTATTGTTTTATTATCTTAGCTATTTTTCTGTTGCTGTGAAGAAACACCGTGACTAAGGCAACTTATAAAAGAAAGCATTTAGTTGGGGGCTTGTTTAAACTTTCACAAGGTGAGTCCATGACCTTCACCAGGGCAGCCTTGCAGCAAGCAGGCAGAGTGCGGGAGCCGTAACCGAGAGCTTGCATCCAGTCCACAAACAGGAGACAGAACGCCAGAACTAACTGGGTGTGGCATAGGCTTTTGAAACCTCAAAGCCCATCCCCAGTGACTCACCGCCTCCAACAGGGCTACACCTTATCCTTCCTAAGCAGTTCACCATCTGGGACCCAAACATTCAAATATGCGAGCCCATGGAGGCCGTTCTCATTCAAACCACCGCTTTTATCTCCGTCCGTCCTTGTGGGATTGTTCTGTGCCTGCACCCTGTCGTCAAGCTCACCTCTTCTGTCCCCGCCTCTGTCCACACTGTAGCTTTGTTCCCTTCAATTTCCAGTGATCTGGATTGGTGTTTCTATCTTCGTTGAATTCCTTGTTTATTTTTATGCATCACCAAGAAGGAAATAAGGAAATGTCATTCAGCCCTTTGTGGCTTTGATCCTACTCACAGTCATTTTGAGTTCTGGGTGGGGTTTCTCTAACTCCGTCTCACTAAGTGCCCTTATTGTAAAGCTAACACTTATAGAAAGACCTGCTGTGTCTTGTTTTTGCTGGCTTTTTTTTCTTTTATGTGATGTTGGAATTTATGCATCTGGCATTCTTTTGTTATTCAGTTTAGTTATTGATCCGCTTTCAGTTTCAAGTATCAGCAAATTTCGCACAGAACGCGAATGTGTTCGAGCTGAATGTGTTGCGGTTCAGAAAATAACTCCTCAGGAGGCCTGGTGTAAACTCCACATCATCCTCTGAATAGAAAATTAACTGCAAGAGCAACCGCAGCTGCTGAATACTGCCGCTATTCAAATATCTTACTAGCCAGTTAACGACAGTGGCTCCTTTGACTGCAGTAACTTTGGAGGCTAAACAGCTAAGGATAGTATGAAGTGCACTTGGATTTTAGTTACCATGTTTATTTTCTAAAGAAAGAGAGAAAAAAATATGGAATTTGGTGGGAAGGGAGGTTGGGAGAATCTGGGAGGAGTTGAGGGAAGGGAAGCTTTAATCTGACTATATTGTAGGAAAAAATATTTTCAATAATCATCATGTAACCTAAAATACACCTATTGGAAAATAAGATTTGAATTAGGAGGGAAGCGGACTAGGTAAGGAATGGGAGAAGTATTAAAACTAACACCAAGCAGAAAACAGAATGAGGCGGGGGAGATGAGGGAAGAGGACAGAGGGAACTAAGGTGGTGCACCAGACATGGCAGAAGACTAAAGAAGGCCTTACAGCACACTGTGTCTGGGAGCGTGAGCAACAGCCCTAAAACCTAACTAAGCTCCGTGAAAACAAAAGCAAAACCATCATGAGACAGATATGCAAGAATAGAAGTTAAGTGGTGGGAAGTAAAAAAAAATCAAAGAACGCTTATGGAGTAAGCGGCTGGGACAGCGACACAGAGTTGAAAGACAAGGTTCCCGGACCCCTCTGGCTCTTCCAGGCTTTGTGTGGTGTCTGTATAGGAGGGAGTGGAGGACTGGCCTCTGCAGCCTAGGTTTCCTGGTAGTCCGGCACCTGAGGTAATGGCGGTTGTGAGCTTTTCCTGGTAGTGCCTATAAAGCCCAGACATGCGCCGTGGCCACTTCCGGTTTTGCAGCTCCCCTGCGTGTGTACCCTGCGAGCTTCCTCCGCACCTTCCACTGCTCTTCCCTGGGCAGCTTTACCCAAGTTAGACTCTTGTTAACATAGGATTAAATAACGCTGCACATTACAAAACTTTAAGACGGCATTTTCAACTATTTTGATGCAATGTAGCTATTATTATTAATAGAAGCATTTTAATAAGCTATACTTCATGCATTGGCTTTTTTCTGAAGTTGCTAAAAATGATTGTAGCAACTGCTTTCAGGCCTCAAAGTAGATTATACAAATTCAATGTTATTGCCGGTGTCTTCAATTCTCCAGTTATTTGTGCAAATGCATGTAATACACGGTCTGTGGCATGGGGTAAATACCTTTTGTAGTTGTGTTCCTTGTTTGCGGGGGGCGGGGGGGGGCGGTCTTGGAGGCATTGCAGATGGCAGAAGGTAACAGACACTGAGCGCTCAGCACTCAGATGAGCACATAGTCAATCGGGATATCTTAGCTGTGTTTCATTGGCTGTCTCTAAAACGAAGGGATCACCAAAAGTACGCACAGATTTCTCCAGAGCGTGGGTCTCTCTGACCTTAAGTTGAGTGCTACTGTTTTTATTGCTTATCATTTTAAGATAGACCATTGGAGACAAAGTGCTCCTCCGTATTCTGGCCGAGTCCGGTCTAACAGGGAGACGGGGTCAGGGGTGGTGCTTCTGGCCAGCACAGCTGCCTGTGTTCCTGCTAGCAGGAGGCAGGGCTGGCTTGGCGCTCTCTGAGGCCAGCATTGCTAACCCCACTTCAAAGTCAGGGCTTGCTTCTATTTTTATGTAGGGCCGGCAGCTCGCCCATGCAGTTGCCTCTCGAACAAAAGGTTCTGCCAGGTTTCTGACACCTTTAGAGCCACACGGTCTCTTCACCCAATAATAAAAATAGTCATGTTTGCTGGGTTACATGGCATTCAATGTACAAACTCAGTCCCCGTCTACCTGGAATCTGGAAATGGTAGTCAACATTATTCCTATTTTACAATTACAAGAAAAATTAAATCCTAGTGGGAAATCAGAGGCAGTGTGTCTGCATCTCTGGGGGGGCCAAAATTCTCCTTCCTTTCAGTGCAACGTGCAGCCACTCCCAGCCCTTATTCTTTCTCAGAAAGGCTATCTTTAAACGTGATGTGAAGTCTAAAAGTTCTGCTGTTCAGTTGGTTTTCTGTTACTATGATAAAACACCATGTTCAGAAGCAACTTGGGGAGGATAGGGTTTATTTCTTCTTAGACTTTACAGCCCATCATCAGGAGAAGTCAGGACAGGAACTCAGGCAGAAACCTGGAAGCAGGAGCCATTTTGTGTATAATGATCGCATTCGTTAAACTCTCTTAAAATGTCTGGTTTCTTGGCTACTTTCCTAATAAAGCAGACAGATAGAAACAAAGATTGATAGACACAGTGCAAAAGATAGAGACATAGAGACATATATGTTCTGTCAGTTAGGTCTTTTGTCTATTGTTGCAAGCAGAATAGTAATTCAAACTTGTGAAGACTCTCGTCTCCGTCTCCTTGATAAAAGAATGCAACAATTGGATTTCCAAAACTTTCCCACGGGAGAATTTTGAAGAGACCGTGACAAAGACACTAGCACAAAAGCATATGAGATGCCTCCTTATCCTCCAGCGTCAATCTTGATTATATTTTAATCACCTTGAGGGAATATTTGTCTATATTTAAAGCCTCCAACTAGGGATGGGGATGTAGGTGTGTGATTGCCTTGCGCACAGGGTCCCGGGTCAGTCTCCAGCAATGCTGAAACTAGGTGTAGTGCTGAATGCCTGTAATTCCAGAGCTCAGGAGGCAGAGGCAGGAGGCTCAGAAGTTCAAAGCCATTTTTTGACCATTTTGAGGCAATTATGAGCTATATGAATCCTCCCTCAAAAAGTATAATAATGCAAGTTAAGATAAAGTGAATCTATATATTAATGTACTTTTTAAAAATACTGTTACCAGACACATAATAAATAGAAAAATGAACTTGGTTTTTTCTTCTTCCAGTCCTGTCCTGGTTAGTTGCGGGTCAACTTGACACAAGCTAGAATTATTTGGGAAGAACCTCAATGGAGAAAATGCCTCTATGGGATTGCCTCTAGGCAAATCTATGGGGACATTTCCTTGGCTGATGATTGGTGTGGGAGGGCCCAGGTCACTGTGTTCAACGCCACCCCTGGGTAAATGGTTCTGAGCCATATAAGAAAGCAGGCTGAGCAAGCCCTGGGGAACAAGCCAGTGGGCAGTGTTTCTCCATCTCCTCGGCTTTAGTTCTTGCATCCAGGTTCCTGCCTCGGCTTCCCTTCATGGACTGTGACTTGATATATAGAAGCCAAATAAGCCTTTTTGTTTCGAAGTTGTTTTTTGGTCATGGTCTTTAGAGTGATGTGTGTACTTCTGCCCTTGGGAGACAGGAAGAGGAATTAAAGACTACCTGAGACCCTGCCCCAAAGAAAGAAGAAAAAGCAGTTCAGAACCCCCAAATTTCTATACCTTGGATGCCAGTCGTTCATTTGCCTATTCAACTTATTTAGAAAAAGTTGCTCAATACATGAGGTGAAGGTCAGGGTTTACCTCGGTGGTAGAACATTTACCTTGAATGAGCAAGGCCCAGGGTCTCCATCTCCAACATCACAGAGCAACAAAGCTCTGAATGGGAGAGCACACTGATGTGTCTACATTAGGGGTCAGGGGACTGTGTCTGTTTCTATTGCCACATGTACCTAATGTGTGAAATGGGCTACATTTTGTAAGTCGATCAAAAATTCCAGTGATGATAAGAAAATGGCCTACTTACAATAGAATGATATAGAAATCAACATTCATTTAACAAATATTTGCTAAACAGCTTTTATTGTGATGCCAGGTATTGGTTTAAGAATTCTCCTCTCTCTCTCTCTCTCTCTCTCTCTCTCTCTCTCTCTCTCTCTCTCTCTCTCTCTCTCTCTCTCTCTCTCTCTCTCTCCCACCTGTTTCTTTTTTGGGGGGGGAACTTTTTGGCATTTTTGAAACAAGGTCTTACTCTGTAGCCTACAATTCTTGATCCTCTGGCCTCAGCTTTCTAAATGCTGTTGACTGTTGACCTAAGCTTCCAAACCTGTCCTCTAGGGATATCTTCATAAAACAAAAAACATCACCCTTAGATAGATTTCAGACCTTAATTTCTCTTTTCAGGAGAAAAACAAAATGATGATGAAGTAAAACATTTCTCATGTTAGACTGAGTATGCATGGAGCGGGGGTGGTAACAGAGATGGGGAGCTCTGAGAGACGGAACACACAGACTGGATGACATTTGAGTAGGGGCTGACGAAGGACGGAGTCACGCTGGTGTCTGGAGCATTGTGTCCCACACAGAAGGATCAGCAGATCTCAAGTCTGGGTTATGAGAATGCCTAATGTCTCAGGAATTGCAAACAGAGATGCAGTGGGGACTTGGCAGATTTTGTGGGCCATGTAGAGGCCAGCGAAAGATCTTTGGCTTTGGCTCTTGTGACATGCGCAGTCAAAGGGGAATTTTAATCAGAGTATCATAATCTAACTTCAGTTGAACAACCAGGAGGGCTGGGAACTGAAAATCAACTGCGAAAGCAAGGATGGGACTGGGGTCTATATAGTGCTGATCCAACTAGGGCTCTTGGTGCCCCAGCCCAACGTGGCAATAGTGGAAGCAGGGACCAATCACAAGGTACTGAGCATGTGTGAGGTCAGTGCTGTAAAGATTCCCGACCAATCAGTGGCTATGTGTATAAAATGGGGCAGGAGGGATGCTGGCTGCGAGGCCTTTGCCTTAGCAAATGGAAACCTGGAAGCTTCTTTTTGCTTTTTGCATGCTTGCTTCCATGTGTTCACCTCTCCTAGGACCTCTGCTTTTCAGAAACCCTAATCAGTGTTTTAAAAGGCAAAGGAAATACAATCAGCTCCTATTTCCTTGTTTTGGACCTCTCGAGAGCTGCTTGTGATAAAGTGTGTGTTTGCAAAAAGTATTTTCTGATTATGTATTTAAGAGAGAAAGGTACCAGAGGAGTTGAAATAATATTTGTCAAGTGGAAATGCTTTCTCCATGGTGCATGTGTAAGCAAGACTTCAGCCAAGAAAATTGTTCTAGCGTTCAGAGTTTCTGAGATAAAATACTTTGAATCGGAAAACCCTGTATCACATTCAATGCCTCTGGCTGCTAGGACAATTCGCATGGCTTTAGAACTTTGTTGTCTGTCGTAAACTTCAGATGGCATTTCCATGCTAAGGTCATTACCAGACAGTTCAGGAAGAAGCCAGCTAAGCTGTTTGGTTACAAAGCCATGTGAATAAATAACGTTTAGTTGGTCTGAATAGACAGTTGCTAAAAAACTGAGAATGCCCCTTAGCTCCTCTGTGCTTCTTTCCTGAGTGCGGAGCCCAGGCATGTCTCACCAACAAGTAGTAGAAGAATGTTTAAATGTGATCTGTGCATGGTCCCTGTGTGCCGGTCCTTAATGCTAATCAGCGTTGCCTAGCACAGATTTAATCAGAATTTAAATGACCTTTTCTAAAATTTCTAAGATTGCATTCCATTTTGTTTTCCTGGATTCAAATGTTAAGAGAGAAGGTCACTGTACAGAGAGGGTTGCCTGAAGCCCAGGCTGACTTTGAACCTGCTCTGCGCCAGAGGTTGACCTTGAACTTCTGTCTTTCAACCTCTACCTCCCAAGTGATGGAATTACAGGCCTATGTCATCATGATTAAAACCGAGGCTTTGAGTTTGCTAGGCAAATGCTCCACCAACAAAGCTGCAGTATCAGCACCAACGTTTTGTTAGTTTATTTGTTTTATAAATGTCTACCCCAAAACAATTTTATATATTGTTTCAAGTAAAGTCTAACATTGTATTAAGAATGAGCAACATTTTAGGTTTTTTTTCTTTTGAGACAGGGTATCCTTGTGTAGCCCTAGCTGGTCTGGAAACCACCATGTAGACCAGGCTTACCCTCAATTTCCAGCAATCCTCCTGCTGTTGCCCCCTGAATTCTGGGATTACAGGTGTATGTAAATCTATCAGATTAAAACCTGATCCAAGTGTAGCTCGGTGGAAGAGTGCTTTCCTAGAATATGCAAAATCCCAAGTTCAATTCCTAGAAAAAAAGAGAAAGAAAAATATCAAAAAAAAAAAAAAAAGATCTGTGCCATGAGAATTATTGTGCTCAACTCTCCACACCAATGGCTTTTATCTTCCTACCCTCGGGGAGGCTCCTCACCTTGATCAAATGCCAGCAGAAGACAAATAGAAAATAGAGATAATGACAGTGTCTCCCTCATGGGTCTGTTGTGAGGATTGTAGGAAATAGTCCGCCAAAGCGATAAACACCCCCTGCTGGATATATGATAATAAGCAATAAGTTCACGTCAGCTATAATTAAAGGTAAAAGTAGAAAAATAGTATTTAGTGTTCAGTCGTCCCTTGGGAATATATACCTCCAGCCGATTCATGAGTACAGTGAGAATCTGGTAGTCTTTACTGTATTAAAAATATTGAGCTATTTTAAGATTGGCATGAAAAAAGAGAATTGGCAGGTACTCTCATGGGTTAAGGAACGGAATGCTCTAAGTATATGATTGACTGCTCCACATGAGAGATTGTCACCTACCAAATGACATGGCCCCATAGTCAGTCTGAATGAGGTTTTTACTTAGCCTATAGGGTGTGTGTGTGTGTGTGTGTGTGTGTGTGTGTGTGTGTGTGTGGATTTCAAAGTGTTCCTGCACGAATCTTACTTGACAAACTGGAAAAATGTAGAAAACGAAAGACAGTGAGTGAAACTGGTCAGATGTGTGTGGGGGAGTGTTAAAACCTGGAATCTGCGTAAGATCGCTTGTAAAGAAGCAGAAGTAAGACCACGTCTGTAAGCCTAGCACGCACAAGGCTGAGGCAGAAGGCTCACTCAGAGGGCTAGCCTGGGCTACAGAGTGAGCCGCTGCTTGGAGGCAGCCAACAAGCCATTGAGGAGAAGGGAAAGGAGGGGGAGAGTTGCCGTTGAAGACGATTCTGCGTCATCAGGATCAAGCAGCGGGCAAAGCCATGGAGAGGGAGGTTTGGGTCAATATAAAGAAGAAGTGTCCAGGCCAATGGTCCATGGTGCCCTGGAAGCAAACAAGCCCTCTTCTTCAGGGCATGGCCTGAACGAGTCATAAAGTCTCCCCTCTTAAGACCATAGACAGTTCCTAGTCATTTTTCTTGAAATTAATTTGTAGAATAAAATTCTATTCCCTTTTTAGCTCTTATTTTAGAAAGCAAACTAGGATAGAGAGCTTTATGCTTGACTGAAGATGTGGAAATTTGTGGGTCCAGAAGGAGAGAACACCTGATGTTTGGGTCCAGAAATCCTGGAGAGGAGCTGCTGCCCACTGGCGTCGAGTTCACAACAGAATGCAGGGCTTTCCAAAGGCGATAACAGATTCCTTCTACAGCGCTTGGGCTCCTCAGCCAGGTCCACATGGCTAAACGGGCCAGAGCATGGGCAAGGACAATGGAGGGTAGAAGCCAAGGAACCCTGCAATTTCACTTCAGAACACGTGGGAGAAGAATGTTCAAGTGGCGTCTGCGATGAGCTGACACAGGAGGCAATTTGAGGACAGCTGAGGGGTCACGGAGAGAGCTGTGACCTGACGACGTGCTCAGGAAGTCTGGAGGAGGAGAGACGGGCTGGCAAACCGTGTTGGCACAAAACCAGGAAATTTGCTGCCTCGTGCCCACAAGTGATAGGTGTTTCATTGTGGTCCAGGACAGGACAGGGGCAAGGGAAAAACGAGCGGCATATTCACCAAGCCTCCCAAGGAGGCAAATGGATTCTAATAGCTACAAGCTGAGGTAGACAGCTTCCTAAGTGAATGTGAAATGATTTACAAACTGCCTTCTAGTATGGAGAGACCTTGCAATGCCTTAGCTATTGCTGAAACGAAGAACAAAGACAAAAAAAGACATGGGGACAAAAGGTTTGTTTCACCTTAGAGTTCTTGGGTTCCATTCCATCACTGAGCAAGCCAGGGCAGGAACCTGGAGGCAGGAACTGAAAGAGACTGTGGAGGAGTGCCGCTCATTGACTTGCTCTGTTGTGCTTGCTTAGCCTGCTTCCTTATACACCCCAGGACCACCTGCCCAAAGATGGCACCGCCCACACTGGGCTGAAACCTTCAACGTTAGTCTTTCATCAGGAAAATCCCTGGTGGAGATATCTTCTCAGTTAAGGTTTACACACACACACACACACACACACACACACCCCAAGACAAGCAAGCATCAAGTACCATAGGCTATGTAGCCAGGGAGCAATCTTTCTATCTATCCTCTCTTTCACACTGTCTGTCCCCAAGAGCTAAAAGCCAGAGGACAGTGTTACTTGAAAACCTTCCTTTTCTCTCTGCTTCCCTTCATCCTTGTTCCTCATCCCATGGCGTCAGAGTTGGCAAGCTGGGAGAGGAAAAGAGAGAGAGCCTACCTTAGCTCTTCTCTCCAGCAGGCATGGGGAAAACACAGGGGCCTTCACTTTTAGTTAAAATTAGAGCTCGGACAAAGGTGGAGCCTTCTAATTCAAAATAAGCCTAGTTTGGGTAGCTTGAGCAGCTACGGAACTGCCCCTACCAGTAAACAGGATGTGGGGACCTGCTCAGTTTTGGCAGAGGAAAAACTTCTTTCCTTCTGTTAAACAAAACTTCAATGGAGCAAAGAGAAACAATTTGATGAGGTAACCACAAAAAGCCAACTTGAAATACTGGTACTAATAAATGAGAAATAATCTCTGATTAAAAAAAAAAAAAGCTTTCATTCCGGTCAGGCAGGATGTCTCAGTGGGTTAAAACACTCACCATGCAAGCCGACCATGAGTTAAGGCCTAGATCCCACAGTAGGAAAGAACTCACTCTCAAAAATTGTCCCCCCGACCTCCATACTCAGGAAGTGGTGTATCCTACCCTCACACACACACACACACACACACACACGATAATAAAATAAATGACATTTTTTTAAAAATTTCTCTGATAGTAATAAAGCACACGATGGAGGCATAGTCCAGAGTGTGTGTGGAGGAGGGGGTGTCATGCTGAATTGCTGCCATACCAGATGCAAACTTCAAAACAGAAGAAACGTTTCTAATATTCTCAGGTCCGTTAGTTGCTTCTGGGTCAAGGTGTGTCACATGGCTCCAGTCGCCAGCTGAGGAGAGAGCAGCAGGAGCCTTGGGACAGAAGATGATGGACAGAAAGGTGTAACACCAACGAACAAGATGTGATGGTGTCACGTTAGGGATCCAAGGGAAAGTGAGACTGGAAGCACTTAGTACTGGGGGCACGCACCCAAAACCCTGTACCTAAAGATGAGAGGTTTATATCGTAACTGAATCTCCAACCTAAGATAATTCAAAAGTTTGTCTCCTATGATTAGCAGTTAAAGGATCGTGAGGCGTACGTCGCACACACGCACAGAACCGTGCTCAGTTTGTTCACTGAGATAATGAGTCTCCCCACCTCACAATTGGCAGTGCATCCCACGTGGCATTTCAGTGGCTCTTCGCTGTGATTCTTAACGTCCCCCCCTCCACCTTGGAAAGCCCTGGCTTTCTCTTTCATCAGTGCACCCCCAAGTTTTGCTTTCCTCATTTGTACATATTTGACTAATAATTAGTATTTGCTTTCACCGATAAAAGCTTCTTCTTTCATACTAGGATATCTCTGAAAATATTTTGAACTTTCCACTTCTGTTAAATTTTGATTCCCCTTAAGATTCTCAAACTAAGCGAGTTGGGAGGAAGGGCAGGAAATGAATTTCTTTCAGTTGGTGTTTTAGCTAGCTCATCACTTCAGAGGAGAGAGAGAGAGAGAGAGAGAGAGAGAGAGAGAGAGAGAGAGAGAGAATGTGTGCGTGTGCACGTGTATGTATATATTTATACTGAGTCTGTCCTGTATTTCTATAGTCTTGGGTTCCTTTAGCTGTCACTGTCCCTACAACTGTGTTGTTATATGCCCTGGCATGCGTTGAAAGGGCTGCTCCTGACCAGATGAATCCTCTGCAGGTATCATTGGAATTTAACAATTTTCCCCGGGACTCTGGAGACCAAAGGTGTTCATCCCTTCCTTAGCTACTGTGAAGGGGGGGTTAGACACGTGCTGTGGGGCAGCTGCTTCTCTTTCACACACAATATTTTTTCAAGGTTTAGAAAAAAAAAAAACCCAAACAGCCTTTTTTTTCCTGTCAAGGTAGCTAGTGTCTTTTCACTGTGTGGTTATTGGGCATGCCACGGGAGGATGAAGGGTGCTGGATCGCGTGCTCCAGGGTGCAGCCCCTTATTGTTTCTGTGTCTTTAGCTCATCGGTCAGTGTTTGGAAGCATTAGATATGCCATAAAAGATGTGAAAAATGTTTATAAAACTAAGCACGAGTAATGTAGAATTGTGCAATTTTGCTGTCAAATTTTAAAACGCAGATGTAGGTCAAAGGTGAGGAGAGCACCAATCTCCCCTTGCCAGCTCGATAGCGAAGAGGATTTGCTTTGGATTAGGATAAGGACATTAATAGGAACAAGTTTTTGCTGGGCTTCAAGCATTGCACACAAATTTTAGTGACTAAAAGGAGAGAGCCAACATCTGCTATAGTGACCCCTTACTCATCATCCACACAGATCCAGAACCAGTCACCTCCTGCGGTAGCCTGTGTGTTGGGGGAGGGAGGCATGCTGGAAAACAAACCAGCTGAACCTGAGACATTTTGCTCAAATCCAGTGTTGTTGCTCTTCACTGAATCAGTTAAGAGAGAAATGCTTAGAAGCTGGGAAATTTGTATCCATCTTCAAGCATGGCCCTTTGTTCAACAAATCTCCTCTTCCTCCCTTTCTTATATTTTCTCTGTTTTTCTCTGTTTTTCTCTCTTTCTCTCTCCCTCTACCCCCACCCCCCACCCCCGTGTATGTGTAGTTTCTTGAGACAAAGCTCGGGTTGTTTTTCAGGCTTGCCTCTCACACATTATGAGGCTGAGGCTGACTTTGAACTCCTCATTCTCCTGCCACCAACTTCTAAGTGCGAGGACTGTAGGCAGTACCACCATGCCTGGTTAAGAAGAAATGCTTTGATACTTTCCAGGTTGACTCATTTTCCCTTGCATTTCCCCCCTTACAGTTTGTCTAAGTGAGCCTCATGTAAAGAGGAGTGCACCCATGAGAAAGCACAGCGGATAGTGACTGGCCCGGGTTCCAGGGAGGCAGAAGGAAGGGTCAAGGGTCAAGTTTTCAATAAGCCAGATTGCTGTGCTGTGGATTAGGCAAGCAGAGCATTTAGCAAGCACAGGGGAATGTTGTGAAGTCAAACTCTGAGAGGCTCTGGAATGTAATAAAAATAAAAATAGTGCCAAAATGTACACGAGCCGAGCAGCGTGACTCCCTTAGAGACTAGGGCCGTGCCTCACCCTTGAGAACCCAAGGCACAAGAGCTGGGTGGCTCAGGACTACCATCCTAGCCTTGGGAGGCTGAGGCAAGAAAATTTCCCAGAGTAAGACCATGTCTCTAAAGCAAGAGAGAGAGAGAGAGAGAATAAAGACCCATGTCGTATGGTCCTCATCACATAAATAGGTTCTGAGAGGAGCGGTGTCTTATTCCTTCACACCAGTAACCACTTCTAAGTATCTTTCAGTGAATTTACTGAACCAAAATGAGTCAAGCAATTAAAAGTAATAGGTTTTCTGCCCCCTCCCCCAATAATAGGCTTCTCTGCCAACACAGTAAACCAGATTAAGCCAAATTGAAAGAGTATAACTGGTTTATTTGAACAAAGCAACTCCTGGGAGACTTCTCCAGTCCCAGAGATCAAGGCCGGAGAAGCTACACCCACAAACAAAAGCGAAGAGACTCTCTACGTTGTAGGCAAGGGGGAAATGAGGGATCTACCACAAGCTGGGTTTGTGCCCAAGTATGGTCCAAAGCTGACTGCTTTAGGCAGACTTGGGCGACTGGCGTCTTCAGGGGAGGTAGCCACCATAAATGCTGAACTGGGCTTTTTAGCATCTTCTTTTTGTTCAGAGACTCTCTCAGCGGGCAGGATTTGGGGACAGAGAGGGAGAGAGGAATGGGGCTTTCCAGACTGTGCAAGGGCGAGCTGGAGGTTCCAACTGAACCACAAGCTACATGGAAAAAGGAAAAATTATAGGAATTGATGGCCCATTTCTGGAGTTATTCCTGTTTTGTTGATTTTGTGCCAGGAAACACGGGACTGGAATGAAGCAGGTGGGCTGTGAGGGCGTGGAAGGCGGAGAGAAGGGTAGGTCCCAGAGGCGTTAGGGTTTCTGCCGTGAGTTTACTCCTGGGAAAAGACATGGCAGCAGTTTGAACCATGAGAGCAAAGAGGAAGACCAAGAACTAGGGCCAGATGAAGGGCGTGGGACTCCAGCGGCAGACCGGAGCTAGATGAAACTAGGTATGGCAACCCTTCCAGACCTCAGGACTGAAGGACTTCAGTCTGGGCAGAGCTTGGTGATGGTGCTGAGCGTGGCTTGCACTAACAAGTGCAGACACAAGCGAATGAGATAACAGTAATGTTTTCTTTGTTTTTAGGCGAGTGGACGCTCCCTTTCTCTTCCTGGAAAACCAGCCCCGCCCAACATGTCTGCACCTCCGTGGCTGTACCAGCCGGCTCACGGTTTCCCCAGTAGGCCGACCCTCGGGCTGGAGAAAGCTAACAAGAGACCAACACCTTGGGAAGCAGCGGCTAGGTCTCCCCTTGGTCTAGTGGATGACGCCTTCGGACCCAGAAGCATCCAGGAATCCATTGTGGCGAATGTAGTCTCCGCAGCTCGGAGGAAGGCGTGTTCAGGGTCCCAAGAGGACTGGAAAGAGAGACTGTCCTTTGTCTCCCAAACTCAGAAGACCAACATGAGTTTCCCTGAAAGGCAAGAGTATAATGCTCCATCCCCAGTCAGCAGCCTCATGTCCACCCACTCCGTGTACAGTTCCCAGTTGCCGTATGTGAGCCCTAGGCAGGAGTCCAGATACGACCCGAAAATAATGCCCATGGAGACCAGGTCTGAATACGGTCTTCCATTAGGTGGCTACAATTATAACCGGCACCCACGGGGGTGGAGACACCAACCATGAGAGCCAGCGTGACAACTCTGTGGGTTTCATAGCTTATGTCCGTGATCCTTTGGCGGGTTCTTCACTTCTTAAGTAGACTTAAATCCACTTTTAGCCCCTTGTGGCTCTCACGGGTCATTTATCTGAGTGCATACGTGTGTAAGCACACAAGTGTGGAGCACTTCCTTGTCTGCTGATGCCTGAGGAACTGCTTGGAAGCCGGGAGTCGCTGTGAGCAGGGTGTGGTAGCACACACCCACAATGAGGCAGGGCAGAACACCAGGAATTTAAGATAATCCTCAGGCGCGTAGATTGAAATCAGCTGAGGGTACATAAGACCCTGCCTCAAAAAAAAAAAAAAAAAAGCAAAAAACCCTCACAACTTTCTCACATTAATGTTCTAGCACTTACATATAGTTCAAAATCTTAATTCTTTTTGCAAGGAGTCCCAAGTTCACTTAATTACGGTGAATCCAACATGTTCTCTGTGCCTTAGTCCAACAGGGGATTATTTCAATATGGTGTATCAATTGCCAGTAGCAAAGAATATAAAATTTTCTTTTTATTAATTTTAAGTTAGCCTCCAAAGGAAGGGGTTTCATTTTGCCATGTTAATATGCATGTACCATTATACTTTGTTCTAATCCATCTGTCACCCTCTTGCCTGCCCTTCCCCATGCCACAAGCCTTTCCTCTGGGCGGCTCCCATCCTTCCTATTAGGATAAATTCCTAAGGCGAGCCTGACAGGAAGTATGATAATTATACAGGAAAGAATCTCCTTGGTGTCATTCCAAATATTTCTCTAAAACCTTTTCTAGGTGCAGTTCGGGTGTTTTAGAAGACCCAAACCGAAATGTTCTATTCGCGACAGTGCTTTGCTATGTAGCTCTGGTTGGCTTGGTGCTGCTTTTGTAGCCCAGGTTAGCTCTGGTTGGCTTGGTGCTGCTTTTGTAGCCCAGGTTATCCTCAAACCCATATCTTGTCTCAGCCTGCCAAGTGCTGGGATGTCGGGTGGGCAGCATTATGCCTGGCTGACATAGGAATGTTCTTAGACAGGGATGTGTCAGGGTCAGGGAACTACGCAACTCAAATGGACTTGGGAGGAAACAAGAGTAATATGTGGGAAGCACAAATCTAAGCATTGGGTTTATTCCTCATTTAAAGCCAGCCTGAGATAGGAAGGTTTCAGTTCACTTATTCTCACTCGTCAAATGAGAAGGCTGGATTGTCTAATTGCTTAGGTTCTCAAGAATTCTGGAATGGTGAAAATCTCTCAGTAGGATGACCTCTGATGTATTGTTTATTCTTGCTCATCACATAAATATCAGATCACCTTTAGGAGTGGATGAGGTTATTAGTGCCATGACATGCGTCACCAAAGGTCCCAAAAGGAATTTCTAAGTGGCGGGTTTTGTGTTATGTGGAGTGAGGGTTGATGTAAAGATAAAAATATTAGTGGATTTCAGGAAGTGGTGGATGAATGTGCCTGCCATTATGCAACTGTTGTTCATGACCACCTACTTGGTCACAGAAAACACACTGGGGAAACCTACACAGGGCTGCTTCCAGGCTGTTCCAGGGAAGTTAGACCAGCTGACTCACCTCTCCTGTGACCCAGGCCTTGTCAGCACGAACACCTGCTGCTCACTGCCGTGCCCACAAAGGGTTAAACATAAGGGGGTTCAGAGTGCTTCATACCATCGAGTTTACCCAGAATACTTCTTAACTTAAAAATTCTTGAGTGTTTACTATCTTCTTGTCTCTTAAGAAAGGGATAATTGTGCCTGATTCTCGTCTTTAACTCTTCACCTTATCATTATGATGGGATCTTTCCCAGAATGAAAATGAACCATGAGGATGCGATCGGTCCCTCACCTTAGAAGGTTTTAAAATTTTGAAGAACTCACAGTAAGTTCCACAGGTGGCAGGAGTGGCCAGACACTGATTCATTCAATTAGATGGTAAGAAAATGGAAGACTACTTTCCAAAATGTGACAGCTAGCCAGCTGTGGCACTTCATGCCAGCAACCCCAGACTCCGGAGATGAAGAGGAGGGACTGCCGAAAATTCCAGGCCAGGCTGGGCTATCAGGGAGACCATGTCTCAAAACAACAACAAAAACAAAAACTCAACGGCAAAAGTTTCATTGTTTATTTATATAAAATTGATATGTTAATTCCCTTAAAGTATAAAACGTAATTATTGGCACCTATGAGGTTTTTTCGTAGAATCTTAAGAGAATAATGTCAGGCTAATAGCGTATTAAGAATCCTGCACATATGATCCTTACCGGGTTGAAACTGATCACAGCGTTTGAGTCGTTCTGGGTTAGGCTGTTTTAAGAAATGGGGGACTCAACAGAACAGATGTGATTTAGCGGGTCCACATTCTGTCCTGCCACTTTCATTCGTAAGTGCTGGACTTCCTTTCCACCGGTGGCTTCACTTCTCGCTATTTGCTAGAACTCACGGGACTCAAAAGAAGCAGGTGTTTTAGATATTGTTATAAAATGCACCTGTCCTCTGCGTGTGCCGCACCCACACTAGCACTGATACTGAGCTGTCTGAACTTAGTCTACACAACTCAGGAAGGCTGCACATTTTGTTCGTGAGGACTAAAGCGTCTTCATCAGTCAGTGTGCAGACACCTCCGCGAAACAGGAATGCCACTGCAAATTCGCACCAGGTGCACTGTGGGATTTTTTCCAATAGTTGACTCGAAAGTGACCCAGTTCCATCACTGACATTCAGTCACCCTGAGATCCAGGCTCTTATGGTTGGGAAGATGTCAATAGCTACTGTTCTCACAAGAATGAAATGAGGGGGTCCCAGTTCCCCGATAATAGCGCTTGTACAGAGGAGCTGGGGCTTTGAAAGGGGTGTGGCCATTGTTGCAAGACACGTTTCAATCACCAGCCGCTGCGTCGGGTTTTACTAAACCTGCTCGAAAGGCTGAGCGTGCCAATCATGGGGACGTTAATACGGCATTTCCTCCCATCGAGCCAGAACATCGTACCAATGCATGGGTGTGGAGCATAAGTTAGTAGATAATTTGAGCTTGAACTTTGAGTGTGGTGATAGTACAGATCCTAATCCCCTTGTTCTTTTGGCTTTTGAGGATGTCTCATGTTTGGCAGCATCATGCACCTTGGAGAGCATATACTTAGTAGGGCTTTAATCATAGATATGTATGTGTATTAGTGACTTAAAACTTTGGATTAATAAATGCATCTATTAGGGACAGCTGTAATAGAGAGGAATTGCAAGAATGTTTTAAGAAAAGGTAGATTTTCACATTTGGTTTCTATTCGAAGCAGAAGTAACTGCTACACAGTTCATACTTGCCTGTCAAAGAGAAGTCTGTTCTCTGCCTAATTTAGATCGTCATTTCTGTTTCTCTCTGTCCCCAAAGGCTGTAGGTGAAAGACTCGCACTGAAAATCCAAGCGATATTAGTAATAAATGTAACTTGAAAATTGAGTCAGGAGTCGTTTTATTTCTTTCCATATAAAGATCATTTGGGGTTATCTTTCATTGCAAAGGAGATTTTTTTTTTTTCCTGCCTAGTGCCTGGTTTACAAATTTCACAAATTTCCCATAACAGTTTTCAGACACATTGTAATGATGTCATAATTCATGGCAACATTTTAGTTGTTTTTTTTTTACCATTGTATAACATTTACTAAAGCATGGCAGAGGCTTGGTTCAGTATCAGGCCACGGTGTGAGAGGCTCAGCACTGGAGCCTTGTGGTGGGGAAAGAGATGGCATTCACCTCCAAATGAAGCATGGTAGAGAGGACTCACAGTGAAGGGACACATGGGACAGGGAGGGTGGGGATAACTAAGGACACTTTGGGACATTCAAAAGTCTGGGTAAGTCAAACTGACAGGGTGCTTGCTGCTGACAGGCCAGGATGTTCAGAAGACTTCTGGGCAGCATTGGGAGATAAGGGGCCCGATTAGATATCCAAAGTGGGACCTTAGGTTACACCGGCCTGGCCATGTTCTTTGCTGATACTGGGTTTTCTGAGGAAGCATACGGATATGCTTAATTCACCGTGCATACACATACTGATTGGACTTTCGCCAAGAAAAGGCTATCACTGTAACGTTCAAAAACTTCTTTCCAGACTCATTTGAGGATACAGTCAGTTTCACACATTAGGTAGTTGAGATCCAGCCAGGAGTGATAGCATGTGCCCATGATACCAGGACATTGGAGGCTCAAGCAAGAGGGTCACAAGTTCAAGTCCAGCCTGGCCTACATAGCAAAACCCTGTCTCATAATCCAAAGTACAGCACAGTAAAACAAAAGCAAGTGTGGGATCCGTGATGCTTACTGTTGTTCTCTTGACAGGACCTAGAGGCCCCTAGAAGACAAGCCTCTGGGTTCTCCTGTGAGAGAGTACACAGCTGTGAGGGAGGGACTCCCTGGGGGCAACTGAGACACCCTAAAACCAAGAAAGACCACACCATGAGCTTGAGTCCTGAGCTGCCTAAAAAGGAGAAAGCAGCTGGCCAGTCACGCTCTACGTCTCGACTGCGCAAGCGCTGCTGTGATCAGCCACCCTGTATTCCATCACCGCGACTTCCTCTCTGTGATGGGTTATACCCGTAGGGTGTGAGCCAAAACAAACCCTTTCCGTCAAGTTACTTTTTGGGGTGTATTTTATCAACATATGAAAATGAACTAATACAGAAGCGAAGCATTTTTTTTTTTTAGGTATTATTCTTATCATTTTTGGAAATCAATTTCAAGCACAAACCCAGCCAGGACAGAAGTGGACAGCATACTAGTTAATTCTAAAAGCACTGTGTTATTTCTCTGTCCCTCCCAGTGTGGCATTCCAGGGTTTCTAATGCTTTCCCCACTTGGGGCTTGCCGAGCCTCTCCTATGGGAAACAGAAGCTGCTGTTTTACATACAGCTTCCTTGGCAATGGCTTGGAGTTTTCCTTTGGACTATTAATCTGAACAGTTAGAATGTGAGTTTCCCAGTCACTCTGTATCATACAGCACAGTTTTCTAACTTTGTTTTTGTGTAAATACTAAGAAAAAGGCTATATTTTTTTGCCTGATAATAAAGGGTGATTGTTTGAAAGCATACTTAAATTATGAGGGATGCTTTAAAGGGTTTTATGTGACTTAAGAGAAAATGGTAGCTGGGGATGGAGCTCACGGTCCACTGCTGACCTAGCACACTAGAGATCTGGCTTTGATCCCCAGCCTTGGGAAGAGAGGAATAGAGGGGGACAGGGGGACAGGGAGGCAGCAAACTAGCCTGGCTTAAACACAACCACAGCACTGAAAGCTCCGTTCCCTGAGAATTCCGAGGCTCAGTAAGCTATAAGCTTCAGCACGCTGAGACGTAGGTAATGCCATTTCCATTGGACCCAAGAGGAAGTACAAGACAAGGGAAACTCAAGCCCGGTGCCTCCTCTCCCAAGAAGACGGCAACAAAACCAAGCCAAGATGACCCAGTCTCCCTGGCGCACATAGTAACTTAGCGCACCCATCTCTCAGCAGCCTGGGGAAAGCGGCAGCGTGGTGATGGTTTTTCTCAGTGTCGTGGAGCAGCGTGCTTCCCATGAAGTGATGTCTCAGTGCTCGCAGCCTTATGAACACGATTGCTCATCTTTCTGGGGCCACCTCACAACACCCCTCCCTCTCATAAAGCCAGGCAGTTTCACTAAGGGCACCGTCTCACCGCATCCGGTATATTTTTCTCTCCCTACAGTCTCTTGAAGACTGGCTTTCCTCGCACCCCTTTTCCTAACCTTATCTGCAGCTCTTTTACAGTAGGAAAAGCTTGGTTCACGCACACAGCACTTTGTACCTTAGGTCTTCGCTCGAGGTTCTGAAAAGGCTTTGTACAGTAGGAACGCCGCACCGTGATGACGTAAGTGTGAGGTTTCTTCTAATAGCTGAGTAAATTAGAACAGTTTAAACCCAGGTAATAGCACAGTCTTGGGCCCAAATCCCACGTCTGTATTTCAATGAAAACAGTTATGGGCGGCAACGTTTTGTTAGATGTACCTTATAGAGGGACTTATTTATGTACACATTGAGCCTTACTCGTACTCTTTGGTGATGTTTCTTCCACACATGGTAGTCCTAGAGCACACGTTAGAAAGCAAAGGGCTGTCTTCTGTGTGCACATGCCCTCAACCATTCCTGAAGCAAGGTAGAAAACCAAACAAGCAAGGCGGGGCATAATGGACTGTCTATAATCCCGGCTCTGGGGAAGATAAAAGTTCAAGGTCATTTGGGAATACTTAGTGAAGTGGAGGTCCTCTCATGCTACATACTTAGATCCTGTTTCAAAATAAAGGAGAGAGAGTGGGGGAGGGAGCGGGGGGCCGGGGGAGGGGTGTGTGTGTGAAGGAACTGCAGACATTTTGCAGTCCTCAGGGCTGCTACCTGTCCCACAGAGATCGGCCTCAGCTAAAAACACATTGGGTGGTTTCTCCTGTTGATCATCACCTCATTCACAGCCCAGCTTTCCACAGGACTAGCATGAAGGGTTACACAAATAACTGTAGGAAGAGGACGCTTGTTCATCCCGGCTGCCCAGAACCAAAATAATCATACAGAAACTATTATTTAAATCACTGCTTGACCCATTAGCTCTAGCTTCTTATTGGCTAACTCTTACATCTTAATTTAACCTGTCTCCATTAATCTATGCATCACCACGAGCTTGTGGCCTACCAGCAAAGTTTCAGCATGTCTGTCTCTGGTGGCTCCATGACTCTTCTCTCTGACTCCGCCTCCTTTCTCCCAGCTTTCTGTTTAGTTTTCCCCACCTAGCTCTGTTCCCCTATAGCTCTGCTGTAGGCCCAAAGCAGTTCCTTTATTAACCAATGATATTCACAGCATACAGAGGGGAATCCCACATCAAATAACTAATCCAGGAGTGGTAGGTGGTAGGTGCCCCTCCCACCCAGAGAATCACAACAGCACTCATAATAAAAGACAACTAAGCAAGAAAAAAACAACACTAAAAACGGTTTAATGGCAGTCATGGATGACATGGAAGTCTTTGGAAATGAAGATTCAAAGACCTAAAGGGCATTGTCCATTTTTATACTTAGTTTGTTGACAATGGACAGCCATGTTGAAATGGGACTGGATAAAAAGGCGTGGCCTAAAGGTAGCAGATTGAGGGACTGGTTTGGGTTTCTCTATGGGATGCATAGCTCTCTCAAGGAAGGGAAAGGACTTTCTGGAGCAATGTTCCAAGGGACAAAAAGAAGAGTGGCTTTCCTGGGTGCTACAGCTGACCTGGGAGAGCGAGAGCGAGGGTCTGGTGCTGTGACATCCCCCACCCCCCGCCCAGGGAAGAGAAATTCTAGTTTCCAGGACTGGCTTCAGAGGATGCCTGGCGGATGCAGGTTAGGAAGATCTCTCCCACCTCTGAGGGCATCAGATACCCTTCACATCTGATAACCCAGCTCATCCAGACAATGTACTTGGCAACTTTGTGATTATCTGAATTTTGGTTTTGGAAGTAAGCACTTCCTTTGGACTCAGGTGCCCCCTCTGTCCTTGAACTGGGATGCCCCTCTCTGCCCTTGCACTGGGATGCCCCCCCATCCTTGTACTCAGATGCTCCCCTCTCTGCAACTACATGGGAATCAAACACAAAATGAAAAAAAACAAAACAAAATAATCTTTCCATATGAAAAAGCAGGTATTTTCACCTTCAGAAACACTCTATACAAAGTAAGTCAACACTAGACTGTCCCCAGGGGCCCCTTCCTCCCCATCATTGCCATCCACTTCTGTCACTGTGTGTCTTTGCCCCTCCCTCTCACCTGTCTCCCACCTCCAGCGCACCGTCATTACCAGCTGCTACCCTTTAAATCTCTGTCAGCAGAACTGAGAACTGTGCTTAGTGACTCCCATCCACCCCCTTTGCTGATTTCTAGGAAAGCAGGGGTGACTGAGCAAGCCAGGGACAGCCACCCTTCCTCCTGACTGCCAAGGCAGAGAACATGCAATTATGGTTTTAGCATGGTTTATTTTATGAATGACCAGAATAGTGATACTTTTAAAAAAAATTATTTTTCAGACGAAATAATGAGATCTCAGAAAAATTCCTGAACTATAATCTATGAAGTTATCCTCTGTTGAGTGATCTTGAATCCCTGATTTCAAAGTATTTGAAATCATATATGCCACAAAATGCCATGATACCAAAATTACTTTTCCAAGATTAAGATAATAATACCTTGGGTGGGTTTTAAAAACTTGGCCAATTAAAATTAGGCGGGAACCTACAGCTGAGCAGTGGCGTACAGGGGGGGACGAAGCCATGAGAAAATCACGTCTGGGTCTCTGTCTTTCTATGCTGTGTTCTTACAGAGATACAACCGCAGAACTTTTGGAGCCAGCCACTGCTAGGTTTAAAGCGGCACCCTTACACTTTGGTATGATGCCATCGTCAAACGTTAATGTCACTGTGTTGTAGACCACTTTCCAATCGTAAGGAGCTTGGTGTGTGGAGACCAGAGCCGGTGCTGCTCCAGACATAGCTTCTCTCTTCCCTTCCTGTTTTACAGACACAGATGATGTCATGGCGAGAGAAGGCTGATCTTAAGTGGTAGTCTATCATTACTTCCATTCAGTAATTCTCCCCAAACAGACACAAGGCGGAGGTGAACCCCACAATAGGAAATGCATTATGATGTGTGCTTCCGAAAGAGCAAAACAAACAGTATCAGCCAACGGCATGGTAACTGGGTCTAAACAGCAACTCCGCAACTGGAAGGTTGCCAGCCTGTGCTCCCTACGCAGATAGAGTGTGCTCCAGAGACCCACAGGTCTGTCAACAGTGTGGTGACAGACAGAAAGTCGCAATGGTTTCATTGTTTTGATATTTTAAATAATTGGAAAGGGATTCACACACTCATCTGGGTTGTTCGAATTTTTATCATCTACGTTCAGCTTTTAGATAAAAACATGAAGACATAAGAGTTGGGGATGTATTCAAAAAGTCAGTATGGTATTGAAATCATCAGACCAAAAACACAGAACAAAACAAAACCTGAAGCAGCAATTGGCTTGGCATAACTGCCTGACTCATCAACTCACTCATCAGGAAGATGTGGAGAGTTTTCGTTCTTATTTATTTACTTAGTTAGTTAGTTAGTTGTTGGTTAGTTTGTATTTTGGTGACACGATCCGTTTTCTTTGTTCCAGACTGGCCTCAAACTCACTAGGTAGCCTGGTCAGGCTTTGAACTCATGGCAATCCTTCAGCCTCAGCCTCAGAGTGCTGCGGGTGTGAGTCAGCGCCCCCACCTGGACACGAGAGGTATTTCTAAGTGCTGAGTACACTACTGGGCAATGATGGTGGAGGTGGTGGGGATCACAGCAACCAGTGTCTGCTGTTACAGTGCACTAAACCCTGTATCAAACAATTTACTTCTACCTTAGTTATAATGCCTTTAAGTCCGGAGCTTGGTACTGTTATCTCCATTTTACAGATGAAAGTGTCATACTGATAGACTTTGGTGAACAGGGGGTTGAATTTGAACCTGTTCTATGTTCTAGTCTGCATGCACATGAAAGATGAAGGTGGCATGGCCTCCCCGTATTTAGAAATGAGAAAGGTAAATTCACAACAACAGAAAAAAAATGTAAAGTACACATGGGCTTCCAGACTAATTTTAACATAAAGATGGAAAAATGAGCGCCAACCTTGACTTCTCTCTCCTTCCTTCCTGGTTGAGGTTGGAAGGGTTCAGCTGCTGCAGGCTCCGCCCACTCCAGGTGGGCTGCTCTTAGCTCCTTCCCCTCCTGTTGTCATAGACAACACCCCATCTCCGACCTGAGCCAATATAAACCCTTCTTCCTTTGGTAGGTTGTTTTTGTTGGACATTTATAACACGAATAAGAAAAGTACATTTGGCCGTAATAGTTCAATAGAGTACAGAAACACTTCATTCTGCATGCTAGTTCTTCATGCGTGTTCTTATTAGTCTACATGGAGTGGATTATCAAAGTGGCCTCAGGCCACATCTCTCCCTCCCCGGGTCTTTATAGTTACATCTCAAACTCAGGCCTGGCAGTGTTGAATTACTTCAGCTCTTTATGGCCCCTTTTCTTTTCATTCCCAAAGGTCCCTTGCCTTATCGATACCAGTCAATCTCCTGTTCCAGTTCTCACCACTCATCCAGATGGTGGCCAGTCCATTGTCCCAGTTCCCTTGTTCCCCCAGCAGCCTCTTGCCTAGGTCTGCCACATCTACTTCGGTTCCTGCCTTGCCCACTGGCTCGTATGTCACCTATTAATCACTGCAGCATCCAAACTGTTAGTGACCTCACCCCTGCCCTTCTGTGTTATCTCAGTATTAGAGGCAAAGCCAACTTGTTGGGTCAATAAGCAGTAGTTTTTTTTTTTTTCTTGTTTCTACTTAAGAAAAGAAAAAAGGATTGGAAAAGGTGAGGATAAAAGCAGGAGGACTAAGTAGGAAATTCCTGTCAAAATCCATGAAACAATGCTAAAAATGGAATAATCAGAGACAGAGGTACAGAAAGGCTTCAGTCATACTCAGAAGATTGATTGGCCGAGTCTTAGAAAGCATCAGAGGAGGAAGGTAAGAAGGAGGGAGGAGGGCTGGAGACATGGCTCAGCAGTTAAGAGCACTGCCTGCTCTTCCAAAGGTCCTGAGTTCAATTCCCGGCAACCACATGGTGGCTCACAACCATCTGTAAATGAGGTCTGCTGCCCTCTTCTGGCCTGCACACATACACACAGACAGAATATTGTATGCATAATAAATAAATATAAAAAAAAAAGTAGGAGGGAGGAGTTGGTTTTGAGATTTCTGTGGCTCGGCCGCTGAACAGATGGTCTCTTAGTTTTCTTACGGGAATGAGAAACTCTACAGTGAGAGGTAAATTTTGAAGGGAAGAACTGAAAGCCTTGCACTGGGATCTTTAGCTGATATTGAGTATGGATGTTTTTAAGCTTAGGGGGAAACTGTTGTTGACAGAAAAGAACTGTCAGAGTGCAATCCCGAGAGCTAAGGATGGTGGCGCTTGCTTCCTCTGCGCCAGACTGTTTACATGTTTATTTATTTGATCCTCACAGCCACCGTACAAAGGAGTTGCCGATATAACTTCCACTTTACAGATGAGGAAAAGAAGGTACAGGACAGTCTGGTCAACCGGCTCCCCAAGAGCTACGCTTGTCACTGAAGACTTGGGACGCAGTGCTAAGCTTCAGAGCTTAATCTCTGCACCATAAAATCAGTGTTCATGCCAGAGAAAGGATTAAAACACTACTCATCTCAAATCATGCCAACAGGAATCAGGCACGACAGTCCACCATGCCAAGCCAGGACCTATTAAACACTGATTTTAATACACCTCAGCAATTCTATTGCTGAAATGAGGCTATTTTTTTCTTTTTACCTTTTTCTTGCTGTTTTTATTGGTGGTTGGTTGGATAGTTTTTTGAGTCAGGGTCTCACTATATGGTCATATATGGTCTTGAACTTTCTAGGTAGGCCAGGGTGTTCTCACACTTTGGCAATCCTCCTGCCACTTAACTGAGATGTAGATGCATGGCACCACACTTGGCTTAAGTTGACACTTCTTACAGCAAGCTACAGTAAGTACAATTACATAGCTACAGTGTGTTCTGGCACCAAGAGCAAACACTTCAATACGGTCTTTTGCCTACGCATACAGTACTGAGCAGGGAGTTTTCCCAAAAGAATGAACTAGAACACTACATGCCTGGACACATCCGACTGTAGAGTCTCACTTTCTACAGGTGTCACTTCAGAGGTTGTTGGTTGTCATAGTGAGCTGAGCACTCCTAGGACCTTGACCCCCTCCTATGTTGGGCCCTACAGGCAGTGACAGAGACAAAAATACAAAGCCATAAAGTAACTTAGGCTGTGACTGTTGAAAACACACACCACAGTGAGGTCCAGATGTTTCAGGAGTTGGGGGTGACATCTGCTGACTATAAGGCACACAGCAGTGACCACTGGAAGTTAGGGTAGGTGGCCTGTCTTCTTATTTCACTGATGTGAGGTTAGGGTAGGTGGGGGTGATACCTGCAGAGTATCGTACACACTGCCTTGACATCCCAGATGTCAGAACAGGTACGTATGTGTCAGGGGGTGATTTACACATATCACAGGGGCATAGGCCACACCACAGTGATGTCTAGCTGTTCTCTGTATTATGTTAAGGGAGGTGGGTGACATCGGCTGACTGTAATGAGCACAGCAGTGACACCTCAGCAGGGGACAGGGATTCGTGTGGCAATCTGTTTAAGGTTTTGGTCACTTTAAGGTTGTTAATTGTGAATTGATTACAAGGACCTCCTGTTTGTGGTCTTCGCTGTCTGCCTACTTTATTTCCGGAGAAGTGAAGGACAAGAGCCCTGCTGGGGACAAAAGGAGACTGTTTCCTCTGGCCCCTTGACAGCCCTCTGTGGAAGAAGTTATGATTCAGTGAAGGGAGCTAGAGCTTAACCTGGAAGCTACCCAACATTCAATGCCCAGAGCAGAGGAGAAACGTACAGAGCACTTTGAAAATGGCACACAAGTGTTCATTCAGACTTCATTGCCTTTGTGTGTAGTGTGTGTGTGTGTGTGTGTGTGTGTGTATGTGTGTGTACACATGTGTGACACTCTGAGATAGAAGTCTCATTCTGTAGTCTGGTTTTGAACTCAGGCTGATCCTCCTGCCTCAGACTTCCAGAGCACTGGGATTACAGGCATGAGCCACTATGCCCAGCTACCTCAGCTCTACCTACGTCCTCTACATCAAATTGCTTAAACTCCGTAGATGCCTTTCATGGATACAGAGCCGGAGCCCTGCAGCTTTAAGGGCTATCAGCTTAAAAAGACTTTCAACACCATCTCCCAAAACTCATCTCACTTTCCATGCCTCAATTTACAGACCGGCTTCTCTCGGAAGCATTTCCCTGCCCCCTCATCTTCTGCTTCAGATATAACTGCCCCTTGTCCCTGTTTCTGGCCCCTGGTGCTTCCAATGTGAAATATTTCCATATCATTTCTGTTACGGTTGTCTGGTCAGAGCAGCCCCATGCCAGCCTATCAGATCCCTTTTTCTTCAGTCCTGTTCTTTGCACCTTCTGGGTCCTACGGTGAATATTTACCAAGGAACCACATGCCCAGCCCTTGCCTATCACACTCTTGAATAGATACGACGACTATTCAGAATTTGCCAGATGTAGGTGTTGCAGCCAAATGCTGGAAAAGTAGAAAGAATAACTCTTGTCCTCTATATTTCTGAAGAGTCACAGAGTAGAATGTTTTGGTCCCAAAGTCACAAGCCCTCCCACATGTCACCCATACTACAGTGGGGCTTCCCTGCAGCTAACATCAGAACTAGTTTAGAAACTTCCCTTCGAAAGTCCTGCGCTCATTTGATATTTTGAAATGGAAAATTACACCTTTTTCTAGAACATCTTTTCTTAAGCGCAGGTCCTAAAGTTAGATCCATTTCAGGTCCAACAAAAACCTGCATCCACCCTGGCTCCGGGCTGGCTGTCATTTATCTGCGGCCACAGACTGTAAACAGAGCTGAAGAAAAAGTCAACAGCCATTCTGGGTGGGTTGCAGAGAGGTGGTACCTGCTTCCTCCTGGGTGGGGAAGCCGAGTCTTGACTGGAGGAGGTCAGCACCCAACCCCTCCTGAAGAACCTAGCAACACGGAGGGAGGGCTGCTGTCTCCAGCTCCCTTCCCGCCCACCTCTCCTCACAGAGGGTGAATTAGAACAGAGAGGGCCTGGACACTGGCTCAAGCAGGTTCCTGATGGTGCTGTAACGCTATTGACATTCCAGGGGGAGACAATACCAGCAGGCCAGAAATAGGGGAAAGAGGAGGTTGGTTGGAAGCAAAGTCAAAAGTGAGGTTCCATGTGGCCTCCCAGACCTGGAAAAGGAATTGGGGATCCCTGTCCCACCTACAGCACCGCCTTCAGTCAAGGCCGCAGGGTGCTTCTCCGTGGCCTATGCCAGCACTCAGGAGTCCACGTTACACTTGGGGCAGAATCAAGTTCTTTCAAGGTTCCAAGTACAGAAAAAAAAAAAAAAATGGGATCATCACTACTTCCACTACGTAATGTAAACCACACTTAAATATATTTTAGTGACACACAGTTTACATGGATGTTAAAATTAAGATGCTTTTTTTCCCTCTAAATTTTGGGATTTGTACATTTTGGGTAAACGGTTTGGTCAAAAGTGAGACTACAGTCTTCTAATACCCCTCTATCCAAAGAGGCTGGAATGTAGTATTGGGTTGGAAGTGTCACTCCCAGCCTGCCAAGCGCTTGGACTCCAACTCCCAGCCTGCCAAGCGCTGACCCCACCGGGTATTTAAGCTCGCACCAGTCAGAAAGAGGAACACGTGGTTTTGGGTTTGCACCTGTGCTCCCTCTGTCTTTTCCCCCGGCCACCCTGCAGTATGCTGACATTTAATTTGGCTTCTCTGCTCTAATTGGATTTCTTTACGCCGGCGTCAGAGATGCTTGTCTTAAGATTTTTTTCTAACGTAAACTAGCTGGATCTGATCATCCCCTTCTCCTCCAGTTTGCTTATCCTGCCCTGTGCTAGTCTTTATTGATGGTGTGACTGTGGGAAGGTCCCTTTCCACCCGGTTTGCTCATTTATAAAGTTGATGTGTAATATCCCTTTAACCCCATGGATCGATTAATGATAATTTCCTTTCCTCTTTTAAACAAGACAGTTTAAAACACTTCTGCCTAAGCTGTGCACCCTACCGACTTATACAGAGAAAAGGGTGCCTGCCCAGATTACAGAGCACACCCCAGGAATGTACTGATGCATCTGATTTCATTCATTCCACGAATGCTCACTGAATACCTACCGCCTTTTGGCCATTGAGTGTGGAGCGATGAACAAAGAAGCACTCCTTCCCTTGGAGGCTGTAGTTGGAACTCAGTGTTTGGATAGGGCTGTCTGATTCTGTGGCAAAGTACCTGAGTCTGTGATGAGGTAACCTGGGCTCACATTCCAGTGGTGACTTCCTGGCTTTACGATGTTGAGCTCTGCACATTGCTAATTAATTCTTTCTCCTTAAAATCAGGCTAGGGATAGGAGAGCCACGTGCCCAAGGTGTGTCTCCTTTAATGGATGCTTCCTCTTGAGAGTCGAGAGGATGACTGTGCAGGCCCAGGAGAGTTTCCTCCATGCCTCAGGAGAAGCTTCTGGCCACAGAGAAAGAATGGTTCTCTTTCCAGCTACTGTCATACTTTGGGATTCAGAGGGGGGGGGGGGGGAACCGAACTGATGTCATACTGAGATGTAGTGAAAATGTCCTTTTTAGTTTTCAGAACAGGGCCTGTTTATCATCCTATGCCCTTGGGGTTCTAGTGAGGAATTCAGAGCAAGCTGGATTCCAACGTCTTCTGGCCCTTACCCTTCTGTTTGATCTTCCCAACCTCTGCCTCGCCCTAGAAATGGATACCCTGGCCAAAAAGATATTACTGAGAAATGTGGGATTTACTCAAGCTTTTATGGAAACAAAGAGGAAGTGAAACTGTTGTCTCTGCAGTTGGCCACTAGAAAATTCCTTCCAAACAACCCACTTCTCTTCCTACTTCCCTCCAGCGTCCTTACCAGCAGCAACTTCAGCCCCTCCCTGCAGCAGCAAGGACGCCAATCCTCATTCCACACCCAGCAATCCCACACAGCTGGGCCATCTGTCCCTGTTTGCCTCTTCCCTCAGGCTCAATCTTAGCTGCCACCTCCAGTATGCCCCGCTGGGAGGCAGGCCCCTTCCACTGGATGCAACTTGGATGGAGGTGGAGATCACTTCCACCCCGCTGAGGTGCTGAAGGTGTGTCACAGATCATTCTTATCTGCCAACAAGCCTTGCCGTTAAAAAAAAAAAATTGCTACATACATTGAATTTTTATTACTGGCCTTTGGGTTTCAAGCCTCTCCTGGCCTTGCCTTCCCACATTTTATCCTTTGGCGAACTTTCTTCTTTCTGCACATTTTCTATAACAGGCCCATTTGCCTCCAGAACCCAACAGGTCACAATTTCCTCTGTGTGTGTGTGTGTGTGTGTGTGTGTATGTCTGTCTGTCTGTCTGTCTGTCTGTCTGTCTGTCTGTCTGTCTTTCTGTCTGTCTGTGTGTGGATGTGTTCATCCTAGTAGATTGTGAGTTCTATGAATTCAGGCATCAAGACTTTTGGAGCTCAGCCCCCAGGATAATGTTCAGCTCCATTAAGTGTCATGTGCATTCACTGAATTGAGGGATAAACAAATAACGTAGACTTCCCCAAAAGTCATAGTCATTATGAAGTAAAATGGACCGTGCTTTTTGTGGACAGTCCCAAATACAAGTAGACTGGAATATGAAATCTGTCCTAGGAATGACCCACTGTGTTTTCAGCTTGACCTTTCCTTTGCCTCTTTCCCAGGCTAGAGCCTCACAGGAGAGAACATCATGAACTTCTTAGTTCATTTGCTTGTTTTCTTCTCTTGTTCTTTCTAACCACAAAGCAAAGCAAACACAGTATCTGGAGGAACGGTCTTAAAAAAAATGCTTGTTTTAGCGATGATGGCACAAGCCTGCAATATCAGCAATTGGGAAAAAGAGACAGGAGGACCATGAGTTCAAAGCCAGCTTGGAGGTAGATAGTGAAACACACACACACACACACACACACACACACACACTAGGAAGAATAAGTTATCTTTTACTTTGTTTTCCTTAAAATAAAATGAAGACACCTACCATAATAGCATTGTCCAAGAATTAATCGGTTCTGGGCTGGAGAGATGGCTCAGAGGTTAAGAGCACTGGCTGCTCTTCCAGAGGTCCTGAGTTCAATTCCCAGTAACCACATGGTGGCTCACAACCATCTGGTGCCCTCTTCTGCTTGCAGGCATACATGGAAGAAAGGCTGTATACATAATAAATAAATAAAAAAAAAAGAATTAATCGGTTCCTATGGGTCCTCTCGGCACACACGAGGGTTTGGTAAACATGAATCCTAGTACACTCTTTCCTCTCACCTCTGCTGTGACTGGACTATATTCTACAAGTTTGATACGCTCATCATTGTTCTACATCTCTCCTATCTTCAGACATTTTCTTCCTACAGTTGATAAGACTGTCTTAGAATCTTGCACTTCCTTTCTCCCTCCTCTGCCTCTGACCCTTTCTCGTTCCAATGAGACAACCTTGAACTTCTGACCCTCCTAGCTCCACCTCCTGAGCTCTAGAGTTACAGGTCTGTACCACCACATCAGGTTCATGCAATATTGGTTAAGGCTTTAAAACAACTCCCCAGAGTGCCTCTGTGTTGCCTAAGGAATGAAAATAAAGCTACGTCCTTTTGGATTAATTTGGCCAAGAGCAAGCCCAAATTTGAATTCTCCACTTCTTTCCCCAAGTTTTCTTTCCATCTGTAGTTTGAGGTTACTGGCCTGTCTGGGATGTGTCTGTTGAGTGAGTCTAAATCTGTGCTCTGTTAGTTGTGCCTAGTTCCTGTGAGCTGTGCCTGTATCTGATGTCTGAGCCCGTTCTTGTGTCTGACTCAGAGTCTTCAACAGAGTTCACAAGGGAAGTAGTTACTGCCCACATGATTCAGCATGATAGTCAACAGTACATACAGATCCTACTGGCCTATAGCCACATGCTGCTTGCTACATTCATGGTGGCTTTCTCTTTTGTTTTTAACTTTTTTTTGTTGATCCATTGGAAATTTCCCATAATGCACCCCAATCCCACTCCAAGAGGTTGGAGACGCCAGAGTCATGGGATTCTGTAGTCACCTGGGAAGAAAGCAGAAATTCCCAGAAAGTGCAACAGTGCTGCTGTGTTTTTCTACAATTATTAATCATAAACTTCTAGTTTAACTAGTTACACTTAAGAAATGTAGTCACGCCTTTAATCCCAGCACTTGCACTCGGGAGGCAGAGGCAGGTGGAACTCTGTGAGTTCGAGGCCAGCCTGGTCTACAAGAGCTAGTTCCAGGACAGGCTCCAAAGCCAAAGAGAAACCCTGTCTTGAAAAACAAACAAACAAACAAAAAAAAAAAAACAAAAAAAGGTAGTCAGTACACAAAAACTTCTTAAAATTTTGTAGTGATTGAAAGTCCCATTTCTTAATAAATCCTCCTGGTGTCTGCCAGGGAGCTTCACATCCATGCCTCCCTCTTGGAGACGTAGGAGGCCTCCTTCACCTGCTTTATTGATTCTGTTTCAAGCATGCTTTATACTATTGTTACCACCTATGGAACAGCTAATTCATCTGTACCTGTATAAAAACTAAAAGCCTTGTGGGGGAAGACCCCTCCCTTTCTCTTCCTTACCCAAGAAATGAAGAAACATGCAGAGGAAACGTGCTTGAGTCCGTTTGTTCTGCCCCTCGGGTCCCTTTCTCAGCCAGTTTTCACCTGCGATAGATGTCCTGTTCTGGACCCTGGGGAAGTGCTGAGGTTGGTACTCAGTAACCCCTGTTTAACGATGACTACTTGGTACTGGATGACAGATTAGGGGGCTCATCCCTGGAGAAATCTGATTCTCTTTCTCTCTCTTTCTCCCTCCAGCCCCCAGTCATCAATGGTTGCCTGTAGCTCTTCCTCTAGGAGCCTAGTAAGATTTCTTTCGTCCATGTTGACATGAAAGTTGGTGTCACCATTTCTCAGGTTCTGTTTAGGTTACCATATTGTTACTATTTCATGGCTGTAGCTTCCCTGTCCTACACAGAAGTCATGGTCTCTGTAGGCATCATGGTCCCCTGGCTCCTACAATCTTTCCAACCCCTCTTCTGTGATGCCCCTGGAGACTCAGGTATGGGGATTTTGTATTATAGACGTACCTGTCAGGGTGAGTTTATTCTCTGCATTTTCACCAGCTGTGGCTTTCTGTAATGGTCTCTATCTTCTGTGCAAAGAGAAGCCAGAATTTGAAGGGGCGTGAATGATTTTCATGAGTTACTCATCTTCCTTGAACCTTCCCTCATGTTTAAGACCTGAGGAAAAATGGGCTTTATACACGGAGTTTCCATTAGTGTCTAAGTGCCTTTGTAGCGTTGGTCTTGGATCAGCTGAAAATTGAGTCTACAAGCTAGAAGAGAATGTGAGAATTCTGTCCTCAAACACATATGGAAACTAGTTTATAGTTAGAACTTCTAAGGCAATGTTTTATAAACCTTACTTATTGCCAAATTCAGGGCCTTTGCATGTCGTACAGGAGTGCCAGCACCAAGCTCATCTCTCTTTTTATTTTGCTTTCTATGGAGTCTAACTAAATTATGTAGGCTGGCTCTAAGTTGTTACAGATCCCAAGCTAGCCCTGAGTGCTTGATCGCCTTACCTCCCAAGTAGCTGGGCTTATAAGTGTGAACCACGCCTGGCTTTATTGCCCAGGTTAAATACAGGTAATATCCCTTGGGAGGGGCAATGTACATAGTACAAGCAAGTTTATTTCCGGTTCTCTCTTGTGTTACAAGTCCAGTCCTTTTATATTCTACCTTCATAAAGTGCATCTTTAACTAAGCGTCTCGTGCTAGGCTAACCCCTGACTTTCATGTCCATCCTCATAAAAGATAAACAGATTAGTAATCAGGTTCATACAGGTCAGGAAATACCACCACCTGTGGTGTTCGGAGGCGCGATGCAGGCAGGGACTGCACCTGTAATCTCTGCACTTGAGAGACATCTGCCAGGTCAGCTTCTGCTACACAGCATGGCTTTGTCCCAGAAATGGGCACGAAAGTGCATTCTGCCCACATCTCTAAAGCCGTCCCTTTTTTACTTCATTGCAGCAGCATCCCTGCTGGCAAATATAGTATTTTTTCTAATGCTAATGCATTTTAGACACCTTTTAGAGTTTGCTCAGTCTGATGGTAGATTAAATTACCAGCTCATCTTGATGGATGATCAGTCTAATACAAAGTCATAGTGCTTGATCTATTATCCTGAGACTCATATATCAATAAGTCAGCTGCATTATTCTTCCTGCCCTTTCTTGTTCAGGCAATAACGCGTTGCTATAGAAGAAAGAGGGTTTAAGAAGAAGTTAAGGAAGCATCTTCATTTGGGGCCTGTTAGAAATTCCAAGCAGGGCTTAGCCTATTTTCTTTGCCTTACCCTGCTTACAATTCTGCCAAATTGATTTCACAGTGGAAAAGCTAATTGTTTGCACGTGTTTAAACATTTGCTCACTGACCCCAAGGCTGGGTGTGCCTTTGGAATAGCAAAAGGTAAGTAAGCTACATAAATTTAATTTTGTCTGTCTTCTGTAGACTGTTGAAATTAAACAACAACAAAACATTGGAAGCAGGAATACATACACCCACTTGTGCACTGTTTCCACAACAGACCCAGAAGCTCCTGGAATACAAGGCTATTAGCAATACTAGAGGACCAGCTCATCCAAAGTGCTCCTGTAACCGACAAGGAACCCCAATCCCATGGGAGCTATGTGACCTGTTTAACAACACACAATAGAACCGTTGCTGGGAATGGAGCTCCTGATTCTTGGGAAACAATTTCCTTCAACTACATCATGTTATTGAGTAACATACAATTTTATTTCGTTAGAAAATGGTGAATGTGTTTAACAAATGCTGTATCTTATGACTATAGCTTTGTGGGGTGTCTAATGGCAAATTTGTGAAAATAAGCAGAATGAATCTACTATACACAGAGAGAAGATAATGATATATATCATTATATAATAGATTAATCTTATAAAAGGAGGTTCATGATAAGGAGGTCAGCAAGCTTTACTGAGTTCTAGGCCATCCTTAGAAACATAAGATCCTGTTCTTTTTAAAACAATGAAAGCTAGTATATATCAAAGTTATTTTATACCTTGCATGATTACAAAAAGAAATTTTTATTTTTTAGGTATTTTCCGTTTGGAAATATTTTCATACTTAGATCTTTATCAGGATATCTTCTTTGCTGTCGCTCACCATAAGATGCATAAATAGGCATAGATGTGCACATGGATACACATAGAGATGTTATATAGGAGGGTGAATGCTAACTGGAGACCCAGTAGGAGTAAACTTCAGAGCTCCATGACGTAAGATGAGAACTAACAGCAGAAGGAACAATACTGTGTCCTCAGCGTGACCCAGGACAAAGCAGAAGCTGATCACATTGCTTAAGGAGCCGCCACCGTCTCTGAGCTCTTACAGTCAAACCACAGCAAGGACTGTGTCGGGCCATTGCTAATGGATCGAATTTGACGGTGCGCCTACTCACAACAAACAAATGACTGTACACTCCGCAATGCACATTTTTTTATCAGGTATTTTACAGTTACTACTTTTCCTTTATAAGAACGATAATATTCCACACAAACTTACTCTAGGATACTTTAAAGCATTAATCTCCTATTTGAAAAGCAATTTCCAAGATTCCAAAAGATAACTCTAAGATAACTCTGTGCTGCCAGCACATTCTAGACTTCACAGGCTCACAGAAATTTTAGTCCCCTAGAACTAATTAGATCCAGCAGAGACTTCTTGCATATCTTCTTTTGTTTTAACCATGAACATAAAACATCCACTTATTTATTACAGGCTTTGTGTCACGTCTGCAGAGATCAGAGTTCATATGGGAAGTATCTCCTTCTGGTGTGCATTGTACAATCAGGGGAATGGCCTGTGCCGGTGGAATCCAGTGTTCGGGTGACGTCTCATGAATAAAAGCTATAGATGGAGTAAACATGATCCCTATTAATAATAAGGTGTCTTATTATTAATAGAAATAGAACACAGAAAGTTGAATTACTTCATAAGAGCTTTCCTAGTCATCCTTAGTTGTCAAGCTGGCACAGCCTGGATTCACTCGCAAGGAATGATTCAACTGAGGAATTGCCTAGATCAGAATCGCTTAGGGACATGTCTGTAGCTGGGTTGTCTGGATTGGTAATTGATGTGGGAAAGCCTAGCCCACTGCGGGAGGCACCCTGGCACCATCCATAGGCAGTGATCTTCAGCTGATGAAGAAAGTTAGCCAGCAGGAGAGGTGGCTCAGTAGAGTGCTAGTGCACTATTGCTCTTGCAGAGGACCAGTGTTTGGTTTTCAGCACCCACAGTGGGTGGCTTGTGAAGTCAGAGAGGGAGAAAAAAAATGAAGGCCTCGGAATACCCATGCGTTCTTTCTTTGCGTTTCCTTCAGAAAGTGGTGAGGAAGCCTCTGCTAGACATTAGATATTCTTGTAGATACTGATTTTATACAAGGAAACAAAACTAAGTACTTTCCTCTGTGTCTATATTCTAGTGCAGGACAGGTCAACTTCTAGTCTAAAGGGCTAGACAGTAAATAGCTTATGCTTTGCAGGCCATGCATGTTATGATGCCCAATCTTGCTATTATAAAGCAGAGGTTTTTATAGAAAGGCCAGCAAATGGCCATGACTTCATTCTAAGTAAACTTCATTAAAACAGATGGCACAAGGTGTGAGGGAGTGGTGGACAAGCTTGCTGGTAATCTCCACACTCCGGAGGTGGGGAGTCAAGAGTTCAAGGCCAGCTTTGGCTGTATAGTAAGTTCGGGGCTACACAAGACCCTGTCTTAACCCTCACTACCACCACCAAAATAAATAAAAAACAAACAAACAAATAAATAAAATTTTAAAAAGAGAGAATCAAAGACTCAGTTTCATTTTGAAGACAGGCTTTCCTCTGGGTATTTCATTATGGAGTGTAAAACACAGAACGAAGTCATGGGGAATGGTGAAGGTTTTGAATTGAGCACCAGAGGCACATTACAGGAACCAGTGTGTATTGGTGCAGCAGATTAAGACTGAAGCAGCAATGTAGCTACATCTGGAGGACTGAGTTGAGCAAGGACTCTAGGGGCAGAGAAGATCAAAGGAAGGGCTTACTGTGCTTTGATTCTGTCTGTGAGCTTCTGTGTGTGTGTTTATAGTTTGATTTTATGTCATTTCTATTTTGTTTTGTTTTGCTTTGGGAAAGGGTCTTTCTTTCTTTTAAATTGTTTATTTTTTAAGTATTCATTTGTTTATCCACTCATTTATCTTAATATATTGCGATGGCTCACATAAGGCCATTTGTAAGAAAGTGTAAGAGTGAACTTAGAACACATCCCCTAGCCCTAATCTCCTCAAGACAGAGTCCTGCTATGCAGTCTTTTCTGATCGCATACCTGTCGTATATACCAGGCTGGCTTGAATTTTCAACAATTCTCCTGCCTCCTGAGGGTTGAGATTACAGTCATAAACCATCACATCAGGCCTACGAGACTTTTTGTTTTGTTTTGAGACAGGGTTTCTCTGTAGCTTTAGAACCTGTCCTGGAACTAGCTCTTGTAGACCAGGCTGGCCTCAAACTCACAGAGATCCGCGTGCCTCTGCCTCCTGAGTGCTGGGATTAAAGGTGTGCGCCACCACCACCCAGCCAACCTTTGAGACATTAAGTAACTATTTTTGTGGTGCTGAGGATTGAACCTATGGGCTGAAACATGCTAGGCAATCACTTTACTCCTGAGCTATATCCTTGCCTTTTGTGTTTGCTTTTGATGTAAGATAAAGAACAGCACTGTTTCTATGCTGATGGGAAAACTCCAGAAAAAAGAAAATGACAGGGATAGAGGGAAAACAAGTGATAATTGTAAGAAGTAAGGGCTTAATTTTGAACAGAGATGAGCAAATGAGACCTAGTTCACAAGAGTGGGCCTTGACTCTAAATAAGAACATGGGCAATCCTCTCTTACGGTAATCACGAAGGTACATTGGTGAGCATTTGATTGTGATTTCTAGGAGTCTGTGGCTAGTCTTTCTATCTGATCACCAGAGGAAGTGACGATTAGAACTCTGGCCTTGCTTGCCCTCTACTTTCTATTCTTTACTATCTGAAGACAATAAACTCAGTAAATAGTATAGGTAGATAAGAACACAGCAAAAACCAATCCCTTAGCAGTTTTAAAGGAGGGAAGACCTGTAGCTTAGGAGAAGGGGAAGTACATTCCAAGAATAGCAACTAGATGGTATAACAGCTTTCGGAGTTATCATGTGACTCGGGCTCACATATACTGGAATGAGCTGTACTGTGACTGTCAATGGAAGGCGGGATGTCACCAGAGGAACATTTAAGAGGGTATGAAAATGTACATGCTATTTAATCAGTGATACTGTCAATCCTTGGGAGCTGTGGAAGGGTCTGCAGAGGGACAGAGAAAGATGACCCAGTCTATAATGTCTGCCATACTAAGAAATACCAACAAAGAGGTCTCTCGTTCCTGTCTCCCCGGGATAATCTGTGGTATGTCTCATAAAGGTATCAGAGCATAAGCCAGCAAGGCTGATTGTATACAACCAGCTCACAGGAAAAATGTGACACAGAAAACTTCTACCCAGGAAATAATATTTAGACAAAAATGGGGAATAGAAAAATAAACTTGATAACTAAGGAGAGTCAACACATGTATACAATGAATTTCAAAACTATAAGAGTGCAAAGTAAACATTCAGCTAATGGGATATGAATTCTAGACATACTCATACGCAGACAACAGTGACACATTGTAGGGACAATATTAACGATACCTCCCCTGAAATATTACATCATGCTAGGTTGATACCTGGTAGGTGTAAACGCCTTCCAAACAAGAGGGCAGTGGGTCACACCATCTGTGTTCTTCATTCTTGTTGGCTGACTCAAGCCTGTCTGAAGGTCAAAGCCTTTGTTCTCCAGAGCCATTAACGCCAAGGGCAAAGTTTGTCCGTGGAAATTGGAAACTGGCATTTAGTCACTTTTTATAATTACCATCTCAAAATAAAACTGTGATTTTTATACCAACCACAGAAATAAACTACCAAAGCACAATGGTGGTCACGTTTAAAAATAAGACCATACTCCTTAACAAAAACAGTTTTGAGGCAGGAACATAAAGAAAGGTGGATTAAGTTCCATGTATATATATATGTATGGAACTTAATTATATATATATAAAATTCAAAACCAGTAACTTCCTTACTCCAGGTTTTTTTTTTTTTTTTTTTTTGGATAGGTAAATGGTTTACTGTTATAATCTTGAGATGGCCAATTAAAGTCTAGGTATTAAACTTCTTTCAAACTATACAATGACCTAGTAAGAAATCTTGAGAACACAGAACATTTTTCCCTCTCCAATGACCGGTAGTTAACAGTAACAAAAAAAAAAAAAAAAAAAAAAAAAAAAAAACCAAAAACAAAAACCAACAACAACAACAAAAAAGATAGAAAGAAAGAAAAAGGAAAAAAGGGGAAGATTCATAAAGCAAAAATACTTCATTATCAAAGTAATTTCTAATAAATTACTATTTCCTTTGGAAACACAAATTTTGAGCAGTTTCCACATGAACACTGGAAGAGGAGATTAAAGAATTAAGACGTTTTCATTTAAACTGGCTTTAGAACTATGGTCCTAGATCTTGCTGAGAAGGTGTTGCAAACCCTTTTGATTTTTATTCATTCAGATGGGGCCTCACTATGCAGCCACTGGCCTGGGGCTCTCAACCTAGCCTCTAAACTCAGAGATTCACTTCCATTTGCCTCCTGAGTGCTGGGGTTAAAGGTGATTTGAATAAGAATAGCTCCCATAGGCTCCTATATTTGAATGCTCAGTCACTAGGTAGTGGCACTATTTGAAGAATTTGGAGAGGGGAGACTTTTGGACAAAATGTGGGTTTGCTGGAGAAAGTGTGTCACTACGGGTGGGCTTTAAGGTTTCCTACTCTCAGTCTCTTTCTGTCTCTGTCTCTCACTGTGGATCAGGATATAGCTCGTAGCTACTGCTACAATAGTTTAAAAAAAGTTTATTTATTTTTCAACTTTCATTTATCAAAGATTTCCTTAGGAAGATGGCCCTTGCAGTCTTCAGATCACCCCATCCCAAGTAAAATTGAAAACATACCAGTACTTTGGTTCTCTTTGGAGAAGGTGGGACTTTTGTTTCAAATAGCTTACTTTTATGTAATTTTGGACACAGCAAATAGCACTTAAATTTTTTGGTTCTTCTGAAACATTGTGAAGTAGTCAGGTTTTAGAATTCACCAAACCAAATCAATAGAGAGAAGCAGAATAAAGCAAGCAGACATCAAAATTCAGGTCCTTGTGGCAAATCATAGCTTGAAATCTAAATACTTAGCAAGGCAGAAATGTTATGGAGATAATAGGAATTGAGGAAAACGAGAAGGCCCAGCCATCTTTGTTGTTTGATATTACTTTAACTAGGCAAAGATGTGTTACATTTGTTTATACTGAGGTATATTACTTTACCTGTGTAAAGGTGTGTTACATTTGTTTATAACGAATTTGTTTGATGATGCAAGGATGTGTGTTTAACTATGTAAAGACCTGCTGCATTTGTTCACCTTGCCTGCCTAAGGCACCTGATTGGTCTAATAAAGAGCTGAACAGCCAATACCTAGGCAGGAGAGGAAAGGCGGGACTGGCAGGGAGAAAGAATAAATAGGATGAGGAATGAGAACAGGGAGAAGAGAAGGAGGAGAAAGAAAGGGACATGCCTGGTGCCAGAAGGCAGGCAGCCACACCAGCCAGACACAAGAAGGAGTAAAAGCAAGGTATCCAGAATAAAAGGCTAAAAGCCACGAGGCAAAATGTAGATGGAAAGAGACAGGTTAAGTTAAAAGAGCTAGCCTAAGCTATGGCTGAGCATTCATAACTAATAATAAGTCTCCAGGCCATGCTTTGGGAGCTGGTTGGTGGCCCTGGAGAAAAAGCCTGAAACACTCCTCCGGCTGAGTATAAACAGTGGTGTATTGTGAGTGTGTGCCCCTCTCTGGGCTAAATGAACAGAAACAGAACCACGGCCATTGGTAATAAAGGCCATTGTCTGTCAGGTACTGGCTTGCCCCTCTGTGCTCACCTTTCCTAAATCCTGGCTTGAGAAAATGGGTGCCTCGGCCAGGAAAGTTATCTGATTTGACCATGCTGACATCCTCATCATAACCCCGATTGCCCCTTAAACCACATCTATGAACACAGGTTGATTTAGTCTTCGCTATTCTTCCTTGAATACTTCTACCAAATGGTTTTTGTTGTAGTTATTACTCTTGATGTTTTAAGTAGACTTCCTTATTATAAATTAAATATTCAGCAAATATGTTACTTTCTGTCTATAGAGTGTCTTATATTTCAACTTCTTAGTACATTTCTTCATATCTAAGTTGAATATGAATATCAATCATAAAATTTTCATGAAGAATATAATCAAAACTATGGGGCTTAAAATAATTTAATTAACTAGTCTTATTTCTATGCAAAATCTTAGCAATTTATTGAGAATAAAGGCTATATTAATTATACATAGAGTACATACTAAAAGGCATATTTTCCCACTTTTATATGTAGTTCTATTTTTATGGTAGGAAACTCATTCAAATGAAACCAAACACAATTTTGTATTCTTAGGAGCACATTTAAAGATTTGGGACGTTTTTCTCTTTTTAACTAGCAAGCGGGACTGGATATGGCTGCTCACACCCAAAATACCAGCCTTTAGGAGGCTGGGGCTGGAACAGTGCAGGTGTGAAGCCAGCCTGGGCCACATAATGAGACCCTGTGTCCGGCGAGGAGTGGGCCATGGGAAGGGTAGAACGCTGTAATTGCCACTTTTTTTTAGAGTGCAGTTTCATAAACAGAGATGGCAACACCGGATCTTTTCGTTTCCATGAAAAATAAGATAAAATGATATAAGTGTTAAGTTGGGAGCATAACCTCAGCCCCTGGCACCCATCCCAGGCACCTGGCCTGGGAGTTTCATTGGTCTGGACTCCAAATCCCAGCATGCCAGGTCCTGACCCCTCCCTGGGGGAGGGTCAGAACCACCCCCACAGGGTATTTAAGTGGGCTCCCAGAGGAGGAACACGTGGTCCTGGGTTTGCCTATGCTCCATGGTTTTCTGTCTCCGCTGCCATGTTCTCAGCCACCTAAGAGTCCTGTACTTAGTAAAACATGGACAATTTAATTTGGTTTAATCTGTTTTAAATTGGATTTTTGTGCGCCAGAAGAGCGGCTCATTTTAGGATTTTTTTTTTCCTAACAAGATTTTCACTAGGGACTCAGGCATGGTATTGACTATCATAACAAAAGGTGCTCACCATAAAAGACCCCTCTCTGTGAGTCAGTAGGAGAATGTCTCAGATTATCCTTGCCTCTGACCTGCAAAACCAAAGGGGTGTTGATACCCGGGAAAGCAGGAAGATGCTCAGGGAGCTCGACGGAGATTTCTGCCCCCCCCCCTCCCCCCCCCCCCCCCCCCCCCCCCCCGCCTTGCCACACAACCTCGAGTAAGTGAGCTTATTCCGTTGATGCTCTTTTCCTTGGTTGAAATGGGGCACAGCAAGAGTGGTGGCTCATGCCTGTCATCCTAGTATTTGGGAGGCTGAGGCAAAATGATTATTGTAAGGTTGAGGCCTGCCTGTGCTACACAGTGGTCTTCAGGTTAGCCAGTGGGATGGTCTTGCAGAAAAACAGAAGGGAAGAAAGGAAGGCCAGGATGGAGTGAGGGAGGAAGGAGAGAGGGAGGGAGACGGGAGAAGAGAAAAAGGGAGGGGGTAAGAAAATGAGGAAAAATGACTTTCCCTTTGTTTTACTCATAGGTTGTCACCGATATCAAATGGAAGGTATCAAATGAGCGTTTAAAGTATAACCGTTGAACCGAGCATGATGGTTAGTGCCAAGATGCCCAGCATCATGGAGATGAAGGCAGAAGGTTTAGGAATCAAAGCCAGACTCAACCACCGTCTGGAGCTCAAGGCCAGCTTAAGGGTCCACTACACTGGGTTTCACTCCCCTCTCCAGACTGCAATTGTGCATGTTTTACTAAAGATATGGAATTAAGCATCTGTTGTTATTTATTTTCATTCTTTTAAAAACTATTTTAAATATACCCATAGGTGTAATTATTGCAGTATATTATTAAGTTTGGGGGTGTGTGCATGTATGTGTATGAGCATTTGTGCCTGAGAAGCCCAGAGAAGGATATAGAGTGTCATTGTCTGCCTTATTCTCTTGAGACAAGGTCTCTCCCTGAACGTGGAGCTGGGTGACTGGCTAGTGAGCTCCTACGATCTACCTGTCTCTCCACCCACCACTTCATCCCTAGTCTAGGGTTGTATACAGGCCTAACTTTTTCACATGGATTCTAGGTTTTTTTTTTTTAATTATTTCTCTTTTTTTTGAGATTATAATATAAGTACATGTCTTAGTTAGGGTTTTATTGCTGTAAAGAGACACTCTGATCATGGCAACTCTTATAAAGAAAAAACATTTAATTCGGGTGGCTTGCTTACAGTTTCAGAGGTTCAGCCCATTATCATCAGAATGGGAGGCATGGTGGCGCGTAGGCAGCTGTGATGCTGGCAGCTGTGATGCTGGCAGCTGTGATGCTGGCAGCTGAGAATCCTACATCTTGCAGACAACAGGAAGTAGACTGATACTGAGCTGTATCCAGAGCATAGGAAACCTCAAAGCCCACCCCCATGGTGACACCCTTCCTCCAACAAGGCCATGCTGTCTCCAACAAAGCTGCACCTTCAAAGAGTGCCACTCCCTATGAGATTGTAGGGGCCAATTACATTTAAACTACCAGAGTACATAATTTCTTCCGCCCGTTTCTTCTCTCTAAATCCCCATATGCCCCTCCTTGACCTCTTTTTTCATTAATTAGACTTTCATACATACATATATACATGCATACATACAAGCATGCATGCATAATATATACATACATTGCTAAACACACAACTGCCGCTTGCTTAGTCTGTATAATATTATTTGTCTGTATGTTTTCAGGGCTGACCATTGCTAGGGTTTTTAAACTGATGTATCCAACACACAACAAGTACTCTTATCACACAATAAGCTGAGCCAGTGCTGAAGCCCTTTGGGGATAATTTTTTGGGGGTGGGGAGGAAGCAACGTCTTATTCTGTAGCCCATGCCTCATTTGTAGTTCAGACTAGCCTTGAATTTGCAGTAGTCCTTTGGCCTCAGCCTCCTACATTGCTGGGAATCACAGGCGAGCACCACCGGGCCAGGCTACCCATTCTTTCAAAGTAACCAACAGACTCCAGAACTCATGGACTTTTTTAGTCACACTACTGTGGGTTTTTTTTTTTTGTTGTTGTTGTTGTTGTTTTTGTTTTTGGGAAAATCACTTCATCTATTTCTCAGTTTCTTAATCCACAAGGTGGAATATACTGATAGGACTACTTCATAGGAATATCTTATATAGTCAAGACACAAAAACATTCAAAATATCTAGAAGAGTAAGTGCTACAAAATAGACAAAATATAAGTTCTAAGAAGAGTAAGAATCTGAGGGGCTGGTGAGTTAGGTACAAGAAGCGGTGGACATGCTCCAGATAAGCCAGGATGGGGAATGAGAAACTAACCCAACCGTGTCCTTAAGTCCACTCACCCCCATGACGCTGTATCTACGGAGGTCTTTGAAAGCCCATCTGTGGGTGGAATTCTTAAGAAAGACTCTAACAATGTGACTCAGCAGCAGTAAGAAAGCAGCCAAAGATGTCATAGGCCAGGCTTCCACTTCCTTTTGGCGATTGACTTTCGATCTTGATCTTAAGGAAACAGGAAGCGAAGATGAAAGGCATTAAATGGGGGAAAGGGGCTTCATTCCCAAGTCAGGGGAGCCCAATCAATTGATAGAATCTGGCCGGAAGCAAGACTGCCTCAGGGTAGAGGTGAATGCAGCAGAATCGTCTTCTTTAGCCACTATCACAGGGTTACTCTTCATCGCCCACGTGTGCTTCTGATGAACTGTCAATTCAGTTTCAAGGAGCTGGCTGGGATATCAGGTGCATTGCTGTGGAAAACTCTAGCTCGCTTAGCCTTTTGATGCAAGAACCAAAATACACAGAGAAAGGCTGCATTCTCTGTGATAACTGAGAAACAAAGTTTTTGCCATTAAAAGAAAATTGCACAGAGCAGCGTTTTTCATCACCGAAGAACCAAAGCTTTCCCTTTGTCCTGAGGAATCCAAGCAATAATTGCTCTAGGTACTTTCAATGTCTGACAAGACGATATCATTTCATCCTCACCACAGCCCCAGGGGCTAGAATGAGAAACAAGAGCTTCTTAGAGGTTAAATAATTTTCCACTGATGTTGTAGTTAGTAAGTCTTAAGAACAAGTCATTCTCTTTTATGGGGTGGGAGTGGGGAGTGGAGACAGAGTCTCATAGAGCCCAGGCTAGCTCCAAACATGCCATTTAGCCAAGGGTGACTTTGAACCCCTCATCTTCCTGCCTCCATCTCCCAAACAGTGGGTCTCCAGCCGTGTATCCACCTGGTAGAGGATAAATCTTTGTAAGTGCTCTCGCTAGAAAGTGAAAGCAGGGTAAATTTAAAGCCAATGCATTAACCATTCTATTTGCTATTTCTATAGTCAACCAACAATTTAGAATAAGTCCAGCTTCTTACCGCTATCCTTTCAGCCTTCATCTAAGCAGTCACCAAATTTGATTCTGTTTTTAGCTCTCTTAAAATTTTCTTTCTCTCCCTCCCTCACCCCCTCCACCCTTCCCTTTTTCCCATACATACATATCTTTCATATATCAACGATGGAGGAGGGTCATCTGTCTATGTGTTACTTTCATTGGTTAATAAAGAAACTGCCAGGTGGGCAGTGGTGGCTCACGCCTTTAATCCCAGCACTCGGGAGGCAGAGGCAGACAGATCTCTGTGAGTTCGAGGCCAGCCTGGTCTACAGGAGCTAGTTCCAGGACAGGCTCCAAAGCCACAGAGAAACCCTGTCTTGAAAAACCAAAAAAAAAAAAAAAAAAAAAAAAAAAAACTGTCTTGGTCCTTTAATAGGACAGGAAATTAGGTAGGTGGAGTAGACCGAAAAGAATGCTGGGAAGAAGGGAAGTGAGGCAGACGCCTCAGGCAGTTGCCATGACTCTCCTCTCCGAGACAGACAGACGCAGGTTAGGATCTTTCCTGGTAAGCTACCACCTCGTGGTGCTACACAGATTACTAAATATGGGTTAAAGCAAGATGTGAGAATTAGCCAATAAGAGGCTAAAACTAAAGGGCCAAGCAGTGTTTAAAAGAATACAGTTTCCATGTAATTATTTCGGGGCATATGCTAGCCAGGCGACCGGGAGCTGGGCGGCAGGAAGCAGCCCGCTGCTCCTTCTACATATCAACTCATAAATTTACCACTTAGCTCATATGTATCTTAAATTTACCATGATTTTAACCATCTTCCCCTCATTTGAGTAAAGGTGTAATCTGACAGATATTGTAAGTCTTTATGCTCCTCTGGGCATGTACACTAAACACACACGTGTCGTGTTGTATGTACCTATTCAAGCACAGAAACACACAACACCCATTTAATCAAAACACTAAGTCGAAACAAATTAAGTGTCTGTTTATTGATATTCCCTCCTGCCTCTAATCTGCCTATATTTCTTTATAGCTACTGGAGTGACATGACCATTTGATCGTTTTCCTCTGCTTGCATTTCTATAAGGAAGTATAAGACAAATTCTAACCAGCTTTGCAAAGACTAGAAGACTTTGAAACCAGACATTTGGCATCTACCCAGTTTAATCTCCCAGTCCCGTTTATTTGCTTATAGCAGTGGCTCTCAGCCTGTGGGGTATAACTCCTTTGGGGAGTAAACAACCCTTTCACAGGGGTCTCCTAAGACTATTGAAAAACATAGATATTTATATTATAATTCATAACAGTACCAAAATTACAGTTATGAAGTAGCAACGAAAGCAGTTTTATGGTTGTGGGTCACGAAAGGTATTATTAATTAATGCTGTATTAAAGGGTCACAGCATTAGGAAGGTTGAGAGTCATTGGCCTGGAGTATCTCTGCTCTGGAACTCCCACAATACACGTTGCCTCCTTCACAGAGATGTGCCTGCTTCTGAAACGCACGTGTGGCTGCCCCTCCTCCCTGGTTTTCAGTGGTTTTCTATTATCTCCACTGTAATGATTACCTTATTGCTACATAATGGTTTGTTCCCACATCTGTCTTCTCTCCGAGTCCCTAGCAGCTAGCACTGCAAGAAAGTCACAAATACTTTGTAATAAAATGATTTATCCCTAAAGCCTCCTCATTTACTTTTTCCCATGTCCTCAGCTATTCCCTGAAAGTATTCTTCTGAGCTGTTGCAATAAACTCTGGTTGACCTCACAGCCTCTTCTGGATTTAGCCTCCACATTGCTGCCATGGTTACAAGATAAAACATCCCTATCATAGAGTCTTCAATGGCTTTTATTGCCCATGAAGTAAAAGACAGTTCCTTATCACTCAAGAATGTTCACAGCATGGACCTTTTAGAGCCATCTTCCATACTCCTCCCTCGGGTAGTGGGCACCAATCTGGTCAAGCTAGTTCATCTTAGTCCCTGGAAACATGGCATGGAATGAGCCTGTGCCCCCTACCGAGGTCACTCCTATCCTGGCCCAGTCTTTCTTACTGTATCAATGGTTGAATCATTTTTCAAGAGCTATATTTTTTAAATGATTTAAAAAAAAAACAGTATCTCTTCTGGGGATGGGACAGGGAGCTGAAGAGAAACTAGAAGGAGGTAGAAGAAGGGGAACCATCATCCGGATAGATTATAGGAGAAAAAAAATCTATTTTCAATAAAAGGAAAAAATATAAAACCCCCTTACATCAAATCCTTTCAAACCTCCCCACTCTTGTTTCCCAAGCTGAAGCTGCAGTTCTGCAAACTTTTATATAAGTATAATAATGTACTTGCAGCGTCTCTTCTCGCCATGGTTTAAGCCTCAGACACAAACCACCTGAAATCTCAGACTACCAGACATTTTGTTTTTTATATCACTTCTTACTGTTTTTAGCTCCAAACGCATCCACGTTTCTATATCCAAAACACACCCAAGTAATCACAAACATGTGTGACTTGCTCTCTTTTCTAGGAATGAAACTTGTTCTTCCCTTCGAGCCATAAACGGTTCTTTTAAATACAAATGCCCCTCGAACGGTGTCCTGATAAACCAGCCGTATGGGAAAAATAAAGCAAGATGAATTTAGCACACCTAAGCTCAGCAACACAGCATACTGCAGAGCTGTGTTCTTTCCTCTGACGATCAAATGTCTACCTGAAACTGTGGTTATTGTCGTCAGCCTGCATCTCAGGACAACATCATACATCATATCTGTAGACAAATAAAAGATAAAAATCCCAAACATGGCATATTCCTGCCGGATGTGTACTCTTTGTGGACCACCCTAACGTAAAAAATTAGAGTTCAAACCCTCCTGTACCTGAGTTGTCTACACAGCTTCCATTTGCTTCCACTTTGTATCCAGCTCATTCTGGTCGTAATGAGCAGGCCCCTCAAATTCATATGAGCTTTTAATTCACGATAAACAGCACTCACATACGTTTATCAAATATGCCAGCCTTCCACCATTCATTTTGATGCTTCATTTCTTTGCAATCCCACATATTATCAACACCAAAACTCAAGTTGTATTTATTTTTGCTCAGATAAAGAAACATTGTACTATTTTTCTCTACATGCAACCTTTAACACAGGAAGGAATCTCTCTCTGTGCCTCATCTTCAAAAATGTTCAGCCGTTATTTAAGATGACATATCTTCTCATAGATTGAAGCTAACTTTAAAAAAAAAATCTTCTGTTGTATATTACATCCTGACCAAACCTTTCCTCCCTCCCCTCTCCTCTAGCTAGTAAAACAGCCAGACTCTTACATTCCCATTTGACAGCCACGTTACAGACACTCTGGCCTGTGCCACCCGACTGTGAGGTTACAAAAAGAACAGTTTGTAGGGGGTGGGGCATGTGTGTAGAGATTAGAGATCATAGCCTCCCATCTCAAGGAAGGATCCGGTGGCTGTTTCTCTGCTGTGTGTGCCAGGTTGGTGGACCTGCAATCTTCTGGGGGTTCTTCTGTTTCTGCTTCCCATCATGGTGTAGGAGAGCTGGGATTAGACACATGTGACTTTGGCCACCTGTATATGTTCTGGAGATTCAAACTTAGGGCCTCATGTTTGCACAGCAAGAATTTGACCCTCTGACCTATCTCCTAAGTTTCATACTTTAGTGTTTTTGTTTTTGTTTTGTTTTGTTTGTTTGTTTTTTAAAACAGTCTTACTTAAATAGCCCAGACTGGCCTTGAAATCATGAGCCTACAGCCCAAGCCTCCTGGGTTCTGAGATTCTAGATACATATCACAATGTCTGACTCCTTGAATGAATTTATTTAATTATGTCAGTTGGGGTCTATATGTAAGAGACGGGTTATTTTTCTTGTATAGTTGAGAAAACTAAAGAAGAGCTTCAGTGTTTTGAATCTGTATAGAATGTGGCCTGGCTAGAACTGGGCAAGAGAGTGTGACAAGGCTCTGCAGCATTCGGCTTGAACAAGAAAGGAAAATGGCTTGCAGGTTTGTTTTGGCAACTTGTTTCCTGATATTCCTGTGTACAAACCTTTACTTCCAAGTTCGTAGCCCATTAATTTAGTGTTTGTCCTCGAGAAGCCAGCAGTGGACTCTGCTTACTGCTCTTCTCTTTCTCTTCTCAGCTTATGTTGAGGCTTCATTTGGGCCTTTAAAGAAATGCATAAGAAACAAAACAAAACAAAAGTAACTTGCAGAAGAAGACAGACGAAGCCTATGTGTTCCCTTCATGAGTCGTTCCGGTGGAGTGGGTCTTGATGCTTGCTCTCAGCATGAGGTGGTGTGTTTGCGGGACTGTGGTACCCAGGCCAGGAGAAGAAGGAAGGGGCTGAAAAACAGTGCTCTTGCCTTCATTTGTTTACACTTCCCATTTTAATAACGTCAATATTTGCACAGCTGACGGAAAGGGAAACACACTGAGAATAGATATCATGAAGATCTCTAGGAGTTGGCAAACCAGAAAAGCATGAACAGGGAAACTGTTGCATAGGTTATAAATAAAACTCACCTCCACCAAGTCCTGGGGTTTCAGGACTCCAATGATAACTTATAAGGAACACATTGCTATAATTATTTGGTGCATTCACTGTTCTTTTTATTATAGACATGTTCAAAACAGACTAGTAAAGAAGGACACTAAAAAGAAATCCCACACTAGCTCAGAATTAAGTATCATAAAGGGTCATATATTCAGGGAATAGACTCACAGATCACAATTCTCTGCATGAATGGGGAACAGGAACTGAATCATGTCACCAGAAGAGAGGCTGGATGTATGCTTTACATCAGCATATATTGTATATATTGTATATAAGAGGCCATGCCCAAGTGGGCAGGTAACTTAAAGGCTACTGGCTGTAGGAATTCCTACAGCACCTCCCCCTTTTGTTTAAATAAGAAAGTTCTAAGCCTAATACAAAATTATATATAATAAGAACAAATATCAGGTATAAAAATAGAATTACAACCAACATAAACAATATCAAGCAAGAAACGTGATAAATGTTTCAATGATTATCCTATTCTAATGAGTTTAAGTCTTGTGAAATAAGTAACTTGGCCAAGTCATGAAAGTAACTACAACTATCTAGTATTCGTCCCCATCGAAGACCCTAGAAGGGAAATAATATTACTTGAGTAAGCAAGAAGTGCAATCAAGCAACTTCTAAAATGTGCAACAAATGACAGAGACAACTGGCTACCTGGACAATCACCAGAAGTTTGACTTGCAACATTGGAGCAACCACCTTTGGCTAAGGCCTAGAGTAATTGACAGACCATTTTCAGAGGCAGGAAACTTTTCAAAACCATCTAACCCTGTCTTGGCAGGATTTAACAGGATTGTTTCTTGTATCCTGTTTGTTCTGTCCAGACATCATGCATTTTGTCAATGGTCGAGGCATGGGCAGTTCCTTGCCCAAAGACCAGTTTTGTCAAGAAGAAAACAAGCTCCAAGTGGGGTGTCTTCAGTGCTCAACATTTTCTCGGCAATAGATCGGTGCTGCCAGGAGCAATAATGTCTCATGTCAAACAGAACCCTAAGTTATTTAAATGCCATATTCTACAGCTCTTTGAAGTGATTGAAGATTAACTATGTAGAATACAATCTCTATGTATCTAAAGAACCTGATTAGTCTAACTATAAGTACGACAAACATGGATGACTATATAACTTAAAGACTAAGACTTCATATTATAATATTAAACAATCTTTAAACAACTGTGCAACAAATGAGGGCAATGACCTCACAATGTAAACAATGTGTAAGTATCTTGATCAGAGGTAAAAATGTATATTGCAATATGATAAATATATCATAAATTGTATCAATATACAAAATGTCTTAAGCAGAGGTAGAAGCATGAATGCATATAATATGACAAAATAACTTTACCTAGGTATACAAATATTGTAGAAAAAATTGGACCATATTCAATATCTATACCAATGTAAATGGCCTATAAAAAGTAGCTCACAAGTATTCACTCTATTACTCACTATTATTATTAGTGTGAGTAAGCTCACACTAATCTATTACCCCATTCAATTTCCTTTTCTTTCCCCAAAGAGATCCCCGAGCATCCATAATTTGACCCCCAACCCCCAACCCTATAACAATTATAATCAACCCCTCAATGATTTGCCTAACCCTGAGGACAAACGTTGTTGGGAGAGGAGATACAGCCTTTTAAAATTACTTCCAGCTGTCATGGGGGTGATGCTCTTTCTATGGGATCCTGTGAAAGTAAAATGATGGTTAAGTTCCAAGATTACTGTCTGGTATAATTACAAATAGTCTCTGAGTATTTGGTAGGGTTTTTCTGAGGTTCCTATTTGGAGTTCTGGCCAGAACATTGTAAAAAAAAAAAAGTACACCATTTCAGCTAACCAAGTTGGAATTACCTTGAGCAGCTGGTACCCAAAACAGGTCTTATGGTAGCACTATCAGCACCATGATGTCATATCAACTAGGTGGAGTTTTTGTTGTGGGGCCCCATCTTCTTCCTGGAAATTTCAAAGATTACTGCCGGAAAATTCACTGCTCATTGTGGAAAACTTAAATGTTATTTATACAGACATATATTCGATGACAGAGACAAAAATAACCTCATGACCTCATGGTGATGTACACATTAATGGAAATGAGTTAAATTAAGATGTAAGGGCCGGGCGGTGGTGGCGCACGCCTTTAATCCCAGCACTCGGGAGGCAGAGGCAGGCGGATCTCTGTGAGTTCGAGACCAGCCTGTAATTGTGCCTCACACACATAACATTCCCACTTTTAGACTTTTTTTCTATAGTGATATCTTTCTTACTTTCTCTCTCTCTCTCTCTCTCTCTCTCTCTCTCTCTCTCTCTCTCTCTCTCTTCCTTCCTTCCTTCCTTCCTTTATCTTTCCTTTCTTCCTTCCTTTCTCTTTTCCTTTTTTTCAGTTTTTCAAATCAGGGTTTCTCTGTGTAGCCTTGGCTGTCCTTGTAGACAAGACTGGTCACAAAGTCACAGAGATCTGCCTGCCTCTGCCTCCCAAGAGCTGGGATTAAAGGCTTGTGCCACCACTGCCCAGCATGAGATCTCTTTCAAACTCACCTGTCTCTCCTGAATCATCCCACACTGCCTTGTGGGGAGGATAGTCAGTACTTGGCCTTCTTTATGGCCAGTGAAGAGGCCCGTCAGTTGTTCTGCCTTTTCCTGAATAGGAAAATGGAAACCCTGGACCACTCAGCAGTCCAGTGAGGTTTGAAACAAAGAAGAATGGGGCACTTTGGACAAACCAAAACCCTTCTTTCATAAAAAGCCCTTCTACTTGTTCGCATATCTGTGAAATATATTTCCAAGTTCCTAGACTTACTCCTTTAACGTTGCCTTGACAGACTGGTCTTTGCATTCTGTTTCCTCCCCACTATTTCCCTGGCTTATTTTAAGGTTTGATGTGTTATTTATCCCTTACAGGCAACGTGACAACTGCAGCTACTATCCTTTTTGGGTTTCATGTGTGTCAACCTGAACCCAAGCCTCAGGAACAGAAATGTGATATTTGCTCAGCTCCCAGTCAGTTCCCACATCCTGCACCCTTCAAATCCTGCCTGAATTTGGAATTTCCTGTAGCCACCTAAGACAGACTGCTAAGAGGACAAGGAGAAACACGGAGTTTCAAAATAAGCTCTCAGTGAAGGGCAGTCGTGGCAAAACTTGTTTACTGGTTGGCTGAGGTACCCGTGTTTACCTGCGGTTGAATAAGTTTGCCTTTCATGGGTCTCGAGATGTGGATTTTTGTTGGGCAGTAATGCGGAGAGAAGGATCACCTTATTTGATCTTTTCTGATCTTTCAGCAAATGGTAAGATTGGAAATGTAGCTGGGGCCGGCCCAACAATGGGAACACAGATATTGAGATATTGTAGCTATATCACATAGCTACAAAGGAACTCCAGTCTCTATCTTTGCAAGACAGAGTTTAGATACTAGAATGCCATCATTCTGCTCATTAAGGAAAATATTTTTTTTTTTTTTGTCTTTAGCATCATTCGGGAACTACTTAAGAATTCAGAACTCGAGGGGAAAAGAAAGCACTGCCTTGTTTGTACAGACCCTGGAAGGTTTTCCTAGGAAGACAGGCGTCTTGAGAACGGGGTTATCTTTTTCTAGTTTTCATTGTGTTAGAGGTGGAGCAGGGGCAGGGCTGGGCCTGGGCCATAGGAATGGGATGGTGGTGCTACGGACCAAAGGGTAATCACAATGTGACATGGGGCAGGGCATGATTTGGTCAAGTTCCAGATCTATCTATAGATACTATAGAAATATACTGACCGTGACTTTGTTGGAAATCAAGAGCCTTCAAGAATGGAACACCTGGCAAGGCTTCCTTCACCTTAGCACCGGAGTGTTATGTGACGCTCTCCACTGTGTCATGAGATGGGTACCCAGCATAAACTTCCTTAAAATCTTCAATACCGGGGATTTGCTTTGTGTTCTCCAGGGGATTTACTTTTTTCCTTGCAAACAAAAATAACTCAGAAACAAAAACACCAGTTAAACAATCACTAATTAAACAAAATAGTTTGAAGTATGTTTGAAAACTAAAGGGAAACACTTTAGCTATTAATATCCTAAAATACTTTTTAAATTTTCAAAAATATTGATTTCAACCTTATAACTGTATCTAATGTAAAACTAGAACTAAGATGAGTAAATAGGAAAACTGGGACTTTCTTAATCTATATTTTTACTAAATAACTCAATTGATTATTTTAAGTCCTTTCATATTATAGGGACAGCAATAAACAAACATTGCTTTAAGCTTTCATATATTTAAGGAATTTCTAAAATTTTTATACAAACTGTTCACGGCTGTATAACAGATACTATAATCTTCATTAATAGGCTATTTTAAAAGATCTAACAGCTAATGCTGGAATTAGGAATAAAGGAAAATTAAAAGATTTTTGTTGTAATTTCAATTTTCATTTTTGGAATCCAGGATGACCTGCTGCCGGCTATGGAGTTAATAACTTTAATTCTTCCTCCCCTACTTTATGGGTGCTGAGATTGCAATTGTGCACCCCCATTCAACCAGCTAATTGATGGATCTTGAGATGAATGCAAATTTGTTGACTTTAACTAAATGATTTCTTATTGGCCCTGCATCAATTGCTTTTGGGCAAATGTTTGCCTAGGAGTGACTGCACGAGAGAAACGTCAACCTGCAGTGTTAAAAATTAATGCTTTGGCTAGGTTCACAGTCTACGTCCATTTCTTTCAGTGTCCAGTCTCATCTCAGTTGGACATACGCTTTTTAGTTTATTTAATTTATTTGTGCAGGGGTTCAAATCCCATACCTGACACATGCCTTGTAATCACTATGACTGAGCTCCACTCCAAGCTTCTTGCTATCTCACAGTGCAAGTTCCACCAAAACCAGCTACCATCTTATATTCAAATGACTGGTCACTTCTCACAACTTCATTTTTTCCCATGTGTTCGACCCAAGAGAACTCTAAATTCATGCCGGACTTTTGATGCGCTTCACAATTAGACCCCAGACTCCTAATTCATTACATTGAAATAAAGTATGTATTTACCAGATAAATGTTTTTTAATTGGCTTGGGGTTTTGTTGTTGTTATTGTTGTTGTTTGGGCTAGAGTCTCATGCAGCCCAGGATGGCTTCCCACTCTCTATGTAGCTGAAGACGAACTTGAACTCCTGGCCCCTCCTCCTTCTGCCTCCACCTTCTAAATGCTAGGATTACAAGCATGTGCCAACATGCCCAATTTATGTGGTGCTAGCTACCAAAGTCAGGACTTCATGCATGCTGGGATGGCCCTCTACTAATTGAGCTACATGTCCAGTTCTCAGTTCTGCATGCTAAAGATACAGCAAGGCCAAATTCTTTTGGAGTGCATAGTTTAGTAATAAGAAGATGCAGTAGCTGGGCGGTGGTGGCGCATGCCTTTAATCCCAGCACTCGGGAGGCAGAGGCAGGCGGATCTCTGAGTTCGAGGCCAGCCTGGTCTACAAGAGCTAGTTCCAGGACAGGCTCTAGAAACTACAGGGAAACCCTGTCTCGAACCCCCCCCCCCCAAAAAAAGAAGATGCAGTAGATAAATCAGTGATTAGATAAGATAGTGTCATGTTTTGGGGGCAGATCCCAAGAATTGTTACTCTGAAACCATTACCTCCTTTTTTTTTTGAAAAATGTAGATTACTCTTTTATTTTGTGTGAGGCTGTATGACTAACCTTTGCTCCACGGATATAAACAGGAGAGATGTGAACAATAATCAGACATCTTCTAAAAAGGGAATGTTCTTGTCTTTCTTTTCTGAAAGCTGGCTAAGGTAGAAGCCTACTAGCTGGAACAATCACCTAGCCCTTGGAGGTCTGGATTTTAGGGATAATGTAGCAAAAAGAAGGGAGTCAAGGTCAGTTAAGTCAGTTAGACATACCCTAGGTTCCTCACTCTGGATTAAGTTTCCCGGGGTGGGGGACAAACAAAAGCCCACCTCATTGTTGGTTGCTTGTTTCAATGAGGGGTGATTCCATCACTCACTCCCATATGCTATTTCTCTTGACTAATTTCAAGGCACTAAGAACACTGAGTGAGGGACTCAAGAGGGGTACAGTGTGATATAGGCGGGATGGTGGGGACAAGGTATCCCGAGGACTTAGCATTCAAGCTGAGACCTGAGCGCGTGAAGAAGTGAGCCAGGTGAGCAGGGAAGGGTGTTCCTGGAAAAGGGAAAGAAAAACACGGTGCGGGAGAAGGCAACGTGACTTTGTGATCAAAGTCCATCAAGGAAGCCAAGACGGTTGACGCTGAGGATTATCCCTGTGATTGTTCCTGGAGACAGAAATCCTTTCCTCCAGGCCTGGAAGAGGCCGGGCAACTTTGCAGGGATAACCTCTATGGATGTCTTCCAAAGTGTGACCCAGTTAGAAGCCTACAGCTCCGTGACTCAACCCGTAATGGCCAATTTTAAGCTCTCTTTATGTCCCTATTCAGATGTTGCCTGTTGTTAGAAGCTGCAACCATTCTCCCCTTTGATTACATCCTTGCTTTGTTGACCAATTCATCACAGCTTTTGGTCTTGACGAGACCCCATGAATATTGTCCATAATGTTAGTTTTTAAAAAGGTTTATTTTATTTTTCCCTCTCCCCTTCTTCCCCCTCCTCACTCCTCCTCTTCATCTCTGTTTTCTCTGTCTCTGTCTCTGTCTCTCTCTCTCTGTGTGTGTGTGTGTGTGTGTGTGTGTGTTTGTGTGTGTGCTCGCACATGTGTGCATGCCCACCTGTAGTGGCTAAAAAATATGTCAGATCCTCTGAAGCTGAAGTTCAGACAGCTGTGAGCTACCACACAAGTGACTGGGATCTGAACCCAGGTTCTCCGCAAGAACAACAAGTGTTCTTAACCACAGAGTCATCTCTCCAGGGCCCCTACAGTTTATTTTGATTTTGAATAAGCCATCATTTTGCTTTAATCAATATCGGTCCCTTGTCGCCTCAACTACAGAATAAGAACTACATCTTTAAAATGTTTTAAAAATCCATTTGGGCTGTGGTCTCTTCCAACAGAAGGTGTTCAATAAAAGCGTTCTTCTTGAATGAGTATTCCATTCAACTATCTCGTAGGCCAGAAACACAATAGAGAGAACTTAATCTCTCCCTCTCCCTCCCTTTTGCCAGGAAGATATGAGTAGCTAAAGTATTTGGTGCTATATATAGTCAGTTGATGTCAGCTGGATGCCAGTCTCTTCAGAGAGGCTCAGTCCCCAGTTTGAGTCAGAGCTAGGGACCATGCCATTCCAGGTTCAAGGATAAAACCCATCAGGCCCAAGTACCATCTAATTCCACCTCAGCGTTTTCCTCTACAATTGGGACCCACCCCTGCTGAAAAGTGCAGTCTGACAGTAAGGTGAGTATATTGTTTCCTAAAACGTCGTGTTAGTCAGTTGTCCCCAGAGGTCCAGAGTTGTGACTCATAAATTTGCCATTCTTTGCTCTAAAGGGAGGCTGTTGATGCCGACCTAAAACGTTAGCGCAGAAGAGTTCTGGCTGAGGCTGGCCTCTTCCTCGGTGTTAGAGGGTGCTGGAAGGGATGTCCTCTGATGCTGGTGGGATGGCAGCCAGGAGAAGCACTGGCAGATGAAAACAAAAAACTAAAGTGTAGGAGAGAGAGGGGAGAGCAAGGAAGCCGGCACTTTTCATTGCCTCTCAGTGCAAAGTGATCAACACACTGAAAGAAGGGGTCTGAGGCTGTGTCGTCCTCTGTCCCCTGGGACATGGGCTGCTGATGAAAACCATGCCCTGCAGACAGACAAGCAGCGTATGGTGGTCACTCAGTCAAAAGCAATGATAAATTCTTACTAAAGAAGAAAGATGTTCTCTTGCAGAGAGGATGGTCATAACGAGTTCTTTGCACTGCCTCAACAGTATCCCTTTATTTTCAACAGGCAATCAAAAAAGCCATGCTATCACATAGTGCCATGGTGAAGCAAAGGAAGCAGCAGGCATCAGCCATCACAAAGGAAATCCACGGAAACGGTACCACTAAAACCCCGTCATGGTCTTAATGCAGCATGGCATAAGCATAGGTCCCTTCTGGGGTGACTATTCTGTAGTTCGTTTCCCACTCACCATAACAAACGTGAGGCTCTCGGGGTGCTGTAGAGAAACCTATGGTAATGGATCCCTTTGGAGCCCTCCTTTCTCATTTGGAGCTATTTTCGGAGGGGCAGCTGCTGCAAAAGGAATGAGGCAGGCTGACAGCTGATGTGCATTCTCCCGGCCCCTCGCGCTATCAGCGGGCATGATGCTTACGGGTTCCGCTGCTTTGTAGATAATTTTCATACAACCCCGTGGGTTTTTTTTTTGTTGTTGTTGTTCTATCTTGATTTCTTTTACTTCGTGTTACATCAAAAAAATTTAAAATAGGTTCTATCTGCCTTCTAAAGTTTTCAAAACAAAACAACCGACAGCGTGGGTGTTTGTATTTATTGTTTAAACCTGACGCTTGTATTCGCACCCAGCAACTGACTTACTAACATATATTGCATGCAGAATCTACTTTTAATTATGCTTTCTGAAAAAAAAATACGGTTCTTCTAAACCCCAAGACAACTTTATTTTTAACATATGATAGACGTAAGATATTAGTCCAATAATAAATAATATTGTTATTATTCTAAAATCCTGGCAAATAATTCTGGAGGGCCTTATGTTTTACTTGTTAAAAAAACCAAATTTATTTTGCTCATGAATGAAAATGAGCATCCTGTTAACTTTTGCGTTTAATACGCAGGTCCTTTTCAGGGCTGACCTGAGCCATTCCAGACAGGTTTGTGGAATTCGCAGGGCGTCCCTTCATGGTTGTTCAGCTGACAAGTGGGGAGCTGCACCCTGAAAATATTCACATCTAGACGCATGAACCCTGGGGAGGCATCTGGAAACCATGCCGAGTGTAGTGTTTCACATCATCCTTTCCATAAAGCAAGCTGAACTACCAATCAAAGTGTTTTACATACCGGCCACATACCACAGTCATGTTGAAAGGGTGCGGCTCGCCTTTAATCTCTTCGCTGTCAAGTCATTGCGCCCGGCTTCTGCCTGTTTCCCAGGCTTTACGCTCATGCCAAATTCATTTAGAATTAAATGAGAGTAATTCTGGCCTAGCAACCAGATTATATCAATCCAAAGTTTTGAACCCCCCTGTTTCTTTTAAATTTGTGTGTATCTTCTGGTGTCCTACTTTGGGCAATGATTTACTTGTTTGTGTCAATATGGCAAAAATCAGATGATAACTTAAGTTTGGGGCTAAATTGTTTGCTGTAAAACTAGGTTTTGGCTAAATCCATTGTGTCATTGTCATAATCGTCTTAGGCCACACCACCCTGAACACAACTGACCCCATCTAATCACATCATAATCATAAGTAAGTCAATCCATTTAACATAATCTCATCCTAAATTATATGTCAGATTGTACTCTTTATTTGCTCACCTATATCTACAAAAGTAAAATTGTATTTTCATACTTTTTATAAATATAATGATTGAAAGCTTTATTTTTAGAAAATATAAAGAAAATACACTTATATATCAATGGGGAACACTACAACCTCCCCACCAGGAAGTCTTGGCCATGGGAAGGCCTTCCTTCCAACATCGGATGAGTTCCAGCCCAGGTAGAAGGAGCCCTAGACTTGGGATTTATGATGTTGAATATTCTAGATAAGCTGGATAAACAGAGTCATCCAAGATAAAACAACTATATAGTATGAAGCAGAACAAATACTTAATTCCTTCCTTTTCTTTCTGCTGGAGTCTTGCACAGAGCTTAACTATTTGTATGCTGCAGGGAGTCGAGGGCACTACAGCTGGGGAACGTCACCTTTTCCATAGACGTAGAAATGAGATATGGACTTCAGAGAAAACATTTATGGTGGGGATGAGTGTATTTTAAAACATATTGCAGCTATGAAACATCTGGATAGTTTAAAATGATATATGCTAGTGTTCTGATCTTAATTTTGAGACTAATCAGTCTCCTTGCACATAAGAACGAATTAGGTATTAGAAAACCATGTGTTATTATTACCACACTCCAAAAACAACAATAATAATGAATGAGGTTCAGCCAACCTCAGTTCTTGTAGAGCTGAGAGCACAGCCGGGGACACTTTGAAATGAGAAGGGAGATACGAGAGGGCAAGTTCCACATTCTACCCCTCTTACTATTAGAAGGACAGAATGCCTGAAAGAATTAGTGAAAAATTCTACCATATGGACTAGAGTTAACTGGATAGAATGAGTTTTTTTGAAATTGCTAGTTTCCTTTTGCTTTCCCCATGCTGTTGCTCAGTATGGACCCACTGTAATTTGGTGTCGTGTTATGCACCAGAAGTGACTACATCAGGTGTCCAACAAAAAGCTGATAAAAGTGTCTAGGGCCTGCAAGATGGCTCAGCAACCTTGCTGTCAAGGTTGGAACCTGAATTCAATCTTTGGAATCCACACAATACACACACACACACATACACATACACACTGAGAGAAAGAGAGAGAGAGAGACAGAGAGAGAGAGAGACAGAGACAGAGAGACAGAGAGACAGAGAGACAGAGAGACAGAGACAGAAAGAGACAGAGAGAGAGAGAGAGAGAAACAGAGACAGACAGAGACCATGAGATTGAATAAACAAATGTTAAAGAAGAAATGGATTTCTTGTTTCCAAGGCTCTCTGCCCCATCGGCCTCACCTTAGTCCTGCACTGCGTTCCTACTGGCCTGAGAGGACCGAATGGGGGGACGTGGTCTTGTGTTACTGTTGTTAACAAAAACCTCTGTGCTCCACACAACAGCATGTCAGCCGTGTTTGCGAGCATCCAAAGTGTGCTGTGCTGCAAGAATGAAGAAATCTTTTGTCTATGTCTACACATGGATTAGCTGTGAGGATAAGGAAAGACAGTCCGTAACAGTCCCTACCCATAAGCCCTGTGCCATTTACCTGAATCTCTGTGGGTTTCCAGCATGCACTGTAATCCTTGCGCACTCCTTAACTCATTTCAAACCTGAAGACTAAACAGAGAGGGATAGGGATGAGAGACAAAGGAAGAGATGGATGGGGTCGTCAGAACGGTTTAAGGACAAGCACTCTAGAGTATGGACCAGAAAGGAATTGGAGCTAAAACAGCCACAGGATGGACCAGGACTGTGATGTCACTACCTGCTCAGAGTCAGAGCCTCTTAACAGGAAAGGGGACCTCGGTGTCTGCTGTGCTGGCTTGCTTGTCCCCTGCAGCCTTTCCTCCTGCCCTCTGGGAGGGCTGTGTTGGGATTATTGTCTTTTTCTTTATATAGTTTTCCTGGGGCACACTGAAGAGAATCAGGCTGGTGATTTTTGTAATTTCAGGGAAAGAGTTCAGCTTTGTGGTCTGAAATTCTGAACGGAGGACCGTGTGGATACGGCTTCATCGGTGCATCCAGCTCAGAAATACCGTGTTTACATCTGTTGAGCTGCGGGGAGGCAGGAATGGATGTGCCTGTTGCTCCATCAGTAACACAAAGAAATAATAGTATGGACAGAAATTGCCAGGACTCTAGAGTCCAAGGCCTTTCAGATGAAGGATCGTGTGAGGATCAGTTTTTACTTTTCCTGTCAAGCAAGATTTCCATATCAAAATGCTGACACCAGAAAGACCTAAAATATCTCCAAACTTGGGGTGGGGGAGGAGCAATTCAGTGCATGGGTTGGTGATAGTTCTTTAACTTTTCCATCAGCACTATTGTAAGGTCAAGGAAAGCTAGGGCATCTTTTATTTTGAAAAATGGTGTGTAGTCACCCATTGAGGATTCGCTGTCTAAGCCCCTGACCTGATCAAGGTTCTTTAGAGAACAAAGCTGAATCCCATTTAATACTGATCAGCACCCTGGATTTCTCCAGTGCCTTTGGCTGTAAGAGGCTCCTCCCCTGCAGTCTACGGGCAGCGCTGGATTAACTGTTGTGCAACTCAGAACACTGGTGATAGGATTTCCTAAATATTACAGATCTTGATAGCTAATCACACATTAATGGAAGGCTTTATAAGTAGTCTTAAAACTTAAATTGAAAGCCATTGGTGGGGGGTGCATACCTTTAATCCAGCACCCGGGAGGAAGAGGCAGTTGGATCTCTGTGAGTTCAAGGGCAGCCTGGTCTACGTAGTAAGTTCTAGTATCCATATAGTGAGACTCTGTCTCAAAAGCAAAAAACCTTAGCAACAACAACAAAATGTCCCCAAAGTGACACAAAGATATCTGAAATAGGAACGCAAAGTGTCTCGTATGGATTTCAAATTCATCTTCATTTAGAAAAAAATTATCAGTAAAACTTTATTAATTGGAAAAATTCTCAAGCATTATTCAATATCATAGACTGGATTATAATATCTTCTGTTATGTGCTATATGACATACAGTATATTAAAAGTAGATGGAGCCCTTTGCAAGTGTGGCAAAGCATCTCTTTGATTCAGTAAGACCACCCAAGTAAAATGAGCTTCTGCCAGCTCTCCTCCTATGGTTGATACATCCTCCTAAGATTGCAGTCACCTGACAAGCATGAGCAAGCGATTTTAGAAAGATCTTCAGCCTTAGCTGCAATTGTCCGTCAGTGGATTAGATGCCTGGATCTGAGTACAGTTCCATATCACTAGAGATGACCACAGTTGGAAAGTATGCCTAGCAATCTTATTTTCAATGGATGATCTAATGCCTCAAAGACAACTTTCTAAGTCATGAGGGCGAGGATGTGTCTCATCGCTCGGGCACTGAGGTTAAAATCCCCATTAAAACCCCGTGCTGGGGTGACACTAAAGGGCAGGGACACCTGAGCTTGGAATCTGTGTGCCTAGGGGTGGACAGCACTCTGCACTGAAAGTTATGAATAATGAGAGCGATTCTTCGCTAGATTCTCAGCCCACAGCCAGTTCTGAACCCGTGACATCATACACTGAACTTTAAAGGGTGTGTGTGTGGGGGGGGACCTTGAGAATTCAGCTTGTCTTTTGTTGTCTGTTTATGCAAAGGATGTTGCCTAAGATATCCCTGACATAGGGACGCGATGCTTTGGTTGGGAGTTTGCCATGGTTTGTGTTGTAAATACGCTCACCATGGCCAATGTCAAGCTCCCATCATAGAGACACTGAATAAAGCGTGGGAAGACACATGCAACAGCAACGCCACGTGGGTACTTACAAAACAGTGGTATAGCAAGCACTGTAGTGTTGTCAGATTTTCCTCAACACATATGTTTTCAACGACACATACGAACAACCTCAAGACCACGTGGATAACAGCAAAGGTAGCCAGCCACTTATAGAGCGATACCTTTCTGATGATAGTCACTGCTGTTTTTACTGTGATTTGGCTAATTATGGGACTTCTTGCTGTTTTGCGTATGGTCTCACTATTGTAGCTCAGGTTGGCCTTCTATTCGTGATCCTCCTGCCTCTGTCTGCTGAATGCAGGATAACAGTGATATCTCACTATACATAGCCAGAAGATCTTTCTACTCCTTGCTGGGAATGGAACAAGGCTTCACGTAGGTTAGGCAAGTGCTCTACCACTGAGCTACATTCATAACACCACATACTGCGTGTGTGCGCGCACTTGCACACCAGCATGCGTGCGTGCATGCACAACTTTTTAGGTAAAAACTGGTCTTGAACTTAGGTTGACCTTGAGGCCCTGAGCCTTTGCCTCCACCCCCAGAGTGTTGGGAGTCCAGGTGTGTATCAGCACACCTGACTTCTTTCTGAATTTTAATGATCATGTCTCCACTATGTAACTGCTGCCTGGAAGAATTTCTGAAAATCTGTGAGTCTGGACTGGGAACCAGCATGTGTCCCACCCATCACCTTGTTTTCCATGCAGTACTCCTGAGCTTAGCATCCCGAAGCTGTTCAGTCACTCACAGCCACCGGAGTAGGAGGGGAAATTAACATTGAGATGATCCATATTGGGAGGCAACGAAGAACTTGAGAGTTGGTAAAGAACTGCCTGTTTGGTTCATTGTGTCTGTGTTCTTGTGGTATACATTTAAAGCAACACTCGATTGTGGCTGCTGATAATTTCTTGGTGTGCTCTTCCACTGAGGGCTGGTAAGTTCTGGTAGCTGGGGGTGCACATTTATTCCTTGTGGCCACTTGTACTGAGTTGCTAAAAAGGAGTAACTGTTTCTTGTGAACCCAGTGAGTCTATAGCTGGGGGCGAGAATTTTCTTTTTCCCAATTCCTCCTCTATGCCCTATTTATCAAGGACCTCCCCATGGGTCTCCTAGGTCAGCTTCTCTCGTCTGGGGATGTGATACTATGTTTAATTTTGTTCTTATGTTAGCAAGAATGTGTAGAGAAAACAGCTACATGGATTAGCATGTATTTGGCCAAGGATAGCAGAAAGCAGTTAGGTAAACAATATAGAAAATGGGATGCTTTACGTATCTGAAAAGACCAGAGCTGGCCTGTGAGACCTCATCCATAGGCTTCTGTGCAAACCCAGGGCATAAGCCCTGCATTGACTCCTTTGGTCTTGTCCCATCCTACCTGTCACCCTACTGAGGACAGTTGCGTTCCAGTACACGCTCCTCAAAGCTTAATTGTCACAGTGATTTGTCACCTCAATTACGGTTTCTGTCTCATCAAAATATGTACTTATTTGCCTAACAGTCCAGTTTTTCTCCCTGTGTACGTAACAAAACTTTTCAGTGGCGAAGAGATTCTGTGCTTTATACAGAAATATATCCCTGATTCTAAAAGCACTTGGGGGCGCTTAGCACGGTGAAATACACCTTCAAGTCCAGAGCTTGAGATGGCTGCTACAGGAGTATCAAGAGTTGGTGGCTAGCCTGGGATACATATCTGTCTCAAAATAAAATCAAACTAAATGAAAGTAGAAGAATTCTATCTCTCTTGACTTATGGGAAAGCTCGTTAGTATCAGAGATAGAAAATAACAATCTTCTGTCTTTGATTTTTTTGTTTGTCTGTTTTGAGACAGAATATTAGATGTAACCCAGGTTGACATCAAACTTACTATGTAACTCAAGCTGATAATGAACTCACAATTATCCTGCATCCACTTCTGACTTCTGAGATTACAGACATGTACCCACACTCTCAGCTAAGAATAACAGTCATTGCAAAATTTTCCCTGTATTTACAATATAAGGTACATAAAAAATTAAAACCAGAAGAAAATTCAAACCATAAAAGACTTGTGATTCAGGGCCTTGGATACAATGGAAACATTAGTAACTATGTGTAGATTTTAGTGCAAAGATCCACAGAAGCAGCATCTGAGCTGGCTGGAAAAGATGTTTGCTCCACCATGCAGATTCTAGTGCAGGGATCCACAGGAGCAGCATCTGAGCTGGCTGGGAAAGTTGTCCGCTCCACTTTTCATACCTGCCCCCTTTGTGCAGGGTGCTTGGGACCAGGCACAGCACAAATGGTGTTTCTCCAAGACTAGACAGTGGAGTTGGAGGGAGCATGCATGCACTTCAGTGTTAGGCAAAGCTCAAGCTGATGAATAGAAACATGGGGAGAAAAGCAAAGCTTATTAATATAAATATGAAGCAGTTCTGTTTGAAAAGTCACAAAACGGAAAGCCTAAATTGTACTAATAACATGATAGCTTACTTTTATTCATTCTTCTTATGTACCTGATAACATGTGCATAACTAAATATAATTGAACCGTATTTCATACCAACTCCTTGCAGTGATTATTATTCTCATTATTATTAGCTGAACATTAGCGATAAGGACATAGAGGTTTGGACAAAATAAGCAACATACGTGATCACACACTGCCAAAATGGTGAGTCCAGGATGGACCCCCAAGGCCTGCCTACTGAAACACACATTAATCACTTACTATAATGTAGGGCAGGAAACAAACTATAGAATGGAGCAACGTCTTTTAAAATGCTTTCTTTTGGATTTTCATGAATGTAAATATTGTTTTCCAGATGTAGATGGCATGAACCTGGGCAAAAAAGTCAGTATCCCCAGAGACATCATGATAGAAGAGTTGTCCCATTTCAGTAATCGTGGTGCCAGACTCTTTAAGATGCGTCAAAGAAGATCTGACAAGTACACCTTTGAAAATTTCCAGTATGAATCAAAGGCACAAATAAATGTAGGTACAACCGGACCGTGAGTATCTGAATGAATGAACAGCATACCTAAGCTGGTACATGTTACCAGGCTCCCAAACAAGTTCCTCTATGTCTCTACTTTCGGTTGATTCCATTAGACCCTTTTATTCAGGATGATGAATAGCTTAGGTGGTTCAATAAAGGAAGTATTATGTACGGTATGAGAATGCTTTCTGTGTTCACTAGGGACATTGTGAGCTGTAGATTTGGCACTGAGAAACTGGCCTGTTTTGCTAGGAAGATAGACAGTGAGTGAAGAGAACTGGTACCAGATGTTTCCAAGCCTTATCACCTACAGTGTGTGGTGGAAACACTCCCAAAGCACACAGAGGACCAGGAAGCAAGGATAAGCGTTGTTTTGGTTGAGTGCATCCTGGCCCTGCAAATGCTGAGAACAGCAAACTCCATCAGTCTTGTCGCAAAGTTTTAATTCTACATGGTCATGACAAAGCCAGCAGGGACGTAACTGTGTGGGCTAGTAAGCATCAAAACCTTAACATTTTAAATTATGTTTACCAGCTGGGTATGGTGTGGCACACCTGTAGCCCCAGCATTCTGAAGGCAGAAGTAGAAGGATCACTCACAAGTTCGAGGCAAGCTTGGGCTATAACAGTGAGTTCCAAGCCAGCCGAAACTACATAGTGAGACCTTATCCCAAACTAACAAAAATCAGATTTTAACATGGGTGAGCATCATGTTCGTTTAAGCAGTCTTTGAGAGAAATTGTAGAGAAGGTAGTTCATTAGAGACAGATAAAGAGTTAAGGCAGAATGACTTTATTTATTTTTATTACTTATTTCCTTGTTATACTTACTAAGAGCTGAATGAAAGAAAAATTGAAATAGAGTCTCACTATGCAGCCCTGGCTGGCCTGAAACTTCCTGTGTAGACCAAGCTGATCTTGAACTCACACGGATCTGCCTACCTCTTCTACCTAAGGACTGGGATAAAAGGCCTGCGCTACCAGGCCAGGCTTAAATTAAGATTTTGAGAGCTGAGGATTTAATGCCAGGCTTGTTCAAGGCCCCACCTTCAATCCCCCGAACTACAATCAATCAATAATCGTAGCTTAATTCTAGTTTTAGTTGTGAACTCAGTTAGACATAAAATCATACTCAACTACAGTATTTACATTTGTGAAGGATAGTTTCTTGCTTGGAATCTGGGTAAATATATGTTCTTTTAGCCTATTATTATACACAACATCCTCTCTTCTCAGAGGACATCTGTGGCTAGTTCAGTATGAGCTGGAAATAATCTGAATTTATCTGGGTTTATTATGTAACTGCATTCATAAAGGAATAACAACAAAGAAGACCTTTTATGAAGTAACGTGAAATAGGTGGATTAAGGGAAGCCTTGCAAAGTCACCTGCAAGGTCAGACATTTCAGTAAATGAATAACGTCTGCTTTCCTGACTCCCTCTTCTGCCGCAAGCACTAACAGTGTAACTGCTGCTTTGAAGAAGATCTCTGACAGCGGTTCTCGACCTTCCGAATGCTGAGACCCTTTAATACAGTTCCTCATGTGGTGGTGACCCCCCAACCAAACCATAAAATTATTTTTGTTACTACTTCGCAACTGTAATTTTGTTACCGTTATGAACTGTAAGGCACCTGTGTTTTCCAACGGTCTTAGGGGACCCCTGTGAAAGGACTGCAACCCACAGGTTGAAAACCACTATGAATGGGATTAAAACTGTCCTTATGAGCGTAACATGTTCTCCCAGCACGGCTGTCTTAAGTTGTTGACAATAATCTTATCTGTTTTCAGTTATAATACATGTATGATTTGAGAATGTCTTACTGTTGCAAGAAAATTGGGCACTAAACGATTGATAGAATCCCAAGCAGCCATACTAAGGCAACTTAATGATGATAAATAATTCAGAATAGTAAACACTAGTAGCGATTGTAAAGGCAGTAATTACTCTATCTTTGAATGCTGCGTGTTTTTAATCAGCTCTGGACAAAGGACGGATTTATTTGCCTTTGAATTTCTGACATAGTGTCTACAACATAATAGGTACTCCATAAATACTTGCCCAAGGTGTAAATTAATGGACAGGAGTGGGCATTCTTTTAAAAAATTCCTGCCACGTTAACAATGTTCCACACTGTAGTGGCTCTGGCATCCTGCATGGCGTCACGCATGGTGCCTCCCTCATATTCCTCAGGCATGTTTTAGGATTAAAACCATGTCACAAAGAGGTTGTACGGTCAGATGGCATCTTAGAGAGGATGTGAGTCACTATATTTTGTAGACAAGAAAAGAAATTAAGAAAGGCAGAGAAACTTGTAAATTAACTAATCACATTGTTGATAGGAGAATTAAGACTAAACCCTCAGTGCCTGGTTCCCAGGCCTGAGTTGCCTTTTAATGTATCTTGAGCCATTAACCTAATTATTGATTACATTTTCTGGAGAATGCTTTTACTCTTCTCATCCACTGAGCTACAGACACCCTAAAAATAATTACTTACCTGTATCATTCCCTTGTTATTATAATATTTAGTATCTCATATAGATGATAATATGAATCAAATTTCCAATAACCAAAGCCATCGTTTCTACTATCATCATTATTTATTATTTATTTCCTCACAAAGTAGTTAAGTTTGTCATTTTAGACTGCCACATTACATTTTTATCCAGTTTATTAATATATTAAACTAAAAACATCTGTTTTTTAGAAAAAAAACCCAATTCTTAAATAAGACTAACCAAGCTATATTGGGAGTATGAATACTTAATTATTTTTTGTTTAAAAACAATTTCTTTATATTTGATGTAAAGTTTACAATGAACCCTCCTTTATTGTTATTACTTCAGAAATCGTGTAATGTGTATTACATACTTGTTTTTAACTTGCATGCTTTTAGCCTATAATGTTCTATTCTGGTCTCGTTTTTCTTTAGAACTAGCCTCACTAAACTAAAAATCACATATTCGTTTTTCACGTCAACCTTTCTGACAGGAAGTACCGATGCTGAACATAATACTTTAAGGCTTATGTCACAATCAGTCAGCAGCGGCACATCATGGTGCTTTGTTTGCACACTAACCTATGATAATAGAAGTCTGGCACCCTTCCTGCTAATGACTAACCAGAGCTGATGTTCCTGTTCATTGCAAGCCTCGGGAGAAGCTTCCAGAAGACTAGAATCATGATCCCCAAAATGAATACGGGTAGGATTTCCTGTCCCCATAGGCGAAATTCATTCCATGGATACGTTCTAGAAACTCTACAGCAGGTGATTCTTTATCCATTATGTTTTGTACCTTCCCGCATTTTCTCAACGGCCTTTTAGCTTGCAGCTGAAGTTGGTAAAGTTATAATAGTAAATTAAATAAAACGTGAAGTAGATGTTAAACTCAAAGTGTAAAACATCAAATTATATACGTATTTAAAGTGCTTTATATTTAGTAATTATTAAAAATAGCCTTTAAAACTTTTTTGAGACAGAGTTTTACTGTGTAGTCCTGGCTGTCCTGGAACTCATTGTGTAGACCATACTGGCTTCAGACTCCCAGTGATCCATCTGCATCTGCTTCATGAGTACTGAGAATAAAGGCATATGTACTGCTATGCCTGGATAAAAATAGTCTTCTGCATAAATACAGAAAAGGGATAATGTTGCCTAGCCATATTTAAAAAGTCTATAGTGGGAACTCACAATGCCATGAATGTGGTAAAAAAAAAATCTCTTTGACAAGGACAAGTAAGAGCAGTCATAAAGGAATGGTACAGATGTGTAGAAGGAGCAAGCCACCTGTTGGTTCCCGGCTCCATGGCTTCTCTCTGGCTCCGCCTCCTTCCTCCTAGCATTTAGCCTAGTTTTCCCTGCCTACCTAAGTTCTGCCTTGCTATAGGTCCAAAGCAGTTTCTTTATTCACTAATAGTAATCACAGCACACAGAGGGGCCTCCCACATCACAGATGTAGCAGAAATGTTGAGATACTATAGATAGATGTGGTGGCATTTCTGGTAGGTTACGTTAGAAAGAAGAGGGAAATTGAAGATAGTCATAGAGAATATAGGACTTGGCTTGACAGTGAGCAGAGGGAGGTCCTTCCAAGGAGATGAAGAGGCAATAGTAAATTGATGAGCAGGAAAGAACAAGGAATATGAGGGATTAGAACTGGGAAATGTGCTGCTATGTGAAAGAGGTAAATCCAAGATCCCAATGGCTGGACACGAGTTTGAATGGTCTTCAACATCAAATAAGGATGCATTTCTAAAGGCTGGAGCCATGTCCTACATAGAAACATTAGTGTTCCAACTGACTAAGGAAGGTGTGCATGATGGGAAATGAGCAGAAGGCAGACATCTGTATGAGGAAGATGAATGGACTCAGCAGCCAAGATGAGCCAACTTGCTGTTCTAACAGAGGACCTAACTTTAGCTCCCAACACCCACGTGGTAGCTCACAGCTGCCTGTAACTCCAGCTCCAGAAGATGCAGCCCCCTCTGGCCTCTGTAGGCAACTACACTCACAGGCTCTGCCCATACACAGACACGCATGCAGGTCATTAAACATAAAATAACTTTTGTAAGAAAAATAGTCAAGGAAGATATACACATGGAGACTAAAGTGGGAAAAAAAGACGGTGTTTAAGATGGTTATGGCAAAAAGAAATTAGCTCGATTTGATGATCTAGTCACTAAAACTTCAAGCAAAATACTCATGGGATACTAATACAACATGGGGTTTTGTAAGAAAAACGAGCATTCAGTTAGATTCAAAGCAGACACGTGTATACCTGAAGGTGGTTGTGTGTCAGGACCTAGAGTGCTGTTTGGGTCTGAAGTACCTTCTGGAACTTCAAGAGCTAGTCCCAAAGTGAAGACTTCCAGGCCAGATCCAGCTTTATACCTCCACAGCTTGTGTCCAGAGTATGTGCTGTCCTCACCATGACTAGTGCCTTCCCTTCAATCTCAGAGAAACCACCAAGGGCAACATCGACTGCCTGTGTTGTTTTGGGGTTCTCTTGGACTCTCTTGATGGACATCTTAAAATGACATTTCACAGACCTGGCCCTGGAGGTTTTGATAAATAACCTGTGACTTTTGGGAGGAGCATTGTCATCCTAGGTGGCATAATTCCATTTAAACTGTATATAATATGTAAGTATATATTATATATAATTTTAGATAATCATAAAATAATATTATTCCCTATGGTTTTTTCAAATATTCCTGGTGTTATTTGTCCCTTCTCTCTCCCTCTCTATTGCCCTCCTCCTCCCTCCCCTGTTTTTCCCATATATCCCTTCCCAGCACTTAAATATTGTTACCCCCTCTCTAGACCGTCACTCCCCCCAATTCCCTCAGGTCCCTTTTTACTTTTCTGACTTCTGAGGTTACTCCAGGTTATATACTCACATCTAAAAATTCACAGCTAGGATCTACTAATAAGGAACCCCAATGGGGTGTTTGTTTTTCTGAACAAACTGAGAGTTACCTCACACAGTATAATATCTTGTAGGTCAATTATTTACCTGAAAATTTCATTTTTCTTTACAGCTAATTAACATTTCATTGTGTACATTGTTCATTCATCAGTTGAAAGACATTGATCAATTGAATGGGGCAGAAATCCACAGAGTGGGAGAGAATCTTTGCCAGCTACACATCTGAAATAAGACTAGATCCAAGAATATATAAAGAACTCAAAACAGAGCCAAGAAAACAAATGGCCCAGTTAAAGATGGCTTATGGTTCTGAATGGAGAGTTCACAAAAGAATAACTCAAACTTGCTAACAAGTGTCTTTAATCGTGTTCAATATTGATAGGAACCAGAAAAATGCAAATTTAAAATACTTTGATATTTCATCTCAACTCAGAATGGCAAAGATCAAGAAAACAACTGATAACAAATATTGGTGAAGATGTGGGAGGAGAGAAAACCCATACTCACTGTGGATATTACTGTGAAGAATTCTTACCCAGCTTAAATACATCTGCCATAGCACCCAGCTGCACCACTCCTAGGCATGTGCCCAAAGGACTCGACAGATACTTTCTTAGCTCCATTCATTTCTGATTAACTCACAACAGCAAGGAAAATGGAAACAAAAAGCCAGCTTTTACAGGTGTTATTTTGTTGCCATAGTAAATCCTGAATTATGACTACCACAAATCCACTTAAAACTTAAAGGAGAAGTTTCCCTTTTTAGAATTTTATTTTCTTAAAAAATTAGATTCATTCTTTTAAGTCCGTGTAGTTAAATATATGTAGGTTTTCTGTTTGTGGGTATAGTATGTACAATGGTTGTTCAAATACCACAGGATTAAAAAACTTTCTATATTCTAAACAATCTAAAACTTCACCATAAAATAAGATGTAATATAATAAGCTATCAGTCAAAGAGGGTCACAAACACAAAGAGGGTTAAAATATTATAGGCTGTTGGTTATTTGACAGTAAGGTCTTATTGCTGAAGACCCCACATACTTGAGTCATAGAGAACATGGGAAAACCTAGCTAGTACTCAGTTGGAAGCTTCATCCCTATTGGCTAGCACTCATAGTGCTGAAATGTGCTACACTTGCAACTAGAGCAAAGCAACCCAATCACAGCCAGCTGTGAACATTGCAAATTGCATTGATGACTGGCCTAGCAAGACACGCCCACTAATGGATGCAATGGGGGCACAAATTTTATGGGTGTAATCAACCACTAAGTTAGATAGAGAGAACCAAGAACTCGTTACTGCAAAGGTGGGGGTGGGGTCCTAGGGGAAAATCTACTAGTATATTCTGCTAAAAGACATAGCATTACAACAATCCCTAAAGACGTATTGCTATAGTGACAGGTCAGTGCACTGTTTATCTTTCATTAGAGAAGCTTCTTCTTGCGGTTGATAGCAATTAGCATAGAGACTCCAATTGGTCAACATGCAGAGAATAACAGACTTCAGAGTGCTCCATTCTAAATGGGGCATCTGTGTCACAAGGCTCGGGAATCCTTGCGGACAAGAGGGTGGGAAGATTGTAACAGCCAGAGGCAGTGGATAGCATTTGCCAGGCTGCAGCAGGACAGATGCACCTGTAAACTCGCAGCAATTGTGACAAGGTGCACAGGACCTGAGCAAGCTCAAGCCAGACAGAACCCCAGCATGGGAGAGGGAAGGTGGGCATGGGGTCCCAACCCTAGCCAAGGAGCTAGCTATTTAATTGCTGCTGAGAGAGGAAAGGTCAGTTTTCTTTAAGAGCGTGATACCTGGTTGACCTGGTCAAGCCCCACAGCCAGGAGCAGTTGGCCAATACAGGTTGGACTCAGTGGGATAGGGGAGGCATGAAGTTTAAGGAAGTCGGGGAGGATCTTGGAGCAATTTGGGGAGGGAAATGAATTATGATTAAAATACATTGTATAACATTCTGAAAAGATGAATAGAAACATTATTTTATAAAAGAATCTCTAGATCAAATGTTTGGCCAATATGCTTTGTTTTATTAGATTGGTAAAGATATTAAAAGTAAACATATTTCTCGCAGTGATGTTATGAACAGAAATCAAATAAATTGAGGGGAAGCTCTATATTGTCATGCACACAGTAATGCTAAATTTATTTTGATTTTAATTTTTGTCAAATGGATTATAGCCTGAAATACACAAACGTTTTTATTGAACTGCTCAACTTTATTACAATGTAAATTACTGAGGTCCCGAGAAACAATATAGTGCCATTATGTTTAATTTCTTGATATACAAATGGAGGCTTACATATGCTATTACTGTGCATAATGGTTTCATCTTACTTTTGAACAATTACAGCACAATATTGCCATGCAGAATGGGAAAATTGATGGCAGCAACCTTGAAGGTGGTCCACAGCAAGCCCCCTCGACTCCTCCTAACACCCCAGATCCACGAAGCCCCCCAAATCCAGAGAACATTGCACCAGGTAACAAACCACCTTCAAATGTGTGTGTATTTGAGTGTATGTGTGTGTAAGAGAGAGTACATGTGCATAGATGTGTGCACTTGTATGAGTGTGTGTAAAAGAGAGTGTGTTTGAATATATGTGTGAGAGAATGTGTGTATGAGTGTGTGAGAGAGTGTATGAGTGTGTGTGTGTGTGAGAGAGTGTATGAGTGTGTGTGTGTGAGTGTATGAGTGTGTGTGTCTGTGTGTGTGTGTGGGGGGGGGGGACTTCTGCCGAGTGCATGTGGAGGTCAGGAGACAGCTCCCAGTAGTCAGCTTTTCCACTGGTTTCTGTTCTCGGAAAGGATTTATATGCTGTCTGGAAAACATAGACATAGTTAGATGTAAGGGGCTCATTACTTTAATCCCAGCACTCTAAAAGCTAAGGCAGAAGATTTATGACTTCCAGGCTAGTCTGGGCTACTAAGATCCTGTCTCAAAAGAAACAAATAATATCAATAATAACAACAAAACCCATAAACAAAAAAAACATAGCTCTAAATTTGTTTTAAAAACAAATCCTATTAACTTAATATGTATCATTTAGAAATGTTATTACCTTCTGAGAGAGGTATTTAGGAAAAATTATATTAGTTAATTGATAACTTTCAAAATAACCTACAGAAAGTACTTTTTGTCTTTGAAAATTCAAATATTTCCTTAAAAGCATTATGCAAAGTAGATTTTTTTAATTTATGGAATTGAACTGTGAAATGAGTAATAATATCTCTTGGGTTCTAGAAAATGAATAAACAATTTAGGAAAAACACTGCAGGGGGTTTCCTCAGAGTAGTAATGAGCTATACTTGAATGTAGGGGAGCCACATTCATAAAAATTAATATTTAATCTTTAAAGAAAAATACATTGAACATCAATCACTGCTGAACTTGATAGTTTAGAAGCATTCTGACTGATCACATTGAGAAAAGCCATAGAAAAACATACGAAAATAACACCACAGAAGAATGAGTAAATACAGTTAAACTGCACAACATTCTGAGATTAATATGGTCACAAAGTTCTTCAGTAGTTCCAAACAAAAGTTGGGGCAGAAAGCAAGCTTTTGGGTCACAGTAGGCTGAATTCCGCACCTGTTCTGTTCACTCGTTCATTTTTATTTTACTATTGCACTGTTAAAGAGAAAATTATTTATTTTGGTTTGATGTTTTTAAATCTTTAAAATAAAAAAACAAGGTAGGGTGAGACCTAAATATGATGAGTATAGTCTTTAAGCTATAATGAGTACTTGATTAATCTTTAAAATTTTATTTATTTAATTTTAAAATTTAAATTAAAATACAATTATATTACTTCCTCCTTTTCTTTCCTCCCTTCAGCCCCTCCCATGTGCTCTTCCTCCAACCCCTTTTCACTCTCAAATTGATAGCCTTCTTTTAAAATTATTACATATATGTTATATATGTCTGCATGTATATGTATATTGCCATTACATATATATGAAAAATGAATAAATACAATCTATTGAGTCTAATTTTGTTTGTGTGTATATGGCTTCAGGGATGATTACTTTGTATTGGATGAACAAATGGGGGGGCTTGATCTTGGGAGAGGCTAATTCTCCCTCTCTCAGTAATCATTAGTAGTCTATATCATCATTTTTGCATTATTGCTAATACTTAAATTTTTCTTTTTCTTTTTTGTTTGATTGTTTATTTTGTTTTTGCTTGAGACAGGGTTTCTCTGTTTAACAGCTCTGGCTGTCTTGGATCTTGCTCTATAGACCAGGCTGGCCTCGAACTCCGAGATCTGCCTGCCTCTGCTTCCTGAGCGCTGGAATAAAAGGTGTGCCCCACCACAGCCTGGTTAAAATTTTTAGCTCGGTAAAAATTGTAAAATGTGAAGAACTTCATAACAATAAGGCTACAGTGGGTACTCAGATAGTCTTTAAAATAATAAATTTTTGAGTCTTATGTAAGGTAACAAAAAAAGCACATTTAAAAATAATAGTTTTAGTTGGGCAGTGGTGGCGCACGCCTTTAATCCCAGCACTCGGGAGGCAGAGGCAGGCGGATCTCTGAGTTCGAGGCCAGCCTGGTCTACAAGAGCTAGTTCCAGGACAGGCTCTAGAAACTACAGGGAAACCCTGTCTCGAAAAACCAAAAAAAAATAAATAAATAAAAATAAAAATAATAAAAAAATAAAAATAATAGTTTTACTTAAATAAATATAATGTATAGTCAAGGGAAAATAACATGATTTGGAAAAGCAAATCATTAGAATAATAAGTGTTAGTTAATAATAATGATGACTGATGGTGAAAATAATAATAATAATAATAATTAATAATAATAATGTATTTTCTAAGGTCCTTAAGCTTAAAAGAGTTTTTAAATGTCTCCAATTGGCTGCTTTCCGGTAACTTATAGAAAGTGTCCGTCATAAACTTACCCCAGCAAGAGACACGAAATACGGGACCGCGTTAGGTGGCATTTAGAAACGGGGGTGGCGCTCTGTTGATTCCCTTTTGCTCTGTTTCCAAAGGATACTCTGGACCCCTGAAGGAAATCCCTCCTGAAAGGTTCAACACGACAGCCGTTCCCAAATACTACCAGTCGCCCTGGGAGCAGGCCATTGGCGGCGACCCTGAGCTCCTGGAGGCTCTGTACCCAAAACTCTTCCAGCCGGAAGGAAAGGCAGAACTGCCAGATTACAGGAGCTTCAACAGGTAACTCGGTTATCCAGCGTTGACTCGGTGGATTTGTGAAACCCAGACATTCTCACTGCTGGACAGGGAGTAGAATCCTCTGTAGGAAACCAACTTTGATTTTAAAATAATCTAAGTACAAACACAGGTGTCTAAGTCTGAGTGGACATTAATTTTTTATTATCTATTTATTTATTTATTTATTTATTTATTGCACTATTACTAATACTCAGAAAGTTTTATCTGGGTAATTCACTGGGGTCTGTATGAAGAACTTCATAAAAATAATGAAAAATTTAAACGTTACCATTTACTTATTATTTCTTTAAATTTCCCCATTTTGTTTGTGTGGTGGAGGTCAGCACGCATGCCACAGTGCCCGTGCAAAGGTCAGAGGAGAATCTGCAGGGGTCTGTTTGTCTCCTACTAAGTGAGTCCCAGGGACTGAACTCAGGTCATCAGAACGCTAGGGGCCTTTACCTGTTGAACTGCCTTGCAGGCAAAATAATAGTTTTTAAGTGATTGAAAAGTTATAAAGATAGTCAAATATCTTGAAGACCAATATCTCAGAGGAAAGTAAAGGAAATTTTAGAATCTAAACCTAATATTTGATGCCATTTTGCGGGGAGAGGCGTTCACTGGTAAAACGTACAAGACTGAGGGGGTGAACCAAACCGAGCAGTTTGGAGAGTTGGACAAGCAGGAACGAATCAAGATCCTTCACGGAGAAGCCCTGCTGTCTGCTCCAGGCTCTCTGAAAGAAATCATTAGCACACTCCTTTGGAGTAAAGGCAAGCAGTAGACCAGCCTTCAACACACTCAATGTGTCTTCAATCAGCGGCGTCAAGCTGGGCAAACACCACTTCCTTTCAGTCACACAGCTGCAGCGACAAAAGTCAGTCCTTTTGGATGATACAGTGTTAGACTTCAAATCATCATTAAGACTGTTAAGTTTCTGCCAACTTTTTATTATGGTAAAACACATAGTAAAAGTTGAACAACTTCAACCACTTTTTAAAAGATGCATGTCTTTTATTTTATTTGGATGAATGTTCTGCCTGGATGTATGTGCACCACATGTGCTCATGGTGCCAATGGAGGTCAGGAAAAAGCATGAGGTCCCCTGGAACTGGAGCTACGGATGGTAGCGTGCCACCATTTAAGAGCTGGGAGCCTAGAAACCTGCAAGAGCAGAGCATGCCCTTAACTGCTGAGCCATCTTCCCTAACCCTCGCTTTTTATCACGTTAAGGCACTGACCAGCAGGGTCCATTACTCTCACAGTGTATGTAACTACCACTACCATCCCCAAGACACGTTTTCTTTTAAGACCAAAACGCCCATGGATCCATCGGACAAGGGTTTTTAACGCCCTTCTTTCCTGGTCTCTGACAGCTGTCATTCTACTTTCTGTCCTTAGATTTTTTTTTACTGATCTAAATATTTTTTATAAGTGAAATCATATAGTATTTATCTTTTTAGATTGGCTTAGTATAATGTCCTCTAGTTTAGAAATTATTTGGTGTTTATAGTACTATGAAATTCAAATTATGGACTATTTCTAGGGGCAAGAGGGTTTATGATTGAACATGGATAGATATATACATATATATATATATATACATATATACATATAAAATAGTTCCTAATATGTATGGCTATTACAACATGACTAGGTGTATATATGTTATGGAAATTTTAACATGTTTGTCTGAACATGTATTATATTGAGAGCTAGGGATACTTTCAGCTTAATAAAAGGATTTGGTGACACTGAACACAGCTGAATGGAAGACTGTGCTATGACACAGGACAATGTTCCAGCTGGAATGTGGGGAGGGAGGAGAATTCCCAGAGAAAGGAAAGCACAGGGCAGATGGGCAACGCCATGCCAGTCTGGGAGAACAGGACCCCAGGGAGGAGTTGGCCCAACATGGGCAGGACTTCTTCAAACCTGACAGAAACAAGACCTTTTCAAACTTGACAGAAGACACAAAAGCCTCAAGAAACACCACACAAGTTGAGAAGTGTGAGCAAGGCAGGAAATTCTAAAGGGCCAGGATTAAAGTATCTCTTCAAAGAATTAAAAGCAAGCTCATTTCCTAACTAAAATAATGGAAATCATGAAATAGCACCTAAAATCATGATATCACTACCAATTTATAATGCCTTGTCCTTGGAAAGTATTCTTTAAAGGTCAAGGTTAAATTTAAGAGTTATACACATTTTCATTCACAGATACTTTATTGGCCTCTATTGGACAATAAGACAAGAATAATAAACATAGTTGCTGTTATCCAAAGATGGTGTGATTCCGCCCACGAATATCCAAAAGGAGCTATAGACAATCACCAGAGCTAGAAGGGGCATGTGGCAGGAGTACAGACTACACAGTCAAGATAAAATACACCAGGAGCAAATAGCTAGAAAATAAATTATTTTAATAATATTCATGGCCAAATCTGCGATTTGTGAGTGCTGCTTTTGTGTGTCTTGTACTTCAATAAAATTTTTATTTTAAAACTCTCATATAGACAAAGTAACTCCAGCAACTATCTCTACCTGTATAAATTCAGTGTGACAAAGGCCCTTCATTGAATTCATCAGAACACAGTCCAGACATTTAAAAAGAGAAGTTCAAGTGATTTCCAGGTACAAAATGGGCATTGTAGGCCAACACGTTTCTATTTTCTCAAACTACTAATGATTTTGAGAATATAATTTGACCAAGAATTTAGTTCATCAACTATTGTGCATACATGTTTCCAAAGTGACTTACTTAGTAGTAAGTATTGCTTTTCTCCTATCCTCACTAAATTATTCAGCATGTTACTGCGCTGAGGCCTTATTCTGATGCAACCTTTTCATTTTTGTGGCACAAATGGCAAAGACAAAGAGCAGGAGAGGGAGGGAGAGCGAGGTCCCACATATCCCCAAGTCCTTGCAAGAAGTAAACTACTACAGCTTAGTGCTCAGCTGTTCCCTGGCATAATCATTGGCTATTAACAAGGGTCAGCCAAGCTGATGACACTCAGTACTGATAATGATTAAAAGAAAAGCGACTCCCAAGGATAATTACAATCTCAAAATGACCGAGCTCTGAATACATCTTTTTGTTCTTGTATTCCTTTCATATGTATTCAAACTCCATGCTATTAGAGTGGGGAACCCTGATGGCCCCTTGGCCTTGAGAGGGAGGGAGGGGAGGTATGGGTGGAGGGGAGGGGAGGGAAGGGGGAGAAGGAGGGGAGGGAAGGGGGAGGAGTAGGGGAGGGAGGGGGGAGGAGGAGGGAAGGAGATGGAAATTTTTAAATATAAAAAAAATAAACCATGAGAAAAAAAAAACCCTTAAGGAGGAAAAATAAAGGAAAAACGAGTTTTAAAAACAAACAAACAAACAAACAAAAAAAAAAACAAACTCCATGCTATATTCAAGCCCGTGAAACAGACGAGAAATAAAATGAGAGACAGGAAAATCCTGGCTGTGCTTTAAATTGCTATATGATCTTAGGTGCAATATTTAGCTTAATTTTCTCATCTGTAGAACATATTTTAAATGTTTGATTAAAGTGCCTTTAAATATAGCACACTTTTTTTGCTATTCAGTGGAATAATTTATTTTTCTATGCAAACATTTTAACTTTCAGAAAAATAACAATTATTGTGAGTATATTATACATCTAGTGTTGTTTAATTTTACAAATGGACTACCATAAGGATAAACAAGAAAGCATCAATCTGTGAATCTGAAAGAAACAGGCTTATTATTCACTACGGAGATGACATGATATGAAAACCATCTTAACTCAGACCTATTTCTGAAAAGTTAGTATTATGGAAATTATAGAGCTACAATTTCATCTTAAAAGAAGACTTCAAGTCTTTCCACCGGACATTTCTGCTCCACTGACTTGGAGTGAAGCTTCAGAGTATTTCCATGGACCCACAGCGCCTTGCAAGCAGTCTGCCACTCTGGATGCTTCTGTGCTCTCCTTCACGCCCGTGGAGAGGGTAACAGAGCCCAAATCAACAGGATGTCCTCTCTGCGGTTGCAAAGGAAAGAAAAGAAAACTGTTTTCCAAACAGCAACCTCTGCTGGACCAGTGGTGGGAGCTCAGAAATGGACGATGGAGCGGAAGGGTCACTGTCCTTTGCAAGGCGGGGAAACTACTCCCTGTTTCTTGGGAAAAATAAACTGCTATTGGTTAAAAAGAGAGAAGACAGGACACTAGAGCAGAACTCAGCAGTGGGCTGGGCGCTGGGGAGCGCTCCCTCTGATATTTAGTCCAGGAAATAATTTTAAAATGAGCAAATGTTATTTCTGGAATAGCTATAAAATCACTTGACCTAATTCTTCTGTGTACTTCAGAGATGCTAGACTCCAGCCTCTTTCATCTAATGCATGTAGCCATGCTTGATTCAGAGGCTCTATTATTCCCACCTAGTCTCTCTTTCTCTCTGTCTCTGTCTCTGTCTCTCTCCCCTTCCCTCTCCCTCTGTTATTCCTACCTAGTCTCTGTGTGTGTGCCTCTCTCTCTCTGTCTTTGTCTCTCTCTCTCCCCCTTCCCTCTCCCTCTTTCTCTCTTCCTCCCCCCTCCCAATTCCCCCATTTCCTCTCTTTGTGCTCATACTGAGCCCAAGCCCTTACACATGCTAGGCATGGACTCTACTACTGAGCTCTATCTCCAGTCTAAAATAATTAATAAATTGGGAAGGAGGGCTCAGTGTTATCTTACCAAGTCTTCCTGGTGAGCGAATTTAAATGGTGCTCTTCCTCCTTGCAATGAGTAACATGTTTTATTTTTCTTCGTGGCACTCCTCATTGCCTCCTGTATGGCCAATCCATTCTTGTTCCACGAGTCTCCCTGTTTAACGCAGACACCAGTGAAATGTACCACTTTGTCCTATTTTTACCATGACTTTAGAATTTATAATGGCACCTAAGACCTAGCAGGCATTCATTTAACATCTATGTTAACAATGAATTGATCGTGTATAATGTTTGGGAAGCTCTGAATGTTAAGCAATTTATCTTAGAATATTGGTTGTCAACCTGTGGGTCTTGAACCCTCTGTGAGTCAAAGGACCCGCTCCTCCTCTTCCCCTAGACAAGCAGGTTCACCCACAGCCCCCCTTCAATGGGGTGACTCTTTTTGGCTTAGAGCTTCTTCTCACTTCTTTCAACAAAGTTACACTCTATCAATCACTGGTTCCGATCGTGACTTAACCGCTCTCTTACTCTGCCGGAAGCTTGAACGTCCTCAACGTCAGCTCTCATTTGTTTTATCTGTTGTATCTCTTCTTCCTGTACATTCTGGGAGACTTTTCCAACACAATTCAGTACAGCATACCTTTACTACAGGAAGACAACTTGACTGGCTTCTAAAGGGAGTACAGTCTCTTTGAGAGTAACGGCGATGCCTTTGGTTTCTTCTTACGGCCTTCTAGCACATTCTGAGAAACAATGGATTTTCATAATTGCTCTTTGGTATTCTTTTTTTACTTATTTATTTTTTTATTATGAAACAATCTTATTTTGCATACCAATTCCAGCTTCCTCTCCCTCCCACCCTCGCACTTCCCGTACCTTCTCCCCATGCTATTTGGTATTCTTAGGTGGACTAAGATAATATGTGGTAATGGAGGCATATGATTTTACTAGAAAAAGTGTAGCTGAGTACTGAAAGGGTGGAACACCGAGGCTGTTTCTAGAAATATACACATTTTAAGCATTTGGCCAACAAGAACCCAATGCTGGGAATGTAACTCAGGTGTAGGATGCTTACCAGATTGCACAAAGTCCTGAGTTTGACCCTGAGCACAACAAAACAAACAGAAAACCCCAAATCCAACATGTAAGGAGAAACCCATGTCACATGTGTGAACAAGGATAACAGATTAAAAAAAAATCAGGGCTCAACTTAAATTGATATAGGCTCAATTTTAAGAACTTACTGTCATATCATTACAAAACAACAAATATTGCAGAGTTCAAAGAAAAACAAACATGATGGGCAGTGTCCGGTGGATGTTTCAAAACATGACTTTGTTTTAGAAGTTTGACAAAATTTTCAAGTCAGTATATAAAATTTCAAGCGTTTCTAAACTAATAATTTTATAATATTTTTAGAATTTATAATAGTTTAGAAAGATAGGTCTTCTTCTTTTTTCCTGAACTTTCCAAAATTTTATCTGCCTTTGACTCTTCTCTGTAGTGGGCATGTTGTTACATTCTAACGGCTAACCTCTCGTCCTCAGAAGGTAGTTTAAATGTCATTTTTTCCCCAGAGAAATACTTGCGATGATTCAATCTAAAGAAACTAAACACTCAGTTATTCACAGAATCAGCCTATTTAAACATGCTGCGTAGTTCATCACTGTGAGATAGTTTCTTGTGTTGGTTTGATTTGCTATGCCCCCTTCACTGCTTGAGGTCTGGAACTGTATTATCTACGTTGGACATTTAGAACTATGCCTGCCAAATAATGCCGGACATGAAACAAGTTAGAAATGTATCGGAGCTCCTGTATGCAATGGCAGAGGTTAGATTTTTATTCAGAGATAAATGGGGAAATTTTGAAATTTTTTTGTTTGCTTATTTGGGGATTATGTTTTAATTGCGACATAGCTCCCGGCCCTTCCTCCCTTCAAACCCTTCCATATGCCCCTCCCTGCTCTCCTTCAAATTCATGGCTTCTCTTTCCCAAATTTTGAAATTTCTAAGATGAAGATAGAAACAAGATAGAAACACAAGACACACTTCTCACCTTCAAAGAGTCCCAGATGCCCCTAAGCAGATGATAATCTTAACATACATGAACAGTACAATATACCATGCCCCCAAGTGCCACATGGTTAATAGAAACAACCTCTAGCCCAGGAATCTAATGAAGGGAGTGTCGGCTGGGGTAGTCGGAGGGAAGATAGACCTGAAATGCCGCATTCAGCAAAATCACAGAGGCTTTTGGTTGTAATGATTCAAGGAGTGGATTTGTTCAAAGATAAGAGGCCATACAAAGGGTCTTTGCAGTAATTTGTCCTTTATCTGTTTTCCTAGCAATGTATGTACCATCAATGAAATCGCTTGATTCCGGGGCCTCAAACTAAAAAAATATCAGTTGGAGTCTATAAAATTATGAAATTGTTTGATTTTTATAACAAATCAAATTGAATATTAATCCTTATTTGCTTTTCTTTTGGTTCCCACAGAGTTGCCACCCCATTTGGAGGTTTTGAAAAAGCATCAAAAATGGTTAAATTCAAAGTTCCAGATTTTGAACTACTTCTGCTAACAGATCCCAGGTTCATGGCCTTTGCCAATCCTCTTTCAGGCAGACGGTCCTTTAACAGGACTCCGAAGGGATGGATATCTGAGAATATTCCTGTAGTGATCACAACTGAGCCTACAGAAGACACCGCTGTGCCAGAATCAGACGACCTGTGACAGGGAAGCTCGACACGCCTCAGAAAGCTCTGCGTATAGAAGCTGCTGCTATCCTACTTGCTGGCAAAGCCATTTAAGTTATTCATTACTAAAATCATTTAACGGCAGTTAAATAACTTTCATTTCATGGCATTTAATTGGAATGGAACAATTAAATTCTTATTTAAAAAACTTTGAGGTCACTTTCATTCCTTCATAACTTTCTTTTCATATTCAGTTTTGTTTTCCATAATCTAGTCCTTTTATTGTGAAGGCTCGGGTGGAAAAGTAACTAACAGAAGTTTTCTTTGTTTCAACGAGTTATTCCAGAAAACTTACCCTGGCTTTAGAATCAGAGTGTACAGTAGGGTATGTAGGGTCATTCGGAATTTTATCTGAGGGGCGAGACTTGTGTGAGATGCTCTACAGATGATATTGCTGAAGATGAGGGTCAGGTACTTCCTGTTCGGTACCATGTAGCATAGCACATTTGGATACATGCTCCCTTTAGCTGTGAGTAAAACTATAACTGCCTATGTGGGTTTTTTTTACTTCTTTTAAATTGCTAACATTCTTGAGTTAGAACGGGTTATTGAATTTGTCCAGTATTGTTAAGAAGACTTGGAGGTGATGCTCCAGGGAACAGAACCTAATACCACTGCAGCTTTAAAGACTGACGTGTTCTTAGAATCCAAGTTCCCAAATCTCAATGATATTGTTTGACTTTCTTTGGGCCGCCAGCTCCCAAATAATGGCATGAAGACTTCTTATTAATTATGAAGGCTTGGCCTTAGCTTAGGCTTGTTCCCAACTCACTCTTATACCTTAAATTAACCCATTTATATTAATCTATGTTCTGCCACGTGGCTCGTTACCTCAGCTCTGTACTGTACATCCCACTTCCTTGGTGTCTGGCTGGTGAATTCTACCTCTCTTCTTCTCAGAGTTCCCATCTCTCCTCAGAAGTCCTGCTTATCTTCCCCGCTTAGCTATTGGCCATTCAGCTCTTTATTAAACAATCAGAAGGTGCCTTGGCAGAGATACATCTTCACAGTGTACAAGAAAAATAACCCACAACATAACACAAAGTATTGATTAGGCATATATTTACACATAAATTTTAGAAGAGAAACAACATACATTAACTATATGAGCAATTGTATAAAATTTGAATTAGCAACTTTCTTTTAGGTTGATCAACTAATTTCTAGTCATGTTCAAATCAAGTACCAGCTAATCACATACAATAAAATAAAATAAAGAGTATAAAAGATTCTCAAAGCAATGTAGCACACATCCACCACAAGATATCTGAATACAGTAGTTAAAAACTAATAAAGTTAAAAACATATCTTAAAATATGAATGAGAAAGTATGTAATCTAGAACTTATTGACAGCAATTTCTTCCCATTTTAACTTGTTTAAGATGTCTATGAGTGACGGGGATATAGAACAATTATTCACATGTATGAATTGCTGAGTTTAAGCAAGTACTGAAAAATAATAATAATTTACATAGAATAATAATAGTCACTGATTTGGGGGACATTGATGGGTATTGGTGCTCACATCTGTAGTTCCAAGCTGAGGAAGCATAGTAAAACAACTTACAAAAAAAGAAAACAGAAAAGAAAAACAGAAAAAAAGAAAGAAGAGAAAAAAGCTCTATAGCTTTGCAGCAGCAAACAAAGAACAGCTCCCTAATGGAAAACTCTGCCATGCTAAATTTAGACAGGAAGGTAAAGATATAATAATGAAAACATCAAGCAGCAAAATTATTGCATATATCCACAAACGCCCCCATGTGCAGATAGTGTAGGAATTGGTGATTTCATCATCTTCTGCACCTACAGAGAAAAAGAATAAATAAAAATAAATTGTCTCTCCATGTAGATCAGGCTAGCCTCAAACTCAAGAGACCTACCTGCCTCTGCCTCTCATGTTCTTCAGTTAAAGGTGTGCATCACCATACCCAGAGCGAAAAAAATTTCAATGTTAATAAAAATACACTCTCTAGAAATAATGTCAAAATATTGTGTTTATATATACAGTGACTGCTGTAGAGAGCATAAATAATTTAAAATATATTTTAAGTTACATTTATTTATAACTTTTGGTATTTACTCATTTGAAAATAACAACATTGGCATCTGTGGTATATTAGCAGGATTCTACCACACCATACTTTGTTCAGCATAGTCTTAAAAATTGAGTCATATTCTCTTATGATGTATTTTGTGTTTTATTATCATATTGAATCAATACTTCAATGAAATTATAACTTTATCACACTACTCTAGTTATGCCCCAATTTCTAATTTATATGATTTATATAACTTTTTATATGACTTTTTTCTGTCCACCCCTGAAAGTAATTGTGTCAGTTATAAAACAGTATTCTTTAATACCATAAAGTCTTTCAAAGTGGAGTAGCTTAGATGATTTCTTCAGATTATGTGGAAAATGAAGAAATAACCCTCTGTTCACTAATATGCTTCTTCCATTCCTGGAAATGTCTATGAACTCATGCTCAGCTGACAGCGTCAGAAATGCCAAAATTTCACTCTGGTTGCTAAGCAGTTTAAAATTCAAAAGGAATTTTGAATGGGTTTTTCATTGACCTGAAAAACAGCTAAATCTTTCAGAGTCCAGGGAAAAATAATGGTCTCTTTAGAAGAGCAGAAGAAATGTGGTATTTTTCCACAGAATTTGTATACGTGCAAGATGGAGAAAATTTTAAAACTGTCAGAAGAAAAAGCAAAAGGATAAAAATAACATCTGCTGGTGAGCTTCTGCACATCAGACTGTATACATTGCTTTATCAAAACAATTATGTGTTTTAGTAACTATTCTGTGTGGCAGGTATTAGATATAAATGATCTCAACTTCATAAAAAATAATCTTTGGGTAGCTAATATGACCTCTTCCTGAACCTTACACATAAGGGATAGAACTGGGTGCCTCCAGTCATAAAACATAAACTCTAAGAACACATGCTTGTCATTTCTCTCAGAGAAAAACGCAAACTATTTTATTATATTTAGGCAAATTATTAAATTTTGTTGGAGTTAAGCAAATACTATTTCATCTTTATTGTTTCAATATATTTAGACAAATAGGATGTTCAAATAATTTTATGTCATTTCCTTTAGATAAGTTCTTCTTAAAACTTCCCATTATTTATTTATTTATTTATTTATTTATTTATTTATTTATTTATTTGGTTTTTCGAGACAGGGTTTCTCTGTAGCTTTGAAGCCTATCCTGGAACTAGCTCTTGTAGACCAGGCTGGTCTCGAACTCACAGAGATCCGCCTGCCTCTGCCTCCCGAGTGCTGGGATTAAAGGCGTGCGCCACCACTGCCCGGCTTGAACTTCCCATTATTTTAATTCTGGTCCATTATACTGAAAAAAAAAAAAGACTAAACTTTGTGTCCAAAGACACACACTATCATTAAACTTCCAGGCTGTGTTGAAAGTTGAGCTATTAAAACAAACAATTCCATATTAAGTTTGAAATAGAAAGACCTCAAAGGTTTTCCAGGATAAACCTGCTCGTCTTTGTCCAGTGTAATTCACCCCTCTGGGCCTTCGGGCTCTCCCTTTTCATTCTGCTCTAAGAAAAGAAGGAAAAATGAGGAAAGGAATAAGAAATAAGCTAAAAGAAGTCATCCACCGTAGCAATACGCTGGAATTATTCTGTCAAAAGAAAATTTTTATATGAAACTCTTTTAAGTTTCCATTACATTGTTCAGTTGAATTTGGTGTTATGAATTACACCTCCTATTTTCTTTGCCAGTTTCCTTTTCTTCGTAAAGCTGACCAACTCCCAACCAGCCCTTAGACCATAGCTGGAATTGATTAATAACTGTCTGGTCAATCAAAAGACAATCCTTATGTTTTAATTGCAAACTTCCACTAATCATTTTTCTTAGTAGTATTTTCTTATTTCAATGTTGTTCTTAAATGTTTGAGAATTTCATACAAAGTACTTTGCTTAGATTCATCATTCCATATCCTTCTCTAACTTCCTATTCACACAACTTCATGTTCTCTCTCTCTCCATCCTTCCCAGCCTCCTGTCTGTCTGTCTGTCTGTCTGTCTACCTACCTATTTACTATCTGTCTGTCTGTCTGCCTGCCTATCTATCTATCTATCTATCTATCTATCTATCTATCTATCTATCTACCTACCTATCTACCTATCTATCTTCATCCAGTTGGTGTTGAGTACTCCTTGGTGTTGGACCTGCCCTGGAGTGTGGTTGACCAGGTGTCACACCATTAAAGAAAACTGACTTTTCCTCTCTCAGCAACAATCAAATGCCAAGAGTTCCTCAACCAGGGTTGAGATCATGCCCACCTCCCCTCTCCCATGCTGGAATTTTGTCTAGCATGAGCTTGCTTGGGTCTTAGACACACTCACAATTTCTTTTTTAAAAAAATATTTATTTATTTATTATGTATACAGTATTCTGTCCCCATGTGTGCCTGCAGGCCAGAAGAGGGCACCAGACCCCATTACAGATGGTTATGAGCCACCATGTGGTTGCTGGGAATTGAACTCAGGACCTTTGGAAGAGCAGGCAATGCTCTTAACCACTGAGCCATCTCTCCAGCCCCCACACTCACAATTTCTGAGTTCCCATGTGCATCTGCCCTGCTGTGTCTGGCAAGCACTGCTTCCTTGCAGTCATCCACCACCCCTGGCTGTTACAATCCCCTCCCCACCTCATCCACGATGATCCCTGAGCCTTGAGAGGAGGGCTGTAGCAAGTCTTTCTCTGTACTGCCAGCCCCCAAATAACATCATGGGGACTTATTATTCATTATGAAAGTTTGGCCTTGACTTAAGCTTGTCCCACTAACTCTTACAACTTAATCAACTTATTTTAATGTACATTTTGTCCCATGGGTCGTCACCTCATCTCTTCTACAGCTCATGATGCTTGCTTTCTTCATGTCTGGCTGGTATCCTGCCTTTCTTCTTCCCTGAGTCTTCTCTTTTCCCAGAAGTCCCACCTAACCACTTCCTGCCTAGCTCTTGACCATTCAACTCTTTACTAAACCAATAACAGTGACACATATTCACCCAGTGTAAAGGAATATTCCACAACAGAAGGTTGTGATATATATATCATGTTGGCCTGAGCTGTCTAAAGTCCTTTATGCTCTGCATGCTGACCAATTGTGGTTTTCTGTGTTAATTGCCATCTACTACAAGAAGAAGCTTCTCTGATGAGGACTGAGCAGTGTACTGGTCTATGGCTGTAGCAGTAAGTCATTAAGGGTCACTTTAATGCTAAGTCTTTCAGCAGAATGATAAAAGTAGGCTTTTCCCCAGGGCTTATGCCCCATCAAGCCACAGGTTCTCAGTTCCATTGGCAATGTTAGATATGAGTCCCATCTCTTTGAATGAGCCTTAAACCCAACAGAAACATGGTTGGCTACTCTCATAACAACTGTGCCTCCATGTCACTCCAGGCAGGTTGTTTTTGCAGCTCGCAAGCTTCACAGCTGGGTGAGATCACTGATTGCTTTTCTCCAGTCTCATGCTTATGAAAGCTAGCTAGTAGGGATGAAGCGTCCAGTTGAGTACAAGTTAGGTTTCTTCATGTTCTATGATTCAAGGATGTGGTGTCTTCGGCAATATGATCTTACTGACACATTTGGAGGGTAATCAAAAGCATTGGCAATAGCCTGTAATGTTTGGGGATTTATGGGAGTTCACTGGTAAGAAATTCAGAAAGAAGCAACCCACCTTAGGAAAGGGTAGTGTCTGGTGTCTAGCTGGATACTGTCCCCCCATATTAGGTAACTATATTTAAACTTCACATATCTAAAATAGATTTCCATGTGGCTTTTTCACAAAGGCCTTTAGTTTTAATCATCTGTCCCCACACTCTCCTCTGTCCCACCCTCCCATCACCTGCCCCATTTTATATCATTCCCTTTCCTCCTTTATATTCCTATATCCTATGTCCCCTTCCTTGAAACAGTCCCTCTTCCCCCATGACTCCTTACTAGTTTGCTAATCTCTGTGGACATTAGGAAAGCTACTTATCTAAAGTTTAAAAGCTAATATTCACATATGAGAGAAAACATTTGATGTTTGTCTTTCTGGGTCAGGGTTACCATACTCAGGATGATTGTTTACAGTTACATTCATTAGCCTACAAAATTCATTTCTCTTAACAGCTGCATGGTCAGCTATTGCCTGGAAATACCACGTTTTCACTCTTCGCTCATCAGTTCATGGACATCTAGGCTGTTTCCATTTCCTAGCTCTTATGAGTAGATTAGCTTTGAATATAAATGAGCAAGTATCTCTGTAGTAAGGAATATCTTTGGGGTATATACACCTAAGAGTGGTATAGCTGCTTCTTGCAGATCTGTTTCCAGCTCTTTGAGAAACCTCCTCCCTGATTTCCACAGGCTTGCTCCAGTCTGCATTCCCTCCGCTTCTTCTCAGCTCCGAAATCAACACGTTAAAGGACTTAGCAATCAAAATTATTAGTCAAAATAACCATTGATTGCATCCAGGTTTTATATTAAGGTTTTATACTTTCTATCTAGATCTATTTATAAATAGTTTAGTAGCCTGGAAACAGAGGGAGCCGATGAGACGTCCAAATGTGAGCACAATTGCCCAGTCTTGAATATGCAAAGAACATCTTGAACTTTTCAGTCCAGGGCACAGTTCTACCAGCGGACTTACTCATTCTGGAATTTCCTCACTCCGCTGATTTTGTAAGATCAAAGTTACATGACATCATTGCAGTTCTTCAGCTGGGACCCCTCTTTCTGAAGCTTAGTAAAGTATGGCTTTGAATAACTCTTTTCTTATGAATGAGAAATGCTTTTGTTGGTGTTTGTCCTTCTGCAGGACAGAAAGGCACCTTGCTTTCTTTGAGAGTTGGAATGTAGGCTTCTGGCAACCCAGCAAGTGAAGGGAATCCATTCCAAGTGAAGTGACCAAACACACTTTGCAAGTATTCAAAAGACTCACTTTAAAACTACAGCATTTCTTTATTACCTAAGCAACAAAATTAAAAACTAAAAATTTCGTAAGGTTTTCAGTGGCTAAAATGAGATGCTCCCAGATTTTAAAAGCATGTCTTCTTATTTGGATTTTTATGATACGTGAGATACAAATTTATTCTGACTTCTCATTGCAATACAATTTTAAAAAGAAAATTAAGTACATGGGACAAAGGGCAATGAGAAAACTACTGTTAAGTTTGTAGAACTGGAATGGTCGCTCATACCTGTAATCCTAGCACTGTAGAGGCTGAAGCAAGAGGATCAGCAGTTCAAGGTTACCTTTGGGTATAGTGAATTGGAGGTCAGACTGAGCGGCTGCAGGACACCCTCTTTCAGCAAACGAACAGACAAACAAATGAGTTCATAGCTCACATAGCTCAAATCTAAATAAGAATATGAAGATCACTCAGTAGTTTCAATTTCAAGACTATTTCAATAGTAAGTTGGCAAATGTTCTGGGGAAAAAATCACTGGAAAAGTCAGGAGGAAAAAAAAAGAAAAAGTTCAATGCCATTCTATATTTTCAAAGTGTGTGTGTGTGTGTGTGTGTGTGTGTGTGTGTGAACGCGCATGCATACGCACTCACGCGTGTGGACATCAAAGGACAACTTTTGGGAATTAACATAGAAACTACTCCCTTACTAGCAAATTAAACATGGAGAAAGTAGAGGGTTGCACCACAATGAAGTAGGATGAAAAGAAATGCAGTTTTATCTGTAAATGGCAATTCCTGCTACCTTATGGAGTCTGAAACTCTTTCCTCACCCTTTTTGATGTAATTGTATTCCATGTATACATTAGCTTGATGGGGACTGCCACATGATTAGGCACTCTCATTATATTCTCTCAGCACTCAAATAATACATAAAGTAGTTGTGCTCAAAACTGTCATATTTAGAGGAAGAAGTTTACACGCTGGTCTATCACAAAGCAGTGAAGCAATACACTTTGTGGCTTAGATGATAATTTGCTCCTCAGATTGTGTTCCTGACCACACTTGAAAGATCCACATCAACTTTTCTCTCCTTCCTCTGCTGCTTTTCTTTTTGCTGGACTTGTTACTCCCTAACAGAATGTCACTGGTAGGTTCTTTTAGAAGCTGCTGCCAAGAAGGGATCAAATGTAAAGCAGTTTTCTTAGGAGTAATGTCTACTTGACAGAAAATTTATGAACCACAGAGAAATAAGATCAAAAATTTAATTTTAGTGGTCGGAAGTTTCTCTCCCATCTGGTCCTGCAGCCATTCAGTCCCAAAGAAACACACAGAGGCTTATATTAATTATAAACTGTTTGGCCAATGTCTCAGGCTTATTATTAACTGTGTCTTACAACTTAAATTAACCCATAATTTTTATTTATGTTTAGCCACATGTCTTGGTACCTTTTAACAATGAGGATTCTCATCTTGTTTCCTCTCCATCTGGGTGATGACTGCAAACTGAGTCTTTCCCATTCCCAGAATTCTTCTTGTCTGGTCACCTCGCCTATACTTCCTGCCTGGCTACTGACCAGCATTTAATAAAATGACCAGCATTTTATTAAACCAATACAAGTGACAGATCTTTACAGGGACAAGAGCACTGTCCCACAGCATGTTAGTAAAATATGGGGCCAGAGGTTAAAGTCCACTTTTATAACACCGGAAAGTTTCAATTTTATCAATAAAATCAGTAATAGGATGATATCAAACTTCTATGGCTTTTATGTGGTTTTGTGTGCCTCATATAGGCTCAAATGCTGGAATTTTGATCCCCACTATGTCAGTATTAAGGTGGTGCCAAGCAGAGGGTGATAAGGACTTTAATAGTTCCTCCTTGAAAAGGGGTTAATGTAGTTTTCATAAGATGTCAGTTCCAGAAAAAGCAGACTGTAAAAAGGGTCCTGGATCTCTATGGCTTCTGGTCATGTGATCTCTTCTGAATCTGTTCCCATAATTATTATGGCAACCAAACCAGGGGATGAATGGAGGGGACTGACTGATTTTTACCTTTGGCTCCCTAGATTGTAAGATAAACAAACATTTCTCCACTATAAAGTATCTAACCTCAAATATTTTGCTATGCAAATAGAAAATGGATTAATATGTGACCCACAATTGAATATTTTCTAACTGGATAAGAATAAATTTCTATTCTGTATAATAAAAAAAGAGTTAATATTGCTTTGGCTAATAAAAAAAAATCTGTTGATCCTTTCTGTCAAACTATTATGTTTTGTAAAGAAGTCTAGATCTTAATTTGGTTGGTTATGATTACAGCTTTTAAAATGAAATAGAATAGAACAGCAGAATAAATCATTAATAGTCAAAATATTAGCCCATGAATTTCTGGGCTCATTTTTTAAGCACGTTTGTGTGTAGAGTCACAAACACACCATTCCACATACTCTAGGTTGTAGTATAAAATATCCGAAATCTGCCAGTAGCTTGTGATGGTTTGAATGAAGATGGCCCCATGGGTCCATAGGAAGTGGCACTACTAGCAGGTGTGACCTTGTTGGAGTATATGGGACTCTGTTAGTGAAGTGTGTCACTAGGCGTGGTCTGTGGGGTTTCTGATGCTCAAGTCAAGCCCAGTATCACTCTCTCCTCCTGCTTCCTGCTGATTCTCGTGTAGATCTTTCAGCTCCTTTCCTAACAACATGTCTGGATGTGTGCCACACCGTCATGCTTTACGCCATTGTCATAATGGACTAAACCTCCGAACCCAATTAAATGCTTTTCTTTATAAGAGTCGCTGTGGTCACAGTGTCTCAGCTCTTGGAATTTTGGATACCGATTTTGTTTTTATTAATGTAATAGTGTCTATTTCATTAAAATTATTCTAATTTGGTAATTAACAACATAAGGAATTTGACCCAGACCTGCTAAAAGGTAATTTGAAATATTAGCAGAAAAAAATCTATAAAATGCTATTTTATTTAATCAGAAAACTTTGATTTTGAAATATACAGTATGTCCAGAGATATTATTTTTGAGAGGCTGGCTGGTGTTTTTCTTCAGTATATTTCAGGCTTAGAGCTGGTTTCACAAGAAGAAGAGATTCAAGAATACAAGCAGTTAAGATTTAGAGATGAGTGTGTGGTTTAGGCCTTTAATCCCAACACTATAAACCCAGAGGCAGCAGACCTCTCTTTGTATTTGAGGCCACCCTAGTCTACATTGTGAGTTCCAGAAGAGAAACCCTGTCTCAAAAACAAAACGAATCAAAATAAACAAATAACTCATAATAAATTCAGTCCTCTGGTAAATTTCTGCTATTAGAAATATTTATAATTCTCTGAAATGTCTATTACTGAATATTTTCCGACAATATTTTTCGACAATTTTATTACCTTACTAAAAATTAAGAATTCCTCCTCCCCCCACCTTTTTTTTTTTTTTTTTTTGGTTCTGTGAAGTGAAATTTAACAAGGAAGTTTAACTTGGAAGCAGTGGTGTCCTGAATATTTTGGTCATCTTTACAAAGAACTACACTCTCCAGGGTAACGTCCTTTATATTCCAGCCAATGTGTCCTGAGCTGTGCTACTTTTCTGTTGTGTTTTTTAAGAAATGTTTTTAAGTAAGTCACTCCAAGATGTGCCCACGTTCATGTGTTTGTGTGCCCGCTCCCACCTGTGCACATGTATGTACCTGTAGCTGTGCTTGGCACTGAGGCTTCTGTGTGGCTTTTATTGATTATCAAAGGGTAGGAAAATGTTTGACCAGTCTCCAAATATCATGGCATTTTAAATTTTAATGTTTATTTTTATGAATTAAAAAATTTAATAAAATATAATTACATCTCTTACACCCCCCCTTTAATTTTTTACCATTTTCCGAACCCTCCCCATATCTCCCTTACTCCCTTACGAATTGATGGCCTCTTTTCCTTTGTTATTGTTATATATACATTAATAATATATTATTTTTTATATATACATAGCCTGCCAAGTCTGTTTAGTATAGCTTGTGTTTATGTGATTTTAGTTCTTCCATTTTGCATAGAATAACCAATTATGGAGTTCATCCCAGGGAAAACTGACTCCCTCTCTCCTCTCAGCAGTCATTAGTGCCTATAGTTCTTTTTCTTGCAGTAGGGTTCCATGAGCTTTCCCCTCTCACGTTAGCAGGTCTATGGGTGGTATTCTTGTTGGATCTTGTTTTGGCAGCCATCCTGTTGAGGTATCATAAGTGTAGCTTCTCTATTCATGATCACTTCTGGGAGATACAATCTCATCTTACAATCTTTCTGCCTCCTCTTCCTTGATGTTCTCTCTGCCTAGGTACAGGAGTTGTGATGTAGATGCATCAATTAGGGCTCAGCACCCATGATCGATTGATGTCTATATTTTGACCAATTGTGTGTTCCTATAATGGTCTCTATCTGCTACATAGGGAAGCTTCTTTGATGGGGGGTAAGAGGCACACTCATCCATGGGTATAAGGATAAGTCTTCAGAACACAGTTAGGATTTAGGCTGGTTACATAAATTGGCAGCAGTAGGTTCTCCTCCATGATTCATGACATCATTAGCTCCATGTAGTTGGCTAGGTTTCCCTTACCAGGCATGAGTTCCCTCTTGTTACATAGACGTTCAGTTTCATTAGACCACTGCTAGTTATTGCCAAGATCTGAGTGTTTCTCCTGCACTGTTAGGGATATCTTGCCACCAGTATGGCAGGTTTGTGGTTCACAGGAGTCAGCTAGGTAGACTGCTGATTGCTTCCTCCCTTGGCAGCTCGCATAGCATCTTCACATAGTACAAAAGCTAGTGCTTAGGAAGGAGAGCAGCTTTTAGGTCAGATCCAGCTAGAATCTTCAGAGTCCCATAGCCTTCAGCACTGTTCTTCCCTTTGACACTGCTGAAGATAAAGAAGACACTACTAATGTTGGTGATACAAAAATCTAGGAAAAAGCTGGCCATGAGGGTGTGCACCTGTAACCCCAGCATCTGGAAGGTAGAGGCAGCAAGATCAAGATTTCAAGTTCCTCTTCTACTACATAGCTTGGAGGACAGTAAGCTACATATAATCATGTCTCCAAACAAACAAATGGAAACAAGCAAACAAACACCCTAAAACTAAATAGAGACAGAATGTGAATCCTTTTTATAAGTTATGGATAAAACTTAAAAATCTAGTAAGATTTTGTGCTGTGAGTCCACATAACACTTACAGTCTATGAAGAACCTGAGGGTATTATGATCTGAGAAACTCAGTTTCATATAAATAAATTTAAGACATCAAATAAAAAATTAACTATTTTGAATATAAACTTACATTGGAGAGCAAATCATAGTTACAAAATATTTCAAACAACCCTTGTTGAACTATTCTGATTTTAAAAAAAAATCAGTGGTATGAGACAGAAAAACCTTCTTCAAACTGCAATCAGAACCCCCTGCAAAATCTAGTTTTATTTTTGGGTAGCCCATTTTTCTTGGAAGTTGAGAACAAAAGTATATTATGAATCCAGTCACATGGGCACATGAAGTTTGGGTCTGCATTTGCCAGGAACATGTTGATAAGGAGACTATCGAAGAATATAGATAAGAACCTCATAATGCGCAAACCTCCTTACATGAAGATCCTCTTCATGGGGGAGGTGAGCTTTAGATAAAGACAGGAAGATGTTTTCTTACTATGTATCATTTAAATACATTAATCACTTTTGGTTTTCAAAGGCAAACTGAAGTTTAAAGTAGCAACTAATGCATGTGTTTTGATTGTTCTCGTACTTTACTTTCTACTTTTAGTAATTTTTTTCTGTTTATATTTACCAATAATTTATATGCTCTGCTAGAATTCACTTCAAGTATTTTGTAGAATACGGTGAAGTACAACAAATATAAAAATCGAATTAATTTGCTTTTTAGTAGGCCTTCAAAAACTGAGGGGAGATTATTTTTAGCTTGAGAGCACAAGAGGTATTTTCAACATTAAGCAGTCTTAAGAGAAATTGAAGATAAAATTCCATTGCTGTAAAGGACAAAATTCAGGGCAGTAGGTGCAAATTACTGGGAGATGGATTTCATTTCATTGTGATAGACACATCTTAAGAGTTAGAAAATCATAAAAAGGAAATAATAGGTTACCTTCTCTCAGTTTGGAAGGGAACAGATCCTTACGTGAATGAGATTCTGGACAAGGGCATATTGCTGGAACACGGGACATAGATTCTTGTAGTATTACACTATCACAATATTACACAGTACTGGTAATCAAAACAGCAGCACTAATGGCCATAATAATACAGCATAGTACTGAGTAGTTGTTTTCATCTAGAGCATTGTCAAGTGACATTATATATGTTCTGTCTCATCCCAGTCCTTACAGTAAGAAAATCAGAATGTTTCAAAGTAAAATAACATGAGTATGAGATTGGCTAAGTTAACTGGTCAACAAAACTTAAGAAGGCCACAGTTTAAATCAGTTAGTATCTCACCAGCAAATTTTCTTGGAATAGCAGCTCCTATGAGAAACTGGGTGTTGAGCTAATGGCGTTTAAATGCCAGAGATGTTGAATTTGACCTTCTTGTGTTTATCAAGACATGATGCCCCAGATCTTGGCCATCCAGCGAATATTCAACACTTGACTTCTTTGAAAGGGGAACGATAACTCTCAGGGATTCTTTCTCACCCTACTCTTTTAGGCTGGTGACATGAAATCCCAAGGGACATTGCTGCAATAGCTTCCAGTGCATGTCTATACTGCTTGCAGTTTGTGAAAACTGCTGGGAAGAAGGCAGTCACCCACCCACTGATTGCCTAACAGAAAGGGGTCAAAATATCCCGCCTAGGATGATGCCAACTTAATCCTGTGATGAAGTGGAAAAAATCTGTTACTAAAAGCAGGGAATTTTCATTTGGGGCTGGATGCTGTCTTGTCGTGAGAGGCTATCTTGCCTTGTGTTGTTTAGTAGCATCCTTGCATTCAACTGTCACAACCAGAACTGCTCTACATAGTGTCAAATGTCCCACAGGAAAGAAGACAAATATCCCAGTTGAGATGTACATAGGAAATAAAGGATGAGCAGTATTTTCTAGCAGGAGAGTCTAAGATATTGTTAGAAAAGCAAAGAGATCATGGGTTTGTAAGCATTGGCAAGAATTTTGTATTTTACTTCATATAAATGGTAAACCATTGAACAATTTTAAGGTGGGAACTAACATGAATACGCTCTAAGTAGAATACTTTGTTGGCTTATGTGAAAAATGAATTTAAAATCATGAGAATAAATGAGACCTGGTGAGCATACACTAAGGCATACCATCATGTAAAGTAGACTGAGAGAGGGCAGCAAGACAGCTCAGGTAAAGGCACTTGCTGTCAAGCCTGAAGACCCAAGTTCAATTCCAGGAATCCACATGGTGGAAGGAGAAAAGAGATTTCCATAAGTTGTCTTCTGACCTCCACACACGATATAGTATGTGCATATTCATACACAAATAAATAAATAAATGGAAATAATTGTTTTAAAGCCCTGTAAAGTGAGAAGGAAAAACTGATGAAGTAGGAGTGAACTGGAGGTTTCTTGCCTGCCTGTCAGTTTCCAAATAACCACTTAATATTAATTATGGTAATATTAGTTATTGTAATATTAATTACAAACTGTTTGGCCTATTAGCTCTGGATTATTATCAATTAGCTCTTGCAACTTAAATGAACCCATTTTTATTATTCTGTATTTTACTATGAGGCTTGTGACCTCACATCTTGCTTCTCCCCCACCCCCGCAGCTACTCGAATCTCTCAAACTCCACCTTCTTCTTTTTTCCCTGTATCTTTGCTTGGATTATGCGCCTGGCTCTACTCTGCCTGGGTATCGGCCAAATCAGCTTCAGCTTCTTCATTAACCAATGGCAATAAAACGTATTCACAGCATACTGAAGGGCACCCCACACCATAGGAGGAAAGCAGCAAAAGGACTGTGTCACAAAAATTGTGATATGTGTGGGAGAAAATGGTTTTGATTAGATTTCTCTAGGAGGCTCATGCCTAAGTCATGGTCTGAACATTTTCTTCTCACAAACTCATCATATCATTCAAGAGTTTACAAGGGCTTCCCATTACATCAACTCCACAGCAGCCTTACTTTGCTTCTAAAGCTTCGCTTTCTGAACAGGCACATCTCTTCCTCCAAACATCCCCAGTAGCTCTAACTTTTGTCCAAATAGCTCTCTATTCTGAGAAGCAAAATCCACTAAAACTTTCATTCCATTCACTAGGAGATAATTTGTTAAACAGTGGTGCCAGGCACTCAGTTATGCCCTAAAGCTGCTGGGAAAAAATAGAGCTCCTACTCCCTAGGCCTTAGCTAATATGCGATTACTCATCGGACCTCCTCATGGGTGCATTTAGAGGAAAAAAGGATTTGTCTACTGTCTAATTTTGACTCATTCTTTTACTGTTGTTTCTTGATCCCACATTTCACTCTGCTCCTCCCAGTTCCGGCATGACTTTACCACACCTAGAACTATTAATGACTTCCAGGAACTGCTGGATCCCAGCTCCTCAGGACAGAATGTTGCTGTTCCTACCAATCAACAGTGGCAGGAACCTAGCCACAGGGTACTGCATTCCCCAGTCTGAGTTTTAATCAGCCCATAATAATAGAATTATGCTCGCACTGTGCAGTTCACTTGGACTTCACCTGAATGATGTAGGATATTCTCTGACACACCAAAAACTATTCATTTTATGATCCCTTAATCAATGAGGCAAGGATGGTCCTTTATAATTTAGGTCTGCTCACTCAGGGACTATTTTAATCCAACCCCTGCCACACACACCTCTCAAGTAGGAATAGAGATTCTGAGAGTCAGTACACCTGTAGTCCACACTGTGACCTTCCTAAACACAAAGCTTTCTGGGAGCCAACAGTTCAGATCTTGTCAATGGCAATGTCCTGTTCTTTCATGTGGCTTCAGGCTCTTTTCTCTCGATGCTTATATGGGGAGCTGCTGCAATACTATCATTTACAAGTCAGTACTTAGGTATACTGAAACTTGTACAATGCTTGAGACTGTATGTACAGTCAGGATTAGTCAAACTCTTGAGCAGTGCAAACTGAGGGACATGCTGTAATCTCTAAATTAGAAAGAGGTAGATGGCCTGCTGTCCATAATTCATGTTTCTCAAGAATGAATGTCACAGTTGTTCTGCCTGTTAACACTTAAGACAATCAGAACAATAACTGTTATAATAGAAATATGTTAGCCAGGAAGTAGTGACACACCCCTTCAATCCCAGCACTTGGGAGGCAGAGGCAGGCAGATCTCTGTGAGTTTGAGATCAGCCTGCTCTACAGAGTGAGTTCCAGGACAGCTAGGCATACACAGAGAAACCCTGTCTTGAAACACCAAATGAGAGAGAGAGGGAGAGAGAGAGAGAGAGAGAGAGAGAGAGAGAGAGAGAGAGAGAGAGAGAGAGAGAGAGAGAGAGAGAGAGAGAGAGAGAGAGAGAGAGAGAGAGAGAGGAGAGAGAGACAGAGAGAGAGAGAGGGGGGGGGGGGAGAAAGATGTCCAAAAGGGGTAAATAGGGGAGCAAATTTATCTCAGGGAGCTATGAAAAAATCTAAGGAAAAGAAGTATTCAGTTGAGACTGGGCCTCGTAGGATGACAGAACAGTGGGGATTTTGGAATAGCTAGCATGAAGAAACTGAGGAAATGTCAGGTGTGGTTTACCAGTATTGGGGTGGGATCACAAAGGGCAATGCAGATGATAAGGAAGGAAGGTGCCTAAAAAAAGTTCATGTTAGAAAAGCTACTAATAGAACGGAGATTAGAGGAAGAAATTAAAAGATAAAACGACCCCTTGAAGGATGAGGGAGAATTACAACAGGTGGGTTTGAGAGCTACTTAGAGTTGGCAATAGGTGGAATGAAGAGAAGGGCTCTGGGGTGACATTATTTGAAGAACAGACAGAAACAGTACGGATGAGTGAGGAGAAGACTGCTCTCGGGATAAGATAAAGATGTCCAAGTCTATTTTAGGACATACTTAAGGCACTCATGTGAAATCCCAATGGACACCGTTAGACGGGTCCAGTGTGTATGAAGATACACACTTCGTAGTGCTTTGTATATAATAATAGAGCTGACAGGCTATGTCGGTGATGAGGAAGAGGTGACCTACGACAGTATCAAACAACACCATAATATGGAGTGCTGCGAATAAAGGGTCCAGAGGAAGAAAAAAGCTCCAAGTGCATCAGAGAGGTTGATGAGGGGCCAGGAGGACATGGCATAATGCCAGTTACTTTAACTTCCCAAGAGCCGGTTTCTCCTCCCTCCACTCCGAAATTTTAATGCGGAGGGGCAGCGTCATTTCGTTCTACTTCTCTTTTGTGGTAAAGAGGCTCAATAAATTCTCAGAGATCCAGTTTCAAGAGCAATAAACTTGCCGCATGTTACCCACCAACTTCTAAGGCGTCCTCATCGTCTCTTCAGGTAAACTTTAGAGTCATCTGGGAGCTCACCTAAGTCTGTTTTTATCACTGTGTTCTACACATCTCAGCTTTGGAAAGATCTTTCCAAAGATCACGTCTACTCTGGAGAGATCCTGATAGCCAGACAGCCAGGCAGGTTTTTTGTTTTGTTTTCCTTTTTCCCTATGATCCCTAAGGAAGGTTTTGCAAACAAAGATTAGCTTGGTTCTCAGCAGCAGCTTGCCACTGAAAACCTGTTCCAAAACACGGAAACGAAGCTGCCAAATTTTCCTGACAAATATTAACCGGGGCAACACGCTAATTAAGGCTTTCATTTTATTAACGTTCACGAAACCACCAGCGAGGGGAAAATACATTCCCGCCGACGGAAACCATTCAACCGCAAACAAACAAACCGTCCCGACTCCCGGCAAGCCGTGAGGACCCCGGGGCGCCGAGCCAGCAATGGCTGGGTCCGCGGAACCTCGGCTCAGCTCCCGCCGGACCCGCACTCGGATTACAAAACCGCAAACCAAGGCGGAGAACAGCACAACCACTGCGTCTGCTGCGGACACAGTCCCAGCGCCAAAGACGCCGCTCGGGGAACCGCCACGTCTTTCCCCACGGCCCGCCCCGAGCGCCACGCCCCCGCGTCAAAAAAAAAAAAAAAAAGCCCTGTTCTCGCGGGATCTCGCGCCTCACGGAGCCCCGCGGAACTGGAGCATCACCCGCAGGAAAACTGGGAATTCACGTGCGGGGGCGGGGCGCGGCGGGAGGGCGGGGTCTGCTTCAGGGGGCGGAGCGTCCTGACGCGAGGGAGGGAGGGCGGGGTCCGGGGACCTGTTGATCGCAGGTGTCACTGGCCAGACCGGCCCCTGGCTCTCGGGTGTGCGCGCATGCTCTGCGCGCGTCGGGCGGCCGAAAGCGGCCGTGGCTGTCTGTCCCTGTGTGAGTCGGTTCGGTTCGGCTGTCACGACGTGGTGGGTGTCGGCAGGAGGCGGAGGCGGGCCGGCGGGACTGCAAAGGCTGCGGCGCTCGGGAGGTCGAGCTTGGGGTGAGTCTCGGGAGCCCCCCCCCGCCCCGCTAGGCGGAGGGCAGAGGACCCGCGCCCCCCTCGGCCTGCTCCCGCTCGCCCGCCCTCCCGCCCGCCCGTTCGGGCGCGCCGAGCCGGGTGGCCGCGGGCTGACGGCGGGCTCTGGCTGGGTCGGGATGTGCTGTCCAGGCTTCTGTCCCTCACGGTCCAGCCCCGCTGTCGCCAGGGCACTCAGCCTTCTCCGGGGCTCCAGCATGATTGGCGTCCCTCCTCGGGGGAGCGGGCTGGATTGGATGCGGTAGAATCTTGGGGTGATGGTTTCTCAGTCGCTGTACAGAGATGGACAAAGTTAATGTTTAGCTTCCAAGCGGCGCTTTACGGTACAATTACCCGAACTACTCGGCGGCGGCGCGGGAGAACAGGAAGTGCCTGCACAGGTGTAACAGGGAGGCTCTGAAAGCCTGCAATCTGAGCCCGTTTGGAGGTTTTGTTATTCTCAAGGGGTTTGCTTTATCCATGCAGAACCTGATAAAGGCTTCCAAAACATAACCTCACGTCCTTATCTCTTCGCAGTTTTCCATATCTGGAAACATATCTTCCCCCCCCCCCGAATATTTTCAAGGCTGCTTTTGAGGTACATTGACGGTAAACTTAAGTTCTTTGTGATTAGCACTGAAACATTTGGAAAACGGCATGCTACTTTTCACATTTAAAAGGTGTAGCAAGTGCTGACACGAAGTTATGATGGGAAAAATTAGTTAAATTGTTAACTTGTCAGTTTTATTTTCTGTCGTCTTCAAGTCTGGAATGACGATGATGACCCTTCATCCTGTTAAATAAAAATTAATAGGAAAAATGAAGGAAACGTTTCGCAAATGTAATGTGTGATTCATCCAAACAGACTTAACTGTGGGTGGGAGCTGTAGTATGAAAAATAAGGTTTCTGCCTTATTTTTTTATAGGCTTTGAAAATGAACTCCTTTAACACCTTGTTTAGGGCCATGATTACTGACTAGACACTTAATGAAAGTGATTTATTTGGTATGTAAATCAAACCAACGATAGTACCAATGGGTACCAATAGGTAAACTTTCCAAACTATAAAAATCAAGAGACCCCCCCATCCCGAAGCCTTTTTCTTAGTTTTTTTTTAATTCATAAAGTTGTAGGTTCTCTCCAACTCATGGGACGTGACACTAACAGTTCATTACTGTTTTCTCTAAAGGATGCATACGTCACACTGTTTTTAAATAAAAAGTTTGTCATTTTAGAGTAGGACACATTTTCTACTTATTTTTGTCCTCGAAAAGAAAGCCCACAGTGTCCTTCCCGTTTCAGTCTGATCTCTGTCTGATTCAAGATACTTTTTATGTTGTTTACTCTCAGACATTTACTTTGACTGTGTGGTGTCAAGAAGTGCAGTTTTAGTGTCCAAGGGCTTAGAAGTTTGTTTTAACTGGACGAAGTTACAGACTGGAAAGAAACCTAACCTATTTTAAGGGGTGATGATGCACTTTTAGAAGCTAAAGGCAGTTGCTTCCATTTCGAGACTTGCTGGACCTCCTCTAGTTGGAGAAGGGATGAGTGTTGCTTGACTCCACAGCTTTCTGAAAATACATTTGATCTCTACACAGTTATGGTTTACGTTCGCAGACCCAGGTGTGCAGTTACTGAAATACCTAGCAGACTTGTTGTTTCGTAGCTTTAACTATAAGGTGCGCCCTAATTATAGACCCTAATGACAATCTGCAGCAAGCTTGGTAGCTTATATAGAGCATGTGCAAACATTTCGGACACAGTGTGCTAAGATAGGGAGCGCTTCATGAGATCTTGCGTTAAGGAAGGACATGCGTCATCTTGGAAAAGCAGAAATTAGTGTGAGTACAAATGTGTTGGTATGGTAGATGATTCACTTTGTATCTAAGTGATTTTTAAAGTGTTTGTTTACAGTGTATGTATATAATAGAAACAAGAAATAGGTGTAACTGCTCCTTACAAGGTTTTGAAATCTTAAGTAATTTCATATAACACCCTAACCTTGACAGGTTATTTTTTTTTAAAGAAAAATAGGAATAATATAATGTATGTGTGTGTGTGTGTGTGTCTGTGTGTGTGTGTACTGCATATGGAGAGAGGCTAGGCAAACACATTTGTACTATTCTTTACCAAGTTAATTCATATTCTCTACTAATTCTTTATTGGTCCCTGATTACAAATGTAGTATTTGCTTATAATTTTGTTTGTTTGTCTTCCTTTGTAGCCTAGGCTAACCTCAGACTTACAGTCCTCCTCCTTCAGCTTCCCAGGTGCTGAGATGATAGGTGTGCACCACTATATGAGGCTTAGAATTGAATTTTAATATATTGGTTTTCTGTGTGACTTTGATTTTTTTTTTAAACATGCCTTTTCTTTAAAATGAAAATGTTATCAGAGAAGGTTGTCTTAGGCCACTGGAAGTGTCTACAGGGCTCAAATTGTCTCATGTATTCATATTTGTAATCTGAGAAATAACATTTTATGTAAACCTTCACTATTGTAGGTGTGTGTGTGTGTGTGTGTGTATGGTTGTTTTTTGGTACTGGGGATTGAACTAAATCCCTATGGTAGGCCAATGCTGTGATCACAGAGCTTCTACAACTTCAGTCCCACCCTAACTATTCTAGTAAATAAAATGGTAGCCTTTCAATAGTGTGAAGTTTTATCATATTAAACTGTTGGAGGAGGCCGCTAGTTAGTTCTGGCCATTTAGCCCCAAAATAATCACACAGAAACCATATGATTTAAATCACTGTTTGGCCCATTAGCTCTGGCTTCTTATGGGCTAGCTCTTACATTTTAATTTAACCCATTTCTAGTAATCTGTGTATCACCACGTGGCTGTGGCTTACCAGATAAAGTCCCGTCTTGCTCCAGTGGGCCTACATGACTTCTCTCGACTCTGCCTTCTTTCTCTCAGCATTCAGCTTAGTTTTCCCCACCTAGCTCTGTTCCCCTATAACTCTGCTATAGGCCCAAAGCAGTTCCTTTATTAACCAATATTCACAGCATACAGAGGGGAATCCCACATCTGTATGGGTATTTTTGCCTGACTATATGCCTGTGCACCATCTGTGTGCCTGGTACCCAGAGAGGCCAGAAGCTGGTGGAATCACCTGGGACCGGAGTTACAGATAGTTCTGAGCAGCCATATGGGTGCTGGAATCTGAATGTAGATTTGGGAAAGCAACCACTGTTAACTGATCAGCCATCTCTCTGTTTCTAATTTAGCTTTTGAGTTTTTCTGGGATAGGTTTTTCTAAGTGAACCTTTTCTAATATATACAATGTGCTAGGTACTAGAGATTCAAATATTAAAAAATGTTAAGTAATCATAAGTCAGAAAATTTTCCTTATCTTTTATTTTGAGACAAGGAATTCATCATGTAGCCTAAGGCAACCCAGGAGGTACTAACCACCTGAGTGCTGTGCTGATTGGTAGGCATGAGCAACCACTGCAAGCCCTGAATTCTTTCTCCTCTAAACCTCATTTCTGGCCATCTCTTCCCCCTATTGAGTTCCCAAAGTTGAAAGGGTGTTGGGTTAGTTTCTCTCTCTTAGGCCCTTACTTTTGTCAGATTCTGTTTCTCTTCCCATTCTCCTTTCAACTTCCAGCCACACCACACCACTGAAGCAGATTCTGATTTGGCAGAGGATGGTAGGCTACTTCATCCTTGGGTTACATTGGAGAGCTGCACTGTGTTGCTGTAGAACTCAGGCAGAGTACCTGAGGAAACCTGGAGCTAGGTGAGCCATCATCTTAAGATTAAGAAGACGACTGAGCAGGAAAGGGATGTTAACGCAAACTGGGAAGCATTTCAGGCCTTTGCAAGGCTCCCCTTCTATTACTTTCTCTGGCTAGGGGCATCCTCATGTTATTTTATGAGGTAAGTATCAGAACATGGATTCCATCTTTGCCAAGAGTCAGGTAGGCATTCTTTGCCCATCAGTACTTCATGCTTGGGTTTTTTCAAAACGTCCTAATCTGCATATTGAAGCCCTTGTCTTCTGAAAACTTTCCCAAACTTAGATAATTGCTTGAGCCCCACAAGTTTTCCCCTCCTCTATAGTGCTGCCATACAGGCCTGGCGTAATTCTACTATATCCTTGGGGGTGTATTACCGACACTGAGCTAGCTGCCAGAGGGTAGGAAATTGTCTTGTGTCTGTTGTGTCTGCAATGCCAGGCTTGTCTGCCCTGCGGCCCAAGGGCAGCCTGGTCCCAGCCTAGCAATGAGTGCAACTGGACATGTTTGTAGATGACAGCATCATATTTCAGTGTCAGAAGGTTGGACACTGATAGGTGATGTTTGTTGGGAACACTTGAAAGTCCTTGTTATTTCGGATTTCTCCTTTCCCCTCAATAACTTACATTTCAATAAGCACTGAAGAGGCTTAAGATTTGCTTTACATTTTCAGAGAACTGAGTGGAGGACACAGTAAATAAAATACACAGTAGGTCAGTTATATAGTGTTTTAGAAGGTACAAGGTGCCAAGGGAGAGAAAACTAGAGCAGGGGAGTTAGGAAGGGAAGATGGAAGTCACGGTGGTTTGCAACTTTAAGTAGCTGAAGGCTACATTTAGAAGGTGGGGCTTTAGAAGTGAGAGAAGACAAAGCCACTGGGATCAGGGAGCACTGGTAATTCCAGGCAGAGACATTCCACTATCAAGGCTCCTGAGAGTGGGAGTTTGTTCGATATGTGTTTGAATGACAAGGGACCAGTCTTCTGGAATGGAAAATGCCGAAGGTCAGGTAGCTAGAAGTGAGATCAGAGGGTAGGATGTAGGTATATTAATAGTTGTTGTTGTGTGAATGTTTGCAAACCCTAAATACCTAAGTGGGTACCTCATCCCAGTGCAGTAGTGTTAACAGGTGAGGTTTGGAGGAGGTCAGGAAAACAAAACCTTCATGAATGAAGAGGCTGGAGTAACCTTGCTCAACTCTTCTCCCATGTGTGGATGAAGAAGAAAGTCAGCCCTCACCAGCCGCTGTTGTCTTTGTATGCCCAGCCTTCAAAACTGTGAAAGATAGGTTTTTATTATTTATAATATCTAAACAAAGGTATTTTGTTATAGCTGCCAAAGCAAGCAAAAAAAAAGGTGTAAAATCTAAAATCTTGATAAGTTAGACTTCACCAGAATTTAGAACTTCAAAATTAAGGAATTCCTAAAGGCATCCAAGCCAGTAAGATCATGACTAGAAGACTGAGCATAGTCTTTCCCAAGAGAGGTGTGAAGGCACCTGAGCCTGGGAAAGGCTGCTCAGTATCACTCGCCCTGGAAGTGTGTGTTCCAGCCACACTGTAACAACACCAGAAGCCACAATGTCTCTTAGTAAGAGACACTGAATGAGGTCACAGTGTTAGTAAAGACCTGGCATAGCTACAGCTCCCCCATGCCAGTGTTGGGAATGGAAAACTGGTGTTTGAAAGTTTGCAGTGCACTCTGGTGATTATTTTTTATGACGTGACACATGAGCAAGCATACATCCCAGTAATCCTACTCAATATCGTCCCAAGAGAAAAGGGGAAAAACAAACCAGCCAAAAACAGACTGTAAAAGACTTGCACTTGGTGTTCATGCTTATTTTCAATAACTCAGTTGGAAGCAATCCAAAAATATAAATTTTAGTATGTTAATTCACATTACTTAATCTTAAAAAGGAGTGAACAGTTACTGAGTTGTGCAGTAAATTGGTGAAACTCAAAGAGTTTGTTTAATAGAAATAAGTGTACAATTTCATTTGTGTGAAATTCTAGAAATTTAAAATTGTGGGAACAAAAAGCAGATGCATACTTGCTTCAGTTGTGTGTCATAGTTCTCTATTATGATAAAAAAAATTACCACAAATTTAGCAACTTAAAATAATTCCTATTCATTCTTTTGCAGCTTTTAGTGAGCCAGTCCAGATGGGTTCTACAAGGTGTCTGTCCTGTGTTGTCCAAGGCTGAGGTCAGAGTGTCGAATGGGTAGGCTTCTGGCTGGCGGAGTCCTCAGGGAAGAATCTGCTAACAGGCAGATTCTTTTCCTTGTAGGACTAAAATCTTGGGTCTTTGGTCTTAAAGGCTCCCCACAGTCCTCATGTGGGCTCCACATCCTTGCTGCCCCACAGGAATGAAATCTGCCCACCTTCTCCTCACTCCCCACAAGCTAAAGAAAGCTCTCTTTGCTTTTAAGGGCTCCTATCATTAGATTGGCCCAACTCCAACTCCCCCCCACAAAAAAAACTACAAAACTCCTGTCATCGTCCGTGTTATAAGACAAATACCATCAATGGATTGCATCTTTCCTGTCTTCATGTTTTGGAGAGCAGGGTGTACACTGTAAGGATGTGTGTGTGTTCATGCATGTACGTGTGTGTGTACGTTATTTTACTTCTGCCCTCTGCACTGGCAAAGGCTATGACTGTGAAGAGACTTAAGAGAGCTATTGGGCATCAGAAACAGTTGGCCATAGTAGTGACTGCATGTCAAACGCCCTCAGCTGTACACTAAAGGAATGGATTTTAGTGACTAACCACAACTCAGAAAAGCAGGCTAGTTTTTAAATCCTGGATTTAAAAATACTGATAGTGAAAATAAGTTGATACTAGTATCTTCCAAACTGCTTTAATTTTTATCTTATGGAATACCAAACTGGCCATAGTATACAGAGCAGGATGGATGGATGGATGGATAGATAGATAGATAGATAGATAGATAGATAGATAGATAGATAGATAGATAGATAGATAGATAGATAGAGTAGTATGTAAAAGGATTGGAATTAATATGAGCTAAGAGTAACAGCCAACCCAGCCTTAGGGTGTCTTTTAGGGTTGGAGTCCCTGTAGTTTGGTTTTTGCTGCTCAGCTGTTGGACCTGGAGATGGTAAAGCCAGACAGTATTAGCGCCTTCAACTTCCTGCTTCATATGCTTTGCTGATTTGCCTTCTGAAGGGTACCTTGTATTCCTTCCCTTAGCAGTCTGTCGTCTGCTGCCCTTGCCCAGGATCCTGGTATTTCTTACACATTCCTGGACCAACCTTCGGATTTGCTGCTCTTATGCTCGTACTCCTTTACATAGCTATCGTTAGTCTATCACAAAATATCCATCTATTATAACTAGCCATTTACCTCAAGTAGTGCCACAGTCCTGGTGTGAGTTTGCCAGTTTGATGGGTATATAGTGTTTCAGTTTGTGAAATTCCAAGGTTTGTTTTGTTACAATTTAGTCTTCTCATTTGTTGATGTATAGTCAGCCTATTTTCCACTTGTAAACTTGTTTTGTTTTTAGCCTTCAGCAGTTCCTTGTGTGTTTTGTTGGTTGTAGTTATTGCACCCTTGTCTCATTTCTTCTTGGAGAGAAGGATTGTTTTCTTATCTCTTTAGTCTTTTGATTTATATTCAGTCTTTTGTTTTCTGTTGCATTCAGAACTTCAAATTTTAGCAGCTTTTAAGCTTGATATGTATTGCTTTGTCATTGAGTTCTATATATTAACCTCACATTTTATCATTTAAACTGTTGGTTTGTTGTTTACTTCTAACTCCTACAACAATTCTCCATGACAATTTGATATTGAATTTACTGAGAGTCCCTTTAATTTTGCATGATTCTATTACATTTCTTGAGATTTAGTTTATCTTTTTCATTTGTGAACACACAAACGCACACACACATACACACACACAGATACCTTTATGAATTATATAAGTGTGCCTAGCCTACAATTCATAGTTATTTTTGGCACAGGATTTTCTCTCCTTTTCCCCAGTTTGTTTGAGCAATCCCATTTCAAATAACAAATGAAATTGCTTGCATGTTCATTCACATAAAACATACATGTTCTCATACTTCATTGCTTATCAGATGGGATCATTGTTACATAAAAGCACTGTTGCTTTTTTTTTCTTTAATTTGGTCCCAAGGTCTCTCTGGAGAGTGGCTGTAAACAAGCCCTGGCCTGAAAGGGTTTAGGTGATTTGGGTCATGGGTTCTTATGTATTTTTCATGATACTTTTGTTCTGGAGTATACCCTAGTGTCTGAGCACCCAGGTCCCCATGTGGAACCAGGTGTTCCTCTCACTTGGAAGTTACTTACAGCAGGGACCCTTGTGGCTCTTACTCAGCCCGTGTCCCGTTTCAGATGCCCATTCCCTCACAGAGCTCTAAGAGGGAAGGCAGTCAGCTTGGAGTCTGTTTAGACAGAGAGGCTCGAGGAACATCTTCAGCCTCAGAAGAGGGGGCAAGGCCAACAGGAAGGAGAGGTGTCTCTAAGTATGCACCGCCACTAGTGGGTGAGGAACAAGAAGGGAGGGCCTGTGGATTCAAACCTTGAGAGAAGTCCAGGATGCTGCCTAGTGGTGTGTACCAGAGTTTGTCCAGTAACAGTTTTTGGAGCAGCCTGCCACGAGTTTACACACACCACAGCTGTGAGGGGAGCATGCCATTTAGCTGCTCAGTCTTTTCAGAGTCTCAAGTCCATTGGATCTAGCTACCTCATAAGAAAGTGGCCGGCAGGAGGCCAGTGTATAGGGCAGATAAGGACCTGTATCTACCACATTGATAAGGTGGGAGGAGATTAGAGAATTAGAGCAATGGAGGATAAAGAAGCCCCACCTCTCAGAAGAAAGGCCATACATGTTGAGAGGGATGTGGAGCCTCTGCAGATGTCTTGTTAGGCTTGTGTGTTTCTGCTGAGGGCGCCTGCTTTTGTTTCCTTCATGGTTTGCTGCTGCTCAGTACTGGGGTAGTGGGTGTTGAAGTTTTTGTCATTGTTGTGGATTTGTGTGTGTGTGTGTGTGTGTGTTGTATGTATGTGTCACATGTGTGTGCTGGTGCCTGTGGAGACCAGAAGAGGGAGCTGTTGTTATAGGCAACAGTTATGAACTGCGTGGCTGGGGCTCTGGGAACAGAGCTCTGCTTCTGAAAAAGCAGCACGTGTCCCAGCTGCTAAGCCACCTCTCCAGCCCTGTATGTCTTATATTTTAAATTTTAATGCTTGTTGGCAGGTAAATATTGCCAGAAGGCATGATAGTGTGTGTGTGTGTGTGTGTGTGTGTGTGTGTGTGTATGTGTATGTGTGTGTGTAAGCAGAGATTGCTTATTTGTTTCCTGGATGCCGAGAACTGAACAACCACACAGAAACTATATTAATTATAACATTGTTTGACCAATGGCTCAACTGTATTTCTAGCTAGCTCTTATATCTTAAATTAACCCATTTCTGTTATTTTGTATTTTACCATGAGGCTCGTTTTGTTACCTTTTGCTTCTTGGGCTGCTACATGGTGTCTGCCTCTTTCAGCAGCTACATGGCATCTCTTTGACTCTGCCTACTTTCTCTCTTTAGCTCTTCCAGCCTGACTATATTCTGCCTTGCCATTGGCCAAAGAAGCTTTACTCATTAACCAATAAAAGCAGCACATATACAGAAGGACATCTCATATCATCTACCCTTTTCTGTCTAAATAAAAGGAAGGTTTTAACTTTAACATAGTAAAATTACATATGACAAAACCAGTATCAAGCAAGAATTACTCTTACAGTTTAGTCTATTTGTTTCTAGAAAGTTTCATATCTAATTTATCTTTTATCATAACTAAGGAAAACTATAACTACCTGTCTTCAACTCTTCAAAGACCCCAGAAAGATATAATATTACCTAAGTAAACAGGAAGTGCATTGTAAGCAGCTTCCAAAGGTCTAGAATTGACAGAGACATCTCACGCAAAATTCTTCTGTAACATTGGGGCATCCATCTTTAGCCTACAGGCCCATAGTATCCGGCATCTGGTATTTTCCATGAATCAGGAAATTTGAAGATCTGTTCTACCTGTAATGGCAAAGTTCATCAGTTGTTTTCTTCTGTGTCCTGCAGAATGTCTGGCAGTTTCTTCTGTGAAGCAGGAACTCTGAAGGACCATCCCATCTATTGGAAAGTTCAGCAGTCACTTTTCTGTGGGTCCTGCATGTCTATTTCATACAGTATATCATAAAGCAGTCCAGGCAAGATCAGTTTCTTGCCCAAATGGCTAGCCTTATCACATTGAAGGCACATTCCATAACAAGTTTCTTTGATGCCCATCAATCTCTCTGAAGTAATTGGTGCTGCCAGGAGCAGACATGTCTCACTGTTGAGAAAAGTTTAGGTTATTAAAACATTTAAAATGCCATATTCTTTAGGTCTTTGAAGTGTTGAAGATTATCTAACTGAAATATATCTCTGTGTGTCTAGAGAATCTAACATGACTATAAGTTTGGCTATTATAAATGACTATTACTCTGTAATTTTAAATTATACATTATATTTTTAAATGAGCATCATAAACATTAATACTTTAAACAAGAGTAGAAATATACATATAACAAAACTGACCTTAAATTTGTATCAATAAACCTGCAAAGTATTCATTTCTTTATCATACCTCCTTTTTTTTCTTTAGAAAGACCTTGACTGTGATCATTAACTATTTATGATCAACCCCCTTTAAATGAAAATAAACATTTATAAACAATATTTGGAAATTTGGGCATTGTTCTCTAGACTTCTTCCTTCTGATTGGGGGTGCTGTTAATCAGATCTTTCGTGGAGTATCCTGTGTAAGTTGGTCCATCTCAGCCAGCAGTCCTGAAGCTGCCATGGATATTAGACTTCCTGGGCCATCACTTCAGGGGGTCTTGTTAGATCAAACCATATTAGCCAGTAAGAAACCCACAGCTTTCTATCCTCTGTGGAAGCAAAAGCAGAACCACTTTTCCTGAGACTTAAATTTTGAAGTCAGGATATCTTTAAAATATATATGTTGGTTTAGCTTAGCAGCTCATACAATGAAATGCCTCTCTGAGTTAACTCATTTACAGTCAAAAAGTGGCATCTTCCACTCAGCTTGTTTTCAGTTTTTATCCATGTTTCATGTTACCAGTATTTTATTCCTTTTTGTTTTGATTAATATTTCATTGTATAACCATACCATATTTTGTTTATCCATTCATCCATCTGTTGATGGAATTTGGACTATTTCCACTTTTTGGCTATTTTGAAGAGTGTGTTATTTCTCTTCTACATCACCTCTTCAATACTTACTTATGCATAGATATAGGCTTCCATTTGGAATCAACTGTCTTTCATTCTTTTGATGAATTTTGTCTATAAATTTCCAGCAGCTACAGTTTTCTGTAACATTGGTCTGAGACTTACCATGCTTGGATATGAAGGTTACATTTCCTTCATGATTTGGGGCTCATGTTTGGATATGAAGGGCTATTTCAAAATGTAGTTTATTTTCCTTGTGACCCATGATAATTTAGCATTGGGAAGTAATGGATCTTTGAAAATTAGGTAACATTTGACTTTGAGTCCAGTTCTGGCACCACTATCAGAGGGAGAATGCCTATCTCTTTTCTATTTTTAACTCAACTACTTAGTCTTTTTGTTTTATATTTTTGCTTGGATCAATTTTAGGACTTTATATTTTGCTATGCACTTATCTGGACCTTTAAATTTTTAGCGCTATTTTTAGACATTCTTTTACAATGTTTTCACGTACATATCTGTGGTGTTTTCTCCTTTATCAGTTCTACTGGTTTTATATCTCCCTTCTCTTTAATCAGCCTCGTGAAGATATTTCTAGTGTAGATTTTGCAGAAACTAAGTTTGATTCATTCTCCTTTTGACAACTTTTTCAACTTCTCTTTCTTCATTTTATATTTGAACTTTAAGTCACCTGTTTTGCTTGCTTTCACCTCTCTAGTTGAACTCTGAAATTCTTACCTCTTTCTAGAAGTATTTACCTTTTCTTTCTAGGAATCATTGGTGAATTTAAGTATATTTATGCTTCTTGACTTTTAAATCATGCTTAATGTGTGTGTGTTTGCATTGCTTTTTAGTGCTTTGCATGAGAACTTAAAATATTTTGGTAGTTCTTTCATAGTTTTATACCATACCACCCAACCATTCCTCGACCTACCCCCTCCCCACCCATCCAGACCAATTTGTGTTGTTGTTTTTAAGCCCATCAAGACCAATTTATGCTGCCCAAATATTTTTGGATGTGTGATCTTCCTTTGAAGTGTGATCTACTTTTCAAGGGCTACAGTCTTAGAAGAAACTGACACACCCTCTCCTAGAAACTATCAGTTGTCAGAAGCTCCTCAGGTAAAGTGGAGTTTCCTGTCCAACTCTCTCTCCATTGTGTATTTGATATGGCTTGAACTTTCAGAGGTCTTGTGTGTTCTCTCTCAGTTACTGTGCATATGTTCATATGTTCATATGTATAGCTTCGCTGCACTGTCCAGAAGACACTGTTTGCTTTAAGTCATAGACTGCATCTGGTTCTTGCACACTGTCTTCCACAGTGTCCCTAAGCCTTTGAAGAATGGGGAATATATATTCCACTTAGAGCTGAGTATTCTGGTCTCTTAATCTTTATAGTTGGCCAGTTGTGGGCCTTTGTGTTAATCCCATCTACTACAAACATAAGCTTCTCTGATGGAGGTTGAGAGATAAGTCAGTCTCTGGGTATAGCCTGAACTTATTGATCACAAATATTTTCTTCTCTTTCATTTAATTTTCTTGTGAACTATCTTTTCAGTTTTTTTGTTTTTAATTTACACATTATTGTGAACTAGCTGATACTGTGTTATTTGTCTTAACTCTGTTTTTTTCATTCTCTATTGTCTTGGTTAGGGTTTCTGTTGCTATGAAGAGACACCATGACCACAACAATTCTTATAAAGGAGAATATTTAATTTGGGTGGCGTACAGTTCAGAGCCCTAGTCATCATGGTGGGATATGGCAGTGTGCCGGTAGACATGGTGCTGAAGAAGGAACTGAGAGTCCTACATCTCATTCCACAGGCAACAGGAAGTAGACTGACTCTACATGGAGCAAAGGAGGCCTCAAAGCTAGCCCCCACAGTGACACACCTACTCCAAGGCCACACCTCCTAATAGTGCCACTCTCTCTGAGCTCATGGGGGCCAATTATATTCAAACTATCACATTATGTTATTGGAGGGTTCAGTTCCCTACCTCTTTTTGTTTTTTGTTGGTTTTTTCCATATTTATGTATTTAGAATCAGAGAGAGAGAGAGATTTCGTATATATATTTACACTCTGCACGCATGTGGCAGTGAGAGGACAACTTGGGTGAACTGTTTCGTTCTTCCCACCGTGTGTTCAACTGCTGAGCCATCTCGCTGTGCGTCTGTTCTGCTCACGTTTTCTGAGAGTCCAGCAATAGTTACCGAGTCATAAACTAGCCCTGTTTGTCTGTGCTGAAGCAGGTGACAAGGCTCCAATATGGATGCGAGCTGATTTCAGGGAGCAGAGAGGAGATGGAGGGACTTCATGAAGTCTGGGAATTTATTCCTAAGGGGCTTCTTATGGCCTGCTAACAGGAGTGGTGCTCTAGAATAATCTGTGTAGTGGGGGCAGGACAGAGCACAAAGGGGCTGTGCCTGTTCTTGTTTCATAGACAGGTTTTCCTGTAATACAGTCTTGATGTAGACTCTCCCAGATGGCCCTGGATATCGGTACTTTTCTGTATTTGTACTGTGTGGGTTGAGAGTTCTCTGGAATAGAAAGGTTACAACTAGGAATGTCTTTCTTGGTCCGTGGTATTTGGTGCTCTCCATCACTTAACTGCTGTCGCTTTCCTCCTTAGGAGCCAGTCACTTTTGGTATTCTTAGGCTTTCTCCCTGCTTTTCGTTACAGCTGACTTTTGTTTACTTATAGGGATAGGTTAGACCAGTGATTCTCAACCTTCCTAATGCTGCAACCCTTTAATACAGTTCCTCATGTTGTGGTGAAATAAAATTATTTCATTGCTACTTCAGAACTGTAATTAGGCTGCTGTTATGAATCATAATGTAAATATCTGTGTTTTCCAGTGTTCTTAGGTGACCCCTGTGAAAGAGTCATTTGACTCCCAAGGGATCACAACTCTCAGTTTGAGAGCCACTGAGTCAGAAGACAGCACTGAACACATTCCTGTTTGACATCTTACGTGGGAATGGAAGGCACAGTATTTTTAAAGTATCTGTGTCTGTGCCCCTCACAAACCTGAGTTCTTAAAAGGGAGTAATTGCTTTACATATCTTACTTCATGGCATAGAATTGGTGACAATGAAGTTTTGTTGAAAGAATATAATTTTAAAACTATTTTCCATTAAAAATAGAAATTTATGGGCTGTGGAAATGAGTTAGTGATAAAAATGCTTTTTGTAAAAGTGTATAGTCCTAAGTTTGAATCTCCAGAACCCACATAAAAGTTGAACATGTAGCACAAGTGTCTAATCCTCACAGTCTTACAGAGAGCCGAGAGGCAGAGACAGGGGAATTCCAGCTAGTCTGGCCTACATAGCAGAGAAACAATGACGAGACTGTCTCAAGCAAGGCAGAAAGCTCAGACCAAGACCAGAGGGTGTCCTCTGACCTCTGTGCCCATATCATGGTATGTGAATGTTCACACTCACTCACACACACACCCACCCCCCCCCCACCCCCCCCCACACTCACACACACTCACACACACACGATTTAAGGTAAGAATTAAAAAATGATGTTGTACTAGTTACTTCCTATTGTTGTGATAAGATACCATGACCAATGCAGCTTATAGAAGGAAGGGCTGGTTTCAGATTGCAGTTCCAGAGGGATAGGAGTCCATCACTATCATGATGTGGTAGTGAACAGGCAGGCATACGCAGAGAATCAACAAGGTTTATCCTGATCTCCTAGCAGGAGAGAGAGCTAACTGGGGTGAGATGGGCATTTGAGACCTCAGAGCCCTCCCCAGTGACACAGCTCTTTCAACAAGTCCACTCCCACTTCTTCCCAACTGGAAGTTCTGCCAGCTGAGGACCAAGTGTTCAAACATGTGAATCTATGGGGGCCATTCTATTGATGTTGTAAAAACATGGCTAAGTTTATTAAAAATGGTATATATGATGTGTTTCAGGATTACTTAGATCTCCTTAAGAGGAGTTTGCAAACTTAGAGAGTTAAGTAGAGGAAACAGCTAACATTTTAAGCAGGACAATTACTGTTACCCCATTTGTGAGGTGAGCAAGTCTTGACTCTGGGATGGGAAGAATTTATCTGAGACCAGGCAGCTGATAAGCTGGCCTGGAAACAAGGTCTGTTGAGTGAGTCTTTAGAGACTGGTGTCTTTCTTCTTTCTTCACTAGTGCTTTGTTACCAAGTGGGTATTTGATCAGTGATAGTAGGCTGACCCAGTCGCTCATCTGTGTGTGCTGTGAAGATAAAATTCAGTGACTTTGACCTGGAGATAACACAGAGTCTGTTGAGACCCTTTGCAGTATGCTTTCCTCTCTAGCATCTCTGGCCACACTGGGCTTCTTTATGTTCCTCCAGCAGACCAGATTCTATCCAGGTTATTACCTGCACTTGCTGTCCACACTAACTTGGTCCTTGCTATCAGCTTGCTTTCCCTCCTTCAAATCTTGATGTAGATACAAGCTGCTTACTCATTTCTCAACATCCAGCTTAAAATGTAAGGTACATATCCTGTCCTGCTTCCTGACCCTTCCCCAGTTAATGCTGCTAGTGCCCTCTATAATTTAATGTGTTGTCATTGTATGAAGCATTGTCTGAACTTCATTGTGTTGGCTCAGTGTTCAGTACAATATGTGGCTTGGTACAAATTTGTTAAATGAAAGAGTGCAAGGAGGAAATTCAGTTGATTAAAGAAAATGTTGATAGCAAGAACTTGTTTTTAATTCAGGAGTTGAAACTTTAAAGTTCATTAAAACATTTGTTTTAATGAAGCATACATTTGTTAAAAAATACTTTATTAGAGATTTTTATTTACTCTGCCTAGTTTGTAAGTTATGTTATTAATTACATAAACTAACTTTCTTAGAAAAGTCTGTTTATAGATTACATATTTATTTAATATAATAATTTATTATTGACAAGTACAGAATACCACTACACATCTAACTTACTTTTTTAGAGAACATTTTTCTTATGAGACCTTCCTCTGAGCATTGCAGTCTTGTGATAGGCAGTGACTATTGTCCTATCAACTTAAAAACATTCTAAATGACATGTTCTCATTTTCATATTTCAGAATGCTATTCTAATCCTTCTGATGATGAGTTGTAATTCTTTATTCAGTGATTATTTGAAATAATAAGTGAGAAAGTTTTGATCAACTTTTATTTAAACATTTTTTCTCTTCTTTTGTAGACTTGCTTTGAGGTCACGCTGATGAAATATGGAGTCACCTTTGATAAATTCACCTGCATCAGAGAAAAGCTGCTTTGCTAGAGAAACATAAAGAAAACATGCCCAGAAGAACCCCACAGATGCCAGCTCTGCACCTTGCACTTTCTCTATATATTTTTAGCCCATCCGGACTAATGACTTAAACATTAAAGATGATCCATTCATCATATTATTTTTAGTGGTTAAAATTATTTTCATCAATGTGTAGAACTTAAAAAATTCAAGAGTTATAGAACCTCTAAGGCCTTGTTTAAAATAGCTTGCTTTTTAGCACTGAGAGCTTCAACATTTACCTTGACTTGTCAAAGTCCTGAGAAGCGTCGACCGTCAGGGAAGATGCGGACTTAGAGACGTACAGTCTTACCATGGAGTGCAGTGGGCTTAAGCGGACAACTCAGGACATCACCCGTTCTGTCATCCAAAGGAACACTGCATAAGCCCACCACTTAGCTTTAATGCAAAAGAAGTTGCTTGAAAATGGCCTGGGTAAGATTCTTACGGAAGCCTGGTGGTAACCTTGGAAAAGCCTACCAGGCTGGAAGTTTGCTGTCCCTAGCCCCTACTGTCGGCTTGTTAAACGAACCAGGACAGAACAGCTGCTTTCTTAATAGCGCTGTACAGGTGAGACCGTTCAATCCTTGTTTCCGCTGTTAAAGCACATTTCGGGGCCCTCTTGTTTAATGATTCTTTTAATTCCTCATTAACTGGAGTGACTTCCAGTATTGAGCTGTGTGTTGGGGTGTGTGCACCCATTCATAAACCCATGAGCATGCAGGTACACGTGTGCACATGCAGAGGTCAGAAGTCAGCACCAGGGGTAATTCCTCAGCTGCTTTCCACCTCCTTTTAGGAAGCATGGTCACTCCCTGGACTGCAGCTCATCCATTCAGCTAGGCCGGCTTGACTGAGCTTCAGGGAACTGCCTGCCTCACCTCCTTCCCCAGCACTGGCTACATACATGCTACCATAGCTGGTTTCTACATGGTCCAGGAATCTGAACTCAGGTCCTCAGGCATGCATGGCAAACACTTTACCAGCTGAGCCTTCTGCTCAGCCTTGGAATACCTTCCTGTCACTTTTAGTGAGACACAAGAAATGTCGCTGAACATTTTGGTTTTTATACTAATGGAAATGATATTTCTCTAAAGAATGATACTTTTGTTCTGATGTAAAGAAAATTTTTATTCCCAATGCTTAATAGATTAAGAGTATTTTTAAATGAACATTTTTGTTTTAATTAGCTAACACTCTCCTGCAGCATCTTTTAAAAGTAAGTCTAATGTAGATCCCAGTAGATGGGATAAAAAGAAACAAGCTGCTTAGGTTGAAATAATACAGATTTATTTTACTTCAGTAGCTCAGCTCTCTTCACCTCACAGTGACCCTTAAACTGCCTCTGAAATCATAATTTGAGTATCACTGTTTTAGATTAACGAACAGTTATTTCCTCTATTTCACATCTTTTAAGAAATTATTTCAATAACTGTCAAATTTGCTCTATTAAATAATCTTTCTTTTGTATAGTATGTTTTTGCTTTCTGTCAGCCCCAGATGTTTTCTTCTGAACACTAAGGTAGAGAGCGGCATATCCAGTTTAGTGAACAGACTCGTCTGTGATGCGCCTCAAGCTCCAGGCTGGGCCACCTTGTTCTCAGTGGCTGTCCATCTGGAACACATGTCCCCTGAAAGTTCCTTAGCGCGCCCACTCACCTAGAGGCATTAGGAAAACACTGGTTCTGGTTCACTTTGGACCTCAAACAGCAGTGTTCTGCCCAGCTCAAGCATTCTGCTGGCACCGTTAAGAGAAAAGAAAATCCTTGTTGAATGGCAGTGGATATGAGGAAATCCAAGCAGCAGATGCATTTATTGGGTCCAGCTGTCAATTCAGGTCTTTTCCTGTTTTCTGCTTTACGTTTTTCCTTTTCTTTAGTTCCCACAGTGTGTGTGTGTGTGTGTGTGTGTGTGTGTGTGTATGTGTGTGTGTGGTTTAGGGAGACAAAAGCATGCTACAAAAACAAATTCCAAGTATGGTAATGTTCATAGTCAAGAAAGTAGAAATATTCTCTTGGTAACATACTTTCTTTTTAAATGAACATTCCATGGAACTTTGCCATAAAGACTATTTTTCTATATAGTGTTTGTTTGTGGCACTTCCTACTACATTAAATGGAACTATGTTTCAGTGCAGAATCTTTTTCCTCTGTTTAAACGACCTTTGCTAGCATTTTTTTAATAGTGCTGGCTTATTAGTAATATGTTATTCTAGTTTTGTGTGTTTGAAAAATGTACTTCATTCCTATTTGAAAGATTAGCAAATTAAAGCTGGATATGGTTGTGCATGCCTTTAATCTCACTTCTTTTGAGGTGGAGACAGGAAGAGCAGGACTTGGAAGACCAGCCTTAGGTGTGTCTCAAATGGGAGAGACGATACGGACCCCCTGGTGCCTCCTGATAGTTTTCTTTCTGTATGCTCATAGTTTCTATTGAAAACGGTTGTTCTGAGTTTTGCTTTTATGTATGTCATGTCCTGTCCTGTGGCCCCTCTTTAGGTTTTTCCTTATCCCTGGTTTATAACATTGTGTCTCTACAGGTTTTTTAACATTTTTCATGGTTGAGTTTGTTGAGTATCTTGAAGCTGTCAATTTGTAATTTTAATTTGGAACTCATTTACTACTATTGGTTCAAGCCGTTGTCCTGTTTGTTCCTCCTTTGGAGGACTCCAGTTTCATACATGTGGCTTGAAGTACCCACAGCTCATGCATGTACTCGTATGTTGTTTGGAGTTACCCACAGCTCATGCATGCCCTTCTTAGTCTTCCTTCCTTCGTATCATTCTGTGTGGTTCTGTCTCTATATCTCCAAGTCTTTGTCTTTGCAATGTCTAATCTGCTATTTGTCGTACTACATTTTTTTATCTTAGACATTGATTTTCATTAGCAAATAATTAGGTATGTGTCTTCATGTCTCAGAATCATGTGTTCAGTCTTAACCTCTAGCCTATGAATTGTTTTCCTGTGCTTGTCTACTAATTTTGCCCTTTATATAAAAGATAGTTTTATATTTTGAAGTTCTGGTTCTGTGTGTGTGTGTGTGTGTAGGGTATGTCACAGAAGTTTCACCTTGTGGGGTTTTAGATATTTTAGGATCCCTAAAGATAATTTTGAACTTTATTCTGGGGCAATATTAATTTATTTGAAAACAGTCTGATCATTTGGTGTTCAGGTTTCTTGGGCAGGGAGTTTTAGTTACTCCTAACATTAATATATTTCCAGACACTTCTTTTCTTGAGCCAGTGCTCTGTGAACTTGAGTTTTCTGTCTTGACTCTTGGTGGCTGGGTGGAGAGGTGTTGGTGGCGAGGTCTCGTCCTGGTCCTCCCCTGAGCTCTCAGCATGATTCCTTCTAGTTTGGATGTTTCATCTTCTGGCCCAGGCTGACTTCCGCATTGTTCTTACTGGACTACTTGGAGGGGCTGTGCAGTCCCGGGTGAGACCCAGCATCACTCTGCCCTGCTTGCTCTAGCAGCCTCCAGTGTTGAGATGTTGCTGCAGGCTGATCTGCAAAGCCAATTCTTATCGACAAAACTACTACTCAGGCAGACTTTCTGCCAGAAAATATCTTGTTAATAATCGGCTTCATGACTATTTTAAAGCTTGCTCAGAAATTGATTGAGGAGTACATCTTGTGAGGCTGTAGCAACTTCAGATGCACCTATGAAAAGGTATGGGTCAGTATAAGGCTTATACACCAGTTCTCAGCTGTCAGTGTATTCTTATAGTGTTTCAAAGTGAGGAATATGATCAAAGTGTATACGCTTTTGTTAAACTTAATTGTGTGTATGAATTTTAGGAGATATGTAAACTGTTGAAATGTGAAAAGACCACATTTTTTTAAGGATTCAGGTTAAATAACTACATGCAAGAAATTAAAAAAAGAGTATATGTCACTAAGAACTAATTAGTTCAGCAGTTAGCTGAGACTTATTGTATCAGGCGATAGACTGTATCTTATGAAAGAAGAAAAGGATGAATTATAATTAAAATAATTTTGTGATAAGGACTTTAAGGCTTTATACTACTATGTTGAATACAGGAAAGATTATTTTTTATAAATTTCATATATGTATACAATATAGTCTTATATCCATCCTCCACTCCCTCCCTCCAATTTCTCTGGGACTCCCCAGCTTGTCACCTCCCAGTTTCATGTCGTAGTGGTGGTGTGGAGGTTGTCGTCATCCTTATCCTCATCCCTCCTCCTCTGTCCAAATAGTACTGGCCATGTATACATGGATTTGGGCCTTTCACTGTGGCACGAGCAACCCACTAGAGGCCTCTTCTCCCTCAAAGTGACTATTCCTCAGCAGCCATGAGTGTTAATAGCTCCTTTGCTCCTTCCCTATTCGTGCTAGAATTTTTACTGGTTTGATCTTGTAGATCTTACTTGCAGATAGCCACAGGTCCTGTGAGGTGACATCTGCCAAAACATGTCCTATCTAGAAGTCTGCACTTCAGAGTTCTCTTCATCTGGCAACTTAGTACTAGCTATTGTTTAGACTTGCTACATTGACCAGATACTGAGTCTCTGCATTAATTGTTACCTGCTGCAAAAAGAAACTTCTCTGAGAGCAGCACTAATCTATGAGTACAAACAGATTTGGAAGGTAATTTGACAACGTAACCATTTAATATGAGTTTTCCTTCCCTGTGATATCCCTAGTCGTGACAAACTTCTGACAAGTTTACAGAACCAGACATGAAATGGGGCAAACCTTGTAGCCAATCAGAAAACAGTTGGTTACTCTCATAACTGTCATGCTGTTGTTGCACAAGTGCATTCAGTGTGGCAGACAGATCACTATTGTAACTGGAAGGGTCCAGAAAGGCCATCATCGATGTCTTTTCTCCCCTTGTTAGCCTACGTGGTACCTTCCAGCACTCTGAACGCTAGCCAAGGGGGAGAGGGTTTCCTAGTCTGTCAGGTTGGTTTCTCTGTGTCCTGCAATGGAAGTGGGTGGTGTCTTCAGCAGGCACCATCTTATCATCTGGTATGGTGGGCGCCCAAAAGCAATGATAATATTATGCCTATGTGTTCTGGGGTGCATCTAGGGGCTCCCTGACAATCAGTGGAAGGGAGATACCCATGCCTGGCACTGAGATTGGCATTAAGTAATGACGTTGGAGGCCCACCCATGGAGGGTACTTCTGTTCAAACTCTTGAAACAACATGAAAGACATTGGTTTTATGAACAGAAGCTAGAGTATGTCCTATTCACTAAATAATCTAAAACTTTTACATGACAAAGCAAACAGTTAAAACATGTTTAGTATGTTAGTACTCTGATAAATTCTTTGAGTTAGAAGCAAAGTTATATTTAATAGCTAACATTCGCTGTGCACTTACTATGAATTCGATCCCTGTCTGACTGTTACATATACCATTTCCTTTAACCTTTCCAATGCTTGGAGATAGATACTACAGTAAACATTTGTCTGTCAGTTCAAGAGTCTCTCAACAGAGGAGCCAGAGCTGGGGCCCAGGACTTCTGCCTTCGGAGCTTGTGTTATTGGACATTTTGCTATCATTAATCTTCGTTTGAAAATGGATATCAATCTTATATTTTTGTGATATGCTAAGAGATAATATGTAAGAAAGTTAAATACTACCAAGTGTTTTGCAAAACATTCATTTTGTTTTTATTAACCTTTTACTATATCTTGTTCTTTTGTCGAGAATTTAGATGTTTGAAGTTGGTTTTTATAAGTTATATTACTTGAAGAAATTACTAAAAGATGCGGGGAATCTTGATGAACTTTTTTAGTGTAATTACTTGTGGACCAGCTGTGCGTCAGGCCCTGCTTACACCCTTTACATTTTGTTTATTTAATCTTCACAAGAACTGTATGAGACAAGTAACATTATTTATTTCACTGTGTAAAATTCAGGTTTTACAAACATGGCTTTTAGATAGTGGACTGATTTATTTTAACACTGACACTTGGCTGTCTGCCTTTCTCTTAGTAGCAAGTGTCTAAAGAGTAATTGCAGCAAATATACTCAGCTCACTGCTCGACTTCCTCTTTACCATGCCCCCATTGCCACAGGCCTCTTTCATTTAGTACGACCACACACATACCCATTCTTCTTGGCAGGACGCACTGACCACTATTTAGTACATCCTAGCTTTAAAGTCTAATTATACTTCCTTCCCAGACTTCCGGTGGTGCTAAGTATTATGACCTCTTCCTCTTTCATGTCTCTGCCAAGTTCTCCGTGTAGTGTCCCTTGTCTCCTGTCTGTCCTGACCCTTAACTGAGAACTTTGTTCTCGTGCTCTGTGCCTGCCGTGGCTTTTCATGTGAGTTGGTAGGAATTTCTTCTGTGTAGTCTTGTGCTTCCCATTGTTTCTAGTGGTTATGCAAGTCCATTTATGTACAGGGATTAAAGAAGTCATTTACTATTTTAATGCTTTTAAAATGTCAAAATATGCCCCTTGTTTCATAATGAGAACAAGCTCAGTCTGTTTTTCATTTGAATCTGTTTTTTAGGTTTTATGGCAATTAGATATATTCCGAAGAAGCTTGAGAGTTCTGACTGGACATGTGTGTCAGGGCGAGGCCTGCATATTCTGTGCATTGAAGGTAACAATGTAGTAATTACTGTTGGTACTCCAAAAATTTTCATTTTCATGGCTGCTTCATTTGGCTGTGGCTGAGTTCATTGTCAAATGACATAGTTTTGAAAATGAATGCTTAAAATATCACAGGATTTTATCTTCTAGTTTGGTGTTAGATAATTAAAAATTGATATTTTAAGTAATATGAAACTGTTGAGAATGCTTTGCTTTGTAGTTGTTTATTCATTTTAATGAATGTGTTTTCGACTATTACTGAGCTCTGGGTGCTGTTCTCATTACTGGCCTAACACACAGACCATAGCCTGGGTTAATTCACTGAGCACAATTTGTAACAGTTCCTATTCTTCCCACACTTGGGATGTATAAGCAGGTAAATTTCAAGTTCAAGGCTGCCCTGAGATACATAGTGAGAGCCTGTTAACATAAACAACAACAGAACCCCACCCTCATGGAGCCTTTATAGCCTTTTGTGGAGTAGGAGACAGTGCATATGCCAAATGGAGAGTAAGTATGTTAGGTGATAAAAAGAACGTGAATGGCCAAGGAGGAAATATTAACCAGAGAAAGAACTGAAAGTATTAGGAGCCTGAAAAACCTCACCAAGAGGCTGACATTTGACTTGAGACTTAGGTAAAGGGCCTTGTGGGAGAAGAACCTTCCAGGTAGATTTAGAAACAACTTCAGAATGTTGCTCAGTGAACACCAAAGAAGCATTGAGAGAGCGCGAGAGCTGGGGGTGGTGGTGAGAGAAGGACCTCAGAGGAAGGGGGAATTCTGGCGGTTCCAGAATAGGGCTGTTGCAGAGGAGGGGAGGATGGCTCAGTTTGTTGTGCGAGCATGAGGAACTGAATTTGGATCTGCCTGTAACCCCAGCTGGGAGTTGGAGGTGGGGAGGGTGACTTTGGGTGTCGGGTGCTTTTCTCAGTCATTCTCCATGTTGTTTTGAGGCAGGGTCTCTATTGGACATGGAGCTGTGTTTGGGGGAGTCAGGCTAGCCAGCTAGCTCTAGGAACTCCCTATCTCTGCCTTCTGCATACTGGGATTACTTGCAGGCACTCTATGCCCACCCAGATTTTTTGTGTGGTTTCTGGGGATTCAGACTCCAGTATCCAAGTGGGTGTTTTGCCTTCTGAGCCATCTCCTCAGTTCCCGAATAATTAACTTTGTATGGAATTTCAGGACTAACTGTTCTGTATTCATTTCTGGGTATGGTTATGCTCTTTTGAATTTCTCTGCTGTGAAATTATTAAAGTGTTTGTAATGTTGGCATTAGACCTACTGATGTACTTTTGATTTCTAGACAATATTTGCACAGTTTCAACACAGTCGAGAAAAAGCACTTCCCTCAGATAACATAAGGCATGCTCTTGCAGAAAGCTTCAAAGATGAGCAGAGATTTCAGCTTGGCCTCATGGACGATGCTGCTGAGTGCTTTGTAAGTATCTCTGACAAACGATAAGAGGTTAGAAAAGTACTTTTAATTCCTGATATGATGCAAATTTGAAGGTAAATAAAACATTATTAAGTGGAAAATATTAGAACTGGTTAGTGTCTTTATGTTGTTCATCCTCAAGATTGAATTTAAATCATTCTGTGTTTGATGTTGTATACTGGGTTTTGACTATTTACTGAGTTTTTACTGCATGTTAGTTTATAAAAACATACATAGAATTCTTATTTATATATAACTTATATATCAACCACCCAGTTTTGTGTCTTATTTTGTTTTTAATGTTTCAAGACCGATTTGTGTGTGTGTAGTTTACTGGAGGGTGGTTGACTTACCTGGCTTACTATACTCTTGGAGGAAACAGTCTCTCCTGTCCCAGCAACTGTCAACTGCCAAAAGCTACTGGCTAAGGGTGGAATTCTGTGCACGTCTCCCCTCGCCATTGCTGAGATTTGATCTGGCTTCAGTTTGCTCAGGTTTTATGTGTTCTATTAAAATCTCTGAGTTCATATGTGCAACTGCTCTGTTGTCTCCAAAAGACAATGTGTCCTTGTAGTTGTACACTGTTTGTGGCTCTTACAGCCTTGACACCCTATCAATTATCCATGAGCCTTAGGACTGAGTGTGTGATACATACACACGCGTGCGCATGTGCAAACACACACACATGCACACATTCTCTTATGACTGACCTGTCTGCAGTCTCTTATTCGCTGTACTTTGGCTAGTGTGTGCTTCTGTGTCAGTCACTACTTGTTGCAAATAGGACCCTTTTAAATGGCAGTTGAGAGGTTATTGACCTGTGGATATAATGATAAGTCATTAGGAATCTGTCTTGGTTAGTTACTTTTCTACTGCTGGGAAGAGACACCATGAGCAAGGCCACTCATAGGAGAAAATGTTTATTGGAACTTATAGTACAGAAGGTGAATCCATGACTTCTGATGGTGGGGGGAGTATGTCAGCAGGCAGGCAGGCCTGGCACTGGAGCAGTAGCTGAGAGATTACCACATCTTGATCCACAAACAGGAGGCAGAGATCTAACCTATAACGGCATGGGCTTTTCAAGCCCACTCAAAGCCTATCCCCAGTGACATACCTTCTTCAACAAGGTCACTCCTCCTAATTCTTTCCAAATAACAGGGTACCAAGTTTTGAAATTATAAGCCATTGTCATTCACACCACAGTGTCATTTAATACTATGTCATTTAACAGCATGGTATTTTGTTCTCCCCTATAGCCTGTGACCTCTCCAGCCATTGCTTCTTGGCCTGATAATGGTGCCAGTTTTGGTTTTTATCTTGTGGAGCAGGCCTTCATTCAATCAAAAAGTGACTGGTTACTCCCTTAATACATACCACTGTTGCATCAGTGGGCATGTCTTGCTAGGCCACTCATTAATGTAACTTACATGACTTACAGTTGGCTATGAATGGTGCTTACTTTCTCCTTAGCTTGCATAGCACCTACCAGCACTGAGAGCTAGCCACTAGCGATGAAGCTTCTAGGTTCGAACCATTCTGGATGTTTACCTGACTCAAAATGATTATTTCTAGTTCATTTATTTACCTCCTACTTTCATTTTTCATAATCGCTGAATAATATTCCATCATTCATCTAGGCTGTTTCCATTTCCCGCCTATTGTGAGTGAACATGGTTGGGCAGGGGTCCCTAGAGGAGGATAGGAAGACCTGTAGTTAAGGCTCACAAGTGGCATTGCTGGATTGTAGGTCTGGCTTTGGCTTTGAGAGGAGCCCTCACAGTGAGTGCTCCCAACAGTGAGCAAGTGTTCCTTTTTTGCCATACCCAGGGCAGCATTTATCTGCTTACTTATTTTTGCCTTTCTGACTGGGGAAAGATGAAATCACAAAGTAGTTTGAAATTTCTATTTCCCTGGTGGCTTAGGGATGTTGAACTTTTTAATATTTTTTCTATTAAAATTTTTTAATACAAATTTTCTCATTTTACATAGCTATCCCTGTTCCCAATCCCTCCCCTCCTCTCACCCCACTCCCATTAACTCCTCAGAGAGGGTAAGGTTTCCCATGGGGAGTCAACAAAGTCTAACACTTCACTTCCAGGCAAGACCAAGGCCCTCCCCCTATATCTAGGCTGAGCAAGGTATCCCTCCAAAGAGAATGGGCTCCAAGACACCAGTTCAAGCACTGGGAATAGATCCTGGTCCCATTGCCAGTGGTCTCACAGACTGCCCAAGCTCACAACTGTTCCCCACAATCAGTGGGCCTAGTTTGGTCCTATGCAGGTAACCCTTCTATCAGTCCAGCATCAGTGAGCTCCCACTAACTCAGGTCAGCTGTTTCTATAGGTATCGTCATCGTGGTCTTGACCCCTTTTGCTCACACTATCTCTCCTCCTGCTCTTGGACTGGTTTCCGGTAGCACAAGATCTGAGAAAATTGGGAGTGTGTGGGGAGGGAGAAGGATGGGTAGAAGGGAAGGGGAGAGCAGAACATGAAGGAACAGGATGCTGAAGAAGAGGTAAGGACAGAGAGGGAGAGAAAGGAAAGTTATCTTGATTGAGGGTGCCATTAAAGGGCTAGAGAGAAACATGGCACTAGGGAAATTCCCAGGAATCCACAGGGATAACCCCAGCTAAGACTCTAAGCAACAGTGGAAAAGACATCTAAACTGGCCTTCCCCTGTAATCAGATTGATGACTACCTTAATTGTCATCATAGAACCTTCATCCAGCAACAGATGAAAGCAGTTACAGAGATCTGCACTGGGATGTTGAACATTTTTTAAAAAGTGTTTCTTGGCCATTCTTTTTTGTTTGTTTGTTTGTTTGTTTTGTTTTCTGAGAACTGTTTAGTTCTGTGCCCCATTTTTAAATTCAGTTGTTTGCTTTTTCGTTTAATTTTTTGAGTTCTTTATATATTCTAGATCCTAACTCTCTCAGATGTATAGCTAGTAAAGATTTTTTCCCCATTCTGTAGACTGCCTCTTTATTCAAGTGATGGTATCCATTGCTGTACAGAAATGTTTTAGTTTCCTGAGGCCCAATTTGCTAATTGTTGTCTTAATGCCTGTGCTGTTGGTGTTCTGTTTATAAGGTCTTTGCTGTGCTAATGAGTTCAAGTGTATTTACTACCTAGAACAGCAGCAGACCTTCTGTACAGGCATAGGATGCTCACAGTCAATCTCCAGGAGCCTAGGAAAGGCTTCAGGTAGTGGGTGCTGGTGGGATTGATGGTGACTGTCTAGGATCACTCTGTGAAGAGGAAGGCCAGGAGTGGAGGGCTGGAAGGCAGGTGCTGGCTACACGATCCTCAGCAAGCTTTGGGGGTAGGTGGCATTGCTGGGTTGAGTCTAGTACTCTTCCCTGGAGAGAGCATGGTCCTTGGGTAGTAGGGATGAGTGGAGTTGGCACAGGAACCTTGAGTCTCCCTAGAGAGGAGACCAGGTATTTGGAATGGAGATGGGTAAAGCTGGCCCATGTGGGTGGAGTTGAGTTGTAATGGGGAATCTAGTCTGTCTGACTAGGCATAGGTCAGGAGCTCTCAGAGTGCGTAGGTAAAAATAGTGCAAGTTAGGACTCCCTGCCTGAAAGAGGTGTACCAAGGGTTATAGCAAGTAAAAAGATCTATTCTTAGGAATAAAAAAAAAAAAGATTGCCATTTACTGATCCATGGTATAAATTTGAAATTTTATAGATTTGTTGCAAAGGACATTGCATGAATTATGGTATAATTAAAGCCATTGAGTCCCTTAAGTTATATAGACTATTTGGTCCAAGTAGGAATATAAAATGGTAATTAGGATTGGGAACATAGCCGAGTTGGTTTACCTAACAAGCTTTTCAGTTCTATGTAAAATTGTCCACCATGCTCACACACACTTGCAATCCAGAGCTAAGGAGGCAGAGACAGGAGAGTCTGGGGCTCGTTGGCTACCACCTTAGCTTCGTGGGTGAGCTCCAGGCCAGTGTCTTACATTGTCTCAAAGGATGTTGTGTGTGTTCCTAAGGATGACACTTGAAGCTGTGTTCTGGCCTCCACATGCACATGCATCTGCACACACACACATGTGCTCACACATGTGCACTCACCCTCGTGCACTCACATAGATACACTTTTTAAAAAACGTTTACCTAATTTTACTATTAAGAGAATGCTGGTAATGTAGGAAATGTTTCTGATATTGAATTCTAGACAACAACCACTGATTGGTATTTAAAATAAGGCTTTAAGTGGTTTCTTTTATTAGTTTTTTTAAGCTAGTACTGTAGAAGGTGAATACTTGAACATTTGAAGTGATTGTAGAGGAAAATTGAAAAGCTAGCATTTGTGACATTCCTGCATTTACACATGGAAAGTATTTGGTTAAAAGTAGTTATATATCAAAATATTCTCTGCAAGATGAGCAACTTAGCAACTTATTTCATTTGTGTTTTCTGAATTTTTTAATTAGGAAAATATATTGTCAAGGATTCATTTTCATCTGGTGCCAAACCGGGATGAAGACATGTGCACGTCTAAATCTTGTGTCACTCATCAGAAGTTTGCCATGACGCTGTATGAACAGGTGAAATGTCCTGATTATCTGATTAGACCCAGACTTCTGTCTTGAGGCTGATGAGTAAGCCTGTGTTTTTGCCTGCAGTGCGTGTGCCGCAGCTGTGGAGCATCTTCAGACCCTCTGCCCTTTACAGAGTTTGTGCGGTACATTTCTACAACTGCCCTGTGGTAAGGCCGCTCAGACATATTTAACAAAGAACCCAAGAGCACGTTTAAGCGCAGTGACATTTATTCTGCATAATCATAACACAGTATGCACTTCCCCTTGAGACGCTGTCAAGTGTGCTTTCACAAGAGCCCGAGAGCTAGCGTTCTCAGCTAGAGGCTTAATTTAGCTTAATACAGGTTACCTGAAGTGCTTGACTAAAGTTTCAAAATTCGGTTTGGAATATTTGCAAATATGTAATATATAGTATCGTGGGGGTGGAACCCAAGTCTAAAGATGGGATTCATTTGTTTAATACCTCCCTTATATACATAATCTGATGGTAATTTTATGTAGTATTTTTAGAGATTCTGCATCTTAATCATGACACGTTGCATAAACTTAGGTTTAGAATTTACCATTCATAACATGATTTCAACACTCAAAAAATTTTCAGATTTTGAAACATTTCAGACTAAATGCATCATTTAATGAAATGTACAGAATTTATACGATTTATATTTATAGCAGACTTTTGGAACTGTGAATGAGCCAGAAATGAGACACTCGCTCGTAACTGGGCTGCCCTTTACCGCATCTTTACTAAGATGTTCCCTTTGTATTAGCGTGGTTCCCACTACTTTCATTGTCTCCTTTATGATGGTGAAAGCTGGGATGAAGTAAAAAGAAAGGAAATCATGGACATCATCCCTATGTAGGTTCTTGTATTTGAGACCTCACGAGTCACCTTAAAATTCTGCTGTGTCTACTGCCTGTCTGCCAGCTCCTCTCTCCCCCTCTTCATGAAATAGGGACCTAGATAAGACACAAAACCTATCCTAGATTTTATGTAACATCAGTCAGTCAGAGTTACTTGCAAGTCCTTTATCAATTTAATAAGCTTAATTTGGTAAATTTATCTGGCAGGAGGGTGAATTAAGATTGAAACCCACATCTGATTGCAGAACGAACAATTACCCTGTACTATAAAACTGCCATGTGCAATTTAAATGCCGATCAGACTCTTAGTGTGTTCTTTACCTGTGCAGTGTGTTCGGGAGTCCTCTGGTTACTGGATGCTGTGATTTTTAAGCCATGGCACTGGGAAGCATATACGAAGTAGTTATAGTGCCGTCGAGTAGAACTGGAACGGCTAGAAAGGAGGCTGTTTGACCTCCACCAGTTGCTTTTGAAAATGCTTTTCAGAAAGAGAAGAGTTGTCTTAAGGCTTCACACGCCTTGATGTTTTCAAAGGTGGGGGCAGTTACGCAGTCATACAGGCAGATGTCTATCCCAGCTCTAACACAGTAGAAGCAGAAGGCACAAGTGCAGTGCTTAAGTGACTTTGCTGGTGGAGTCAGCATCCCCCAGCTGGAATGCTTAGCTTTGCCTTTGGGAGCTTTGGACTGAGGAAAGAAACTTTTCTTCAATTTTATGCTCGTTAGGGTAGAATCTAAATTCAAATTCCTACTTACTAATTAATAGAATAAGCAAAACACTTACATTAGAACCACTTCCATACAGAACCTTTTATCCTCATCCAGGAAGCTCTAAACGAAAGCTTAGCTTGACATGTTGACCTATAAACCAAGTGTTTGGGAGATTTAGGTGGGAGAATTTGAAGAAGTTTAGGCCAGCCTTGGCTAAATTGGATAACAGCTCAAAAGGGATAATCTCATAGGGTTCTATATTTGTCTTTAATATTTCATATACCTTCCAAACTTTTTATTGTATGGTTAATTTTTCAAACAGAAAAGTAATTCATACCTATCAGTATATATTAATACCCATTTTTAAGTATAACTTATAGATCTGTTGTAAGTTTATAAGCTAGGCTAGATTAAGACTCCTGCTTTTTTTTGTAGCAATGAAGTTGAAAGAATGATGGAAAGGCATGAGCGAGTTAAACCAGAGATGTTTGCGGAATTGCTGCAAGCAGCAAATACAGCAGATGACTATCGGAAGTGTCCTGTAAGTATACTTGGAGGATGTTAGTGTACTTCTATGTCTAAACTTGAAAATCGGCATTCAGAAATTATCACGTAAATACTGATTGTACGTTTATAAAAATTTTTCTTTATTTAATGATATTGGAGATAACTTTACATCCCATGAGCTATTTATCTTAGCACTGTTACTTTTAAAACTCTTTAACTATGTCCACATCTGCAGTCCCTGCTACTTGGGAGATTGAGCCAAAACCAAGATCACTTGAGTTAGTGGTTAGGATTTGGTGCTCTTACCGCTGTGACCCAGGTTTGATTCCTGGTCACAGAACAATGTCGTAATTTAGAAATAAGCGGTATGCGAGAGAAAGATGCCTTGTGGCAGAGTTCACATGGAGGGGTTTTTACTAAGGGAAAGAGATCATAAAAAGAGGCAAGGGGAGGGGAGTCTGGCCTCTGAGGGCAGGAGCAGTAGAAGAGAAGAGAAGAGAGAGAGAGAGAGAGAGAGAGAGAGAGAGAGAGAGGAGCAGTCAGAGAGAGAAGAGAGAGATGGAAGGTAGGCAGGGCCCTTTTAAAAGGAAATGCAGTGAATTGCACAGGAGGTGCTTTTAGAGGCTGAGGACATAGCCTCTCAGAACCCCGAGGGCAGGCCAGTGCAGATGTCTGAATACTAAGAGTGTGCATCGATTGGATTCTTTATAATAAAGAGCTGAAATTTATCGTATGACTGCAGATGAATCATGTTTGTTGTTACTTTGAGTAAATGTGAGAAATGAGGTTTTTTTTCCCATAGTATTGTAAATGACTTCAGTGTTTTTAGACAGATTATAATACCATAGTCCAGGCTGGCTCAGCCTCCTAAACACCATCTAGCTGCTAGCAACCTTGAGGGTTTTCTTCCTGCGTTTGTTGTTGTTTCAGGATGAATATTTATTTTAACACATCTAAAAATACCAAATGTGTTAAAATTAAGTTCTTGCTTAATGAGTAAAGACAAATAGCTGGTTAGAAGTCAATTTCTAGTAAACTGAAAAAACAAATTTCAGATACACTTTGATTTTCATTATATAATATAAGCTATATACAGTAATTGGTAATTTAAAAGCTTATTCTTTGCATTTGTTTTTCTCTAGAGTAACTGTGGCCAAAAAATAAAAATTCGCCGTGTTTTAATGAATTGCCCAGAGATTGTTACCATTGGACTAGTCTGGGATTCTGAGCACTCTGACTTAACTGAAGATGTTGTTCGAAGTCTAGCCACACATCTCTACCTTCCTGGGGTATCACAACTCCTTGTTTCTTTCCCTGCTGACTTTAAATTCCTTTCCAATGTTTCATATATCATGATTTTTAGTTTTGTTCATCAGAACCTAAATCTTTTTAAAGGAAATATTGATATCCAGATGTGCTCTGATGAAGATGATTTTAAGGCAGACAAAGCGGATTACCTTTGTCCATAGACTAGAAATAACTTTCAATTTACAAACTCATATCATCTCAAACCATCTCATGCCCCTTCTCCTTGGAAAGATGATCGATGCCACTGGACATGAATGTGATAAATACTAATCTAGGAAGGGCTTAAGGTTTAAAATTAATCAATGTATTGATCTCCCTGATACATACTTGCTTTTAAAATTTGATTGCTATATTGTTTGTTATTGTTTCGATTAAGATTTTAAATAGTTATACTTTAGTGTTTCTTCCAATGTGTTATCTAATTGAGAATGTGTACGTCATCTCACATCTGGGGTTTAGGTAAAGTGTCATTTGTGTGTTGCTAGAGAAACTGTTACTGCACTAATGCAGGGATTCAGCGTGTGGGACCTGAGGTTCCGTGCAGACTGTAAGTGCTCTGTCACAGTGCAGGGTCAGCCGTGCCTCGGGAGGAATGGTGGTGAGGGCCAGGCTGTATGTGAGATACTTTCATAGTAATTCAAATCTGTGACTCACTGTTTCTCTTTTTAAAGAGACAATAGTAAATATACATTAATATTTTTAAATAGCTTTTTTATAGGGTGACTGATGAAAATGCCACAGACAGTGAGCTTCACCTTGTTGGGATGATCTGTTACACCAGCCGACACTATTGTGCCTTTGCTTTTCATACCAAGAGCGCCAAGTGGGTGTTTTTTGACGATGCACACGTGAAGGAGGTGAGAGCTTCACTAACTGCAGCGATCATTGTACCTTTTTGTACTTTAGAAATACATAACAACAATTATAAGATAACTGTAATTATTAGATTAATGGATGTAAAGATAAGCTACTGTTACAGTTATTTAAAATTTAATTTATTTTGCAACTTAAATTTTAATCCAGTCTATTTCTAGAATAGTATGTTTTAGGGTAGAGACGGTTCGAGGCACTGTCTTTCAAATTGTGTCTATACAATAAGGAGTTAGGTCATATATGTTATATCTTTTGTTAAATTATTCGCTTTTTTGGAACAGTGCCTCACACTACAGTCCAATCTAATCTAGAATTTACTATGTAGCTCAAACTAGCCTTAAACATAACAGCTACTCTCCTGTCTCAGTCTAAGTATTGGGATTGTAGGTGTAACACCTGGCATTTTAGAGATTGCATTGTTTGTTGTTGTTTGTATATGCATATGTATGTGCTACAGTGTACATGTGTGTATGTGCTGCAGGGGAAGTCAGGGCAGTTTACATGAACTGGTGCTCTCCTCCTACCATGAGGGTGCCCTGAAGGAGACTCAGGTTGTCACGTTGGCACAGGTGCTTTTACCCCCTGGCTTATCTGCTGCCTCAGTGTTAGCTTTTGAATGAACACTCGACTGAACTCTAGAATTCTTCATTAATTAGTCAAGGACCAGGCATCTAAACTTTTTTAAGTGTTCTACAAGAGATTTAGCCCTGACACAGTTGAAAACTTTTGATCTTGTAAATACTGTTCTCAGAGTTCACTAGCTTTGACAATTCTATTAGTCAGTAAGCTGATTAAAAATGAGAAGTTCTTAGGTTGTTATAAGCAAATGGTGTGGAACTTTCTATGCTTAACAACAACAAAGGGCCACTTGTCATCACTGGTTATTTTCATAGATGTTTCTTAGCATTCACTGAACTTTTTTAAGCCATTAAAAAACACTGATAAATTGGGGCTTCATCAAAACTTAGTGAAACCTTCTGCCTTTTAGTAAGACATTGGTAAGAAAATGAAATGATAAGCTATAAACTAGAAGAAAGTATTTGTCTGATATATGTAATTCAATCTGTATCTAGAGTGTATTTTTACAATTTGATGTGTTTTTAGTTTAGGGGTTTGAATCCTGTAAGGCTTATTCATCCTAGGCAAATGGTCTACACTAAGCTTTAGCCCCAGCTAGCATTCAAAATACTAAAAAAAAAAAAAAAAAAAAAAAAAAAAAAAACCAAGATCTTAAAACTCAACAAAGCAACCAGATTTTCTTTGAAAAGTGAGCAAAAGACCTACAAAAGTGTTCAAAAGTTCTGTTACATTCCTTACGTCATTGACAAATACAAATATAATTCACAGTAAGCCCCAGTTTATCTATTATATTGGCCAAACTTAGAAGGAGTTACTAAGACCATACCATGCATTAGCAAGGATTTGGAACAGGGAGATCTCTCGTCTGAAGATAATGAAACTGAAGAATTGAATAGTCGCTTGAGAAAACAGTCTGTTAGAATTGTTATTTAAGTTGAGCATATATGTTTCTCCAAAGTTGGGCACCAGTTGTAGCACAAATTCTAATTGGTCTTACTAATAAAAACCCAGAGTTCGATATAGGGGCTAATATGAAAGATCAGAGAAGCAGAGCAGCCAGCCATTAGTTCTTACCTCTACAAGATCCTCAGACCGAATGGGGTGTCCTGTCTCTACAGTCCGCACACTGAATGCTGTCTCTAAGAAATCTCAGCCTGCCCTGAGCTCCTGCCTCCTCCCACCTTATATTCCTCTCTCCACCCAGCCATATCACTCCTGTCTCCACCTCCCTAGTGCTGGGATTAGAGAGCGGGATCCCAAGTGCTGGGATCAGCTTTGTGTGAGCTCTGTTTCTCTTTCAGACTAGATCAATTTCATGTAGCCCAGGGTGGCCTTGAACTCACAGAGATCCGTCTTCTTTGTTCTGAGTGCTGACATCAAAGATGTGTGCCACCACTGCCTGGCCTCTAAGGCTAGCTAGTGACTAAGCTCTGTACTCAGATCTTCAGGAAGCTTTATTTGTTAGATCACAAATAAAATATCATATAACCCAGCACTTCTGATTCAGTGAAAACATGTCTACCTAAGACTTTGACCTGAATGTTCATGATAGCTTTTTTCCTAATAGACAAAACTAAAAATGAAATTAAATACTCAGTAACAAGTGAATGTGCCTCGCCAAGCACAAATGATACAGCCATACAACAAAATATATAATGCCTGTTAATAAAAGGAATAAACTATCAGCTAATGCAATAATTCAGGTGAATCTCAAAGGGCATTATACTAAATTGATGAAGCTGGCATAAGTGACTATATACTCTAACTATTTATATGAAATTGAAAAAAAAACTAAAAAAAAAAAAACTTGTAGAAAGTAGATGCATAGTTTCCAGGTGCGAGGAGGGAAGGTTTTAAAGCAAGGGTTATGTGGTGTTCTACACTGTTGACTCACAGGAGAATGGGTAATTGTTGTGCGTGTTAGTCTACTTCCATAAAATTGGTGGAAAGCATTCCGTATTTGTGAAATTCACTTTGTTTGAGTACCTAGTACTTTTTTTTTACATAGAAAATTATGAAGAAAGTCCGTCTTACCATTTTGGAGTTCATACTGGCTACCTACATAACTCAAATTATCAAAATTTGGAGAAATATTAGGTATGAATCACCTGAGGTTTTTCCCTTTAGATTGGTTCATGCTTATTAGATTGCCAAGTAAGGAGGTGAACAAGTCTTGGAAAAGCTCAGGGTTCCAGTTACCAGAAGGCCGGGGGGGGGGGGGTGTTTGTTTGTTTAGTTTATGAACACTAAAATGTACTGAAGTATACACCTTGAGTTTTGAGAAATGTACATGTGTAAAATCAGCTATAACCAGACTATATATAATCAGCTATAAGTGTTTTTTTTTAGCATTGCTAGACTTGAACCAAGGGGCTGCATATAAAGTGCATTTCCATCACCCTCGAAAATTCTGTCATGGCCCTTGCTATCAGTCTTCCCATTCCATCTTGGGGCCATGACACTGGCCTCCTCCAGATTAGTCTTGCCCTTCCTGCAGCTGACAGCAGCTACTCTTCTGCCTCACTTCTTTCCCAGCAAACTGTCATTAAAATCCCTCTGTGCCGTGCATGTCAGCTCTTCACTTCTATCATGTTTTCCATTTACCTGTGGTGGTTTAAATGACCATTATGTGGTTGGGCGGTGGTGGCGCACGCCTTTACTCCTAGAACTTGGAGGCAGAGGCAGGCGGATCTCTGTAAGCTCAGGGTCAGCCTGGTCTACAAAATGAGTTCCAGGACAGTCACACAGAGAAACTGTCTCTCAAATACAACAACAACAACAACTTTGTGAATGTTTTCCATTGCCCTTAGATAATACCCAGAGTATAAGTTTTGGGTTGCATGATAAATGTGTGTTACCTGTGACAAGTAATTGCCCATTAATTTTTATCACAGTTGTACTGATTTTGTTCCTACCAGCACTGTGTGAGAATCCCCTCTTCTACACCCTCCTCGGTATTCCAGATAGTAGTATTAGTAATTCTAGCTCTTGGAATGCTGTGAATAAAACATCTCACTATAATGTTTAGATGTTTTTCCTTGTTGTTAATAGTAGTTTGAGCATTCTTTCCATGTGCTTCTTGGTTGTGTGTTTGTGACTCTGTGTGTGTGTGTGTGTTTGTATGTGTTATCTTTTCAAATGTTCTGCCAGTTTCTCAAATTGGAATATCTTATTGGATTCTAGGATTTTTTTGTTCTATGCACAGTCCTTTCAATTTCTTCTTGAGACAGAGTCTCATTAAGTAGCACTGACTGACCTGGAACTTATGCTGTAGACCACGCTGGCCTTGAACTCTGAGAGATGCCCTGCCTTGGCCTCCTTAGTGGTAGGATTAAAGGAGTGTGTCAATACACCTGGCTACTTTCCATTTCCTAATGATATATCTTTCCAAAACAGATATTATCACCTAAGTTGATGAAGACCATTTTCCATTTTTTTTCTTCTCTGAGTTTGTTTGGTGAAGATTTTCTCTTTACTTTTCCTAAGCTGATGTTTATTTTCATGAACCTTGGGTGGAAGTTGCTTTCTCTTTGGGCTGTCCAGCCTTCCAGCACCATTTGTTGAATAAACTCCTTTATATTTCTCTATTGAATTGCCTTGGATGCTTTGTTAAAGTCAGTCAATGATGTATATGAAAAGCTGCTTAAAATTTAGTATTTGGCCAGACATGTTGGCTCACACCTGTAATTCCAGCACTTGACAAGCTGAACTATGATTGCCATGAGTTCAAGCAGGTACAGGTTGAGATGTGTATATAAATAAAAGTTAATTATTAAATATTAGTACAGAAAGTATCATTTTGCCTCTTTACATTTGTTTATGTAGATGTGGGGCGAACACACATGCTACAGTGTGTGTGTGAGGTCAGAGGAGAGTCCTTTGGGAGTCAGTTCTCCCTCTCCACCATGTGGCTGAGGAGCAAACCCAAGTCATCAGGGTTAGCAGCGAGAGTCTTTTACCACTGAGCCATCTCATTGGCCCTTGCCTATCAAGTTTTTTAAATATGAGAATCTAGAAGAAAAAAAAAGGATCTGTAAAACTTTTATTTGGGCTATTTATTAAAATCACTCATGGTACTTGAATTGTTAGCATCTGAAAGCCTTTGAAATATGAATTAATTCAGTTTCTGCCTGTTTGTGTTGCACACTTCAGGAATTAGTTGTGTTTATATTTTGTGATGTTTTTCTTTAAAGATTGGAACCAGATGGAAAGATGTAGTCTCCAAGTGCATACGCTGCCACTTACAGCCACTTTTGCTGTTTTACGCAAACCCAGATGGCACAGCAGTCTCGACTGAGGATGCACTCAGGCAGGTGGTCCACTGGTCACATTACAAGTCGGTTGCAGAAAATATGGGTAATTCTTTGTATTTTTTGGTATTTTTCTACTATAAAATAACTGATATTTAATTCTGAGTGTAGCATGAATATTGAGAATATTTTAAAATTGAGTTTCAGTCAAGTAAAATTCAGAATAATTCTGCTATATTTTGTTGATTTTTTCAAAGAAACCTTTCCCTGTCAGTAGCCTCAGAAGCCCATTTAGGAATCACCCAGTGTGATGCACCCATAACACAGAAGAGGCTAGTTGGTGGGGGTTAACTCTTATGCTTTAGTGACCAGAAAGTTCAAAGAAGCAAAGTGTACAATCCCCGAGTGGTATCAACCCCTTAAGCGTTTTAAGTTATTTTATCTAGAGTATTTAAAATGTCTGAAAAGGTGATTTAAACATCTTCTAATGGGAAAGAAAGGAATGATGCATCTTTAACTGTCTTTTTAAGGATGTGGAAAGCCTATCAGTTACAAACCAGATAATGCAAAGGAAAACGGATTCAGTGGTCAGGCAAAACAAAGAGAAAATCACAAACTTCAAACTGATGCGTCATCATTTAATCGGACACAAATGCAGACAAGCGGAAGGCGAGGACCAGGTATGTTTCCATTGCCCTGTGCACATTGTTCATAAACAGTTGAGCACTCTTTCTTACTCACTTACTGAACCTGTATTTCCTGGTAAGAACTGAACAGAAAGGCTGAACTGCCTTGCCTGGCTCAAGAAGAGAAAATAATAGGTAGATGTGTGTCCTTTTGTGAATGCGTTTCTCTGAGAGCTACAGTTCTACTGACCAGTTCGAGACGGCCTGTGCAATGGCACAAGACAGCATGAAGTCACACGAGCTTTGTAGACTTTGACCGGCTTCTAGTTATCTCATACGAATTGGAGATTGTTATGGTGCCTGCCTCAGAGATTTAAATAAATAAGAATACTTAGCACATGGAAGTATTTTCTGCCTCCTTATTCAATAGCACTTTTCATCTTTTTTTATTTACAATGCTTTCCCTAAATACTATATAAAATGTATTCAAGAAAATTCATGCTGAACATTTAATAAGCATAAAAATGAGTTTATGTAGTTTGCTTTTTAAAATTACATTTGTGTGTGCACGTGCGAGTGTGTACACTGTGTATATACATGTGCATGACACAGTGTGTGTGTGTGTGTGTGTGTGTGTGTGTGTGTGTGTGTGTGTGAAGGTCAGAGGACAACTTTGGGGAATTGCTTCTCTCTTTCTATCGTATGAGTCCCGGGGATTGAATTGATTGTCAGGCTTGGCAGCAAGTGCCCCATCCCACTGAGCCGTCTCGCTGGTCCATGACTTTAAGTATAGTTTTTTTTTTTTTTCTTTTTTAATTCAGGGTTAACTTTTGTTGAACAACTTGAAAAAAATGCTGTGTATTATTATAAGAATATTTTTTTACAGTTAAGTTAAGCAATGATCAAAGAGAAAAGATAAAAGATATTTCCAGAGAATGTGCTCTCAAAGCCATTGAACAGAAAAATGCACTTTCTTCTCAACGGAAAGACTTGGAAAAGGGACAAAGGAAAGATACAGGCCGGCACAGGGGTAAGTTAGCTTTTGGAGCATTCACTTTAGAAAGAACCAGCAAAAATCTTATTTTAAACTGGAGTTTTGTAGTATACAGTATATATTTATATATTACATTTTAAATATTTGCATGTTTGTCAGTTTGATTTCTTGAATGCCTCTATTCTAAATAGAAAAATATGAAAAAAATTTCAGTTACTTAATTGTAGTCTTGAGATATGTCTTAGTTACTGCTAAGAGACAGTATTTCTGTGAAGAGACACCATGACCAGGGCAACTCTTTTCAAATAACAGCATTTAATTAGGGGCTTACATATCGTTTTAAGGGTTATCTTGATAGAAAGCAGATAGGCACGGTGCTGGATCAGTAGCTGAGAACTTTACATCCTGATTCATAGGCAACAGAGAAAGAAAATCTGGGCCTGGCATAGACTTTTGAAATTTCAAAGCCCACTCACAGTAACACACTTACTCCAACAAGACCACACCTCCTAGTCCTTCCCAAACAGTTCCAGTAACTGGGAACCAAGCATTCAAACATATGAGCCTATAGGGGGCCAATCTCACTGAAACCACCACAAGATAGTAGTGCTTATGTTTTGATACTTTTAGTTCTGTTTACTTGCCTTTTATTTACAAACGCAATTCACTCATACAATATAATAAACTAAGAAGGAAGGTTGTATGAGAAGTAGCTTATTGGTAGAACACCTGCCTACTAGCATGTTCAAGGCTTTCTAATTGATCCTCAGCACTGAAAACAAAAAGGAAAGCTAGAAAGGGCTTCTCACTCCCCATACTTCTGTTTGTTATTAATACAGTCCATTATAAACTTAACCTTTTTTGGCTTTTATGTTTCCATGGTGTTTCCATGGATATAACCACTTTACCTGTGTATTTTAAATGCTGAGTTCAGGGGTTTGCCACAGTGACATCCTGTCACACACAGACAGACAGACAGACAGACACACACACACACACACACATATTGTTTATATATATTGATGTGTAGATATATTGGCGTGGTAGGTCCTTCTGTATATGTGTTTGAAACGGTGAGTGGACGCTTAAAAGAAATCCCACAATAGCTCAGAATTGAGAAATAGATGGTTATTTATTTAGGGGTAAACTCACAAATCAGAATCCTCCGCTTGACGGGTTATATCATGCAACCCAAAGGAACAGCTAGCAGAAAAGGAGCAAGGGGAAGGAGAGAAAAGGTGCAGATGCAAGTTCAGCTTCCACGTATGTAGTATAAGAGGCCATGCCCCAGTAGGTGGGTAATTACAAGCTGTTATACTTCCTACAGTATGTGTTGCTTCTTTTAGTTAATGAATAAAGAATCTCCCTTGGCCAATGATAGAGCAGAGTAGAGCTAGGATGGGGGAAACTAAACTGAGTGCTGGGAGAAAGAAGACAGAGTCAGGAGCAAGCCATGTGGTCCCACCGACACCAGATGCCAGACAGAACTTTACCCGTTAAGCCACAGCCATATGGCGATACACAGATTAGTAGAAATGGATTGACCAAAGATATAAGAGCTAGCTAGCAATACACTTAAGTGATTGGCCAAGCAGTGATTTAAATAATATAGTTTTTGTGTGATTATTTCAAATCAGGGCGGTCAAGAAACAAATGGGTAGCCTCCAACAATATGTAGGTATGACTTTACTGAGGTGAATGCTGCCTCTAGGAGGTATTAGTTTCTAGTTTGGACAGATGCTTTCTATTGTCTTTCTGGAAGACTAGGACAACACCTCTTAAGCCAAGTGACAGTGTGTCTTTTTGTTAATGATTTTTATTAATTATAAATGTGACAAAATGCTTAATTCTTTTACAAAAAAACTTCTACTTTATAGGACTTTTTAGAGTTCAGTTAATTTTATAAATATTTCTTATTTGTAAATAAATGGTAAAGCATTGGTTTTCTGTTGAGTTGGGTGGATTTTTTTGATACAGAATCTCACTCTGTAGATCAGGTTGGCCTCAAACTCATAATCTTCTTTATTGTTTTGAGCCTCTTAGATGCTGGGATTACAGATATGCACCATCACACCTGTGTAACTAGATACTGCTCATTCATTTCCCTGCCACCCAGGCCCAAACAATTACACAGAAACTATATTAATTACAACATTGTTTGGCCTGTTAGCTCAGGCTTCTTATTAACTAACTCTTACATCTTAAATTAACCCATTTCTATTAATCTGTGTATCAGTACAAGGCTGTGGCTTCTGGTAAGGGTCCAGTGTCTGTCTCCTTTGGCAGCTACATAGCATCTCTTTGACACTGCCTACTCTCTCTCTCTCTCTCTCTATATATATATATATATATATATCTATGCTCAGATTTCCCATCTGACTTTGTTCTGCTAAGCCATTGGCCAAAACAGGTTTATTCATCAACCAATAAAAGCAATACATATACAGAAGGATATCCCACATCATCTCCCCTTTTCTGTCTAATTAATAAGGATGTTTTAACTTTAACATAGTAAAATTACATATAACAAAACAGGTTCATGATGGAGGTGGGTCTTCTATCAATCTGTTGATTTCATTGGTTAATTAATAAAGAAAACTGATTGGCCTAATAGGTTAGACCATAGGTGGGTGGAGTAGACAGAACAGGAAGAAGGAAGTGAGGTAGATGGCTCAGACAATTGCCCTGCCTCTCCTCTCTGGGCCAGATGCCATGAAGCCAGCCACCAGGTCAGACGTGCTGAATCTTTCCCGGTAAGACACCACTTGTGGTGCTACACGGATTATTAGAAATGGGTTAAAGCAAGATGTGAGAATTAGACAATAAGAGGCTGGAACTAATGGGCCAGGCAGTGTTTAAAAGAATACAATTTGTGTGTTGTTATTTTGGGTTTTAAGCTAGCCATGCAGGAGCCAGGCAGCCGGGAGCAGGGCGGCGAGAACGTGGCCCGTAGCCCCTCACTACAGGTTCAGGCAAGAATTACAGTTACAATACAATATTTAGTCTATATTTGACAAAATTAAAGAAAATATACTATCATCTCTTAAATTTTTGTGAGTCTACAGTTTCATATCTAATTTATCTTTTATCATAACTAAGGAAAAATATAACTATCTGTCTTCAACTCTTGAAAAACCCAGAAGGATATATAATATTACTTAAGTAAACAGGAAGTGCATTGTAAACAACTTCCAAAACTTTAGAATTGACAGAGACATCTTGCTGCCTGTACAGTCATCCAGAGTTCTTTGTAACATTGGGGCATCCATCTTCAGCCTACAGGCCCATAGTATGTGGCAGACTTCTACATGAAGCAGAAAATTTGACAAGCTGTTTCGCCTATCTTGGCAGTTGTCAGTCACTTTCTTCTGTATCATACAGAATGTCTGGCAGTTTCTTTTGTAAAGCAGAAACCCTGAAGGACCATCCTGTCTTTTGGAATAATCAACAGTCACTTTTCTGTGGGTCCTGCATGTCCAGCTCATATAGTATACCATTAACCAGTTCAGGAAAGAGCAAGTTCTTGGCCAAGTGGCTAGCAAACTCTATAAGGAGCCTCTTAGATGCCCATCATCCTCTTGAAGTAGTTGATGCTGCAAGAAACGGACATGTCTCACTGTCAAAAAGTCTAAGTTCTTAAAATCTTTTAAATGACATATTCTGTAGGTCTTTGCAGTATTGAAGATTATCTAACTGAAATATGTCTCTGTATATCTAGAAAACCTAACATAATTCAAAGTTTGTTTATTAATAGATGACTATTAATCTTTATTTCTTAACTATACATTAGTCTTAAATGAGCTTCACAAAACACAATACCTTAAACAAGAACAGAAATACATATACACAGTGTAGCAAAATCTACTTTAAATTTGTATCAATAGACCAAGATCCATACCAATACAAAGTATTCATCTTTTTTTCATTATTCCCCCTTTAAATGAAAACAAACACTTATAAACAATCATTTTGGGAATTTGGGCATTGTTTTTTTCTAAACTGCCTCCTGCTGTTTGTGAGGCGAAGTATTTGTAGGGGTCATGGAGACCTTTCAGGGGGTCTTGTTCCATCAAGCCACATTAGCCTAGAAGGAATCTACAGGTTCTCATCTGGTGTGAAAACAAAAGCAGAACCTCTTTTCCAAAGCAACATATCCTTAGACCCAAATTTTGAAGTCAAGATACCTTTATGTTGGTTTAACTTAGCAGCCCCCAGAATCAAATATATCTCTGTACTTAAAAAAAATTAAAGAAAACACAATAATATGCATAATCCAGACTCTCTATGTATATTCCATCTTTACGTGAATTATTTTTTAACTATTACTTTTTAACATTTAATTATCTTTACTCCTTTAATCCATGACTTTCTGAATTCTTTTCTTCTCTCCCTTAAGCCCATGTACATTTTATCCAACACTATGACCCATTCAGAGGATTTTCTTTTTGTCTGAATCTGTCTTTATTGCATATCTGTAATCATTTTCTAACTAGGAACACCTTTTTAAAAAAAATGCTAAGCGGACGTGGCTAGGACCAACGCCGCATCCCTGCCTGTTTGCTCCACCTTGTCTAACATGGAGGAGGTGTTCACTGCCAGCTCTGTGAGCCATGCTTACTGCCCCAGCTCTAGGAATGCAGCAGGTCTATGCGGCCATTAAGGAAGTTGTAGCACTCTGCTCTCAAGCCCCATGTAAGTGCTCCATAGTAGCCAGACGGACCTTCCAAAAGAGCCAGAGCTGTTCATGCAAGTATGAACCAGAAAGCTGGTTTTTTTTTTTTTTTTTTTTTTTTTTTTTTAAGGAGCTGTGCCTCTGCTCGTGGCCAGCAAACAGAATCTTTCTGCAAATAATGCGGCTATCAAGAAGCTGCGCTTGGTTTATGCTTTTGTGGGTCTGGAAGTACTCTTTTTAAGCCTTCTTAGGCTTTATGTGGATGTACTCTTCCCCACATTGGGTGCCATTTGTAGTAGACTGCTTGTTTGTTTCCCAGCCACCCTGACTTGAATAATCACATAGAAACTATATTAATTACAGCACTGTTTGGCCAGTGTCTCAGGTGTGTTTCTAGCTAACTCTTACATCTAAATTATCTCTCTTCTGTTATTTTATATTTTACCACAAGGCTTGTGATTTGTTACCTCTTGCTTCTTGGGCAGCTACATGGCATCTGCCTCCTTCGGCAACTACATGGTGTCTCTGTAACTCTGCCTACTCTCTATATATCTCTTCCAACCTGGCTATATTCTGCTAAGCCATTGGCCCAAATAGCCTTATTCATCAACCAATAAGAGCAACACATATACAGAAGGACATCCCACTTCACACCTGACTATAGAAAATCCCCTTTTTAATCCTAAATCAGTATGTGATATATTTTAATTTTTATTATTTACATGTGATGGTTTAGCATTTCCAACTGTTTAGCTTGTGTTCACTGAGCTGCTGTGAGAGGTGGTTGATATGTGTCTATGTGCTATTATTATTTTTAAGATTTGGTTGATGAAGACGTCTCACCTCTCAAATCTGGATCACCTCCTGCCCTGGATGGCTTTAGACAACAGGGCAACCCCCATCTCTACCATAGCCAAGGCAAAGGACCTTGCAAACATGACCGAGCCGCCCATGAGAGCCACACTTCTGGGAAACTGTTAAGCTCAAGCAAATCCCAGAATCTTCTTGTTCCTGGAGAGAAAACAACAGGCAAGGCTAGGAGTGACAGTGGCACTGGATATGATACCGACAGCAGTCAAGATTCAAGGGACAAAGGAAGCAGCTGCAGTAGCAGGACTAAAAACCGTCACCGTGGCTGGAAACCCATGAGAGAAACATTAAATGTTGATAGTGTTTTTAGTGAAAGTGAAAAAAAACAGCATAGTCCTAGGCATAAGTCAGATGTCAGTAGCAGACCTAAATATAGCAAGGATCAGAGTTTCAGTAACTGGCCAAAAGCAAACCTAAAGCAGAAGGGATTAATGACCATATATGAAGATGAAATGAAGCAGGAAGCAGGAAGCCGAAGTTCCCTTGAAACTAATGGGAAAGGAGCAGAGAAAAATACAAGCATCACGGAGAGCAGAGGTCCTGGTAACAGCTGGCAGATGCAAAGGACAGAGTCTGGGTATGAAAGCAGTGATCATATCAGTAATGGATCTGCTAATTTGGACTCACCTGGTACTGATGGAAGTGGGACAGTAATGGAGACCGCTGCTGTTAAAGCCTTCAGGTAATAGAGATCAACAATTTCTCCCTCACTATTCTTTGGGTTTTATTGTTTTATTTTTTATTTTATTTTTCTATTTGTGTGTATATAATATAGTGGTTTTTCTTGGGAATTTTACTGTGTGTGTGCCCATGGAGGCCAAAAGTAATCCCCTGGAGCTGGAGTTCCAGACTGAACCTCACAGGGGTGCTGCGAACCCAACTCTGGTCCTCTGGAAGAGCAAACAGTGCCTTTAAATGCTGAGCTGTCTCTCCAGACCCTCTATCTCTTTTTTAGAGATGTTTTCCTGCTTTAAAACTGTTATGTACATTTTGGATTGAACTTAGGCAAGTGAGATATATGCTTTTATTTAAGTGTATTGATTTGCTCGTGCTAGGTAAACCGTCTTCCTCCATGCCACCTCCTTGGCACTCACCATCTTCCTTGGTAATCGTCTGAAGTAATTTTACAGGCTTGTGTTTGATGTGAACTTAGAGTGAAGAGACTTAGTATATTGCAGCCTGTTTGACAGCTCATATTATCAACTTTAATAGTTGTTTCCTGACTCCAAAATAAGGGCTCTCTGTGTCTAGGAAACTTGAAAACTACAAAAGTATAGCTTTATTTTCATTATTTTCAACTTGATTTTTAAAAAATAAACTCATTTGGTTTTGTGTGTGTGGGTGTTTGGCTTGTATGTCTGGCGCCAAATATATGTGGTTCCTGTTGAGACCAGAAGAAGGTATTGGAGCCCTGGGAGTGACAGACAGTTGTGAGCTGCCATGTGAGTGCTGGGAATTGGACTAGTCCTCTGGAAGAGCAGCCTGTGCTCTTCACCATCGAGCCAGCTTTTCCTCTCAACTGTTGATTTTTTAGTGAAGGCTTTCAAGTGTTGACTTAAATTGGTACTTTAGTTAAGCTGATTGGTGAATTCTTTGAATTCATTGTTGAATTATTTATATTATATATAAAATATATGTGTCAGAGATAATATATATGTATATAGACATGTACACATATACATACATACACACACACACACATATTTGTATCTCAGAACTGGGTAGTTTCTGTTACCTATATTTCCATGGAAGCAAATATAAAGTAATTGAGCAAAATAAATTTGTGATCAGTTCATTAACTCTAAATATATAATTTTTATTGTTATCAATAGTACATTCCTCTCTGTAATCTCCTGAACATGCTTGCTCTCAGTCTAGTGGGTGTTTTCTTAGAATCATTCTTACTACTTTTTCCTGTTTTTAATTTTTCAAAAGCATACTTAATTTTACCTAGTGCTTGACCACATTGATTCATTTTTTAAAAAAATCAGGTTTATACAAATCAGCTGATTCTGCTTTGCTAAAATAATTGTTTCCATCAAGAATTAAAGGAACTTTTTTCTTAGTACTAAATTTCTTACACTTCTGGAAATGCAGTAACACAGAGTAGAAAGAACAGGACTTTCTAAAGACAGAAATGTGCATCTTAACTATTGGGCAGAATAATTTGATTTACAAACCAATTTTTCATCCTAAGGAGTGTAACTACATTCAAGTGTTTGTAAGCTATAAATTAAATAGTATGCATTAAGCCATGCCACTAATTGTAGCACTTCAGAGGCAAAGGCAGGAGGATTGTGGATTCTAGGTCATCTTGAACTGTAAAACAAAATAGAACAATAACAAACATTACATTAAATTCTTAGAATAGCATGCAGGAATGTTTTAACAAATGTTATTTCCTTTTTCTTGAAAGAAAAAAAGATAATTCACAATAACTTATGTGCTTGGTGTGTGTGTTTTCCTTTCCAGTGAACAGATTAAGATGAGCAGTCTAAATATAAACAGTGTGGAGTGTATATCTCATCAGAGCAAAGACCACTTAGAAGGTAAAAATTACACTTAAATATGCCTGATGGTTTCAGTAAAGAGTGAATTACAATGATTTATTGTTCACTGTTATGATATACCTATGTCTTGGTCAGTGTTTCTATTGCTGTGATGAAATACCACAGCTCAAGCAACTTGGGAAAGAAAAGGTTTATTTGGTTTATACTTCCACATCCTGTTTGTAATCGGAGACTTCTTTCGTTTCCTAGCCGCCCAGACCTGAAGAATCACACAAAAATTATATTAATTACAACACTGTTTGACCAAAGACTTATATGTATTCCTAGCTAGCTCTTACATTTTAAATTAACCCATTTCTATTAATCTATGTATCTCAACGAGGCTATGGCTTACAGGTAGTGTTCTAGTATCTTTCTCCTTTGGAGGCTACATGGCGTCTCTTTGACTCCACCTACTCTATCTCTGTTAGGATTTCCTGTCTGGTTTTACTCTGCTAAGCTATTGGCTGAAACAGCTTTATTCATCAACCAATAAAAGCAACACATATACAGAAAAACCTCCCACTGAGAAACACTTCTTCCACTCTTCCATCCTAAGACCATCTTTGATGGCAAAGTACATTTCTTGAAAGCAACAGAAGACTGGGCGGTGGTGGCACATGCCTTTAATCCCAGCACTCTGGAGACAGAGGAGGGCAGATCTCTGTGAGTTCGAGACCAGCCTGGTCTACAAGAGCTAGTTCCAGGACAGGCCCCAAAGCTAGAGAAACCCTGTCTCGAAAAACAAAAAAACAAAACAAAAAAAAAAAAACAAAATAAAACAAAACAAAAAAACCCAAACAAACAAAAAAGAAAGCAACAGACAGAAAGAAGGAAAGGTTCTATTTTCTAATCCAATTTGTTACATTCTTCTGTTTTTGCCAAGAACATTGATATCATTAATATTGAATTATTGTTGAAAAGTGTGTATTGATTCCTTTCATTCTGATTTTGTAGGTTTGGTTTTTTAGGGATTTTTGGTTTTTTGGTTTTTGTTTGTTTGTTTGTTTGTCCTCTTGTATAACTACTGTCTTCTTGTTTTTTTCTGTGGACCTCTTATCTTTCCTTTCTGTCTGAAATAAATCTTTCAGGTATCCTCTGTAGGACTTAGTCTTGGGTGATAAATTCCTTTAGCTTGCTTTTGTAATGGTAAATTTTCCTTTCTCCTTCATTTAGTATAGATAGTTTTGCTAGATATATTAAGCTGGATTAGCTGTGGTAATTTTTTTCAGAATTTGAGTTATGTATTTCCAGGTTTTCTGGCTTTTAAAGTTTCCATTGAGAAGTCAGCAATTATTCTGATGGACTTGTCTTAATGTGTATTGGCCCTTATCACTTGCAGCTTTCAGCAGACTTTGTCTTGTATATTTAGTATTTTAACTATATGATATGGGTTTCTTTTCTTGCCATATCTATATGATGTTCTTATATCTGGATGGGTATCTCTTTCACAAGATTTGGGAAATGTTCTGTGATTTTATTGAAAGTATTTCCTGTTCTCTTTCTGTGTTCATAATTCATCAGTTTTGCTTTTCATGGTGTTCCAAAGGTTTTCTATCTAACTTAAATGTACATATATATATATATGCATATATATGTGTGTGTGTATATATACATATACATATATATATACACACACATATATATATATATATATATACTCTTAAAATTTATCATTGACCTTGACTGAGTAATCCTGTTCCTCTCTTTTGCCTTCAAGTCCTGAAGTCTTCTCCACCACATGATCCATTCTGTTGGCTAAGCTTTCCAGTGAACTTTTATTTCACCTATTGTATTTTTAATTTCTATCATTTTGATTTTTTCTTCAATATTGCTATCTCCTTATTGACTTCTATTAGTATCCTGAATTGACTTCCTCATTTTATCCAGCTGTTTGTGTTCTTGAATATATTCATGTCCTCTTTGAGTTATGTGAACATATTTTAAATTGTTTATTTGAATTGTGTGTCAGGAATGTTAGCTAGGTCATTTCTCTGGGCTTTGTAGGTTTCGGAGGGGACAGTTTGGATAGGATATGGAGGACATGAACAGTGGGGAACCAGAGTGGCTTGCCACAGTAACTGTGTAGTCTATAAATAAGGAAGAGCTGTAGAGGGAAATGGTACTGGGGGAGACTGAATTCTCCGCTGATGACCTAACCTTGTCCGGTGACCTAGGGTGGGGACTGATATCTTTGCACTCCCTACCTTCAATGGCAAACCAGAACTGAGGCCAGAATGTAGATAATGGGCCGCCTGCTTTAAATTGTGAACCAGAACTGAGGCCAAGATACCAGATACCCTCACCAAATGGCAAGCCAGAGCTGGTCTCCCTGCCATAAGGGAAGTTCATGCTCAAAGGCTTTTAAAGGATGGCATTAGCTACTCTAGGCAGTGAGAAAGAGAAACATCAATCAGGGTAGACAGGCTCTAGCTTACGGTGTTAGTCAGTGTTCGTGTTGCTGTGATATACCTGAGGAAGCGACCTGAGTCATCTTGACTTACACTCTGAGAGAGTTAGAGCTCAGCATGGTGAGGATGGGCGACCACAGGAAGCTGAGGAGCTGAGACACATTGCATCTGCAGCCAGGAAGCAGGGAAAGATGAATGCTCACTTTTTGAGTCCAGGCTGCAGTCCATGGAATGGTGCTGCTCATATTTAGTGTGTGTCTTCCTACCTTGGTCCCCCAATCTTTATATTCATGTCCAGATGTTTCCTAAGCGATTCTAGACTCTGTCAGTTTGGGAGTATTAACTATAACACTTACACAGTGGCATTAGCTTCAAAATTGCAGTGTCTTGTCATAGGCTTATGCCTTGTTCATATCTGTGCAGTAAGGGTCAACATGGGATGTTTTCCTAGGTATCAGTCAAGGCCTCATACGAGCAGTATTGTAATTGTAAGAATGAAAGGAACATACGGCATGGAAAACCATCTCTAGGCTCTTGAAATGTCACACTAGAAGTGGCACATGTTTTTCTACTCACTCCCCATTGTCTAATGTAACTCTTATAAGGAGGCCTAATTTTAAGAATGGGATGTGAGTTTTAAGAAATCCCTAGAGCTGAATTAAGTATTTGTAATAGTGGAAATGATAGCAGGGGGAATGGGGAGTGTAGTTTACAAATGCCTACAGCTGGGTGAAGTACATGTAATAGCGGAAGTGATACCATAGACTTAAGAAAGACTGACAAGTGCATGCAATAGCGGAAATGATACCATAGACTTAAGAAAGACTGACAAGAAGTCATCAGAAAAGGATCAGTTTGGAAATAAGATGTGATGGTGTAGCATTATTACAGGTGACTTGCTAGAAATATACAGCCGCTTATAAGCCAGACAAACGTGAGGGCCCATGGGGAGGAAAGGGGCGGTGCTGCTGAGATGCACGAGAACACTTGAAGTTTTAGAATTCAGACAGAGTGTACCTGTCCACAGTAAACAGCTGTAAAGAACCAGCTATCAAACATTTTAGTCCTTATCCTCCTTAAGGTTTTTTGTGGAGTTTATTTTCCAGGTTACAGGCCTTGAAAATGATTATTTGATAATTTATTTTGTTTTCATCAAATGTTTGCTATCAGGAGGAAACACTTTATATTAAGGAAGTAACTTTCCCTTCCCATAGTAAAATGCCTGGCTTGTTTTAAAAACCCGATAAAAGTCTAAGTAACAAGTATTACAGGAAACAGTAAAAGGTTGGCCAGAAATCACAGCAGAGGTCAGTGAAATGAACAATAACTGCAAGTTCAATCAATGTTCCTTGTTTCCTGTGGGTGTGAAACACAAGGCCATGGAGACCTCGAGGACGAAGACCTTACTGTTCGCAGCGACTTTACACATTGAACATTAGTGTTCAGTAAAGAATACTTAACAAAACTTACCATTCTAATTTATTTTTATGTGTCATTAGCTATCACCGCCTCCATCCCCCAAACTTCTTTAATTGAAAGCTAAGCTTTCTGCGCACTAAACAGCTTCCTGTTCTCCCCTCAAGAAACTAAACTGTGACCGCACTGAGGCTCTCTTGGCTTGTTTGTCACCATGTTTGGCTGCTCTTGGTGCCTCATGCAGATAGGCTCTTGTATATCCTTTGTATCTGGGCCATTTTATTCATAATGACCCCAGGGATTATCCATGCTGTAACACATGTGAGAACGTCATTTTCTTTAATTTTTTGAGATAATAACATAATTGTATCATTTCCCATTTCCCTGTCCTCCTTACAAGCTCTCACGTGTCCCTCTTTGCTTTTTTTACAAATCCATCGACGCCTTTTTTTTATTATAAGCATATGTGCACATATATCTTCCTAAGTACATAAATACAATCTGCTGAGTCTAGAATGTTATTTGCATGTTTTCCGAGCTGACCATTTGGTGCTGGATAACCAATCGGTGTCTTCTTCATGGGTGAGACTGTTTCTCCTGCTCTCACCATTCCATCGTAGTCTGCAATTCTTTGTAAGGTTGAGCCGCCTGGGCTTTCCCCATCCATGATGGCATATCTGTTGTTGCTGTCCAGGAACTTCATTTTCTTAGAGCTTATGTGTTCATTGGTTGATGAACATTTGAGTTGTTGCTACCTTTTACCTATTGTAAACACTGTTACAACATTTTTTAGTTAAACACTGTAAACATTTTTTAGTGCTGCCAAATCCTGTGGTGGTTTGTTTGGCTTTTTTGTTTGTTTTTGAAATTTACTCTTTTGCATTCCTGTGTGTGTCTCTGAATATCTGCCCTGTGTGTGAGTGCCTGTCAAGACCAGTCAAGGACATCAGCTTTTTATTACTAGAGATTCTTGTAGCCTTATCACCATATGATGAGTTCTGCAGCAATACAAGGATATTCTTGAAGTTGCCATAATGATACTTGAAATTTCTAGCTTCTCTTCTAAATTCCTAGTGGGATTTCAAATTCCAATGCAATAAAAAGATACATGCAAAGAGTATGCTATCAGAAATGATCATACAGGAAGAATGTAGGAAGTTTGACAAATGCAGGCCTGGAGTGGTTTAGACGTGGAGGTTATGAGATGATCGCAAGAGGAATTAATAGGACCTATATCAGGTTGCAGCTTTGTGCTCTTTGGTAGCAGTGTAAAGGTGAATTTTGAGCACTGAGAAAATTATCTGAATTTTGCCTTAACCTAAAAGATAACTATATGGTCATGAACTGAGTGTAGTAGGGAGGTATACATGATGAGAAAGGGAAGAAGCCATGTTGGGGCTAGCATAACTAGATATGCTGGGAAAATAAAGAGGGAAGTGAGAGAGAGATGGTATTAAGCTTTAAGATGTTGAGCTCATCACCTCAATAAATAAGTTTCATTGTTCAGTGAAGAACCAAGTCCAGAAATCAGGAAAATAATGTGCTTTGTAACCATTCCTTATGGTATTGAATACCTTATATATGGACTGATCATTCAGGAAAGCTGGAAACTGCAAAACATGAGAGGACAGAAAGCAAGGAAGCTGAGTAAGAGAGACAGTGGGAGTCAGAGCCTCTGGAAGGAGCAGCTGCCTAAGGGTCCGAGTCTCAGTAGCTGCAAAACCATAAAAGAAAACAGGAGAGGACGCTGCACAGAGGAACCAGGAGATGAGAGCTTTAAGAACAAGTGAAACAGAACTTCAAAGTACCAGCCTGCTTTTGCAAGAAGTCATTAGTTATGTGATGAAGAAGTAGTAGAAATGGCGGTATGATGAAGGTAGCATTGAGGTATTAGATTATAATGTATACAACTTATTTTCCGGTGTTTAAAGGGGTATTAAATGTTAATATTAGACCATTTGAGGGGTATTTGTATATTCTTTGTGCCACTTTTAGTTTTTAATCTTTTCTGAACTTTTATGAAATATAATCTATGCATTTTAAAAGAACTAAACTTGTAGTGTTGGAATTCATTTATAACCAAATAACAAATTTGTTTTTCCTTAAAATATAATCCCAGTGACAAAGGAAGTAACTAACTTCTACTGTTTTAGTTTGTAACATTACAAAGCTTAGGTCTTATGTAGCAGATTGCTATATACTAACTTATCTCGCTGTCTTTTTAGTGTATAGATGAAATATTTTTAGAAAGTTAAAAGTTTCATGATTCTCCTGAAACATTTAATTACATTTTATTTGTAAATAAGTCAGTGTTTAGATTCCTATTCTTGAATGCTTAGCTTTTGTAATTATAAGTTGAAATAAGTATGTAAGTTGAGAACTATAATAATTAGCGTTGTGTTTTTAAACCTCACTACATCGAGTGAAGACTGTACTCGTGAGCATATTTCTCCATGAACCTGTTCTAGACACAAGCCTTAGACAAAGCATATATTCCAGCGTCTGGAATTTTGTGTTCTGTCATTCTTACAGAAGCAGTAAACATGAGTTAGAGTCACTTGCCTTAGTACTGAGGTTTCTTCTGTGCTGGGTTAACGTTAAAATTGGACTGTCAGGTTTATAAAGACCTTGGAGCCAAAACTCCCAGTAAAGACATGTGGATGTCTGTGTCAGCAGCAGAGAGAAATAACACATCTATTTTTAAGTTAGTTGGAATTCTGAACTCAAACCACTGGCTTGAATGCCTGCCACAGTGCTATTAAATTTTCAGAAATGTTTATAAGCCCTCTGCTGCCTCCTGCTGCCTCGTGTGTGAATAATCGGGACGAGGAAGGAACTGTTTGTTTCTTTTAAGATGTTTATTATGTATTTACAAACCATATTTGTATTCATCGGGCACAAAGTTAAATGAATTTTAATCAGTGTACAATGATTAAATAATGCTAATCTAGAGCTTTAAGTCACTTCTAAAGTTTAACTTTCTGATCATAACTATTGATCTTTTTTAGAGTAACATTTATCTTAGTCAACTTTACTTTCCGGTTGAATTTAGAATGATCAGATTTGTTTGTTTTATAAAATACCAAGAAGTTCTATTTAGGGACTAAAAGGCCACCTAAGTTAGAGCACCTCAGTGGTTTGTAAGCTTGTGTTCCTTTTGCTTTCTTTGTAGCCTTCAGTTCTTAGATGTGACAAACAGATAAGTTAGGACAGGGGAATCAATGGGAACAGATAAAAGTACAAAAGAGAACAAGAATTCTCAATTATATAGCGAACTGGTAACGCTAGGTAGTTGGGTATTTTCTGTGGCATTACCTTGTTTAAAAATATTGTTGTGTGGCATATACTGGTGGGATGTGTAGAGGAGGCCGGAGCAGGAGGATCATGAGTTCTAGGCCTGCCTGCCTGCCTGCCTAAGCTGCACTTTAAAACATCAAAAAAGAAAAAAGAATGTCCATGTCATCAGATGTTTAAACTACTGTCTTAGTCTCCTCGTGCTGACAGGTTATGGGGGCTTAGAGACTAATGCCACATGCAAATGCAAGCTCACAGGGAGTGAGAACAGCAGAGGCTTTCCCCTAACTGTGCTTTTCCTGCCAGCTGTATATCATTGGCTAAGCTCCCTGACTTCCCCAGCCTGTCTCAGTGTGAAAGGGGATTGTTGGCAGAATAGTTACCACTGGCGTTTTTAAAACAAAACTATTGTCAACAACTAGGACAGGAAGTGTGGCAAGTTTTGTGTTTCGGAGCTCTTCATAATCTCAAAACAGGATTGGTCTGTAGCAGATTTTGTTTCTGAGGATTATGCTGATGATTATCCTATGCTGATGGTGGAGAAAGAAAAATTTAAAAGTATTCGTTTACTTAGAGAAAAATCAGTACATGCTGATATAAACAAGACTTCTTTGGAGCTGAAGATCAAGCTTTGGAAAGATGAATAAAGGCAAACCTAGATAACGGTTGGGAAATGTTTGACTGTAAATGAGTGCTTCCAAAAACAAACCAGACCGTGAAAGGAGGGCGTGGCGGGGATGCCTGGCCGCACCCTACAGAAGTTCGCACGTCCACCGTTCCCGTAGTGGCCTCTTCATTTGTGAAGACGGTCCAGTTTCACACAGAAAGGAAGCTGGAAAATGTCAGGTTTTGTTGTTTGTTCTAGAAATGGCCAGCACTCTTCTATGACTCCACATACCAAAGTGGTTGTTTCCTCAGGGATATTTGCAATATAAACCGTGAAGCCAGAGTAGGTACATTTCAGACAGCACTCATTAAAATCACTGATATGTGTCGGCTGCCAGCGGTCGGAGGGGTTAGGAAATAACCACGATAGTCCTTTTATAATTACTCAGTTTTAATACAAGGGGAGATAAGGGAACTTACAGAACCAAGGGTCCAGCGGAGCAGAAGGTACGCGAGGGAGAGCAAAGAACGGGGCTCCTTTCGGCGCCCCGATCCTATTTAAGGGGAATGCTACTCCGCTGGGGCAGCCACGCCCCTGAACGCAGGGATTGGGCCAGCTGCCCCAACACTGATACTTCCACTTTAAAGGGTATCTTATTGAACATGACATTGTAACATCTAAAATTTGGGGAAGGGGACCTGCTTGGCTAAGTTACTCAAATCTTTAAGATATTGATAAATTTTATTCTTAGCTATTTATTAATATCACCATGGATATGAGTATTAGGAAGATGCAAAAATGACAATAGTAGATACAAGTTTTCCAAAATTTTATCTAAAAGCTTAAATTTTACCACTGACAATATCACCAACAATGTGTAGGTGCGTGTGTGTGTATCCATATCTACATACACATGTTCTTGCACATGCACGCACACATCCTGGCCACAGTTCACATGTGGAGATCACAGGAACAGCTTGGGAGGGAGATAGTTCTCTCCCTCTGTCTTGTGGGTCCCAGGGATCAAAATCACATTCTCAGACTTGGTGTCACCTTCTGAGTCAGCTTCCAGGGCTTCACTGAACTTTTGTTCTGTTGAGAACACCAGTGTGTGGCAGTGAACAACATGAATTCCAGCTATTGATGTTAGGGCATTCACAAAGTAAATTACTAAATTCCAAAGTTACTTCTAAGTTTTGGCTATAATTTTGTCCTTGTGGTTTTATTGATGTTACCCTGTCTGTCTCAGATCTCCTGTGCTTAGCTGTTCATATTCTCAGGTTCCTCACACATTTGCTTCAGAAACAAGAATGCCCTTAGGTAACTGCTGTAAGATGCACATTGTCTCAGCCTCTTGTTGCACACTTCTCGGTTTTAGCTTTTAGTCAAATAGAGGTGGAAATTACTAAGAGCTCTTAATTTTAAGTAAGGCTGCCCAGATACTTTACTCTGAACATTAATATTGTTAAGGCCTGTCTAGTGGACAGTCTTCCAAGAACTGATGTTTAGAAAGAACTAGAAGAAGGGAGAGCTGCTGTCTTTTACATGCTACAATATTGCCTCCCAGGTACTAAATAGTTTTTTAAACAGGAAATTAGGAATTTAGAATTTGGAATTTACAGTGTTACTTAACAATATCTAATCAAGTTGTAAAGCTATTTTTCATATGCCTATAACATTCAAAATACTTGAGTCATTGTTAGAATTGCATGTAAGTTAAGTCACACAAGAGAAGAGAGTGGACATGAGCCTGGGTAGAGAGAGCCCAGTGGTCGAGTGCTTACCTGTTGTGTAGAAGCCCTCAAATCCATCCCCAGCACTGGAGAGGGAACGCACAGGCTTGAATTATACAGATCTGGTTCTGCGTTTGCTACAGATATATTCTTGAGCAAGTTATGTAGCCTTGCAAAGTCTGTTTGTACACAAATATAATAATTTAATAAAGATGTACATGCCTTGATAGGTAGGAGTTTGTCTTCTGTGCTTTTAAATACCATCCCACCATTTTAATTCAACTGATGTCCCTAAACATTCCCATGAGGTAAGGCAAATGGCTTCTCATCGTGTAAAGGAGGAGGCCGTAATGGTAATAGGCATTCTTAGAGTTACCATGTCTTCGGATGCAGGATACTTCCCCTAACATTTTCTCAGTACACATGAGCCAGAATAACACTGCTCTGGGATTGCCGACATACTAAGAACAAGTAGCCTTGCTTCTTGCTTATAAAAGATTTCATTAAACAAACAGAAAAATTGTGGGGGGTGGGTGGGTGCGGTGGGTATCTTATTTTTAGTTGTGTTGAAGAATATGCTTTTTGTTCTTTACTTGCACAAAAGGATTGCATATTTTTTGTTAGCTTACTTACATAAATGTAAAATTGAGTAGGATAGAGTCTGTAAGATAATTTAAATAATTTTATGCCCCCCCCCCGTTTCTACCCCAGGTTTTAGGAAAAAAACCCAGGACTTGGAAGCAGGTGATAAATGTCATGATCTCCACCCAGAATCACATCTGCAAATAAAAAGCCATTTCATTAAAAGGTAACCATAGATATTTACAAATAGGAAAATTTCATTTCCTAAATTTACGTATAATTGGAACTCTGGCAGAAGACATACAGATATATTTCTAATCTAAAAGCATTACAATGCATATTTTATCAGTATTATTTAATAGCATGTAGGCCTAAGGTAGAATGTCTACAAATTGTTGGGTACAGTTCTTTATTATTTTAATGCATGTGTAGTACCAATGTCCTTGGCTTTTGCTTATACTTACCTAGAGATGCTGAATGCCTTTTGTTATTTACCCTGTAGCACTGACGGTTTTGTAGTTTGAGGTGTAAACAAAAACAGCATGACTTTCATTTTCCTTCTCCATGGTCTCAGGTTCTTACTGTAGATATTAGCACTTCCTTTGGCATCTCAGAGCTGATATCAGTCACTATGTTTGCACTTGGAGGCCGGGATTAGGCGGTAGGTGGGCACACGCACTGGGTAGGACACAGCAGCCATCAGTGTAACAGCTGAAGGGAAGGGGTAGACAGCATGGGCAGACTGCACATGGGGCGGGTCAGGTCCTCAAAGGCATGCTATTCAGAGCTTTGTACTGTTTGAAACTGAATTGATGATGGCAGGAATTCTGCATTTAATGAGTCACATTGCAGTTGACCTTTGATAACTAAAACCGTTAATAAGGAAGGTCTACTGTATTTACAGAAAACCACAACATTTGCAGTTCAGATCAAGTGACATATGAAAGCAGTGAAACTGGGATCTCATCATAGTTGTATTTACTGAGCCATTCTGTTTCAACACAATAATTCATGGAAGAAAAATAGCTTTACAATAGGAGAAAATAATTTTATTTCTCTTTACTTTAAAATCACCGATTACCTCGAGACAGTCTTGATTAAACCCTGTGTTATATATCAGAATTTAAGTTTCTCTACTTCTGCTGCCTATAAGCATTGTAATGTTGGCTGGAAATGTTTTAAAGTTTTGAATTGTTCACTTGTAACATTTATCTTAAATTGTATGTTATATTTTATCATAAATAAATGTAATTTCAGTGTTTTTAATTTGAAATGTTTTTAAGATCACATTTCTAACTCCTAGGAATGTGACTGGGGATTGACTGTGTAGGGATACACTGGAGTGCGTGGTTAGCATGGACAGGCCCTGGTTTCAGTCTCCCCACCCCGACAGCCCTGACATACAAAGGCAGATAATGATTCTTAATGTGGTGATGTTTCTGGTAGTCATATATGTACAGTTCTGGCATGGCTACAAAACAGTCCCCATTTCTACTGCTGTGTTGTAAAACTATAAACCATAAATTGGGAAAATCAAACTAAGATAAATATTTAGTTTCTCTATGCGGTTATTTGGCTTTACTTTGTATTTTTATTTTCAAATTTCAGGTCACATGTTGGCGAAGACAGTGACAAGTTTCTCCCTTCAGCCAGCGCACAAACACTCAAGGACCCTAGTGCAAGAGACCATGTCTACCAAACCAGTGAGCAAAAAATGGGAAACTCTGATGGGACCAAGTTTTCTGAGTGGCCTGAAGTAGAAAATTCTGAAGGAACAGGCTTGCCGTTTCACACTAATGATAGTTCTGTGCCTGGAACTAGAGTCAACAGTAAAGAAACGGTCTCACCATCGTCATTGTCTGCACACGGGAGAACTGCTGAGCAGAGTTACTCTGAGAACTCTCTATCCAGAGGACACACACTGCAGTCAGCCTGCAACACTGACAGCTGTCAGATGCCACAACCCCATTGCCGCAGCTCCCCACCCCCTTTGCCGCCAAAGAAATATTCTGCGCCCAGTGTGCCACAGTTAGAGAGAGCGGAATTTATACCTGATACCAGACTTACAGAGGTGTTTAAAGTTAATTCCTCCAATCTTCCAAAACACAGTTTGAGTACTGCATCAGGACCAAGCTCAGAAGGGAGTGCGCACATGATCCACAGAAGCAACAAAGATGCTGTCCAAGGGAGGCAGCACACCGCCCACAACCACCCTTCCAGTTGTGCAGCTCATGATTCTCAGGCAGACTCAGAAGCAGTACCTGACACACCGTGCCAACCACATCAATACTCCAGTTCTGTGTGCCCAAATGAAGCAATCTCACTAACGACCTATTTCTCAGTTGATAGTTGCATGACTGATACATACAGATTGAAATATCATCAGAGACCCAAGCTCTGTTTCCCAGAGAGCAGTGGCCATTGTAATAATTCACTGTCTCAGACTGAGCACATAGAAGGATCCATTACATAGTGGCCATCTTGGTTCCCGCTGCCCTTCTAAACAAAGATATAAACCCTGGTGTCCATTGTAAGATAAATGAGCCAGCCTTTAAATATACAAACTAACCAAACCTAATGATATATAAAACAAAAACTGGTATTGAAAATTATTAACCAGGTTAACCTTACGTAGTTTATGATGATGAATTTGCTAAGAATTTTAGAAATTTCCTTGGAGTAGCCATGGTATACCTTGAAAAGTAAGAAAGGTAAAATTCATTGCTGTATGTAACAGATGAGCAAACGCCTCCCTCCTGTAATTTGGCTAGTAGACATGTATTACACTAGCCTGTATTAATGTGTGGGTCGGTGCATTTTGCTAATTAAGAGATGCAGTTTGTATAGCGAAAGCAGTATTTGCTTTTTGCAGAGCACTTTCTAGTGGGTAACCCAAAGATGGCTTCCCACATGCTTTTGACTTCTGTGATAGTCTAGTACGTGGGCTCCTTGAAGTGTCTTAAAAACACCCATGGATTTATGTTATCATCTGGAAAGCATTTGCCTTAATGATCAACATTTTTTAATCAAAATCTCAAGGCCATATAAAACTTATTTTGTTCTACAACTTTTGAGAATATCTACTTAACATAAATTAGCATTTATAATTTGTACTAAAAATATTTGCATCATGTAAGTTAAAAGTAAGAATATTGCAGTATATTCTTTATCTTGTTAAATTGTTTTCTAGCTCTGTATGAAATGTGAAAGGTCTTCCCCTTGGTTTGATTTACTTTGGGCTGCTAATAACCAGTGTCACAAATTAACATTGTGCTTTCTTATTGGGACTGCGGCTGTAATTGCTGCTTTGGTGACTTACAGATTGCTAAGATTGTCAATGCTTAGGTTAAATTTTGCCTTTATATAAAGGTTTAATCGTGATGAAATGTTTTTTTTTCTCTTCAATAGTAATTTTATCTCCACTTCCACCATGGTGTGGAGTTTATACTGAAAGGAATTTTGATTATTATGTTGAAAGTAAGTTAATTGAATTGCTTTATGGTTATGATTTTATTTTGGAACAGGCCAATAAACTAATTGGGCTTTAGAAGAGTTTCCTAGCGCCTGCTTCAGAGAATTGAGAACTACAAAATTAGTTGTCTTTATAATATCTAAATGGGTAAATTTTGTAATCATTTCTTTAAAACTCAGTAAACTGTTAAAATCAATAGCTTGATGAGTCCCATAAATTGTTAAAATCCAGAGTGTATTTAAGTACTTTTAGATAAACTAAAAATTGCTTATAAAAGTCTGAATTCATACTGTTAATCAATTCTTGGCCAAATCTTGTTCTTGTCTTCTCCAGCTGTAGTAGCTGGTAGTTGTTACTCTGTTTTCTCTTAAGAAACACTTGAGTAGCAAATTGAAATTTACCCTTAAACAGTTTTAGTATGAAGAGTTTGTAAATAATGTAAAGTTTGTAAAATTGTATTTGAAATGTCAGTGTTTATAATTCTTGCTTTTATAACATTGTAAAATACCAGAAAAGAGCTTCAGTTATTTTTAATAGCTTATAAAAGATTTTTAAGTTTAAAAAGTTTTTCTATTTGGTCCATATTCCCTGTTGGGAATGTATTATTTGAAACATTAAACTAATTTCTGTATTTTACAGCAGTTTCATAGATACACCCTTCCAACTCAGTTGAGTTTGCAAGCAGAAATGTTGTTTCTCACTTTAATTAATGCACTACTCTGTTAAAACCCTCTGCATTCTCTAATACTGACTGAAGTAGAAACTAGCCATTGTTGATTCAACACAGAATAGATTTCACTACATATTGGCCAATTGTATAAATTTCTTCTCCTCTGGTGCCTATTTTTATCAATGTTTCTGTTATAAGCTTCTAAGTTCTTAAATAATGCAATCATGTTTCAAATAGTTATCTCCAGAATATTGTATTTTCATGTGAAATGAATTTCTTCTGGCTCAAAAAAAAAATTGAGACTCATTTTTAAGCTAATATAGCTGGTCTTTTTTTTTTTTTTTTGCATTTATGAACTGTGTCCCCTTCCACACATTACACATTCTATGGGAAATTATTTTAAAAAAAAATAAAGATCATAAAATATTAGCCCAGGATGTTTAAATCCCAGCAAAGTCTGAAGCACAACTCGTAGAGAAAGTGGCAGCTATTCTCTAGAAGGCAAGATATAACTGATTTGGACTATGGACACCAGATCTCTGTAACAGTTACATAGCTTTTTGGTTTGGAAGCAGCCATAAACAACTGGTAATGGATGAGCGTGGCTGTTTTTCAATAAAACTTTATCGGCATCAAAATCTAGATTGTATGTGATTTTCATGTGTCATGAATTTTTTTTTCCAATCACTTCAAATCGTTTAAAAAAAAATCAGCTGGGCAGAGGCCCACATTCTTAATCCTAACTCTGAGTAAGGTTGGTGGATTATTCGGAGTTCAAGGCAAGCCTGGCCTACAAAGCTAGTTCCAGGCCAGCCCTGTATATAGGGCAACACAGTGAGACCCTGTGTCAGAAAATAAAATGTAAAAGCAAAAGCAAGCCCAGGCTCCACCTTGTCACAGAACTGATCTCCAGTGTATTCTCGTGTTTGTGGTCTGGTACTTGGACTCTTTACATCTTGTAACTTGAGGTTAACAGCTCCCTACAAACTTCTTCCAAGTCCGAAGCCAATTCAAATGGAACTGTCAGAAGCTATTTCATGTTTAGGAGCTAAGTGAATTTACAAAGGAACTTACCAGATTACTCTTTTGCTATCTTTGATGGGAACAAATTTTCAGCGTGCCTTGAAGTTCCATTTACATATTTCTGGTAACTTCCAAAGTGTGAGTGCCATAGTTTACTAAGAAATTTAATTATCTATAGGAGATTCAGCCTTCATGCTCTTATGTGCCAATTACAGTGCACTTTTGAGCCCCAAGCTAGCCTACTACAGCTATCAGGTACTCTGAAATTTCACAGTGCGGGCAGAGCTCTTGAAAGAGCACGATAGATAGCTAAAGTAGGTAGGTAGATAGGAATTAATTTAGCATGAATTGGCTCACGTGATCGAGGCTCAGCAGTCTCCTCAGCTGTTCGCTGTAGACTTGAAGCCTAGCAAAGCTTGAATTCCAGTTCACAGCTTAGGACAGAGAACCAGGGAGACTAGCTGGAGTCTGAAAGCCTGAGAACTAAGAAATCTGTAGTGCTGATGTTCACAGACATGGCGCCACACCTAGAAACTATTGACAGGTTGGCACTAGGTGACAGAAGAATCATGAAAAGGGCAGGAATAGTTTGTTAAATACAGCTGTGCAGCTACAGTGGGCACGGCAGTCGAGAGAAAAGCTTTCGGAAGCTATTTTAAGGGGAGGCATTGAGGCAGTGGCTGAATGTCATGGCGCTCATAACAGTTACAGCTGCGCCTAACTCCGAGGTAAGAACAGTCCTGCTTGGAGAGGACGGCTGTGCTGAGCCCAGCTTGTCTTCAAGATCCTAGAGTCTTGTTCTTAGTCTAGAGTAGCTCGGCACAACCTTCATTCGTCCCAGGATGGTTCCACACGCGTGTCCTAGCACAGAGAACTTACCTTCTCTTTTCATCCGGGTTCTCAAAGGACTGGGTGGCCGGGCGGTGGTGGCGCACGCCTTTAATCCCAGCACTCGGGAGGCAGAGGCAGGCGGATCTCTGAGTTCGAGGCCAGCCTGGTCTACAAGAGCTAGCTCCAGGACAGGCTCTAGAAACTACAGGGAAACCCTGTCTCGAAAAAAAAAAAAAAAAAAAAAAATCAAAGGACTGGGTGGTCTCACATCAGGGTGGGTATCTTTACCATTTTCCCAGCTTATTAGTTTATCTTCCGGAAACAGAATAATGTGACCCCAAAATTAACCATCATCTAGGATCTCCATACTATAAATTTTCAGTTTTGGGGCTCGAGAATAAAGTGCATGTGTGCTATGTCAGGACTATTAACCTCCCTGCTTTATCATGAGAATATGACACAGTGAAACCAAATTCAGCAGTATAACTAAACATTTATTAGAGAAAATTAGTACTCAGTACAAATCGGGTCACACAGTCTGGTATACTCGTGTCCTCCCAGTCCTGTGTTCTGATACAAATGCTTCAATTATAAATTATAATTACAAAAAATTATTCAGGCAAATGCAACAATATCCTAAAGACATAGCTGTTAACAATTTACCAAATATGAATTATAAGGGAGAAGCCTCCCTATATTTTAGGCTTTTCTCATACTGAACAGCATTAAAACCAACAGTAACCAATTTCTAATTACCCATATCTTAGGATGAAAAAGAACAGCTTCCAAAGTACTTATAGTGGCTGCTTTGGGACTGTTGTTTCTGAGTAAATGCTACCTACCAAACCACAGACGATAAATATTTTAAAATAGCATATTTTAAAACAATATTCAACATAGTGAGTGTCACAAAGGGATTTTTTTTTCTCTTGTTGACCGCTGTGTCTTGGTTAATAGTGAGGGGCCCAATACCTCATGGTGAGTAAATTCCACATACATTTCCCTTAAGTACTTAAGTTGCAAGCATTATTAAAAATATATTATATATACATATATCATTTAGCTACAATAATATTAATTCAAGCACTAAAAACAGGCTTGAAATACATGATGCTATTTTAAGGAGGTCAGGGCTTAAGGAGAGGTTAGAGGTCTGGAATTCAGCTGCTGGAAATCCTCTTTATTCAAGAAGTCTGTAGTATTCAGGATTCACCCCAGAAGCCACACACTCTTGACATCTCGGCAAAGCAGTCTGCAAAAACCAAACGCTGGTTACCGTTTCCTGTATCTGCTTATTTTGACATTTAATGCCAAACTGAACACCTAGATTGCTAATCATGCCTATTCCTACATAATTTACATTGGTAAGGAAAAACAAAAGGCCTAGGTCATGAAGTCTTGAATTTTCAAATCAGAGGTAAAAAATCAGACATTCGCTGTTCTTGAAATGTCTACCTCTACCAAAATGGCTTAGGAAAAGTTATCAAAAAAAAAAAAATCCTATCCTTCACCAATCTACATCCTCCCCCCCCACACTCCTTCCTCTGCCTTCTAACTTGCCACAAAGTCGGGGGGACGGAAATGGGTGGCAAAGAAGTTTAAGATACTCCATTCTTTGACAGATGTAGAAAATAGGGATACTTTAGAAAATAATAAACATACCTACATAGATTGACAAGGCTTAGACGTGTCAAGTTTACATGGCCTGCTTTTGTGCGTGTTTTAGGCACGTACACAATACCCAAATCACTTTTAGATATAATCACGTTTAATCTATTACACCCTACTAATGATTTACTGCGGCTTCTAATAGAAGATAAAAGTTTCTAGAAGTTAACTTCAGTTCCTTCGTGGTGATTCAGGAACCCAAGGCATAGCAAAAGTGGGAAGACAAGTTTCCTCCACACAGACACGGGTGCAAATGAAGTCCATTGTCGCTCGCTCTCCCAGCGCCACCCCCGACTCGGCTAACTCTAGCTGTGCCCCCTCCCCGACAAGCCTGGAGCAACCCCCAACCAGAACACTTCAACGCTGCACTCACCAGGGCAAGAGGTACACGAAGATGAACAACACCAGGTCGAAAAGGAGGAAGAGCCAGAGATCCAGCCAGTAGGAGTGTTTCGGGAGCCCGTTCGTCCCGGACTGACGCCGCTCATCTCGGTTCTGCTCCCACCTTTCAGCTCGGTCCGAGCCTCCCCGCTCGCGGACACCGTCGGTGCCAGACGCCGCCTGGTTCACCTCCATCTCGCTCTCGCTGCAGCTCGGCGCACCTGAGAGCCGCTCGGATCCGCACTTCCGCTATGGCCGAACCAGGAGCGGACTAAGTCTGACGCCCTGCCCGCCTCAGCCTAGCAACCAACGCCAGTCGGCCACGCCCACCACTCAGGCGCCCCGCCCCGCTTCCCGGGCCGCGCGCAGGCGCTCCGCTCCGCCTCTCCGTCCGCGCGCAGGCGCCCCGCCCTTCTAGGAACTCGCGCGCGCCTCCTTCCGCTTCCTCGGGAACGCGCGCCAACTCCCGGGGCCCGCTGCGAAACCTCGCGCAGGCGCCCTGCTCCTCCTCCGGACCCTGGCGCGGCGCTCCTAGCCCCGCCCCGCCCCGCCCCGCCCCGCCCCGCCCCGCCCCGCCTCCTGGCTGGGCCGCACCGTGGGGCGAAGGTGCGCTGTCTCACGTAGCTTGCCCTGCCACCCGCAGCGCAGAGCCAGTTTTCCCGGTTTCTAGAAAGAGAACTGTCACGACCCCTTTGCTCTGAGGTGTGCCTGTATTTCAGGAACTGCCCACGCACAAAATTCGCGGTCTTCAATAAATAGCATGTGTGGGGATTGTTTCTTAAGGGTCGTGAGAGTCCCCAGTGTGAACTTTGTAGATGACAACCTTGTGTAGCAATGTCAAAAGGTTGGACAGTCCTGGTAGGATTATCCCTGCAATACCTGTAAACCTTTCGGCTTTTTATTGTCTTATGAATTAGGAAGACTTGCATGAATCGTTTTGTTCAGTCAGTTTGCTCTTAATCTTTGAAACAATAGGTGGACATCATAATTAGAACTAGGGATTTTCCAAAGGATCAGAGAGCAAGAATTACGTAGGTATTTCGTGTGAGTATATTTGATAAGCCACTCATCTCTGTGTCACAACACCTTGTGACTAATAGCTAAGAACCCTTTGGTTCTTAGCAGCCTACTGGACTCGACCAACCAAAAGCTTAGTTAGCATCTTAGGCCTTTAGACAAGCTCCCCCCATTTCTGAACCTACCTCTCTCTGCTGTACCCACCAATATAATTTAAACTTGCCTTAAATGTATGTTCTGTACTTCATGAAACTGCTTCCACACTGGAAAATAGAATTGGGAACACTAAATCTTGCATTCCCAGGCCATGACGACTCAAAGTAACTCCAAAATAAACTTTTTTCCTTTAAAATGAGAGTCGTGCTCATTTTGTCTTTGCGCAGACAATACAAAGGTTGGGTACGGCACCAGAAAGAATGCTAATGGAAAATGGCTGACTCAGACCACCAGGCTATTACATTTAAAATATTCTTATCTGTTTGTAGAAGGAGCTGCGGGCAGGCCTGCTTTTCATCCCGCCCAGCTCCCGCATAGCTAGCTTAGCCCCGGAAATAACAAACTGTATTCATTTAAACACTGCTTGGCCTATTAGTTTTGCCTCTTATTAGCTAATTCTCACATCTTGCTTTAACCCATATTTAGTAATGTGTGTAGCACCACGAAGTGGTGGCTTACCGGGAAAGATTCAGCATGTCTGACCTGGCAGCTGGCTCCATGGCGTCTGTCTCAGAGAGGAGAGGCATGGCATCTGACTAAATTCCCTTCTTCCCAGCATTCTGTTCTGTCTACTCCACCTATCTAAATCCTGCCCTATCAAAAAGCCAAGGCAGTTTCTTTATTAACCAACAAGAGTCCTCCATCATCCGTTGCTGTACTATAGCTACTGAATTTTTAAAAAATCTAATTAGACATATAAGTTGGTTCTGTTACTGGAGATGAGACTATGTAGTATTTTCACATGCACTACCATTAAATCTTCATAAAAGCCAAAGCTGGGATCATTTTGCAGACATAGAAAATTGTTCAAAAAGAGTAAGTTATTTAAGATTATTAAAGTAACCATAAAGTGAACTCTAAATACAATACCTTAATTCTGTTATTAGACAGTTAGCTAATGGACTTCGGTTTAACACTAGGCTCATACAAAGATAGCAGACAACTGTAAAGAGAGCTACTTTGCCTTGTAGACTGTGAAAATAAGAGCCGTCTAAGGATTGAGCAGATTGCACTGCAGATGAGATTATCTGCCGTAGGTAGACTAGAAATTCCCTGGGTTTAAATGATAGTGAGGGTTTACAGAAATTAAGAAGAATAAGTAAACATCTAATTCTTCGAGAGGTGGATCATACATCCAATAGCCAGGTAAGACCAGTTGTTTTCTACTTATTGAAATAGAAGTGATAAAACTTGAATTTATTAAGATGGAAGTAACCTGACACGAGATGAAAAAAAAAATTCTGAAATCTTTCTAGGCATCCTTGGAATTCAGTGGAGTTGCATGCCAGTGGAGGTATTTGTCTTCTTGATCTATCCAGTCAGGAAGGCAATCTTCTCAAGCATCCTTGGCACTGAGTGAGTCACATCCACGTAGAGGTAGGTGTTGATTCCCTGGAGACAGTAATTATGCAAATAGAGAGGGTCTTTCATATTAAATTCAGTTGAAGGATCCTTCCCTTCTTCAGAATTAACTGTGTTGATTCTTGGTTACACCTCATGTTAGAAATAAATGTAGAGTATGTTGAGGAAGGAGTTTGCTATACCCATTGGTTAAAAGTTTAATTTAAAAAAACAAGTAGGAAAGGCAACATGGCTTAACTAGTAAAGGCATTCAATGCCGAGTTTGATGACTTGCATTCAATTCTCAGAACTCACATGTGGAAGGAGAGAAGGGAACTCTGTGAAGCTGTGTACTTTGTCTGTCTAAAACTACCTGACTAGTTTAATAAAGACCTGAATGGACAATAGCTAGTCAAGAGGTGGGGCTGCCAGGAAGAGAGAATAAATAGAAGGAGAAAAAGAGAAGAGGGGGAAGGATCAAGAAAAGGAGAAGAGGATGCCAGGGGCCAGCCACCCAGCCAAAGAATAAGAAGGAAAGAAAAGATATACATAAATAGAGAAAGGTGAAAACTTAGAGGCAGAAGGTAGATGGAATAATTTAAGTTAAGAAAAGTTGGCTAGAAATAAGCCAAGCTAAGGCCAAGCATTAATAAGAAAAAAATAAGTCTCTGTGTGATTATTTGGAAGCTGGGTGGTGGGTCCCCAAAGAGCAAAGAGTCAAAAAACCCAGCAACACTCTTTTGAAAAGTACTTGTGATCACTATCATGAAGATGGGTTCTATAGCTTAAGGCCCAAGAGCTGGTATGATCTCTAAAAAAAGTGCATGTGACATCTACCCGAAGGATGGGTTCTATTGACTGAGAAAGCTAAAGATCTAGCAAAGAAGAGTTTGGGATAACCATTCTGGGGAACTTAGGTGAGGCCAGGCCCAGCAGATAACAAAAGTCACCAGGTTATTAACAATATCCACTCCCAGCCTTCTGGGTGAAAAGCAGGTATACATCTCCTCCCTTGAGAAGACAACCCTATGTGGTTAACATTCCTGGTTTCTCCAGTGCTTCTCTGTGAGCACTCATGCCCATTAGGAATAATTCTTAGCATGAACATCTCTAACAATGCAAATAATTCCAATCAGACCAAATTAGACCGAATAAAAAATGCCCACATTTAATAAATGCAGTGCTCCCGGATGGCGGGAGCATGGAGGGGGGGGGGGACGCAAAACCTGAAAACCATGTGTTCTTTTTCTCAGCGGAAGCCTAAATAGCCTGTGGGAGAAGTCCTGACCCTCCCTGGGGAGGGGTCAGTGCTTGGTGGGCTTTTCCAGAGGTGGAATCCGGACCAAGGCAACTCCCAGTGGGAGGGGGCTTGAGATGGAGCTTTCTGCTCCATTGGCACTCCATTGGTACCCCAAGGATGAATGCCAGGGGCTGGGGTGATGCTTCCAATCATCCCAGACTCCTTGGATATAGGGGTGTCAGAGGGCTGGGGTCTCACTTTCAATCAAACATCCCAGACTCCTTGGATATAGGGGCATGGGCTCAAGTCTGGCTACTTCCTGCAGGTATGGGGCAACGTGGGAGCGGGGGAGCTGGGAGTTGGGCTCACACTCAGCGAGAGGAGTGGCTGGAACACCATCTGATTTACTGTCATCCTGGAGTCCTCAGGCAGCAGCTTTTTGAAGAAGATGAGAAGGCAGGTGGCTAGGAGAAAAAATATTGTTATTATTGGCCCTATGAATGGTGCTAGCCATGGAAAATCATTAACTGCCAGAAAGAATGGAACAGAGAAGTGCCCTGGTTGTACAGGTGAGGCTCGGGTGTATCAGATACAACCAGATTTTGGTTGGTAGGTGCCCTTGATCCAGGAGAGTTGGTACCAACGATGAAGTCCCAGGAGTGGGTGCAAGTATTGATGTTGTCTACAGAGTGCTTTGTCTTGGGCCAGACAACAGGAGTGACCTGTAAAATATGCTTGAAACTGGCTGGGGTTAAGACAGGCTCTGGAGGCTGTTAGTCTTTACCAGACCAGATTTTAAGAGAACTGGTTAGGTTAATTGGGAACTCTGGAATTTTAACATACACCTGAAACCTATTAGTCCTGGATTATGAAACCAGTTAAAGAGTCACACCTCTATATTTTAGCAGGAAACTTAAAGTAATGAGCTACCAGTACCTTGAGCTATGAAGCCTATGAAAGAGGCACACCTGTTTGTATTTTTAGCAGGAAACTTAACAAATAAAGTAATGAGCTACCGGTACCTTAAGTCATCAAATGCCATTGGACAGACCCGGGAGGGATAAATGAGCAAAATGAGAGAGCATTTTTAGCTATGCAGGCAATCCCAAATCTCTTCCCAGTCCTTGGAGAATATCAGCCTAGAAGCAGTGCTTGCTGTTAGTTGCTGAGTACAAGAGGCCCAAAGATTTTTCCTGTGAGGGAGGAAGATTTAGTCTACCTGTCTCAGAGGATGAGAAGATTGATTCCCCAGGTGGCATCCAGAAAGTTGAAGAGATGAAAGGCTGCTTTTTGCTGTGGGGGTGGCTTTGCCAAATCCAAAGGCAAGCCTGGAGGTGAAATGTCCTTTGCAACTACACATCTTCTCAGAGGAACAAAAGGATGCTATGGGAGCTGGTATGTCTCGGTGTTAGAAGCTCTTTTGTTAAATGCCATTCCCTAAGATCTGTAAAGGCACTTGAGAATTGGGTCCCATTACCTGTTACTTAAACTGGGCATATAAGCTAAATTTAGAAGTGTATTTTATCCAATTACTTACAATTCACCAATGCTAATAAATGTAAGAAGATTAAAAGGAATATTTTTAATAAGTCAAAGAATATTAGCACACATGAGTACTCTTACAGAAAATGGTAGTGAGGGTCAAAGTGGTGGTTACCCATGTGTTTATATTTTTCCAGAGCAATTTTAGTCTGGAGTTATCTTAAAATGAGTATACATGCACACAGAAACATAAATCCACATACTTACATAGACATACTATGGCCACATCATTCTAACAGACAAATGAAACACTTTTAGAAACCCGTGTCTTAAAATCCCAGCATAGATAGGTGTCAGAAGCCAGGAGAGCAGAAGGATGGGGGAAATAGATTTGTGTTAAAATCCCAGAGTGAAACAAACAGCAAACAGCTGGAGGGGGAGGGGGAGGGGCCCAGAGTGAGATAAATAGCAAATAGCTTGGAGAAAGCAGGGAGTCGGGGAGGGGAGCAGGGGAACAGGCAGGAGCATGCATCTAGAACCGTGGGCTACAGAGCCTTGCTGTTATTTGCTTTTCTTTAGATGTAATATAGCCCCAGTATAAAAGGATTTCTGTAAAAGGCCGCCCAAAGGTGTTTGAGTAATCGGCTTTGAATCGCAAGGACCCATTAGAAGCCCATGCCAATTATGGGACTCAAGCCTGTGGCAATGCATCAAAATGTGCATGGGAAATGAGTGGCGGACCTCCTTAAATACACCCAAATCTCATCTCGGTGGAAAGCCCGAAAAGTGAATGGGTCCCCTCCTTTACCGGCCATGTACTCCAAAAGGGGACCTCACTGAGTCGAAGCTGATCTTAGCCTGGTGGAGAGAAAGCAAGAAGGGCGTTTTCCATCACACAGCAGTGAGTCCATGGGAAAAACAGGCCCCCTCTGTGATTCTTAAGACAAGCCTCTCCACCAACGCAAATTCCAATCAGACCAAATTAGACCTAATAAAAAATACCCATGTTTAATGCAATGCTCCCGAGTGGCAGGGAGCAGGGTGACGAGGGAGGGGACAGGGGGGCAGGAGGGGGACAACAGCACACAAAACCCCAAAACCATGTCTTCTTTTTCTCCGTGGCAGCCTAAATAGCCTGTGGGAGTGGTCCTGACCCTCCTAGGGGAGGGGTCAGTGCTTGGTGGGCTTTTTCGGGGGTGGAGTCCGGATCTAGGCAACTCCCAGGGGGAGGGGGCTTGAGATGGAGCTTTCTGCTCCATTGGGGCTCCATTGGTGCCCCAAGGATGAATGCCAGGGCCTGGGATGACACTTCCAATCAGTACCCTCAGAGAGAGAGAGAGAGAGAGAGGGAGAGAGAGAGAGAGAGAGAAGTATGGGGGGGGCAGAGAGAAACTGGGCCTTGCTGGGCTTTTGAAACTTCAACCCCCACCAATGACACACTTCTTCCCACAAGGCCGTATTTCCTAATTCTTTTCAAATTGTATCATTCCCTAGTAACAAAGTATTCAAATATATTACCAATGGAGGTCTTTCCTTCTCAAACGACCACAGTACCTGTCCCAATAGTAATCCCATTGATTGGCACAACTATTTATCCATGTTCTGGCACTTCTTTTCATCATGTTTTCGTTATTATTACCTCATGTATTGAAGATAGTTTTCTTGGTCTGAGAGCAAGCATCGTAATCATCATACTTAACTGTTGCTTCTCTCTTATCTCCTTACTCTGAAACAACTTCCATCCCTATAACCAATTATCAACCCAGCACCACCCTACTCAGCCAACCTAGTCAGCTGCTTCCCCCTGGGGGGGGGGGCTCTGCAATTTAGTGCATCCCATTCATTTAACTGCAGTGATCCCCACTACCTGTCTAAATCCTATACATCCTTTGGGACCCAGTTTAAATGGTTCATATTCTCTCTCTCACTACAGTTCACATTGATCTCCCCTAACACACCATTTGCAAAATCTTCACATCGACTCATCTGCAGGTGCTTCATTTGTCATGCTTTTTCTTGGAAAGAAGGCATTGAAATGGGCTTGTGTAGATGCTTTTCCTCCCTCTAGCTTTTATTGTTGCCTTTTGAATTCTATAACAACCACTTGTGAAAATATATTGGGTTGATCTTTTCTTCATATTTCTCTATGTCCAATTCAAACTGAAAGTTTCTTAATATTTTGTCTGGCACAGTGGTTTGAATTGTGCCTGTTTGTTTTTTCTCTATTTCTTTTTATTTGTAGTTGCTTGCTTGCTTGCTTGTTAGTGTTTGTTTATTGTTGGTTCTGGTTTTGTTGTTGTTGTTTTGTTTTTCCCCAAGTAGAGTCTTGCTATGTAGTTAGGCTGGCCTAGAGTGCCCCGTTCTCTTTAGACAGGAACACGGGTTCAGACTCTCGTGACTGTGTGCGTTCAACCTGGGAGCCAACAATGGAGAAAGTTCATCCATTGTACTGTGCTGCCTGAAGGTACGAACCCCAGCCAATAAACAGAAAAGCCAGCCACAGACAACAGCCAAAGAAAGGTCCACACCTTTCTGAGAAAACTTTCCTTCTCTTTTGTAACGAGCTCTGGACTAGGAGGCACGGGATGGCTCTTACGGGTCCCTGCTTCCTTGAGTCTACTCCTATCCTGAAGAGGGGATACTATGCTTTTTTAAAAATATGACTTTTCGCTACTACTACTACTAATGCAAGAAGAATATTACTTATTTAATCATTCATTTATTTGTATGTAGCAGGGGTACATGCCGCATCACATGTGAAGGTAACAGGAAACTTTGTGGAGTCAGTTATTTCTTCCCACCTTTATGCGGACTCCAGAGTTCTAACTTAGATTGCCACACTTGCAAGGCAAGCATCTTTCCTGGCTAGCTGTCTCACCAGCCCTTCTCCATGTCTTCTTCTGTTCTTTGTTCACAGGCCACAGAACCTGGATATTGAAGGGACACTAGCCCATGCAGACGTGTGGCTCTGGCAGGCCATACCCTTCTCGACCATTTTCTTTGCCCTGCTAAAAACAAACAAACAAACAACAACAAAAGCATTAGATTATATTCCTGAAGCTAGCCACCAAGGTTTGTTCCCTTATTTGGTCACATCCACCTGAGGATGACCCGTAAGGTCCTGTTATTGAAGTAATGAAATCCAGCAATCAAAAGTTGCCTCAGTCCAAACTCCACCTCTGAGAAAGCCCACCAAATGGGAACCCCTCCCCAGGGAGGGTCAAGACCACTCCCACAGGCTATTTCAATTGCCCCCCCCCCCCAGAGAATGAACACATGGTCTTCGGATTTCACGTGGTCTCCCCTTCTCTCTCTTCCTCTCTCCATGTTTTCTCAGGGCCACCAGGGAGCACTCTATTAAACATGGGTATTTTTTAATTTGGTCTGATTTGGTCTGATTGGGATTATTTGCACCAGTAAAGAGGTTCGTTTTAAGAAAATACTTGACACATTTTACAAATCTCTTCTAAAACACTACAGTGTAATGATACCACAAAATCTGATGCAACTGATCTGCCATTCTTAGTGGGGACACTTTCTGAGGTTTACTCAAGTACTAATAATTAATATATGCTAATCAGTCCTCCCTTACAGGGCTCCTTTTGGATAATTCTGAGAATCAAAACTAGCATCTGGATTTCTCAGCAAGTGTTTACCACAGGCGTATCTCCCTAACCTTTAATTATTTCCATCCTTTGACTTTAATAAATACTTTCTGACTACATACAGTATGTCAAGAAATGTCTACAAAGCCATAACAGACAGAGGCAAGATTCATACAGCTAATTTGAAACACTGAGTGCATCAAAAAGAGCAATGGAGTGCAGGGAGCCGATTTGCTGGCCGCCATTACGAGATGGCGCCGAGCTCCTGCACCACCGAGTAAACAACTCCATATTAGGCAAGGCTGTAGACGGAACCTCTCGCATGTGCAGTAGTGCGCAGTAATCTTGGCCCAATCCCGTGGCTGGGGGCATCGAAAGACGAGCGAGTAGCCAATCCAGGCACGACCCGTGTCTGCTCTCCCTATATAAGCGGCTGCCGTTTAGTGCTCTGGGCCCTTCGCTTTCTGCTCTCCCTACAACCAAGAGGCTCCAATAAAGCGTGATTTGAGAAGAATCCTCGACTCGGTGGTCGTTCTTCCCTGCTGGCCAGGGGAGTTCGCTGCAATGGAGTTGTGAAACTCTGTCACAGAGCTATGAGATTCTGCATAATAGCTTGAGTGTTTCAACTACAGAACGGAATGGGCTATGAGCAAATCATATGGTTCCTTTCCTCTCTCTGCTTCCACAGATACACCATAAAGACTTCTACCCTAAGAACTCAGTTTTGTCTATATTTAGAGATCCACACAAGATACCTTCAAAATAAAGAAGGTATCTTCCTAATTTTTAAAGTATAGAAACACTTAAAATAGGGCAAAGCTTAACTGATAGGAACAGACGAGAACGAAATTAAAATTAACAACCTGAGTTCTCATGATGCTAATCAGCTAAGATGTCAACCTGTTGTTTTCTGAAGGATCTGAGAGATACAGTCACTATGGACAGAGATTAGACTGTTATTCATTGTGTGCGACACATCCTATCTCGTAAGGTTGTACAGTAGTACAGTACAGTAGTCCTCTAATAACAGAAAGCACTGGCCTGACTTAGAGAAAGAAAATGGTTGTCAAGATGATAGTTGTCATGTATATAAAATATTGACCAGAACTGCACTTCTCATAAGTATGAGAAACTATAGCAGTTATATCTGGAAAATAGGATTACTAATGATCTGATTCTTTGAACATAACCATATTTTCTAAATTTTCTCAATGAAAATTCATTCATGAGAACTTAGGTTTTTTTTTTAAGAAATGTTAGGAAATAAGGAAAAGGTATTTAAAACCAAATTATTTAAGTATTTCTCCTATCATATTTACTGGCACTAGAGACATAATAAATATCAAAGTTTTTTTTTTTAATGGATTTTAACTTTTTCAGGTCAAATTATGTGGGGTCAGGGTTTACTCAAGGGTGAAGAGGAAGAGGCAGTTACTCAAGGAAGAGGTAGAGGTAGGGAAGGGGACATCAAGCCTCTGCTGGGAAAGCTTAGCTTCTTGTCATGTCTGTAACTATGTGCTGTGCACAGCAGGTTCACATCTTCTGATCTAGCCAAATGTCAGAAAGTCGCCCTTGGTACTATTTCCACAATGGTGGGATAGCATCCCAGGTCCTCACCAAAACACTAGAAAATAAGCAGAAAATCTTGGGTAACTTCCTCAGAATTCTGAAAACAGTCAGAACTTTACACAACAAACGCTAAAGTGTATGCAACAACACACCTGAAGAGAGAAGTCCCTTAGGCAAAAATGCCCCAGGGTTTTGATATCTAAGTTACTGGATAGAAACTTAGTCAGAAAAGCCAGATGAGACAGAAGGATCTGGACCAATGCTAGGGGTCCAGAAATGTGGGAAATTCCTCCCATAGCAACAGCTGAGTGCACGCGTGTCTCGGGTCCACCTGGACCTTTCTATAAGGCATACGGTATAGTACTGTACAAGCTTGTTTCATTAGACTGAAATCAGACACAATATTTTTTGACAATTATCAGGTGAAACCATAAGTCAGCAACAGAAGGAAAACTGAAAAATTAACAAATATGTGAGAATCCCTCAGCCTTATAAACAACCAATGTGTCAAAAAAGAAATACGAAGAAATAACCACCAGGCAAGATGGCCCAGCAGGTAAAACCTTTCGCAAGCCACGGGAGCCTGACTACCTGAGTTACACGCAGTAGAAAAAGAGCCAACTCCTAAAAATGGTCCTCTGGCTTCCATACATGCAGTACTGTACACATGCCCCCCCCCCATCATATGCAACAACAACAATAATAAGTATTTTTAATTAGAACTTAGAAAATGCTTGGAGACAACGGATAAGATGAAGTTTATGTCCCAGGTAGACTGGATGAACGGCAGCGAGAACAGTGCTGTGGGGAAAATTCGCGTCTACAACTGAATAAAGAAAGGCCTGGGACTGTGGTCTGTCTTTATTCCTTGAGGAAACTGGAGGAGAACCAAGGAAACTCAAAGGAAACAATAGAGCTGAGCAGAGACAGAGGGGCTGCGAGTAGAGAAACAAGAGGAACCAGTGAACCCAAAGGCGGCTCTTAAAGGATCGAGAGCCTGAGAAACCTTTATAGAGATCTATAAAGAAGAAATGGGAAAGAACCGGATATGAGCAAACCACTGAATAAAGACCTGCCGCATCTGGTTTGAGGGTTCTGGTTTCTCAAGCACCGAAAACAGTGGGACTATGACAGAGACTTTTAGGACATCCTGTTGTTTCCCAGAGTCACCGTGAACTTGTGGTGATCTTGTGACTGAGCAGGGTGTCCTGGGGCAGGATCCCTGAGAGTGCCAGGCCGTTACACGCCTCTCTGCCCTCACACCAGCCACCCAGCCAGCTCACCTGTAGGACCATCTTGGTCTTCTCTGCTACCTGCAGTCTCCTCCCCTAAGCTGGGCAGCCGCACAAGCTAAGGAGCAGTGGCTCCATCCTGCAGGCCAGGTCAGCTGACCCAAGCCTCCCGGCAGACCCAGGACCTACTCAGCAAAGCCACGCTCTTTGTCCCAGAACTGCACTCCCATACCAATCCCATACCCTTCTCTACGGCATCTCTAGTTTTGCTTCCAGCTCCACTTTTTTTTTCCAGTTTTCTGAAACCACTTATTAAAAGCATTATCCCATCAGCCTTCCCCACCCCCCTTTTTTAAGTTCTTCTAGAGATACTGGGCATTGTGCAGACTCATCCTCGGCTCCTCACCTCCATCTGTGCGTTTGTCTCCCAGGCTCCTCAGAGCTGCTCCACAGTCCCAAGTGTGCTGGCAGCCTCCGCCATCCTGAATGCCTATCAAGACTTACATAGCTTTAAGCACCCTTCCCTGTTCTTTTTGGTGATCCTGGGACATCCAGGAATCCATTTATGCTGATCTTTATGTCTTAATGGAGCTCCTTAAAGTTTTGAAAGGTGAAATTTTCAGATTCGGAAACAATTAGTGTGGGAAAGCTTGGGAGACGTGGGGTCTTGGGAGGTAGAGGACTTCAAGACCCTCTAACCCCCGTGCTCAAATTTACATCTCCAGACATAGGCACAAATGTAAAAGCAGGAGGCTGGGGACCCATGGCATCTGCATGTTTGGGAGTCTGACTGAAGAAGCTCAGATGCTGCTTCAAGTAAGATCTCTGCTATGTCAGGAAATGCCTCTTTTTCTGTCTGTAAGAGCTAGCAGACAAGAAGAATTTAAGTACTCTTGGACTGGGTAAATAAGGAGCTAGCAAACCTTGATCCAAGTCCACAGAGTAGAGTGGTGGGTATATAGACCGCTAGGTTTTCAGAATTTCCTGTGAAAGAATAGTCATACCTTAGAGTGTGGTGACCCGTGCTTGCGATCCCAACAGCTGAGGGGGCTAAGGCAGAAGGGTTGCTGTGGGTTTGAGGCAAGCTAGGCTAGTGAATTCTAGTTAAGTCACAGAGTGAGGCCTTTGCTCAACTGCCTTTAACAATGCACAAATTTAGAGTGTCCTTAGAGTTCAGAAGAAAAACAGCAAACACACTTCCTTCTTATACTCAGTGAGGGTGGGCGGACATCCAGGATTGTGCTCACTTCAATTGGAATACTGCATCTCTGTTTTCGACATGGAAACATGCTTCCTGGTCTTAAAAAAATGTAAGAGACAATGACACACTAAAGTGATTTTAAGTGAATTCTAGACATGGGTGTGGGTTTCTGGGTTAACAGTGAGCAGAGTTGTACATTGTTTCAGCAGCCATTAGCTTTTCTTTGCTTTACCACTTCCATGTAAACTCGGAGTTGTCCTCACAACCTTCTTCCTGTGAGGAACTCTTCCCTCGGATGAAGGGTCCTCCCTAGAAGACTGAGAGGCCTCCTTAGGCTTCTATTGCTGTGATCAAGACCGTGACCAAAAGCAACTTGGACAGGGAAGACTTTGTTTGACTTACTCATCCTGGATCACGCAGTCCATCAAGGGAAACTTTAGAGACAGGAAGTGAAGGAGCTGCTGCTCCCCTTGCCTTGTCCAGACCACTTCCTTGTGTCACCCAGGACCACCTGCCCAGGGATGGTGTCACCTATCGTTGGCCCTTCCCACATCAATCACCTGTCAGGAGAATGTCTCCATAGACAGACAACAGGCTTGTGCGTATTGTCATAACCATGACAGCTGTCCTGTTGTGTCTGGAGAACCTAGTTCCCTGGTTTTCATTCGCTGTCTCTGACTTCCCCAGACTTCCCTCCCCCTCTTCAGCAATGACCCATGCATCTTGGGACGAGATGATGTGTTTGTTTTTGAGACAAAGTTAGAGAGGTGAAACGGTACCAAGTAGATGATACTTGAACCATAATCTAAAAGAAGCAAGGGAATGAGCTTCTCTCAGTCTGCTTTGTATGACATCAGTTACAGAGTAATGGTAGTAAGAGTAGTCGTGGGCTCGTGACAGTTTGGAAACTATCCCGATGCTACACCGAGTGAGGTTCTGGGTTCTGTCAGATCTGACTATCTCAACTAATGCTGTCTGCAAAGGGTGGGAGGCATAGATGTATGTCCTAGAATGAGTTTATGACATAAACAAGCTGCTGTGTGTATTTTCCTTTTAAAAAATAATTTTATTGTAGGTGATGGATCAGAACAAAGCCTAGCCTGGAGCTCCACCTGCAGTAAGGAGTTAAGGGCAACTGATAGCTACCGGAAGGAGATAAGTCACTAAGTCGCGTTTCTTTACGAATGTTACCACTGGTAGGTCAACCACACTCCAGTGAAGGTCACATATCCAAGAATATATGGACAACACAAATTGGCCTCTGTGCGGTTCTTTTCTTTTTCTTTTGTTTTTAAGAGGTCACAAAGTCGAGTAGGCAGGGAAGGGGGGTTGGTTCTGTGCGGGGTTGATGGGGGAATTCAGCCAATAGTGTGCTCTATAAGGTGTGTCCCCCCACCCCGCTCCCAGGGCCCCAAGTAGCCTATAAAACAGCCATGTGCATTTGTTTCCTCCTCTGTTTCCTGCGCTCTTGAATCGCTGGAACCCTGGTTTTGTAAGTTCCCCCTCTTCCCCTTTATTAAAGTTGAATATTCTTTATTAAAGCTAGTCTGGTTAATTTTAACTGCCGATGGATCACGCCCCATCAAGAGGTTGAATATGGTCAAAATTAATTGTACAAAAATGTCAAAGTACTAATAAAATTTAAAAAAAAATAATTTTCAGGCCACACTTGGGGGTAAACAAACAAAATCAAAGAGACAAAAATTGTCTAGATTCAACGGGACTAATGTACATATGAATTTACAGACTATGGCATGCATAGACTTCATAGGTTCAAGTCAGAGGGGTCCCAGCACTGAGAGGAGGACTGACATGGGGTCCTACTCATAACCAAGAGGAGAGTTTACACCCACTGGTAAAGGGAAATCAGCTTCCTCCAGGGGAGTCTTGCTGCTCGTATCGACCAGACACCACGGCAGACCTCATGCCCAGGAGTGGTTGGCCAACACAAAATGAACTCAATGGACTTTTGAGGGGAGAAGGGTGTAATTTTGATTTTGTTTTCACATTTGAAAAATATTTTAATTGGTCTTTTTGGTTGTTTTGATTTTTGGTTCAGTGATTTTGCAGGAATAGGAGGGTGTTTGAGTTGTTTTTTTTAAGAGAAAATTTGGGGGTAGGGAGGTGAGGAAGATCTGGGAGAAGCTGGGAGAGGAGAAAAATATGATCAAAATAGATTTTATAAAAAATTAACTACACAAACAAACAGGAAAAAGAGCTGAAAAGCTATGCTCTGGAGCACAGAGGATGAGCACTTATCTGGGCTGGAGTGTGGAGCTGTGCTCATCCATTCTTCCTGCCCAAATCATTTGATAAAGGGAAAAAGTGCTGCGTCACACGTCTGCCCTTCGGCGTCCTTGCTCAAACTTTATTGTCACGTTATCTAGAAGTGAAGCAAAGCAATGGCATCCGTCATGTGCTCCTTTACACAGAGAAGTGTTTCAGTGACCTCAGAAGGAGGTCTGTTCTTTAACTCTCATAGAATTGGGATGCAACAGCTTTCACATGTGTGCATGTACTTGCAAGTTTGTATGTGTGTGGTGTGTGTTTCTGTGTGTGAGTGTGTGTGTCTATGTGTATATATTGAGTGTGTGTGTCTGTATGTGTGAGTGTATCTGTCTGTGAGAGTGTGTGTGTATTTATCCAAGTGTGTGTGTCTACATGTGTGTGTGAGTGTGTCTGTGTAATAGAATTGTTTGGAAAGGAGACTTGAGGATATGGCCTTGAAGAGGAACTGAGACTCAAGAGAACACAGGCCTCTCCCTGTAGCAAGCTTTCTTTTGGGGCTCACAGCTAGCTCACAAATCAAGACACAGAGACTTCTTATTAGTTATGAATGCTCGGCTTTATCTGAGCTCTTATTTGAATCTTTTTTTTCTTTATCTGTGTTTTGCTTTGGGGCCTTTTTCCCTTTCTTTTCTTTTGTTTCCATTTCTGGCTGGCTGACTTCTGGCTCCTGGCATGAATTTCTCCTTCGTTATCTTTGTTTTTCTCTCCTTTTCCTCCAGCCTAGATTTCTCCTCCTACTTATTCTCTCTGCCTGCCAGCCCTGCTTATTTCTCTCCTGGGTCACTATTGGTCATTCAGCTTCTTATTAGACCACTCAGGTGCCTTAGACAGGCAAGGTGAAACAAATGCAACACATCTTTACATCATTGAACAAATGCAGCTTAAACAACTGTAAACACATGTAGCGCAAATATATGTAACACCTGTTGGCATAGTGAAAATAATATTCCAAAACATTTCCTCGTGATTTCTTCTAATCTCTCATCTTCTCACAGTTCCCAACACAGACTATAAGGTTGTAGTTGGAGACTGCTTGTTTGTTCTTGGCCTCCTAAACCTGAAATAATCACACAGAAACTATATTATTTGCAATACTATTTGGTCAATAGCTTAAGCGTATTTCTAGCCAGCTCTTACATCTTAAATTAGCCCATTTCTATTAATCTGTATATTGCCATGTGGTTGTGGCCTACCAGTAAGGTTTCGTCCAGTGTCTGGCGTCCGTCTCCTGTGGTGGTTACATGGCTTCTCCCTGACTCTGCCTACTCTTCTCTGTATAACTTTTACAGCCTGGCTATATTCTGTTAAGCTATTGGCTGAAAGCATCTTCTTTATTAACCAATGGCAATAAAACATATTCATAGCATACAGAGGGGAATCCCATATCACCAGATTGGAATTTTATGTTCTCTCTTTGATTCTTGGTAATTAAGATTATTATACCAGGGCGACGTCTGTAACCCTGTATTCTAATGGAATCCTCAGTGGGCACAGGCAAACTGAGACACCCTCTGTAACGGTTACTTACCATGCCTCCTGATTTGCTCCATGCCTCCTGATATTTCTCAGCTGCCTTTATCTTGCTTATTCTTCCCTTTCATTCAGTTCTCCAGGAAAGCCAGCTGTATCAGTAGCCTGAATGTTGGCTGCTAAGCTTGAACAAAGTAGATAGAAACTACTCCGTGTATTGGCAAACGTGGTATAACTACTCACTTTTCAAGATGGTAGTGCTACGTCAAGTACTCTGACTCAGAACCAAGATCACCCTGAACCAACTGCTCATGATGTTTCCGTTTAGTAAATAAAAGCAGCTTTAGACATTTGATTCTGTAGAAATAGAAATAAACCTTTGTATTAGTTTTGTTTGTACAGAATTTGGAGCCACATAAACATTCAATATCATTTTAAACTTTAGAACATGGGATGCCAGATGTCTTTGCGGCAGACTCCAAAGCACAAAAGGGAAGAGTCCACGTCCTTGCCCAGTAGATGGCACTCCTCCACTCTAGTGAAAGCCATAGCAACGTAGATAAAGATGCATTTCATAACTGGATTGTCCTTCCTGCCTTCCATGCCCACAAAACCTCCTCTGGCTTTCATTCTAGACCATGCAGCTACCTTACCTACATATTTAGGTCTTCAAGTGCCCATTAATGTCTTGTTGGCACCGTCTTGTTGTTCTTTTGAGAACACTCTTTGTACTTCTGAGCAGGCAGCTCGTAGGGATAGAACTGGCAAAGTAGTTTTCAGGGCCTGTGTTAACACAAGGGGAGCTGATATCTGAGATGGCTCGGGGGGCAAAGCACTGCACAAGGAGCGGGCCTGAGTTATGATCCCTAACCCCCACATAAAAACTTGGTATAGCGGTGCACCTCTGTAACTCTACTGCCCTCCCAGCATTAAACAGGAGGGTCTCCAGTTTTCTGACCTGCCAATCACTGATGGATGAGCTCCAGGTTCAGTTAGAGATCCTGTTCCCCCAAACTATGGTGGAGAGGAATAGAGAATGATATTGAGTGTCAACTTCTGGCCTCCATACACACCGAGGCACACATGTGTACAAGCACTCCCTTACATGAACGTGTACATTCATAAACGTGGACACGCACTCACAAATGGAAGGAAAGATGAGGATGAAAATACAAGGGCTCTTTGTTACTGAGAATCTTAAGAAAGTAGCAGCAAGACATTAAAACAAACATAGGGCCTTTCTGAGCCAGAACGGGTTGTGAGCTCATGAAGGCAGCCATATTTAACAACATACGTGATAGTTCTCTCTCCCCACCCCATGATCTCTAACACCCCAGCACTCTCTTCCCCCCGCGGCATATTCCCAAATGGTTGCTTAAGAAATGGAGAGTTACTGATTGTTGTTAAGAAACTATAATATATAATACATATATATTACATGGGATGTAATATATATTATATATATTATGGAAGTTTAGAAACTCAGTACAATCAACTCATTTTAGAGATGCCTGAACTAGATCCCGAAGAGATGAAGTGGCTTCTCACGTTCACACTAGTTAGCCTGGAACTGGGCCAGAGCTAAGAGTTCTCATTGGCCAGGGTGAGGCTTGCTCACACACAGGCCCAGAGAGAGAGAGAGAGAGAGAGAGAGAGAGAGGGAGAGAGAGAGAGAGAGAGAGAGAGAGAGAGAACTGAAGAGACTTTCCATCTACTCAAAGGAAAGTTTTCAATCTACATTTTGGTTCATTTTCTGTAGAATAAAACAGGATTCTATTATATACATTTTTTGTATATAGGAGGGACCACTCAAGGTGTTTTATGTATGACACATTAATTCCATATGTGGGGAAAAATTAAAACTCAGTATACATGCACACAAATAAAATATTTAAAAAACAGCCATTAATGCATATACCACGTAACTTTTTTTAATTTAAGGAAACACTACTTACAAAGCAATGTGAGAACAATATTTATTTTCCTTTTAAATATCACTTCATATATATCTTTAAGAATATAAAGCAAACGAAGTCCTAACTCGCTGTTACATTTTAGGCATTGACAAGACTGGAAATTTGCCAGTGTTCATGAAAGGATGGATCGGTCTTTCATTAACACGATGGAGAGAGAAGTCTGACCACAGTTCAGCTCTTCAGTGCTGCTCTGGGCTCCAAGAAGCTTGCTCATTCCTTCTTAAAGAATCGCTTGGCCTCGACTCCTTCATATATGTAGGTCTGAAAGATGTTGACCAACATAAAAGGATGTGCCATTAAGATAAAATCCCAAATTAAGAAAAGCAGTAATGTTCAAGGTTGTCATATATTTTCTTATATTTGATTGAAGCACTTTATGAAGATATAACATAGAACCATTAAAATTACATTTTGGGTTGTAGACATTTATGTTTTTTCTTAAAATGGGAATTGCTGTGTGTATATGTGTAAACTCTCTTCAGTAAATAGATATCTCTCGCACACATATGAAACAAGTAACAGTTTACTTATTAAAGCTGTGTCTTAGATGTTACTGCTGGGAAGAGACACCGTGACCATGGCAACTCTCATAAAGGAAAACATTTAATTGGTGTTGGTTATCAGTTAGAGAGTTTCCATTATCATCATGGTGGGACATGAAGGCATGTAGCAGACGTGGTGCTGGAGAAGAAGCTGAGAGTTCAACATCTTGATCCACAAACAACAGAAGTGGACTCTGATTGACACTGGACATAGCTTGAGCGTAGGAGACCTCAAACCCATCCCCGTGTGACACACTCCCTCCAACAAGGTCATACCCACTCCAAACAAAGCTCTACTTCCTAACAGTGTCAATCCCCAGTGGGGCTGTTTTCTTTCAAAGCCTCCACAAGGGGTAACTGACAGTTACAAAATTCTTGTTCATAATAATTTTTGTCTTTGGAATGTAGTTATAAATCTTTCTTACAACTTACCTGGATTAGCTCATCACCAGAAACTTCACAGATATCAATCAGCTCCTTTCCATTGTCTACACGTGTGAATTTTGCAATAAGTTTATTTCCCTCAAGGCTCCAGGTCCCCTGCATCACAGTAAGAAGGCAGCATTTATTATCATTATTATTATTATTATTATTATTATCATTATTACTGTCTTACATGTCTTTAACACGATTTCCAGTTTTACAGACCCACATTTTCACTCAGTGGCCCTATGGACTCTGTGCAGTAATACATCACTTCCATTTTGCATGTGCAGCGACTATGAAATGACAGAACAGCTCCTCACAAGTCAGAGAGAGGACTGGCCCCGAGCTGTGGGAGCCAAGGCTGCCCTGGGAACTGTTAAGCACCACTCTGCTGACAATTGCTATGTGCCGAATTTTAGTGCAGACGAGAAGGGATTCTCATTAGTGATAAAATATTCACAGCTATACTGTCATTGCCCGGCTGATGGCTCAGCTGGTGAGAGAACTCGTAACCCAATCATGAGGACCTGAATTCAAATCTCCAGAGTCCATGTACAAAGCCAGGTGTGCTCACACACGCCTATGGCACCAGCGCTGCAGAGGGCAGAGACAGGAGGATCATGGGGGCTTCATGGCCATCAGCCTACCTCCAGGTTCAGTGCGATGTCCTGTTTCAAGGGAATAAGATTGCAGTAGTTGATGAGGGCACTTGTGTGGGCATGTGCATGCACACACACACACACACACACATACACACACACACACACAATCACACACACATATGCAGACCCTGTTGAAAACATACTTGACTATAAAAAACTCTGAGGCAAAAAAAAGAAAACCCACTGGTTTTTTTCTTTTGATTTTTTTTTTTTTTTTTTTTTTTTTTGGTTTTTCGAGACAGGGTTTCTCTGTGGCTTTGGAGCCTGTCCTGGAACTAGCTCTTGTAGACCAGGCTGGTCTCGAACTCACAGAGATCCGCCTGCCTCTGCCTCCCGAGTGCTGGGATTAAAGGCGTGCGCCACCGCCGCCCGGCTTTCTTTTGATTTTTTAAGACAGAGTTTTTCTCTGTAGCCCTGGCTGTCCTGGAACTCATTATGTAGACCAGGCTGGCCTCAAACCCAGAGATCCACCTGCCTCTGCCTCCCAAGTGCTGGAATTAATGTGCCACCAACAACCAGTAAAAGGGATATTCTTTGCTTTTTTTTTTTACATCCTGACCAAAGAATCCCCTCTCTCCTCTCCTCTCAATCCACCTCACCACACCCTGCCCCACCCCATCCACTCCTCCTCTGTTTCTATTCGGAAAAGGGATTCCCATTGATAGCAACCAAATGCGGCATGTCAAGTTACAGTGAGACTAGGCACCTTCCCTCTTACTAAGGATGGATAAAGCGACCCAGTACAAGGGGAAGAGTTACAAGAGCAGGCAAAGGAGTCAGAGAGAGGCCTGGGGAGTCCTACCAGAAGGCAGAGCTACACAGCTGTAACATACAGGCAGAAGGCCTAGGGCAGTCCCATGCAGACTCCCTGCTTGTCAGTTCTGTCTCTGTGAGCACCTATTATCCTAGGTTTGTTGATTCTGTAGGTTTTCTTGTGGTGTGCTTGACTCCTCTGGCTCCTACAATTCTTTCCCCCACTCTTCCACAGAATTCCCTGAGCTCCCCCAAACGTTGGGCAAAAAGACCATTCTTAATGACTTACCACAAGTTAGACTTTCACATTTGGATATTCACCTATTCACTAATTTTTTTTAATCAATTTTTTGAGATATGGCCCAAACTGGCCTCAAACTTACTCTGTATGTGAGAAGAAGCTTGACTTTATGATCCTCATGACTCCAGTCCTGGGATTACAGGCATGTATGACCATGCCCAGTGTTTATATAGTGCTGGAAACACAACCCAGAGTGTTGTGCTTGCTACACTCTGCTGAGTCAGCCTCATTCTTGGCTTCTAAGTGTATTGTCCAAGTATATTTATATACAGTTACTGTGCTTGGATATCATAAACATGCTTGTCGTCTCCTAGCATGAAGAGTTGAAAATTCAGAACCTTTCCTTTCCTCGGGACTGACTATCGCTGTACTTAGACCATCTCAGAGGATTATTATAAATCTTATTGTTCAGCATCATGTTTTCACAGATGCATATCCCAATAAAATATTATAGTTAAAGATTTTGCCAGTGACATGTATAAAATAAAGTATGAAAAAACTTCATTGAGGGGCTGGAGAGATGGCTCAGTGGTTAAGAGCATTGCCTGCTCTTCCAAAGGTCCTGAGTTCAATTCCCAGCAACCACATGGTGGCTCACAACCATCTGTAATGAGGTCTGGTGCCCTTTTCTGGCCTTCAGGCATACATGTAGACAGAATATTGTATACATAATAAATAAATACACATTTTTAAAAAAGAAAAAACTTCATTGACCTCTTCAATAAATGAAGGGGGTTGCATTAGTTGAATCATTCCATGAGATGAACTACTTTGTATTGATTTAAAAAAAATCAAGAATGCATTGCTTATATAAAAAAAAAAAAGGCTTACTTTGAGTTTAGTTCCATCTGCTAGAGTATAGTCAAAGTTGACACCGAGTTCAAACACAACGTCAATGTTTCGAAACCTGCATGATTCTTTAATAGTGAATTTGTTTCCTTCTTGTTTGATGGTCAGTTTCAAGTTGTCGTGCATTCCAAGCTTCCGTTTCATCACATTAATGCCTGTGAAAGGAGAGAGATTGGAGGGAACAAGAAATGAAAACGCCACAGAGAGTGTTTGCCTTTCTAAGTTTGTCTTGTTTGCTCATCTTTATTTTGTGGGTGGAGGAGAAAGAGCAAACAGTGTAGTGTGTGCACAGCCACACTGAGACACTTTGAGAGGAAGCAGAAGCTCTAGCAGATCCAGAGAAAGGGTTCGAGCAGCTTTTCCAAACTAAGAAAATATACATTGCAAATGGAGACTGCACTTTGGTTTCCCGACCACCCAACCTGAATAATCACACAGAAAATGTATTAATTACAGCACCGCTTGTCCTGTTAGCTCAGGATTCTTATTAACTAACTCTTACATGGTAAATTAGCCCATTCCAATTAATCTGTGGATCATCATGAGGCTGTGACTTACTGGTAAGGTCCCGGTGTTCCAGGGTGTCTTTCTCCTTCAGCAGCTATACAGACGCCCCCTGATTCCACCTACTCTCTCTCTATTTCTGATTTCCCTTCTGGCTTTACTATGCTAAGCCATTGGCTGAAACAGCTTTATTCATCAACCAATAAAAGCAACACATATACAGAAGGACTTCCCACATCAGTAAATGAAGCAACAAAATGTAATACCTTAGCCCTGGGTAATTTTAACAAGACTAACAAACTTTGTGCTTCAGTGTTCAGTTAAATTTCAACAAGGTCAAATGGAGAACTAAATAATTATTAAATAATATATATTCATATGTTAAAGAAACACAAGTTCAGTTCCGGACATTTAAAAATTTTCAATGCTACTTTGCTTTCAAAATAGATTTTATTTTGTCGTTGCTGTTTGAAACTGGGTCTTGCTACATAACCCAGGCTAGGTTTTAGCTTATATACAATGCTCTCATTTCAGTCTTGAAGTGGCAACATCAAGGCATAAAGCACCATGTATTGTTTGCTTCATAATTGTATTTATTTTTGTGACATTTCCATTTGGCCCAAACCAGAAAATTAGAGGCTTTATTATTAAATTCATTATAAATTGAATGTACAAATTTTATAAACTTAAATTTGAAATCCCTAAAGTATGAGACATAATTTATGCAAATTTTATTTGGGGGAAATGACACATTTTTGCCCAACTTGTAGTGTAGGTTGCCAGAATATTAGCTAGACATTTATGATATAGTCAAATTTCACCTTACAAAAGTAAACAGCTTTTTGTGGTTATTACTAAAGTTAGATAATTTAGAGAAGAGAATTACATGTAGTTTAGTCAAACTGAGTTTTGATAAAATTGTTTTCTTACTTTATTAAAAGTTCCTTGTTTTTTTGCCTCCTATAATCCAGTGTTATTTTAAACTCTGGAAATTATCATCGCTCACTAGAATTTTCTTTCTTCAGTTTTCAGTTGCATACGTGCAACAGGCAAGGGAAGAAAACACAGGGACTCTAACACTTGCCCTAGGGAGACAAGATGTCCTTCTTAAAGCAGGAAGCGTGGATGTGGATTTTCAGGCTCTGCACCATCACGCCTGGAGCCTTACATCACCAGGCATTCTCTAACGCACAGACAGGAGAAAGCACACACTGAGCCGCCCAGGTAGACAGTCCTTACCCATTTTCTCCATGAACGGTTCATAGTTCTCATTCCGGTGTACTTTCCAACTGCCGTCAAATGCCATGGCCTCTGCTGTGTATTCCTCTGGGAAAGCAGAGATTCGGTCCTGCCCACAAGAGAGAATTTATCCTTTTTCTTATCTTTGAACCAATTCATAGTGTGATGTGGAAGTTTAAAGTTCAAGAGATTACATGCCATGCCCCTTTCCTTTCTCTTTGTATGTTTTCTTTGAATCTACATCTGTGATTGAATCGAAATAAAATTTGATAACCATACCTAATCTGTCTCCAATTACACATGTGGGCATTTATATTTCAAGAACTGAGAACTATGGTGGCACAACTTTTAATCCCAGTCCTCGGGAGGCAGAGGTAGGTGGATCTCTGAGTTCGAGGTCAGCCTGGTCTATAGAGGGAGTTCCAGGACAGCTAGGGCTACACAGAGAAATGCTGTCTTGAAAGACCAAGAGAGATAGAAAAAGGGGGGGGGGGAGTTAGGGTCAGGGGATGGTAGCACACACTTTTAAACCCAGCCCTGGGGAGGCAGAGGCAAGCAGATCTTTATGAGTTCTAGCCTGGTCTACATAGGGAGTTCCACTCCAGCCAAAAACCAAACAACAAAAATGAATTAGAAAAAAAAAAAAACCCTAGATAATTTTCTGTTTACAAATTCAAAGTGCATACTCTATAGCAGTATTATAATTTGTAGCATAGATCAAACAATGGGACATGAGACTTAATAGCCCAAACCTTTCCCAGTAGCAGTTGTCCTCGGAGACTATATGAAATGCAATTGAAAGTTTAAAGTTTGAATGATTATTGGAACTAAAAGTGTGTTTTCATTTTTCTTTGTTCCTAAGATTACTTGAGAGGAAATTAACCTAAAATTGAATCTATTAACTATTTGCCCAAACACTGCCATTATCATATTCTGGAACAGTGTCATTACCCTGAGAAGGAACTGCACACAAGTTAAGTTAAGCAGTGGGTTTTCATTTCCCCATTCTTAGATCATTAAGTTCTCATCCACTTTCTACATCTAAGGACGTTTCACATGAATAGAATTATGTAACAGGTGGCCCTTTTTAGGTTTGTATCTTTTTACTGAATGTGTTTTCAGTGTTTGCAGATCAGTTCTTTATTCTTTTGAACATTTTATTCTTTTTAATAAAGATTTATTTATTATTTATTTATTTATTATGTACACAACATTCCTTCCATGTATGTTTGCATGGCAGAAGAGGGCACCAGATCTCACCAGAGATGGCTGGGAGCCACCATGTGGTTGCTGGGAATTGAACTCAGGACCTCTGGAAGAGCAGTCAGTGCTCTTAACCTCTGAGCCATCTCTCCAGCCCCTGAACATTTTATTCTTGATTGCCAGGAGTAAATTATAGAAATTAAGGAATTCAGCATGACATTTCAATACATGCATAATCAGTTTTCTTCCCTCCCTTCTCCCATGGCAACCTCCAGTAAAATACTAAGCTCAATGTTTATTAGTTAAAATTATATATAAAACTTTAAATTCACCCCCCCACACACATGCACAGTGACACACTTCCTCCAACAAGGCAATACCTCCTAATAGTGCAGGTCCTAGGGTCCACGCATTCAAACACATGAGTCTATAAGGGCCATACCTATTTCAAACAAAACAATGGGTATATGGGTAGCAGTTATTAGAACAATAACAGCAACACACACATGAAGTTTGGAGGGTGATGGAATGGGGGGGCCATTAAATGAGTTGAATGGAGACAATGATGGAATGTTTTGTGTAAATTGTATAAAAGTTTGAAATTTTCAAATAACAAATTAAAAATTTTTTAAAAAGCCACAGGACAGAGAGATTGCTCAGTGGTTAGAAGCACATGCTGTAGCTGTGGGTAATGGCATATGATGTTAATCTCAGTACTCAGGAGGCAGAGGCAGTTGAATCTCTGTGACTTGAGGACACTCTGGTCTATAGTTAGTTCCAGGCCAGCGAGAACTATCTCAGTGATACTGTGTCTCAAGCTGTGTCATGACGCTGTGTATCAACAAGCAAACAATCACGTAAACTAAACAAACAATAGCAAAAAGAGCACATGCTGCTCTTACAGAGGACTCGGTTTGATTCCTAGCACCCATGTAGGTTGAGTGTCAACTACTGGAACCCCACTTCTGGGTCATCTGATGCCTTCTTCTAGAGTCTGTGAGCACCTTACTCATGCATGCACAAACCCTCAAACGCGCGCACACACACACACACACACATAATTAACACCGCAGTAAATCTTATTTTAAAGCTTATAGGTAGTAGATCCAATCTTGATTACAAAAGTAAGGCCAGTTTCTATCCAATGAACCAGAAATGGGATATATTTAAAAAGAAGCATGTGTTCTTAAAAAGAAACAAGGTTTAGTACAGCAATCGCAACACCCACTACCATGCACGATTTCCTATCATCCAACATGCCTGGGCCTCAGTTTCCTCGCACAGAATGAAGTACAGTAGTACTTTATATTTAGGTTATTTTTTTTTTAAGCATTTTGTAAAAGCACCTACCTGAAGAACTGTCAGACATCAGGTACTCAACAAACCGTAGGTTCTGTCCTCATTGTCTAAGAAAGGAACTGCCATGTTTCCTGCTGTGATGGGAATGAACTAAACCTCTGAACTGTAAGTCAGCCCCAGTTAAATATTTTCCTTTATAAGAGTTTCCATAGTCATGGTATCCCTTCATAGCAACAGAAACCTTAACAAAGGCACCTATGGGTGTAGGTCTACCTACAGGACGATGGGTAACCTACGTCAAGTCCCCAAAGGACAGTGACTTTCCCTCCCTCAGCAGCCACTGCCACCCATAGGCTTCCGAATCCATGAATCTCTGTAAGTGTGTGAAGCCAATGCCAATACCTCTATCCACTTTACTTTTTCACGAAGAAAATTCATATTCATAGTTTAGGTGTTTATTAGAAAGTTATTTTGGAATACTGCGGCTAGCACAGGTGACTCCTTCGACTACGTGTGCCTTGGATTTGCTGGGCAAGGACAAAGTGTTGTCTGGTCATGCACGTTTCCACTCTGATCTCAAGGCCACTGAAGTAGCACATAGCTCAAAGGCATGGCCTGAACGGCAGACGCTGGAGTGCTTTCTTACTATTGCTCACCTAATTGTGTTTCCACGCTAGGACTCCCCCCTTTGTCTGTGGCCACCTAAAACTACTGAGAGAAGCAAAATACCTGGATGTAAGAGAACACTGCTTGTAGTCACACACGCTGCTAACAGGGGGCATATTAAACTTGACCGTCCTTTTATCAGCTTGGAAAACCCACTGTATTGTAGCATCACCAAATGTTTAAAATGCCCTCTTAATTTTACAACATTATACTTCTCTAGTTCCCTCTCCATACGACTAGTCCACTCTCACCACTTACTAGATTCTATCTAGAAAAAAGAATTATGCAACACCTGTGGGCAGCACAACCTTTACCTCAAAGACTTTTCCTGTTGGTAATATTGAGTCAGCTTAGGATGGACCTAGCCCGTTCATTCCCTGTTCTTACAGACTCTAAGATTTAGCATCTTCGGGTTTGGGGAAGTGAAGGATGCGGCTGCTGATGCTGTGGACACTATGGATTCAGCTGCCTTCCCTTGGCTCTGCAGTCCTCATCCCCCTGAGAGAGGGGTCTGGAAGAAGGGGTCATTAGCAAAAGCTGGCGCTGATGCATGCCTATGTCTCCAAAGGAAAGCAGAAACCACATTCTCCAGCGCTGTTCATAACAACTGCGTTTACAGCCAGTCTCCACGCCTCACTGTGTAATTCCAGGGTGTTCCAAGGCGTATTGTGTACTCCATGATCTGACTGCCCTGCTGAGCATGCTCTGGACTACCAAAGGTTCAGAGTCTGATATCCCTCCTTCAGCTGCGTATAAAGGTCACAATATAGCCCAAAAGACTAGGAGGAGATTCATGATAAGGAGCGAATATTTTATCATGTTATCCAGAGATGTCAGCAACAAGGGAAAGAGGATGTCCTGAGCTTATCTCAGAGGACTGACCTTCAGACACTCACAGAAATCTCTTTCCCCCCATTAAATGATGGGAAAGACCATTTCTGGGTTATTTTGTTGACTATGTCATAAATATTAAAAGAGCATAGTGAGGTATAGTATTTAACCTCAGAATATATGAACTCTGCTTTTTATCCCAAGTTGTTCAGGTTTTTCACATCAAAGACCAACAGATACGCGGAAATGAGATTGAATAAAGATAAGCGCTGGGGGCGGTGCCCGAGCCTGCTGTCCCGGGGGACAGTGGGTGCTGCTTATGTCTGGAAACTGTGCATCAGCCACAACATCTGGGGTAAACCTCCCCTTTGGTTTAGCTCATCTCCATGGGAGGTCAACCTTTGAGACAGTTGGCCAATCAGAGGTTGTAATTTGCTCCCACTCTCTCCACCCTTGGTCAGAATTTGCCCCTTAAATAATGTCTCTGCTGAGAGGATTGATTTCAATGGAACCAATTTAAATGGAAAACTTTTCCTTATTGATTTCAATTGTCCTTTCCCTGTTTATTCATCTATCAATTAACTAATCCCTTCCCTAATTATAAGTCAAATGCAATTTATGAAGTTTAACTGAAAGGCAAATGTTTTCTTTAATCTTTCTTGTATTGCGTATATACATGTGTGTATCCTTGTGTGTATGAATGTAAGCACACGTATGCCACAATGCATGTTATAAATCAAAGGACAGCCTTATGTATGATTCTTACCTGCCACCTTGCATAAGAGAGTCTCTTGTTCTGCCCCTGTGTAAGTCAGGCTAGCTGGCCCACGAACGTCCCCATATCCTCCCGTTAACACCTTCCATTCTACGATAGGAGTCAAGGGATTGAACATGTGTGCTACTGTGCTTGACTTTGTGTGGGTTCTGGGCATTTGAACTCGGTTCTTCACGTTTGCAAGACTAGCTCACTGAGCTATCGCTAATCCTACTAGGCAAGAACGAGACCACCACCAGAATTTTGAAACAAGCTTTTAGTGACTGCAAAATGACACTAAAAATGGCCTCTAACTGAATGCATAGACCTGGATGTAGGTTTCTGGTTCAGCAGCGAGCAGAGCGGTAAAACTGCTTCCGTAGCTTTCCTGTGCTTTACCATTGCCAGGCGAGCTAGCAGTTGCCCCACAGTTTGCCTTTCACAAAGTGACTCTTCCCATGAAGACAGAGAGCCCTCATTAGGTTTCAGTTGCTGTGATGAAGACCATGACCAAAAGCAACTTGGACAGTGTCTTAGGGTTTTTCTTGCTGTGCAGAGACGCCATGACCACAGCAACTTGTCTAAAGAAAACATTTAATTGGAGTGACTCGCTTACAGTTTCACAGGTTCAGTTTATTGTCACTGTGATGGTGACATGGAGGTGTGCAGGCAGATGTGGTACTGGACAGATACCCAAGAGTCCTATGTCTTACAAGCAGCAGGAAGTCTACTGAGGTACTGACATGGAGGTGTGCAGGCAGATGTGGTACTTACTCTTGGGTAAGAGTCCTATGTCTTACAGGCAGCAGGAAGTCTACTGAGGTACTGGGTGGTATCCTGAGCATAAGTAACCTCAAAACCTGCACCCACCGTGACACACTTCCTCTAACAAGGCCATACCCAATCCAAAAAAGTCACCCCCCCCCCGAATAGTGCCACTCTCTATGAGATTACAGGGGTCAACTACATTCAAACTACCTCATTCCACTCCCTGAACCCCACGAGCTTGCAACAATGTCATAATGCAAAGTGCATTTATTTAGTCCAAATTCAAAGGTCCCCTAGTCTAACAGTCTCGACAATGTTTAAAAGTACAAAGTTCAAAGTCTCTTCCAAGATTCATCCCATCTCTTAACTGTAATCCCCTAAAAAAAAAAATCAAAATTAAGAAAGCATATCACATACTTCCAACATATAGTAACACAGGATATACACCGCCATTGCAAAACATAGGAAAGGGAACATAATGAGAAAATATTGGAACAAATCAAGACTGAAACATAGCTGGGCAAACTCCAAACTCTGTATGTCCACGTCGGATGTCAAAATGCTCTTTAAATCTCCAGCTCTGTTCAGCTTTGTTAACTGGAATACACTTCCTTCTCTTGGGCTGGTTCTACTCCCTGTTCGCAGCTCTCCTTGGCAGGTGTCCCTCCATTCTGACGTCTCTAACATCTTGGGGTCTCCAAGGCCATCCAGGCTTCACTGTCACAGCTTCATGCGATGGCCTTTCTCCTAGGCCTTCATTCACAGACACGCCAGCATACGCCTGGCCTCAGCAGCTTTCTTCAGCTGCACAGGCCAATTCCAAACCTGTTTCTTCGAGCCTTAACTCTAAACCAAAATCATGTGGCCAAAGCTGCCAAGTTCTGCTGCTTACTGGGGCTGGAACTTCTTCAGTTGTGTCTTCCCTGGCTTTCTGTCCTTCACTGCCTAAGCTTAGCTCTCCTGAAACTGGATCTGTAGACCAGGCTGGCCTCTAACTCAGATCAGCTGGCCTCTGCCTTCCCAGTGTGGGGCTTAAGGGCATGCACGACCACATCTGGAGCTAAGCTTCTCTTTAATTCCTTTTCACAAGTTGTAAACTTAGCTGGGTTCTCTCCCTGTGTCCCATTTCTTAATCTGTTTTTATTTCCTCGAACACAGGACTTAGTTCCATTTTTCCTCCTGGTGCTTCTTTTCCTTTCGATTTGCGCCTTTTGTATTCATACTTGCTCAGCCTGTTCCCTTTCATTGTAAATCTTCATTAGAATGAACATTATTAACCCCAAGACAGAGTCCATACTAGGTTGTTTTGAGATACCCTCTGCTAAAGGAATTAATCCCAAACTTTTCACTTTAGTCTCAGTCAGACTGCACAAGGCAAGAACAGTCACATTCTTTACCAAAATATACAAGAATGTCTAGGCAGTATACTAAAATTCTCCTCCAGGCGTCCTTGAACCAGACCCCCACAGTTCAAATCATATTCATCATCACTATCTTCCATGTTCCTGCTAGCATGGCCCTTAAGCAGGACTTAAAGCATCCACTGCTTTCCTAACCCAAACTTCCTAAGTTCAGATTCTTCCTAACAGAAGCATGGCCAGGCCTATTATAGCAATATCTCACTCCTGGTACCAATTTTGTCTTGGGGTTTTATTGGCAGTAAAGACATTGTTAATCTTGACCATGTTAATTCTTTTACGGGAACCATTTAATAGGGCTAGCTTATACTACTTACGTAGCTTATACGTAAGTACCCCAAAAATTCTAACAGGGAACCTCTACAACTGATAAGCCCCTTTATCGAAGTGGCTGGATACAAAATTAAATAAAAAATATTAATAGCCTCCCTGTAAAGCCCTTGAGGAGGAGGAGTGGCCAGGACCCTCCCCTGAAGACCTCCAACTGCCAGGTTTCACCCACAAAACACTCTAACTGCCCTAACAGCTGGACACAGCTGTTCAAACTCTGGAATTGAAATCCCACCAAAAAAAAAATCACCCTGAAAGGTTCCCCTCCTCCCCACTTCCCCCTACAACACAGAAGAAACTCTATATAAGCCCTGCCTTCTCAGTTCCCTGCTGTTTCTTACCCAAGCAGAGGTAACCACCCTCCTGATTTTTTTTTTCTTTTACCCTCAACACATCTCTTGTGCGAAGTTTATTATGAGGTATGACTTTGTGTTATTCCTTGGCTCCCAACTGCTAGGATACTTTTCATCCTGAGCTATAACACTCACATTTGGTGCTAAAACCTGGATATGTTCTCCTAGTGTCTATGTTTCTCCTCTGGGGCCTGAGATGCCCTGGGACCCTACCCCTCATTCCCAGTCCACCTGCAACACTCACTTTCCAGCTTGCCAATCCTTCAGTACTCCATCCACCAGCAAGAATTATGTGCATTTCCCCTTTGGTCAATGTAAATGTTTCCCTGAGTCCAAGGAAGTAACCACTGAGTGTCTGGAACCGCTCTGGCACTCTTGGGGTTGGAGGTGTGCCCAGTCAAGCTCTTTATGACTACAGATGGCCCTCTCCACCTGACCTCATCCCCCCACCCTTGGAGACACAATCCTGCAGTTTCCTTAGGGCCAGCCAGGCTATTGTGCCTTCTCCTGCCCTCTTCTCCTGTCTTCCCTCAGGAGCTGCCTAGAATCGCACAGCTTCTTAGGTCCTCGTGGGCTTTTGTGACTTCATTCTCCAATCCATTCCCATGGATGAGAACCCCCTCCTAGAGCTCTGTTTTTTGTCCTCATCTTCTGGTCTCTACAAAAGCCCTGGTACTAGGCACTGAGTCTCTCCTCTGGCTTAGCCAGGCTAAGCCCTGACCCCGTTGACTGTGTTAATGAGCCACTGAATGATTGGTCCTTATTGGGTCTACCCTGTGTTCATGGGATGCAGGCGACTACAGGCTGTAATGACATTTCCCTTGCCCTCTCTCATCCTTGGAAATGGAGTCTTCCATATACTCTCATGCCCTCTTGAGATGCCTCTTAGAAAACCTTCATCCTTTCCACCTGACATCCCACCTGAAGTTACTTTTGCAATTGAATTTGGCCTCGACGTGCCTTAGATAATCAATACAAAGTGTCAACTTATGGCACCTTAGATCCTAACATTTTGGGGGGCCTTTCTGTAACTGCCAGCTATCTGGAAAATAGAAAGAGGTTCTCTATTCCCTTTTCTCTCCCATGTCAAGGCTTGTTTGTTTTTTATATAGTCTTCCTTCCCATGATATGATTGTCTGTTTTTTAAGTTACCAAACGATGAATCTGTAAATTTGCTACAAGGTAGTAGGCAGGATCCAGACCTAATAGAAGAGTGAGAAAGCAAAGGAGTAGGCCAGCTGCGATGTGCACACACACGAGCTGTGCACACACACTACACACTCTCGTCACTGGCTCGTGTGTGTCTCAGCTTCCTTCTGCAGTGTCCTCCGCCTATAGCCAGAGCTCACACACTTCATGTCTCTAATCCATGTTTGTGCCCAGCATACTGGAGTCAGTTTTACGGGGATTAAGACATCTTTTAGGTATGAGTGGCATCAAACTATGTTTCATGCTGTCCAACTTCAATTAAAAGCTGGCTCTAGAGTTGGGATATGGCTCCCTATTCCCTAGACCCAAACATACTTGTTTAATGGTTTCTTTCAAAATCTCTGTCACATATCAGGAGAGCCACCAGACTATGTGATCGAGAAAGGATACCAAAACAAAATAAAAGTCCCCGATAGGCACTATTGCTATTCATCTCATACTCTTTTGGATTAGGTATAACTCTATAAAACCTTTGCTTAGGTATAAATCTCATCTCAAGGTCTATAGAATTGTGCAAACTTTTTGTACCTCAAGATTTGTAAGCCCATTGGGTATGATTAAAACAATGTAAAATCCATAACAAAGGGATTAACTTAAAACTCATAACATCGGGGTGATGGTTAAAAATCTACACATAGGTAATCCTAAAAGGAACGTGGTTTGCTGCCACCTTAGCTGCTGTCCCTTCGTTGAGATGGAGGCAGCCATGTCGCTGATGGGCATCTTTGCCACATGACCACACTCTCATCTTGATTAAAAGTGACCACATGGTATAAGTCAATCAAGGAAAAAACAGCTCCTACCTATGAGGCTCAAGCCAGGTGATTCTGCCACGACTTCTGACCACATTGAGAAGCGTTCCACTTATCAGCCTCAATCCACAGCCTCTTCTCTTCCTCTCCAGGCTCTCTGGTTTCCCTTTCACCCTCCTCAGTGACAGACTGCCCAGTCTCAAAACCCAGCTGTTGACTCATAATAGCCAGAAACTGTAAACAACCTAGATGTCCCTCAACCAGAGAATGATAAGCGAAATGTGTTGCATTTAAAATGGAGTATTACTCAGATATTCATAAGAAAGATGTCATGAAATTTGCTGACAAATGGATGGGACTTGAAAAAAAATCATTCTGAATGAAGTAACCCATACCGAGAAAGACAGACATGGTATGCGTCCACTTAATAAGTAAAAGAATCACGCTGGGGTCCACAGACCCAGAGAAGAAGTAAGAAGTAGAGTTGATGGGGGAAGAAGAAATGAAGATGTTTCAAGTGGCTTGGGGGTGGGTGGGTATGGGAACAGGAGGAATCAAATGGGCAGAGTGAGAGAGAGGAAAAACATTGTGAGAAATGTCTGGAATTGGAAGATGTTTCAGGTGTCAAGTGGAAACCAAGTGCAACGGAAGCTGCATGAAATGAGAGAGCAGTGCTAGCAAAAACTCCTAGTAATAAAGGAGCCTGAACCAAGCATCCTCTGTAACCAGGCAAGGCCTTAAGGGGAAGGGTCACCAACCCAACCACAAAACCTTCGACCTACAGTGTGTCCTCCCTGAACAGTGTTCTGGGACCAGAGCCTAGCAGAATCCTCATCAATGAGACCAGAGAGACTTCATCCAGCAACTGATGAAGCAGGTGCAGAGTCCCACAGCCAAACATTGGGCAGAGCTGGAGAAGTTCTTAGGAGGAAGGGGAGTAAGGATCCAGGAACCAGAGGAGTCAGGGAAACCATGAAAACATGGCCCACAGAATCAACTATCTGGGACTCATAGGACCTCCAGAGATCAGGAGCCTATGGGGGTCTGACCTAGGTCTCCTGCATACGTGCTGTGGTGGAGTGACTTGCGGTTCTTTTGGGTGACAGAGGGAGTGAGTCTGTCTCTGATTCTTTTCCTTGCTTGTGGGACACTTTTTCTCCTACTGGGTGGCCTCATCCAGCCTTTATGTAATGGCTGGTCTTATTGTAGCATGTTCTGCTCCGTTTGGTTGATGTCCCTGGGAGGCCTGCTCTTTTCTGAGGGGAGGTGGAAGGGTGTGGATCTGCAGGAGAGAGGAGGTGGTGAAGGGAGAGAGTGGAGAAGAGGAGGAAGGGAAGACTGTGGTTGAGATGAAATATATGTGAGAATAATAAACAAACAAACAAATATATAAACAAATATTTGAGCTCATGTGGTGGGTCGGAACAAATCCCAGTATGGAGAGGGAGGTGAACATGAAGACCCAAACGTACCTAAGGAGTTATGGGTAATTGACAGCTACCAGAAGGAGGTAAGCCAGTTTTCTTTGAGAATGTTACCGCTGGTAGGTCATCCACACTCCAGTGGGATGCTGCACACCAAGAATATATGGATCTGTTCTTTTTTGTTTTTAAGAAGTCACAAAGTCAGATAGATGAGGAAGAGGGCTTAGATCTGGGGTAGTCGAATATGGTCAAAAGTAATTGTACAAAAATTTCAAAGAAATAATAAAATAAAAAAGGAATTTTCAGGCCACGCTTGGGAAGAAAATTAAACAAAATTAAAAAAAATCTAGATGAAAATGGACTGATACACATATGAATTTACAGACTATGGCACACTTGGACCTCAGAGGTTCGAGTCAGAGGGGTCCCAGCACTGAGAGGAGGACTGACGTGGGGTCCTACCGGTAACCAAGAGGAGAATTTACACCCACTGGTAAAGGGAAATCAGCTTCCTCCAGGGGAGTCTTGCTGCTCGTATCAACCAGATACCATGGCAGACCTCATGCCCGGGAGTGGTTGGCCAACACAAAATGAACTCTCTCTCTCTCTCTCTCTCTCTCTCTCTCTCTCTCTCTCTCTCTCTCTCTCTCTCTCTCTCTCTCTCTCTCTCTCTCTCTCTCTGTTGTGTGTGTGTGTGTGTGTGTGTGTGTGTGTGTGTGTGTGTGTGTGTGGTATTTTTGTTTAGTTTCACATTTAAAAAATATTTTATTAGTCTTTTAGCTGTTTTGATTTTTGGTTCTTTAGTTTTGCAGAGATGGGAGGGGTTGCTTTTTTTTTTTTTTAAAGAGAAAGTTGCATGGATAGGCAGGTGAGGAGGCTCTGGGAGGAGGTGGGAGAGGAGGAAAACATGATCAAAGTAGATTGTGTGAAAAATTAACTTAAACAAAACAAAAAAATAAAGAGGTGAAAAGCTATGCTCTGGAGCACAGAGGACGAGCACTTATCTGGGCTGGAGTGTGGAGCTGTGCTCATCCATTCCTCCTGCTCAAATCATTTGATAAAGGGAAAAAACGCTGCGTCACACGTCTGCCCTTCGGCATCCTTGCTCAAACTCTATTGTCACGTTATCTAGAAGTGAAGCAAAGCAATGGCATCCGTCATGTGCTCCTTTACACAGAGAAGTGCAGACCAGCTCTACAGGAGGGACCACTCAAGGTGTTTTGTGTATGACACATCAATTTTAAAATGTTCAGAAAATTTACAGTTCAGTATACACACAAATAAAATATTTAAAAAACAGTCATCAATGCATATACCACGTAGCTTTTTTTTAATTTAAGAAAACACTACTTACAAAGTGATGTGAGAACAATATTTATTTTCCTTTTAAATATCACTTTAGGAGTTTAAAGCAAACGAAGTTCTAACTCGCTGTTACATTTTAGGCATTGACAAGACTGGAAATTTGCCAGTGTTCATGAAAGGATGGATCGGTCTTTCATTAACACGATGGAGAGAGAAGTCTGACCACAGTTCAGCTCTTCAGTGCTGCTCTGGGCTCCAAGAAGCTTGCTCATTCCTTCTTAAAGAACCGCTTGGCCTCAACTCCTTCATAAGTGTAGGTCTGAAAGACGTTTACAAACATAGAATGTTTTAGTTAAGATATGTGTTAATTTACTTAAGAATTTGTTAATCCAAAATTAAGAAAAATAATGTTACAGGCTGTTCTGTATTTTCTTATATTTGTTAGAAGCATTTTAGGAAGCTATAGGATAGACCATTAAAATTACATTTTGCTTTGTAGACATTTGTCTTTTTTGTTAAAGTAGAAATTAATGTACTTATATGTAAACTCTCCCCAATAAACAAATATCTCATATATAGGACACATATATTTATATATATTTACATGAGAGAAGTAGCAATTTGCTTATTAAAGGTACAGCTCAGCAGTGACAAAATTCTTGTTCATAGTCATTTTTTGTTTTTGAAATGTAGTTGTAAATCTTTCTTACAACTTACCTGGATTAGCTCATTACCAGAAACTTCTCGGACAGCAATCAGCTCCTTTCCATTGTCTACTCGTGTGAATTTTCCAATAAGTTTATTTCCCTCAAGGTTCCAGGTCCCCTGCATCACAATAAGAAGGCAGCTATTATTATTATTATTATTATTATTATTATTATCATTATTACTGTCTTACATGTCTTTAACACGATTTCCAGTTTTACAGACCCACATTTTCACTCAGTGGCCCTATGGACTCTGTGCAGTAATACATCACTTCCATTTTGCATGTGCAGCGACTATGAAATGACAGAACAGCTCCTCACAAGTCAGAGAGAGGACTGGCCCCAAGCTGTGGGAGCCAAGGCTGCCCTGGGAACTGTTAAGCACCACTCTGCTGACAATTGCTATGTGCCGAATTTTAGTGCAGATGAGAAGGGATTCTCATTAGTGATAAAATATTCACAGCTATACTGTCATTGCCCGGCTGATGGCTCAGCTGGTGAGAGAACTCATAACCCAATCATGAGGACCTGAATTCAAATCTTCAGAGTCCATGTACAAAGCCAGGTGTGCGCACACACGCCTATGGCACAAAGCGCCGCAGAGGACAGAGACAGGAGGATCATGGGGGCTTCATGGCCATCAGCCTACCTCCAGGTTCAGTGCGATGTCCTGTTTCAAGGGAATAAGATTGCAGTAGTTGATGAGGGCACTTGATATCCTCCTCTGGCCTCTCCCTCTGCAGTGGGTGTGTGCAAGAGATGCACACACGTCACCACAAGTATACTTGGCTAGAAAAACTCTGAGGCTAAAAATACTTTTTGAAAAATTAATTTAAAAGCCCAAGTCCCTAAAATGATTTACCCTGTCCATTGAAAGGGACATTCTTAATGATCTATAATGTATTAGACTTTCACATCTGCTTACTCATTCATTCATTATTTTTTGTCCTTTCTTAATTAAAAATTTTTAAAATACAATCTTTTCTCATTTTACAGAGCTATCCCCATTCCCACTCCCTCCCCTCCTCCTGCTTCCCCCACCTTCCTCCTCCCTCCCCATTACTCCTCAGAAAGGGTAAGGCTTCCCATGGGGAGTCAACAAAATTTGACACTTCACTTCCAGGCATAACTAAGGCCCTCCCCCTATATCTAGGCTGAGCAAGGTTCTCCTCCATAAAGAATGTGCTCCTAGATGCTAGTTCAAGCACTTGGGATAAATCCTGGTTTCACCGCCAGTGACCCCACAAACTGCCCCAGCCACACAACAGCCACCTATATTCAGAGGGCCTGATTTGGTCCTATGCAGGTTTCCCTGTTATCAGTCCAGAGTCAGGGAGCTCTCCTAGCTCAGGTCAACTGTTTCTCTGGGTGTCACCATCATGGTCTTGACCCCTTTGCTCTCATTAATTTTTTAAGCAATGCTTCTTTTTTTTTTTTTTTTTTTTGAGATGAGATCTCATGTAGTCCAGGCTGGCCTCAACCTTGCTCTGTATGTGAGTTAAAGCTTGACTTTATGATCCTCTGACTCCAGTTCCCAAGTCCTGGGATTATAGGTGTGAGTGACCATGCCCAGCTTTTATATAGTGCTGTAAACACAACCCAGAGTTTGGTGCTTATTACCGTCTCCTGATTCAACTACATTCCTGGCTTCTAAGTTTATTGTCCAAGGACATTTATAAACAGCTATTGCGTTTGAATATTTTAAACACAAACAGCTTGTGGTCTCCCAGCAAGAAGAGTTGAAAATGCAGAACTTCACATTCCCTCGTGTGGTGGTTTGAAAGAAAATGGCCCCCATAAAGAGAGGCACTATTAGGAGGTGTGACTTTGTTGGAGCAGGTATGGCCTTGTTGGAGGAAGTGTGCCACTGTTGGGGTGGGTTTTGAGGTCTCCAATGCTCAAGCCATGCCCAGTGACTGTTTACTTCCTGTTGCCTGCAGATCAAGATGCATTAACACTTGGCTCCTTCTCTAGCTCCATGTCTGCCTGCACACCACCATGTCCCACCATGATGATGATGGACTGGATCTCGGAATTTATAAGCAGCCCAATGAAATGTTTTATTTTATTAAACTGCTGTGGAGCTGGAGAGAAGGCACACAGATAAAGAGCACTGACTGCTCCTCCAGAGGTCCTGAGTTCCATTCCCACCAACCACATGGTGGCTCACAGTCATCTGTAATGAGATCTAGCGCCCTCTTATGGTATGCAGAGATACATACAGACAGAACACTGTACATAAGAAATAAAATAAATCCTTAGAAAAGTAAAAAATAAAAATTGCTGTGGCCATGGTGTCTCTTCAGAGCAGCATAAACCCTAAGCGAGACACCCTGTGACAATCCATCTAAGTGGATTATTATAAATCTTACTGTTTAGTACAGCTATTTCACAGATGTGCATCACAGTGAAATACTACATTTAGACATTTACCAATGTGTGTGATATAAAATATGAAGAGACCTTGTTGACCTCTTCAATAAATGAATGAGTTTGCATTAGCTGAACCACTACATGAGATAAACCACTATGTATTGGTAAAAAAAAAAAAAAATTCAAGAATTCATTGTTTATAAAAAAGAGAAAAGTCTTACACTGAGTTCTGTTCCATCTGCTAGAGTATAGGTAAAGTTGACACCAAGTTCAAACACAATGTCGATGGTGCGGAAGGTGCTGGACTCATTGACTGTGAATTTGTTTCCTTCTTGTTTGATGGTCAGTTTCAAGTTGTCGTGCGCCGCAACCTTCCGTTTCACCACATTAATACCTGTGAAAGGAGAGAGATTGGAGGGAACAAGAAATACTTATGTCACAGAGAGTGTTTCCCTTTCTAAGTTTGTCTTGTTTGCTCATCTTTATTTTGTGGGTGGAGGAGAAAGAGCAAACAGTGTAGTGTGTGCACAGCCACACTGAGACACTTTGAGAGGAAGCGGAAGCTCTGGCAGATCCAGAGGAAGGGTTCGAGCAGCTTTTCCAAACTAAGGAAGTGCAAATGAAGCAAGGAACTGCAGCGCCTTAGCCCTGGGTGATGCTAACAAGAGGAACCAACTCTGTGCTTCAGTGTCCAGTCAAGTTTCAGCAAGGTCAAATGGAGAATTGAATAATTATTAAATAATATATATTAAAGAAACACGAGTTCATATCTGGATATTTACTAATTTTCAACACTACCTTCAAAATTGAATTTGTTTTGTTGTTGTTGTTTGAAACCGGGTCTTTGGAACCCGTGCAGGTTCCAAACTTACTGCATAGCCTAGGCCAGCCTTTAACTTAAGATCCTCTCACTTCACTCTTGAAGAGCTAAAATTACAGGCATATAGCACCATGTTTTGCTTGCTTCATAATTTTTCTGACTTTTGTGGCATTTCTGATTGATCTAAAACCAGAAACCTTAGAGATTTTTATGATTCAATTCATTAAAAAATGCACAAATTTCATAAACATAAATTCAGAATTCTTAAAGTATAAGACATTTATGTGGGTTTTATTTTGGGAAATAATACATAATTCTTTGCTTAATTTTGTACTGTAGGTTGCCAGAATATTAGTAGACATTAATAACATTTGTAATAGCCAAATCACACCTCCACAGAGAATACACAGCTTTTTGTGTTTATTTCTAAAGTTAGATAGCATGGAGAAGAGAATTACATAGAATTTATTCAAGATTGGTTGTGATAAAATTATTTTCTTACTTTATTAAAAGTTTTTTATTCTTTTACTCCCTATAATCCATATATTTTAAACTCTGGAAATTATCATAACTCACTAGAATTTTCTTTCTTCAGATGAACACAAGCATGTCAGTTCTCAGTTGCATAGGTGCAACAGGCAAGGGAAGAAAACACAGGGACTCTAACACTTGCCCTAGGGAGACAAGATGTCCTTCCTAAAGCAGGAAGCGTGGATGTGGATTTCCCGGCTCTGCACCATCACACCTGGATTACATCACCAGGCATCCTCTAACGCACAGACAGGAGAAAGCAAACACTGAGCCTCCCAGGTAGACAGTCCTTACCCATTTTCTCCATGAACTTTTCATAGTTGTCACTGTGGTCTACTTTCCAACTGCCGTCAAATGCCATGGTCTCAGCTGTGTGCGCCTCTGAGAAAGCAGAGATTTGGTCCTGTCATCCACGAGAGAGAATTTATCCTACTTCTTATCTTCAAACCAATCACACTGTGATGTGGAAGTTTAAAGTTCAAGAGATTGCCTAACTACTTAACACACCATGCCCCTTCGGCGTCTCTTTCCATGCTTTCTTTGCGCCTACATCTGAGACTCTTTTAGAAAAGTTGATTGCTCAGTTCCCCACCTTCAACCTTGTAAGTGACATCATGTAGTCTGGTTGCTGTGTCAAATTACAGACCTGTATGGTTAAAGCCTACAAAACAGCTTCTCAGGGATTGGTGAATTTCGAAGCCTCTGGATGTTGGTGACTGTTAATGGAGGGAGCGACACTGTCATTTGGGGACTTGGCTAGTAGGTTACCAATGCTCTAATAGGTAGACCTACATTCATGGGTGTATGGGCAACAGTTATTATAACAACCAAGGAGGCCGTGAAGTGGGGAGGGCGATGGGATGGGGATCATTAAGGGAGCAGGAGCAAGATGATGGTGAAATGTTAGAATTAATTTGTAAAAAAGTATGAAATTTTCAAAGAAAAATTTAAAATGATTTAAAGAAGCCATAGGTTGGAGAGATTGCTCAGTAGACTGTGAGCTCATGCCGTAGCAGGGTGTGATGACATGTGACATATGACTTTAATCTCAGTACTCAGGAGGCAAAGACAGATGCCTCCAGAAGTTCTTTTATTATACAGGATTGTTTTGGCTATCCTGGGTTTTTTACTTTTCCATATGAAGTTGAGTATCATTCTTTCAAGGTCTTTGAAGAATTTTTTTCTGGGATTTTGATGGGCATTGCGTTGAATCTGTAGATTGCTTTTGGTAAGATTGCCATTTTTACTATGTTGATTCTGCCTACCCAGGATCATGGGAGATTGTTCCACTTTCTGGTGTCTTCTTCAATTTCTTTCTTCATAGATTTAAAGTTCTTGTCATACAAGTCTTCCACTTGTTTGGTTAGAGTTACTCTGAGATATTTTATGCTATTTGTGGCTATTGTGAAGGGTGTTTATTCTCTGATTTCTTCCCCAGCCCTTTTATCATCTGTGTACAGGAGAGCTACTGATTTTTTTGAGTTAATCTTGTATCCTGCTACATTACTGAAAGTGTTTATGAGTTGTAGAATTTGGGGGATCGCTTATGTAAACTATCATATCATCAGCAAGCAGTGAGAATTTGACTTCTTCTTTTCCAATTTGTATCACCTTGATCTCCTTTTGGTGTCTTATTGTTCTAGCTAGGACCTCAAGAACTATATTAAATAGATATGGAGAGAGTGGACAACCTTGTCTTATTCTGGATTTCAGTGGAATCGCTGGGAGTTTCTCTCCATTTAGTTTGATGTTGGCTGTTGTTTTGCTGTATATTGACTTTATTATGTTTAAGTATCTTCCTTGTATCCCTTCTTTCTCCAAGACGTTTATCATGAAGGGATGTTGTATTTTGTCAAAAGCTTTTTTGGCATCTAATGAGATGATTGTGTTATTTTTATTTTTCAGCTTGTTTATATGGTGTATTATGTTGACAGATTTTCGTATGTTGAACCATCCCTGCATCTCCGGGATTAAGCCAACTTGGTCTTGGTGGATGATGGTTCTGATGTGTTCTTGGATTTGATTTGCCAGTATTTTATTTAGTAATTTTGCATCAATATTCATGAGTGAGAATGGTCTGTAATTCTCTTTCTTAGTAATGTCTTTCTGTGGTTTGGGTATCAGGGAAATTGTATCCTCATAAAAAAGTTTGGCAATGTTCCTTCTGTTTCTATTGTGTGGAATAATTTGAGGAGTATTGGTATTAGTTCTTCTTTGAAAGTCCTGTAGAATTCTGAGCTGAAACCATCTGGTCCTGGGCTTTTTTTTTGTTAGGAGACTTTTGATGACTTTTTATTTGGATCTATTTGGTGTTCTGTAAGTTTTTGGTATCTTCATAGGCATATCTTTCCTTGGGTTGGGAAAGTTTTCTTCCATGATTTTGTTAAATATGTTTTCTGTGCTTTTGAGTTGAACTTTTTATCCTTCTTCTATACCTATTATTCTTAGATTTGGCCTTTTCATGGTGTCCCATATTTCCTGGGTTAAGCTCTTCTTAGATTTAATGTTTTCTTTAACTAATGAGTCTATTTCCTTTATCGTATCTTCAGCACTTGAGAGTCTCTTCCATCTCTTGTATTCTGCTGTCCATGCTTGTGTTTGTGGTTCCTGATTGTTTTCTCATGATTTCTGTTTCTATAATCCCCTCGGTTTGTGTTTTCTTTATTGCCTCTATTTCAGTTTTCAAGTCCTAAATAGTTTCTTTCATATGCTTGATTTCTTTTTCTTAGTTTTCTTTAAGTGATTTGCTGATCCCTTCCAATTTTTTGTTTGTCTTTTCTTCCATTTCTTTAAGGGAATTTCTCATTTCCTCTTTTAGAGTTTCAAACATTCTCTTGAAGTTATTTTTTAGGCCATTTTCTTCTGCTTCATCCATATTTGGTTGTTCAGGTCTTGCTGTTGTAGGGTCTTTAGGTTTTACTGGTCTTGTGTTGCCCTTTGCTGTATTGCATGTATTCTTACCTTTTCTACTCATCTTTTCTTCTAATAGGGATGGTTGGGTGCTGTCTGAAATTCTGTTGAATAATCTTCTAGGTGCCAGTGAATCCAAACCTCAGATGGTTGTTCCTCGTGGTACAGTCATTTTCACAGTTCTAGTTGCCCTGTTGGTTACTCCATGTTCCTGGAGATAGCTCAGCACTCCTGTGCTTTGTTCTGTTCCCTTGGAGTTCGCTGTCTCAGGCCTACTTTGGCCTAGGTTGCTGGCTTTGCTCTGTTTTGTAAATCCTGGTCTGGAACCCCTCCTGCAGAAGTCCCTGGGTTGGAGTTGGACCTGGAAAGGTTTTTGGTTCCTGTCTACTGCCTCGGAGGTCCCAGGCTCAGGTGCACTGGGATTTGCAGAGAACCTGCTTACTCCCTCAGAGGTCCCAGACTCATGCTCAAACCCGTAGAGGATCCAGGTTCCTGCCTATTCCCTTTGATGTCCCAGACCAATGCCAGCACCCACAGAGATCCTGGCTCAGGCCTAAACCCTCTCAGAACCTAGACTCATGCCTGGCCCCACCGAGATCTCTGGTTCCTACCTATTCCCTTGGAGGTCCCAGGTTCACTCATACCCAGACTGGCAGAGGTCCTGGATCACTAGTTCCTGAGAGGTCCTAGATTCATGGCCAGAGCCACCGGGGTCCTGGCTTAGGTCTACTCCCTTGAAGGTCCCAGATTTATTTCTGGACCCTCAGCAGTCTCTGGCTCTGGCTCACTCACTCAGCTCTTACTCCCCTGTATCTGTTCCTGTGGAGATCATGGAGATTGCTGACTCTGGATTCCGTTGCTGGCTCAATCCTGATCCACCAGTGTCTCAGGACTGGGTTGGTTTCTGGGGCTGGATTTGCTCCAGGCTTCTGCTCCAGTTGGAGCTTGTTTCCTCAGGCCCTTTCTGTCATAGGTAGCTTGTTCAGGGCCACCCCTGTGAAATTTGTTGCCCAAGGTTGAGTTCCTTGCCTCAGGGCAAGTGTGGCCTAGGTTATTAGCTTTGACCTGTTTCTGTAAATCCTGCTCTGGATTTTCTTCTGCAGAAGTCCCTGGGTTGGAGCTGGACCTGGAAAGGTTTCTGACTCTGGTCTACTGCCTCAGAGGTCCCAGGCTCAGGTTTGCCCAGGATCACAGAGGACCTGCTTACTCCCTCAGAGGTCCCAGACTCATGTTCAGACCTGCAGAGGTTTCAGGTTCCTGCCTATTCCCTTTGATGTCCCAGACCAATGCCTAGACCCACAGAGGCGCTGGCTCAGGCCTACTCCCTCTGAGGACCCAGACTCATGCCTGACCCCCATGATATCCCTGGCTCCTACCTATTCCCTCGGAGGTCCCAGGTTCACCCATGCCCAGACTGGCAGAGGTCCTGGCTCAAGCCTAGTTCCTGAGAGGTCCTAGACTCATGGCCAGACCTACCGGGGTCCTGACTTAAGTCTACTCCCTTGAAGGTCCCAGATTTATATCCGGCCCCTCAGCAGTCTGGCTCTGGCTCTGGCTCACTTGCTCAGTGATTACTCCCTTGTACTTGTTCTGGTGGAGATCACTGTCTCTGAGTCAGGTCACTGGCTCAATCCTGATCTGCTAGTGTCCCCTAGAGAGCATTTTTGAAGCATTGTGCAAAAGCACCAACCTGAAGAAATGGTAGACATCAGGTACTTAATAAACCTTAGTTTCTGTTTTCATTGTCTGAGAAAGGAAGCTTTACACCAACACCAATGCAGTAGGAGCACCTCAGGTCTAGATCCACTTTACTATTTTGTGAAGATGATTCATATTTTTGGTGTTTATTAGAAAGTGATTTTAGTATTTAGTGTCTGGTACAGGTGACTCCTTGGACTACGTGTGCCTTGGATCTGCCAGATAAGGACAAAGTGTTGTCTGGTCATGTATGTTTCCACTCTGATCTCAAGGCCACTGAAGTCGCACATAGCTCAAGGAAGAGCTCTGGAAGGAAGACACTAATTGTGTTTCCACACTAGCACTCCCTGCTTTGTCTGTGACCACCTTAAACTACTGAGAGGAGCAAACTACTCGGATGTAAGAGAACACTGCTTGGATTCACACCCGCTGCTAACAGATGGGCATATTAAACTTACCAGCTTGGAAAGCTTGCATTTTTTTCTGCATTGTAGCATCACCAAATGTTTAAATGCCCTCTTAGTTTTACATTATAGTTCTCCAGTTTTCTCTCCATACAACTAGTCCACTCTTACCATTTACTAGATTCTATCTAGAAAAAAAGAATTATGCAACACCTGTGGGCCGCACAACTTTACCTCAAAGTCTTTTCCTGTTGGTAATACTGAGCAGCTTAGGGTGGACCTAGCCCGTTCATTCCCTGTTCTTACAGACTCTAAGATTTAGCATCTTCGGGTTTGGGGAAGTGAAGGATGCGGCTGCTGATGCTGTGGACACTATGGATTCAGCTGCCTTCCCTTGGCTCTGCAGTCCTCATCCCCCTGAGAGAGGGGTCTGGAAGAAGGGGTCATTAGCAAAAGCTGGCGCTGATGCATGCCTATGTCTCCAAAGGAAAGCAGAAACCACATTCTCCAGCGCTGTTCATATCAACTGCGTTTACAGCCAGTCTCCACGCCTCACTGTGTAATTCCAGAGTGTTCCAAGGCGTATTGTGTACTCCAAGGTCTGACTGCCCTACTGAGCCAAGGGTTCAGAGTCTGATATCCCTCCTTCAGCTGGGTATAAAGGTCACAGTATAGCCCAAAAGACTAGGAGGAGATTCATGATAAGGAGCGAATATTTTATCATGGTATCCAGAGATGTCAGCAACAAGGGAAAGGGGATGTCCTGAGCTTGTCTCAGAGGACTGGCCTTCAGACACTCACAGAAATCCCTTTTCCCCCATTAAATGATGGGAAAGAACATTTCTAGGTTATTTTGCTGTATATATCATAAAAATTAAAAGAGCATTGAAGGGCACGGTAGTTAACCTCTGTTTTTCATCCCAAGTTGTTCGGCTTTTACCTATCAAAGACTAGCAGATACATGGAAATGGATCAGATTGCCACAAAAGTTTTAAGATTACTCTGCATCCCTAGCAACGAATGGGGAATAGGAGCATTGTAAAATTTGCCAACAGACTTTACCAAATTCTGTGTTCATGATGTCCATGACTTGTTGAGACTTGCTTGAGTATTTTTCAGAGTTTGAAATGATTGGTTGGCTTTCTTTCAAAGAGTGTAGGTTTTGCAGCAGGCAGAGGGGGTCTAACTGTAACAGAAAGTATACTTTCCTGGTGCTTAATAACACAAGTGATTTTGAAGGATTCATTACACTTGTCATCCAAAAATTGTCAATCTTTACTTTTTTTCCTCTTCTGTTTTCCTGAAATAGAGTTTTGCTTCGTAGCTCAATCAGGCCTTGGACTTTACACTCCTTGCTTTCATCTCCCAAGGCATGGAATTCCATGTACGTTCACCAAGTTGCATGCCTATGCCTGAGGAAGCGTGACTTCTGTATGATGTGAGTGTGTGTGTGTATATATATATATATATATATATATATATATATGTACACATATATATTTATATACATAAAAGCCTCTTCCTTTGTGCCCATTCAACTTGGCTCTAATATCTTCCATCCTATCTCAGCATTGCTATCTACCATCTTGTCTTATCTAGCTTAGCTGCTGATCATATAGCCAAGTTACCCAGAGTTATCAGCTGTCTACCCCTATCTACTTTTATCTGCCTCCTATTACCGAAAACCCTGAAGTACCACCATCTTGAGTGACCTCAAAGTCCATATGGATAAGCCACATCTCCCTGGCCTTATGCTTTTTTAACTCCTGGCTACCACAGTTTATCTTGCCATTATTGCTTTATCTACTTAAGCCCTATGCTGTGTGCTGAGATGTGCCATCCCTCTGGCACACCCTCCAGAGCACAGCGCTGCAGCCATGGCTTTCGTCCTCTCTGCTCCTTTGCTTTCCCCACAGCAGCAGCACTGGGTCTTTGCAGGGAGATTTTGTGTTGTTTTCGATTAAAGGTATTCCCACTTTCTCTATTGATATTTATATTCTATCAAAGGTAGCTAGTCCAGCCAGGGTTCATATTTCCCGAGCCTTCTCTTCCCCTCTGTAACCAGCTGAGGCAGATTGTGAAGCCAAGCTCTCACCGATGCAATGAAATGGAGTCACCATCTAGATCCAAGATGAAAGATGGCAGTCATCTTGACCCTGTGTGTTTGTTGGCCAGGTTTGGGCTCTGTCCCAGCCTTTTTACAAATAGAATTGCCCTGGCAAGCCACTTTCACTTGGTTTAATTTGTGCATGTGTTCCTTCCTGTGATTATTCCTTGTTCTTAGCTGTCTGAAGAGAAAGTCAGTCTGTGTTTGTCCTCAAGCTGGAGCCCCTTCATGGTTTTATCTGCACTCTCTACCCTAATCAGTATCTTCTTGCCAAGAAAAACAAAACCAAACAAACTCCCCCATGCCTTTTTCTGATGATGGGGTGCTGCTATTACACATTCCTACTTCCTAGTCCCACCCTCATCATCTGCCTTCTTGGCAAGACTTCTGCATGGTTTTCTGCATTTATAACAAGGTCTGCACCTTTAGTCAGTTTAGAGTCTTTTGCCCTTGTCCTCAGCAGATGACCGGCAAGGGGAACCGACCGTCTTACAAGACTCCCCTGACTTTATGCCTTCTCAGCTTTAAAGGTACTTGCTATTTCTTTCTTTAATTATTTCTCCCATTTGTGTGTTCAAAACTGTATCCACTTCCATTCAGAAGACAGACTGCCCATGTTTACACACCTACCGTGTTCCCTCACCGTGAACTGTATGCTGCTGTCTTCTATATAACCAGGTCCTGTTTCCCCGGCATAATACACTGACTTCTCGCCTGCTTTGCAGCTTCATTGAGGAGTTCCTATCTTTGGGATCACCCAAAGAAACTTAATTGAAGATAGATGGCTCAGAAGCTATCTAGATGACAGGACAGTCACTGCAAAGGACTTTGGCTCCTTATGAAGTGAGTCAGAGCTACATATGCTGAGTTCCAGACCAACAAGGGCAGAGTGAGATAAGCGCTGGGGGCGGTGCCCGAGCCTGCTGTCCCAGGGGACAGTGGGTGCTGCTTATGTCTGGAAACTGTGCATCAGCCACAACATCTGGGGTAAACCTCCCCTTTGGTTTAGCTCATCTCCATGGGAGGTCAACCTTTGAGACAGTTGGCCAAACAGAGGTTGTAATTTGCTCCCACTCTCTCCACCCTTGGTCAGAATTTGTCTCTTTAATCATTTTTCTGCTAGGGGGATAGATTTCAATGGAGCTAATTTAAATGGAAAACCTTTCCTTATTAATTTAAATTATCCTTTCACTGTTTGTTCATCTTTGAATTAACGAATCCATTCCCTAACAGAAGTCAAACCAACAAAATTTATGAAGTTTAGTTGAAGTGCAAATCAATGTTCTCTTTAATCTTTCTTGTATTGTGTATATACATGTGTGTACATTACATGAGTTTGTGCAGAACTGTGCGTGTGAGTATAGGCACACATGTGCCATGACACCTATTTTTAAGTCAAAAGGAAACCTTGGGTATGATCCTCACCTTCCACTTGCTAAAGAGAGTCCCTTGTTCTGCACCTGTGTAAGTTAGGCTAGTGGCCCATGAGTGTCTCCACGTCCTCCTGTTACCACCTCCCTTTTACTGTAGGAGTGAAGGGATTACACACGTGTGCTACGGTGCTTGACTTTGTGTACGCTCTAGGGACTTGAACTCGGTTCTTTGCGTTTGCATTTGCAAGGCAAGTTCTTTGCTCACTGAGCTCCCCAGTTTCTGATTTTTCTTCTTCATCTTTCACTAAGAGGTTTTTGCTTTCAGTAAAAATGTTCAATCTAAATCAGGTTTGTCCATCCATCTTGTGTATGAAAGAGGCTAAAGACAGTCAGTCTTTAAATGCTAGTGACTGATCTATTTTAATGGTTAGACTAAGGACTAACCATTGTTAGCTAGAGCTGAAACGCTAATGTAGTAGGCCCTGAACACAAAGCAGTTACATAAAACTAAAGAAAATGGCAGGTTGTCAGGACACGGTCCACAAATGGAGCTATGCAAGGAGAGTTCTGAGCGCTTGTAAGAAAACTCCAAGTAAGCAAGACAAAAGTCTTGTGACCTCTGTTTCCCCATCACTGGGGCTGCTCTTGGAATGTGCTCTTGTGCCCCTCCCGGGTGTAGTAAACAGGAGTGGGTTAGCTTGGATTACCCATCATCTACTGTTATGACTCAGACGATGTTTCCAGGCTTGGGTTGTCCTCATGACTGTAATCAGCCTAAACCCATGTGACCTTTGCTCATTTGACCACACTTAACCCTCAGAATAGAAATTATCTGACGCTCTGAAGAAATTTGCTTATTGCATGAGGCTTTATATGGCTTTGTTGTTAGGTCTCTCTCAGGTTCACACTGCCGCTAGAGCAGGGACATCCACCCTTGGATGCGCACTGATGGCCCTGGCTTGTCTGGAGAAAAGTAAGGACCTCAGAGCAAGAAATTCACAGTTTTCTATGCTAATAGTGATTCTATTACCCTTCAGCTATTTGGAGGTGAAGTTGTTTAATGGAGGATCAAGCAGTGTGTGTGTGAGAGGGAGCAAGGGAGTGGGGACTTGACCGGCTTTGAGCTATTTTTGTTTTTTTTCTCACTTGGAAAGATTTTGAAAATAATTTTTTTCTAAAGCTAAGCATTAAACTTAGACTTTTGCTTTATTATTGAGCTAGTCTTGAAAAGTGTTATGAATGTATTTAAAAGGTGAAAAATTTAAGATATAGGTTTCAATAATTTTGAATGATCAAAAGTAATTCTGTGCAATATATTTAAGGTGTTTCTGGCCTATATGGCAAACCAGGTACAAATTGGAAATTTTATACTATTGAATCTAACTGTTCTATCTTGTTCTGTATGTATGGCCTGCAGCTGGTTAAGGTGAATGACCCTGCTCTGTCAATGCAGTCTGGAATGAAGCTGGCTTAGTTTAGGTTAAATAAACCGTAGCATGCCATATGTAGGTCTCAAAGAAACTTGGGATAAATAGTTAAGGTGCCTATTAATGTATCAAAGCCTAATCTGGCCTCACTCTAGTATCACTCGGTACCTGTGGCTCCTCCCATCCCTCCCAGAATCACTTAGTACCTGTGGCTCCTCCCATCCCTCCCAGAATCACTTAGTACCTGTGGTTCCTCCCATCTCTCCCAGCATCACTCAGTACCCGTGGCTCCTCCCATCCCTCCCAGCATCACTTAGTACCTGTGGTTCCTCCCAGCACATCTTACCCCATCCCACCCTAAACCTCTCCCTCCCTGGAACTGGACTCCCACTCTCCTTCCCCCAGCGTCTCTTCCCTATATAACACAGTCTTTCTGGCCTTGCAGTCTCTTGGTACCCAAGCACTCTCTTGGTCATGTTGTCTTCTTCATTAGCTCATGGATCCTCTCCCTGCTATGCTCAGATCACGGAGTCCCCCCAAAACCAACTAGGAGACTGAGTCCCGAATGTAAAAGCAAAGAGCCTTTATTCTTACACAAGTTTGGAAGAGCAGGCAATGCTCTTAACCTCTGAGCCATCTCTCCAGCCCTCCTGCCAAAATTCTTATTTAATCGCAAATACTATTGTTATATTACTAAGAAATATAATACTAAGAAGCTTTGTGGGAGTAATTAAATTATGTGGGCAGCCTCTGCTCACAGATATGGAATTGACATCATCTTAAAAGACATGGGATTGTTTGAAGTGTCTTCTTTCCCCTCGTAAAAGGAATCAACACGTTATCAGCATCCCTGACCTCTATACACTAGATGAAAAGTGCATTTCCTCTTAGCTATGACAGCTCAAACTGTTCAAGACATTAACAAACATTCCTACTGGGAGTATAGGGTAGGGACCATTCCTGGTTCAAAGCCACTAACTTAATAGAGCTCAGCTCATGGTGAGTGAGGTCAGCTAACCTCATGGTCCCTTAATGTTCCATGGTCAGGATCTCTATCTTTGCCAGTCCCCAGAAACATGTCAAGAGCAGGTTTCTGTTCTTTTGTTTGTTCGTTTCTTTGTTTTGGTAGAGGATTTTAAGACAAGGTTTCTCTGTTGCTTTGGAGCCTGTTCTGGAACGAACTCACTCTGTAGACCAGGCTGGCCTCAAACTCACAGAGATCCACCTGCCTCTGCCTCCTGAGTGCTGAGATTAAAGGCGTGCACCACTGCCCAGCAAGAGCTGGTAATTTTTTTAGTGGGAGTATTAAATATAGACCCACTATAAATGTGGTTTCATTTTAGACACCTAAATATCTACATCATGATCCCTACATTGGGGCAGTTAGTTCTTTTATTCTTATTTCTAATACCAGAGTAATGTGTTCACCTTGATTGTAGTAATAAAAACTTGGGAGTCTGAAATTGAGATAAAAACTAATAAATCCAAGGAACAGGGAAGGGATGATTGACTGACCATGCTTTTCATGTTTTCCAGATCCAGAAGTCCCACAAAATCTCCCCAAGCCCTCCTTATCTCTTCCTGGCCCTCTCTATTCAGTTTCCTCAGTCCTCCAATGTGTCCATGACTAATTCTGGTCAGCCAACCACTGACTCCACCCTTCTAATCAAGGTATGGTTTTATTAGCACAGTGGAGTGGCAGTGTGAACAGTTCTTGCACATTATTTACTCCTTTTTGTCTAAATAAAAAGGAAAGGTGTTAACTTAACATAATAGAACTATATATAATAAGAACAGTTACCAAGTAGAAATATATTCGAAATGTCCAGTTTGTTAGTATTTGGCAAATTCAGAGAAAATACTCCATTATCTACCCTATCTTGGTGAGTACAAAGTTTTGCATAAAATTTACCTCCTATCATAACTAAGGGAAACTGTAACTATAACTATCTAATAGTCAACAACATCAGAGACCCAATGATACATGGCAAGATCACACGGTAGCTTTTAAAGCTGCCACTTCCCCGATGCTGCTGTGGGTTACCGGCTTCTCCCACCAGGGATGTTTTCTCCTTGTCATCTCCCCAAAACAGTGCCTCTCCCCAGCCCCCAAATGGGCCATAGCAGCAGCATTAGCTGCTCATTGCCAGCTGCCATTCAGGCACCCTGGTGGCCTACCCACAAGGCCTTCTCCTGCCTGTTTTCCCCTCATGTCTGCTTCTCAGGCCTCTCCCTTCCTTGTCTTGTGCACAAGTCCCAGCACAAGTTCCCAGACTAGTTTCTTGGAACACACACTACTTTGTCATAAGCACCAGACCCAGAGGAGCTAGTCCAGCTGCCTGGTCACCCCACTACAATCGACTGCTGCCTCAACAGCTGGCTACCCTCCCTCAGTTTCTCCTTTGCTCTCATTGCCACAGATCTGATCAGATATCTGGGAATCTGTAAATGAAAAATTTTATATATATATATCTTTCCTGTGTTAAGAATGGTGAATATTACAAATTTTGTCATATTTTATAATACAGTGGTTAAGAGGTGAGATAGTAGATTTTTCTTGTTAATATTATGAGCATGACCCGAGGGCTCTAGTTTTGATGTTGAGAATGCACAGCAATGCACCTTCTCACAGGGTTCTTAGGAAGCTTGCAATGCTGTGGGAAATGCTAACTCGTTATAGGTCTGGTGTTCTTGTTACAGTATGGAGCTTCATGGTATGGAATCAAATAAAAGAATTCTACTTCTCTCAGAAAATACAATTTTTAGAAGCTTCATGAGGCCCAGAGAAACAGAAAAATCCAATTCTGAAAATCCTACAGAGTTGGTCAGCTGTTACTGAAGATCAGGCTGCCAACTACAGTCGTCTAAAAGAAACATTTCTTAATCTGTTTTGAGATAATCAGCCTTCAGGAGACCATGGGCAATTGAATCAGCAGCATCAGTGGCCAAAGTGCATAAGGAGAAAGGGCATTGTGTGCCGGGATCAACGACCAACCCGTTCACAACCTCTCTCTGGAGCTGACAGAGGACGCTCGCTGTAAAGGCAGGCACAGGTACAATGCAGAGAGAAGAGAAACCAGCCTGGCACTTTACAAGCCCACTGCTCCTTGCCTCTCAGCCCGATGGGCTGTGGGGGTGTGCCCCACCCCTGAATGTCTCATGGAACCCTTTCCAGAATGCTTTTGTTGCATTTTTCACCTTTCTTGATCACAAAAACAACACAAGCCTTCCTCAATAAAAGCCAGAACGTATAGAAAAGTAAAAGCAGCTAACTCGAGCGATGGAACTGTTTTTCTTTATCCTGAGAGCCATTTTAGCAGCATCGTGTAATACAATCACATCCTCTGCAAAAAGAAAAAGGTTTTAAGATCCATATTACTGTGCGGCAATCTCTTCTTCCGTTTATCAGTACAATTACTTGGAGCCGGGTGGCGAGCTCAGAGGGCAAAGTGCCTGCACGATGGCCCGACTACCTGAGCTGAGCTCCCAAATAGTGATAAAAAGACTGGGAACAGCTTGTCCTCTGACCTCTGACCTCTGACCTCCACACATGCGCCAGGGTACGTGAACACCCTCACACACAAATATGCATAAGCATATATAAATTGCTAAAATATATTACTTTGGTGGAACAGTTTACAAATGACTTTGATGTCTGCATGGTACTGTTTTATAGAAATATCTCATAATGTACTTAGTTCAGGGGGTACATATTTATACTGTTTGAAACTGATGTATGTGTTTGTTTTTGAGAATCCCTAAAGCAGACTTGGTGGAGACCTCGCCCAGTCAAGCCATCTCTCATACAGATGCCTGTGTTCCTCATGCTAGTTTGGGTCGGAGCATACCTAGCGGTCTGTTTGAAAGTGCTTCCTTCCACTTGGCGTCTCTGCCTTGCAAAGCCATTTACCAGGGAACTCTGCTGTATAGGGCTGGGTTCTATCATGGAACTGTCCTAAAAAGCAACTCTTCAAAACAAAAGTGCAGCGGTAGCTGGTAAGCAATAAGTGAGACATTCTTTGATAGTTAAGGATGTTGCTAGTGGGCAATGATTTAATACTATCTGTGTATACACATAGACAGGTAGACCTATGCTTTTAAAGATGTTTGTTTCTACACAGGGTTAGTTTGGCCACTTAAGAATAACAAACACAAACTCCAAAGAAGCTTTGGACAAATGAATGATTAACCTGGCTCAACTGTGACCGATGATTATGAGCAGACCATATCTCAAACTTGCTCAGAGAAGTTAAGAGCACAGAGGCTTATGCTGAGACTGGCAGACTCTAGCAAGCACCCTGATTATCTGAACAATAAAACGTTCACCTTAGCCCTTTCCCCCTATGTAAGCGATAACAAAACTCCTAATGATGGATTCCTGTTTAGCTGGGGTGTGAGAGAATGGCTTGGAAGGAGGGATGGATGCAGAAAGAGGAACGGACACATAAATAAAGACTACCCATGAGAAAAACTCCCAATTGGATGTCTGTGATGTCCAACTCTTTTAAAAAAAGTATTTATTATTACGTTGTGTCTGTGTGTGTGTGAATGCTCATGTGTGCGTGTATGTGTGTGCATGTGCACACGTGCGTGTGCGTGTGCGTGTGCGTGTGTGTGTGTGTGTGTGTGTGTGTGTGTGTTCATGGAGTGTTTGTGGGGGTCAGAGAACAACTTTTGGGAGCTGATTCTCTCCTTCCACCATGGGAATTACAGGGTGAATTCAGACTGGCAGGCCTGTGTGACAAACTCTTGTATCCCCTGAGCCACCTCACTGGCCCTCCCCCTCTCTTCATAGGTGGCAGAAGATACAGAACATTTTTTTTTCAATCTGTAAATTAACATAATCGTCTAAAGTCAAGGAAGATGGCATGAGTGATATCTGTACTGTAGCTGCTGTTTGTGGCCCACAGTCCACAGCGAACTGCTGGATGAGGCAGGTGGTCAGCCTGTTCTGCTGTGCCGGCTCAGGGATGAGAGGGGTGTGGACTTTGAGCCCCACTCACATCCTCCCTCTGCTTCTTTGATGCTACGTTGCTTGTAATTAGTCACCTGCTCTTGCTTACACTGCTTCTCCATCTAAGAATGGAATCGAAAATCTACCTAAATGTGATTGTAGAGGACAGAAAGGGTTGGCACACAGGTCCTGCTCACTAATGCCTTCAGCCCCCTTCAGTCTCTTCTGTATTTCTGTCATCGCATAGGACCATGGGGAAAGCCCACATGAGGCACGATGCTACCAGGTGGTTGTACTGAATGCACGGACTGGATGTAGCTCTTGGTGGCTAAGGTGCAGGATCTAGGGGAAAGGATACTTCGCCATACTGGTGGCAGTATGGATCATTAGGACTCTCGCCTGTCTGGGGAGCAACACTGTCTTCCTCATACACTTGACGGCCTCATTCTTATCAGAACTGGTCCCTTTTTTTGAAGTGTCTGCAAACCAGGCAGCAGGGAAGACTTAGGGCTAAGTCAGGCACCAGCTCTGCCTTGCATTTTTGCCTCTTATGAAAGCATCATCGAGTTTTCCTTCCCTTTTAAGACCATTTGGGAATCACTACTGTCTGGCAAGGAGCAGAGTGCATCCCCTGGGGATGTTCTCTATCCCCAGCCCTTCTCTTCCCCAGGACTTCTTCCCAACAACTATTCCTTTAGGTCTGATAGTGAACATTTAACTTTAGACCCTCCATAGTGATGACTACTGAGCTTCCTAGGCCACCCAAATTGCTCCTATATAAGAATCCAGTGTATTTGTATAACCAGAGTTTTAGGGCAAAATCCCCTGGCTCCAGGAACCCCAACGGGTTATGTTCAGCCACGTGTCCCAGTATACTAATTAAAGAGGCAAGGAGTGATGAATAGCAGAGAGAGGAGATTTAATTAATACACATTGGGACGAACAGGTGTCCATCAACTTCGTCTTCAAGGTTCTGAGATGAGCTTCAGGTTTAAACTGAAGAAGAGCTGGGGCAAGAAGCAAGAATCCTGCACCATTCATCCGATTCTGTCTCAACTCTGGTCCTCTGTCAGCCTTAGGAGAAGCATCTGATTTGTATAAGATGGTAACTTCTGTTCCAGAATGTAGCCTCTCCATCACCGAGGGCTGCTTTCTACCTTGGCTGTGATCTACCTTGCCTGCAAGATATCGGTATGTCTGGAACCCAAGATAACAGTGGGTTTAGCAGGATGACTCTGTGCTTTCAGCCTTGAAAGGGATGTGCTAAGTTAGGAGTCACTGAGGTTTAGACAGATTATCGAGGTTTTCGTGATTATCATTTCATAATGTAGAGTCAAAGAGAAGAGTGACCCAAAGTCAAGGAGGCAGACAGAAGTGCTAGGTTTACACGAGGTTGTCCTTGTCTGTGCGGGCTCAAATGATCTTAGCCAAGCAGCGCCAGTGTGCCTGCTATATTAGGATGTTTAGATGGTAAGGCAGAAAGTGTGCTCTACTTCGCCCTCTACTCTTAGACACTAGGAACAATTTGATGGATCACTAGTATGCAAATGCACATCAGATAAAATGCCAGCTTTCCCTTTGCCCCTCTTGACTCGTGACATGCCCTTTTCCCCCCACGGGAGGCTTACCAGCGCGCTCTCCGTCTTTAGAGTTCAGTGACCTCCAAGGACGTGAGCCAGGAGGAAGAGAACTGAGAGCAGAACTAATCTCTCAGGGTTCCAGTTCAGCGATTGCAGATAAGGCAGGAGGAGAACCCCCAGAAGCAAGGACTGTGACGCCATCTCTTCCCCGTATGGATGGACCACTTTTGCTGCGGATAAAAATCCAGACAGAGACCGAACAAAGTTTTCAGTGAGTTTGCTATTTAAATTACTAGAAGCCTCTTTAATAAAAGATACTTTTAATCATTGGATCGTACACAACTACTGAACGGATCTGTCCCTGTTTCTCTCTCACACCCCCTGCCTCCCGCTCTCACTCCCATCTGTGGATTATAACTAATTAGATAAAGAGGCCATTTCTTAGATCAGTGGTTTGAACTGATCTAAGATATTAAGCTTTAATATGTAACCAATTTAACCTTGCCTCAGAATAACCTAAGGGCTTGCTGATGTGGAGTCTCCTCCTTGGTAGACGAGCACCAAAAGCCAAGAATTTTCTTGGGTGGGACTGGTGAGAAGGGTCAGTGGTTAAGAGCACTGAGTTCCAGAGCACCTACCCACAGGATAGCTTGCAATCACCTGCAATTCCAGCTCCAGGGGACCTGAACCTCTTTCTGCAGGCACTGCACACACCTGGTGCCCAGACATTCGTGCAGGCAAAGCATCCATGCACTCTGGCAGAAGAGAATGTAACCCCTTCATGCAGAATTACTGTGAAGATTCAACAGACCTCCCAAGGTAGAAGACAGAGTTCAGTCTTGGCTTAACTTACTGTTTTCAGCCTCCAAATTTTAGCTACTTAAGCCTAGAAAATTTCCATTTGAACCCCGGGATTGGCTTCACAGTCATCATGGTGATGGCAATTAATAATAATAATAATAATAAGAAGAAGAAGAATGATAACAAATCTACTTAGTCATTATTAATTGTATTTTCTGCTCTAAGCATGTAATTCATTGTGTTTCTACCCTTCAAATGCCTTGCATCCGTTAGATAGCTCAGCGAGTAAAGCACTGTTGGCCGAGCTGTTGATTTCAAGATCTACGTGGGGGGAAGGGGACAATTGACTCCCACAGCTTGTCATCTGACCTCATGCCATGGCACAGAGATGATGGCCCAGCGAGGTCATGTGTCATCTTGTAGGAATCTGTTTTGCGGGTGAGGAGCCCTATCACACTCCCCCTCATCTCCAGGTTCAGGCCGTGGCATGTGGGGCAATCAGTCTTCTTGGGGCCACACCTACGCAATAAATAAATGCAATAAAAACATCAACAGCAGCAAAATGTTCACAAAATCTACTTATGAGGACTGAACAGTACTTAAACTTCTCTTGAAGTCTTAGGCCTGGGAGCCGCAGGGCGTGAAAGGATCCCGCTTGTTCACCCGGTGGCTCTGACCGGAAATGGTAGAGTAGAGATAGAACAGTTTCCTAGCCTTATGCCGCCCTAAGTCCAGTACTGAAAAAAAAGTTATTATTATATCAAATATCCTATTGATGAAAATTACACAGCTCTCGCCTCAAAAGGAATAAAGAGAGTCTATCTTTGAGCCAAATTTGAGCGACCATAACCCAGGAAACCCCAGGTCACCCCGTGTCCCGATGTGGAAACAGTTTCATAGAGTTTTTACAGTAACAGAACAAAGATGTTATAAGTCAAGGCATTTGAAAAGCGCTCTGGTCCTGTCACTACTTCCGGCCCACCTAGGAATCCACTCAGGCTTCAGAAGAGGTTTGCTTCTAGTGTCCTCAGCTGTGGCGGCCTGATTGCTGGCTGAATTCCGGTGAAAGCAATGCAACTGCCAACACCAGCCCCTGTCAGCTGATCTGGAAGCTGACCAAAGACGGACTAGTCACCTGGAAGCCTGCGACCATTCTTGGGTCAGAGGCTGGAGAAACACCTTGGCTCTAATGCAAGGACAGGTATCTGGGCACATGGAAGCAGAAGGGTACCGCCGATTCCCTAATGCCCGAGAAGGTGTCTTAGTTGAGAAGGATGCAGAGTCTGAACTGGCTTCTCAGAAGATAACCATGCATCCTGAGCCTGCAGGGGAAGGTGATAGGGTGCCTCACCTGTAACACAGACTCCTCAAGATCACAGAGGCCCTTGCTGGGACACCATAGGAAGGACAGTCTGTTGGGACAGCCTGTCTTGACTTGGGCAAACAGCTTCACGAAGAAGAGACACCAGGAAAGGAACAGGGGCTATGTGATACAACGATTTCCTCATTCCTAAGCCCCTCACCCCATCCCTAAAGGGCCATAGCCATCTTCTTCCCTGGTGGACCCCTCAATTTCCTGCAGGAGAGAGACGGCCCATTGCTGCGTACACTAACAAACACAGTCCCATCTGTTGAAGGTCAGACTCCTGTCTCTTTCACCTTCTGTCTCTACGCTGCCTTAGAAACTAACAAAATGTGTTAATAAGCTGATTCTCATGGAACACATCCAGAAACTAAAGCCAGACAAGGCCAGCAAGAAGCTCCTGGCTGACGAGGCTGAGGCTCACAGGTCTAAGGCCAAGAAAGCGTACAAGCTCTATGAGGAGAAGCTTCAGTCCGAGAAGGAAGAGGCCATCATGTCTGCCCAAGAAAGAAGAGACCAAGACATAAAGACCCCCCTCATATCTGTCCAGAGTGGCCTCAGCATCGCATTAGCCATTAATAGAAAAAGTCTTTAAAATAAAGGAAATAAAAGTACATTGTTGGAAACATTAAGTGGGCATTTCTAAAGGCAGAGGAACCTCAACTATAGGTCACATAGGCTATGGAAGCATTCTTAGCCCTTCCATTGGTGAAGAATGGAGTTGTGAGAAGTTAATATATTCCAAAGGTTTTTATCTGTTTAATCAGGATGTTAGGTCTGATGCAGAGGTGGGCAAGGGACAAATCTTTTTTTTTTAAAGATTTTATTTATTTATTATGTATACAGTGTTCTGACTGCATGTATGCCTGCAGGCCAGAAGAGGGAACCAGATCTCATTTCAGATGGTTGTGAGCCTCCAAGTTGTTGCTGGGAATTGAACTCTGGGCCTCTGGCAGAGCAGCCAGTGTTTTTAACTGATGAGCCGTCTGTCCAGCCCCAAGGGATGGATTTTTAGGGGGTCAAAAACAGTCCAGAATAGATCAAGCTGTGGTGGCACACACCTTTAATCCTAGCACTCGGGAGGCAGAGGCAGGTGGATGTCTGAGTTCCTGGTCTACAAAGTGAGTCCAGGATAACCAGCCAGAAAACAAAAAGCCCCAAAGAAATTATAATTAGGCTAAGGGCAGCTTTCCGAATTCTCCTCAGTCACTTAGGTTTCCATCAGCTGATCAGCCTGTGCAGGCCGCTTCTTTCCAGACATTCTCATTTATCAAATCCTTACTAAGGGATATTATTCAAAACTCAAAAAGAAATGAGTTACTAAACCACAAAAAGACAGGAAGGAAATTTGGATGTAGATTCCGGCAGGAAGGAGAATATTGTAGAGACTCTCCTGCCTCTCCCTTTTCCTACGAGACTCTTGAAACAATGGAACCCCAAGAAACTGGAATTTCCCCCTCGAATTTGGGACGAGGAAAGATGATGGCCCTGGAAACAGCCTGAGGAGGAGCTTGTCCTGGGAAAAAAGATTTACAAGCTCTCAGAATACCTTTCAAGAGAGCCTGGCTTCACAGCCACCTGAGTCAATGGTTGCGGGTGGGCAAGCTCACTGTGAGAGCCTGCTCAGTTGTCCACACCTTTGCCTTCTATTTACGCTTCATTTAAAGTTCCAGGACAGTTATAGCTATAAAAGCTGATTGAATGTTTAGAACATCGGCGATTATAGAGTTTGAAATGTCACGGTCAAACATCTTGGGCTATCTTGGTTCATTGACTGGCCATTTCCCCCACCTTTGTGTGTAACTTGACAGCTTTCTGGATTGTACACATGGACCCCCTGGCTTCTACAAACCAAAAACGCTGCAAAACCCACAGATAACATATGTCTAGAACAGTGGTCCCCCACTTTGCTGCAACCGGCCTGCCCAATTTACTTGTGACAAATATTGTCCCCTTTATCAAAGGTAGGTAGTCAACAAAGGGCCAATATTCTATAAATCTCCCCCATTTTGTAAAACTTTTATGCAAAACTTTTAATCTTCTCCCACCCTACATAAATTTTTATGCAAAATTTAAATCTCTTCTATCTGCCAAAATATCTGTTTAAGCAAAGCCTCCCTCTTAGAACTTAGGTCATTTAGGTTTCTGTCAGCTGATCAGCCTATGCAGGCTGCTTCTTTCCATGATCCATGATGACCTGGTGGGGCCGACTTCCCTTGTCCCCTTCCCTTCATTTCTTTTGCACAGATTCTTTGAAAACTAGCCAATCACAAGACCCTGTAAGGTTGGACCTCACACAATGGAGAAAAGATAGCCACCACCTGCCTTAGAGTAACAAGGTGAGCGCCATGCCCAGTTTGGGTTGAGCAACCTTTTTGTAAAAAGTAAATTGCCTCTCTGTGTGACTTACCCTCTCTCTCTGTTTGGCACTGATAATATTGGCTCCCAGCACAGGCACTGATGCATCTGGAAAGCGTACTGATTTATAAGCTTCTTGTTCCGTGATGCTAAAAATGTCACGAAACAGGACCATTTTGGAGTATGATGTTTAAAGTCCGGTTTTGGACCATGATCACCCATATTTGGCTCCAGAACAAACTATTCTTTATCCCCATTGAGGCGAGAGCTGTTGCTTTTTCCATTGTCAATTATGGTGCCTGACATGCCCTCCACCCCAGGACAATCTACCTTTCACCAGAAGAGAGTTCCAGATTGGATCTGGCAATAACATGGATCCCTTTTGCCCAACCATATAGCATCGTCTGCGTGGGTGGATGTTGATGAGCTGGCTCTGGGACTTAGACCTCTTTTGATTTGGTTGATGTTCTGTTAGTTTATTCTGAGCTGGCTATCTAGAATTGCTATTGGAGTCACTAAGAGTCAGAGCCTGGGCCATGACATTCCAAATTGACATTCCAATTGGGCCAATGAAACAAACAAATAATAATATAAAAATGAAACAGCAGAAACCAAAAACAAGTAAGAGGGGTTTATTCAATGTGACCCCATCTGAAAGAGGTACAAAGTAATCTAGTAACACTTTATTAACCCCCCAATCCATCTTTGGGATCCCAGCACAGGTAAGGTTTAAACAGAAGGTGAGAGGTACACATAACAGTCATGGTGTGGTCCTGTCCATTACTGTTTGAGTTTATTCTCTTCCTATGATATGGCCTGGCAAGTTGTTAGAACTGTGTGAAATCTCTTTCTAGTAAAAAATAAAAAATCAACCTCTGGCTAGCACCAAGCTTCTATCCTGATATTGCTGGGGAAGTTCTAATTCCTGTGTTCCACTGTTTCAACTGTCTGAGAATTCAGTGGGAGGCTCACAAATGCCTCTTTAGAGTACTCTGCTTCCTACCAGCCCAGTTACACTTCCCCAGTCTTCATTGGAACATCTCAGTGTTGAGCTGGAATACACTGCCTTAGTTATTAGTTTTACACTGCCATGATAAGATGCCATAATCAGCACAACTTATGGAAGAGTTTATGATATGGGCTACAGCTTGAGAGAGGGAGTCAGTGACCATCATGGTGGGGAGCATGGCGACAGGCATGGTGCTGCGGCAGTAGCTGAAGTTCATTTCCTGACTCATAAGCATGAGGCAGAGAGAGCTAACTGGAAATGACCAGGGTTTTTGCAATCTCAAAGCCTCCAACAAGGCCACACCTCTTAATCCTTCCTAAACAATTCCACAAATGGGGAGCAAGAATTCAATATATGAGTTTGTGGGGGGCCATTGCCACTCAAACCCACCACAATGTCTGTGTCTGGAGCAAATATTATAAACTGAATACAAGTAGATAACATTGGGCTAGTGCCAGGTACCCTTACATACGAACCATTTCTCTGTAAATACCTGGTGTTCAGTTACTCTTGGAAGGGCTGGCATAAGCAAACCCATCTTGTTGATTTGAGACAGGGTCCTACCATAAAGCCTATGCTAGAGTCTAACTTACAGTTCTCCCACTTCAGTTTCCCAAGTGCTGGGATTACGAGCAAGTGCTACCATGCCCAGTTTGACTTCGTTTCAAATAACACTTTCCTCTTCTTTCTGAACAATGTTCTCTACAGACGTTGGTAATTAACCATCTGGCAGACTGTTCTCTATTGTCCCTTGCTCTCAGGATAAGATTTGTCTACAGTATTATTTGATCTCACATGGGTGTGTGTGTGGGGGGGTGGCCATTGACAGGTAAGGAGCTAATACTAATAAAGTCTTTATGACCAGTTCAAAGCCACTAAGATATAAAGGGAGTGGCAAGCATGCTGTGGGTTAAATGTTCAGGTTCCTTTGTCAGTAGGTAAACACCTGTGGAATGCTAACAATGATTAATTATATGGTTTTGTAAAAACACAGCTATGAAAAACAAATACTTTTGCAGAATGTTAACTGATCATAATTGCAGAGTTTTGTAAAATAAGCCAACAAGAGAGAAACTAATTTGAAAATGAAGTATTTCTTTATAAGCTTAGCAATGTCTAAAGCTACTCACTTATAAGGAGGCACTGATTTGGGCACAGTTTTAGAGCCTGTCTAATTGTCTTTGCTAAGGAGAATACTCATAGTACAATTGGAATACACAACCTTAAAACTTGGAGAACGTTGGCATCATTATCAATTCTATTTTAGAGGACTCCATCTTGGTAAAGTGTTTCTCCAATCTTTGGGTCTTAAAGGCTTAAACCTAGAAAAGAACTAGCGAGAGTTAGCACTATTGCTCAGGAGAACGACACTGAAGTCTTACAAATTGAAAGCTTACGAAATCAGGTGATTAATCGCCTTGTGAATTCTATTGTAATTGCCTTGCGATTTCTATAATTTCAAAATTATACTCACATTGAGATGAGAACTCAAGACACACAGCAAGCACATCAGGTCAAACTGGTCAAAATGCTAAGTCCAAAGAGGACAGCATGAAGTGGGTTTTCATAAGAAAATTTTGGGGCGGCGGTGGCGCACGCCTTTAATCCCAGCACTCGGGAGGCAGAGGCAGGCGGATCTCTGTGAGTTCGAGACCAGCCTGGTCTACAAGAGCTAGTTCCAGGACAGGCTCCAAAGCCACAGAGAAACCCTGTCTCGAAAAAAAAAAAAAAAAAAAAAAAAAAAAAAAGAAAATTTTGGGTTTTCTTTTAGCAAGATGTCTCATCCATTCACAATCATTTCTAGTTATCAGAAATTATTTCTTCACTTAGACTAGGGGAAAAAGAGTACACTATTCCCTTTCCAAAGCACAACTGATAGATTTAAGATAAACTTCAGATTTTTGAACTCAAAATAAAAAATGGGGAGAGTGAAGATAAAGCTTATTTTTTGATAATGTTTTGTTCTTTAAAATGTTAGCTTATTGTTGCTACCGTTGGCTGGCTCCCAGAGGCTGAAGGTAAGTCGCTACTGCTGAAGGTGCCATGCACTTTGGACACAAGATATGGGGTACCTAAGCTGGATCTGACTCGAAATCTTCCTGTCTGAGGGCTAGCTTTCATAGTACCTGAAGTTTCTACTCATGTATCCAAGGGAGGGAAATGACTAAGTCTTATTTAGCTATAACACCTATGAGCCACGGTGGCAACCCACATGGTGCAATAACCCCAAGGGTGCAATGGTAGCATTCGTATGTTGGTGGTAACCAACAGCAGTCTATTTAAATATAAGGCCCACTCAACAGGAGGGAAATCATGCTTGGTACTAGAAAGCTAGTCAACTACTTAGAGATAGTAGTATTGGGTCTCAGAGGAGAACCTATTACTGTCACTGTCCTAAACCAACACGATTTCCAACCGCATTCTGAGTACTCGTCCTTAGAGCAACAAATAAACAGAGCCCCCGTGTCTCTTTGCAACAGCTAGAGACCGGTAGAGAAAAAGACAAGTCAAAATGCAGAGAACACATGACCATGGGGCTCCCAGGTGATCCATCTGCAATACAACTATTGCACCTAAAGCTCTGGGAACACCATGGAAGATGAGCCAAAGATCTGGACGAGAATCAGGAAATACACTGTGAGATTCTGTCTCCTAGAAATGACAGGGATGCTTCACCCATGATGTCACAATAACACGGCTGGCTCAATAAGACCTAAAGAACAACATCAGTCAATATGCTACCAGGGAAGGGGGAAATCTCATGGGGCCTCACCCACAGACAAAGAATTACAGGCAACCAAGGACTGCTTAATAGAAGAATCTTTCCCAGGGATGAGCCCACCAATTGCTTTCCAGTACCAAGTTGTCAGCCCTAAAATCATACACATATAAGTAATACTAACAGACTGAGCAGGATATGTGTGTGCACACATATGATATAATTGGCATATATACATACATATTAATTAAATAAGAAGAGGCAAATATTTTGAGAGTAAACAAGGGGGTAGTACATGGGAGAGACTGGAGAGAAGAAAGGGAATGGGAAAGTGACCTAATTATATTTCAATTAAAATAAAAATAAACAAAATATTATCGCATATCCCTGTTTATTTTCCTGTTGCTTCGATTCCATACCCCAGCAGAAGCAACTTAAAGAAGAGTGGGTTTTATCTTGGGCTCATTGTTGGGTGCAGTCTATCCTGATGAAGAAATCAAAGAGTTTGAAGAAGCTGTTTATACTGTATCCAAAGTCAGAAAGGAAAGAAAAAGGCTTGCTAGTGTTTACCTAGATTTTGCCTTTAATTAAAATAAGTTAACCACATTGATATTTCTTCTTCTTCTTCTTCTTCTTCTTCTTCTTCTTCTTCTTCTTCTTCTTCTTCTTCTTCCTCTTCCTCTTCCTCTTCCTCTTCCTCTTCCTCTTCTTCCTCTTCGTCATCTGTTCTCCTACCCTCAATCAAGGTTAATTTGTGCTGTTCACATATTCTTGGACATGTGGCCTTCCACTGGAGTGTAGTCAACTTGCCAGGGGCTACATCCTTAAAATAAATGGATCTGATGACTTTTCCTAGCACCAACCATTCCTAGTAACTAACTCTCTGGCTAGGGTTGGAATTTTATTCCCGGCTCCCCTATTCTTATGCATGTTGTCTGTGAGTTCCTATGTGCAGCTGCCCCGCGGTGTCTGGAGGTCACAGTTTCTTGTGAGCATCCACACCTTTGGCTCTCACTTCCTTTCCACCCTTTCTCCCACAACAATCCCTAAGCCTTTGGAGGAGAGACCCTCCAAAAGACATTCCCTTCGGGGCTGAACATTCTCCAGTCGCTTATTCCCTGCACTATGGCCAGTTGGGGGTCTCTTTGATGCTCATTATCTACTGCAAGCAGTAGCTTCTCAGCTGAGGGCCGAGAGGTGCCTTAATCTGAGGGTATAATGATGAGCCATTAGGAGTTGGTTTATTATTATATCGATTCAGCAGAATTATAGAATGGATTTCCTTCCATAGTCTATGACCTTTCTAGCCATAGGCTCTTGGTCCAATAAAGGTGACAGGAATTGATTTCTTCTTGTGGAGTAGGCCTTAAATCCAATCAAAAGCTGGTTGGTTATTCTCTTGCTATTTGGGCAACTATTGCACCAGCAGGTATGTCCTGCCAGGGCAGTCATTATTGCAGCTTAAAGAGTCCACAGTTGGGTATAATGAGTACTTACTTTTGTCTTTTTGTTGTATGCTTAGAATCTTCTAGCACTATGCAATCTAACTAGTAGGGATGAAGCTTCCAGTTGAGTGTCTTGTCCTAGGACTTGAGTATGTGTGTCTTCAGCAATACGTAGGGGGTCTTACTGTCAAGTTCTGGAGTGTTGGCAATATCCTGTAATATTCTGAAGTCTTTGAGACCTCATTAGCCAATGATTTCAAATTAAGTAATCCAATCCTGGAAGTAGGCATTTTATTTGCTAGTGTGTGCTGTCTGCTGTCTAGGAGGGGCATTGTTGCTCCATTATAGGATAAAGATAACTACATTTTAACTCTTTTTTAAAAACATTTATTTTTCTCTCATAAAAACATCCCGACCACAGCTTCTCCTCCTTCCACTTATCCCTCTTCCCTACCTCCCCCACTTCCTCTCTGCTGGCTGTTGTGGTGGTGCATACTGGTAGGGGTAGGGCTCGCTGAAGGAGGTGGGAGCAGGAGGATCACAAGTTCAAAACCAGCCTGGGCTACTAATTTTAACTTTTTATGTATGTATATAGATGTATTTTAGGAAGGCTCCTCAGTGGTAGGTTTCCCTGTGACTTTTTTGAAAAGTCTTGAATGATTATAGGCAGGTATGTTAATGAAAAGAGATACAAAGATTCTCAATACAATTGCCTGCAAAACAAACTCAAGAACACATCACACATATCCATCATTATCAATCAGCGTCATCCTAGGACACAGGGATGGTTCACGCTCCGTAAACGCGTTATGCTGAGAATGGTGAACTCTCTCAAGGTTGATTTACTTCACCCCTGCCTCCTGCACATGGTTACCAACTAGAAGGAGAAATAAGTAAAGCATTCTCACTGATCCCAAAGACATCTTTGTATCCCTTGAAGGTGCGGCTTCTATAATCAAGAAGGCACTGACTGGAAAGTCCTGTTAGTACTGTAGAACAGCTGTGAGAAAGCACTAGAGCTGCCGTTCTCAACCTATGGGTCGCCACCCTTCAGACTTTTCACAGGGGTCACTCATCAGATAGCCCGCATATCAAACATTTACATTAGGATTTATAGCAATAGTCGAATAAGTTATGAAGTAGCAACAAAAACAACTTTATGACTAGGGGTCACCATTGCATGAATATGAAGAATTGTATTAAAGGGTCACAGCATTAGGAAGGTTAAAACCACCATGGCCTTAGAGGACAGGTACAGCCTCAGGACGAGAACGTGGTGAGTGTGAAGGCTGGGCTAGGGGCTGGGGAAACACTGGCTTTGAAAATATGTTTGACAGTCAAATATACCCGAACTCACTCCCTGCTTTGTTTCGGATCTCGGGGCCTGCTCACTTGCTTAGAAGCGTGTAAGATTCCCTCCCAGCTTACGCTGAATCAGATACCGCAAAGAAACGGTGCGCAGCATTTGCTATTTATTTAAATTGGGTGACTAGCTCTTCAAGGGCTATAGACAAAAGGCTGTGATTCTTCAACCAGGTGGTGCCTCAGTGGGCTGTATCACAGGTGAGACAAGAGGCTGAGAGAATCCTCTGAAGGCTGGAGAATCCGTGATCCTCCAACACTCCCGTGGAAAGATTTCATTGTGTGACCCTCCTGAGACACTCTTTGATAGTTGTCTCTGACTCTGGCATCACGCTCTGGGGACTGTTTCTTTTCATGCCTGCATCATGAATGCTGAACTTGTCTCTTAGCGGTGTGGTTTCTGGGGAAGCTGGCAGGGCCTGCTAGCTGAAGAAAGTCCTGCCATTTCTCGAAGCTGCTCACGAAGGACGAACAGTAACAAAATGTGAGCCATGGCTCAGGGCAGTGAGCCAGGAGATTGTAAGGTTGGACACTATCATGAGTATTCAATCGGACCACTTCTTTAGAATTTTTTTTGTTCCAAATAACTTTATTTTCATTCCATTCCTGAGATTTTTATTTAAATGAATGGCATGTTAGTTCCTCTCCTAACTTCACCCCCCCCCCCCCAACCTTTAGCTGTACGTAGCTTAAAACCAGAGAATTCTCTCTGTAAGTTCGGGGTTTCTGGTGGCTTACTGTCGTGTTCCTTACAAACAGAAAGTCATAGCATGACATTTCTATGTATTAAATGTGGGGACAAGAATTCCTGTTTGCTGGAGATGAACAGCTAATCATGAAACTATGCATTAAGGGAGTTTTTAAATGCTTCTTATTTGTACAGAAAGGGTTGCTGTCCCAGGAGTGGAATACCGAGTAAAAGAGAACTCAAAAGGTCTGATTAGTCACAAGGAGAAAACCTTGACAGCGTGATCACTGGACTAAAGGCAATAAAAAAAAAAGCTTTAAATTTCCATAAAAATTTATAGGAAAATGAATTTTTCATTACTTTCAGAAATTCTCATTTGGATTTTTCTTATTTAGTGACCAAAAATATTTGAAGAAGCAGTTTTTAATTATCCTTTAACACCAGTTGCTACTTCTTTAAATACAATGAAATTCTGGCGCCCTCTCCTGGTCAGAAGTTTTAAGTAGTCTTTTATGTGTACTGGCAATATTCAGGTGAGGTGTTTTCTGACCAGTGAAGAGTGAAGAGGGCTTGCCTAAAGGTACCAAAATAAAATAAAATAAAATAAAAATCCAGTATCGATACCACAATGTCTTTTATACCAGAAACACCAATGGGTGTCTGAAGTCCCTTGAGGCTCTACATTAACCTTTACCAGGAGAACTAAATTAAGGAACCCTATCCATAAAACCCAAACCAAAGCAAAACCTCCTGAGAGCCTTGTTGTTTATAATGCTCCTAGATAGTGATTTGACCCAGTAAAAGTGGATGTGGGACTTCTAAAATCTTGCATTAAAAAGAAGCCGGCTATAGTGTTAACAGTGGCTGTGACGCTACAAATCTGGACCCCTTAGGCCCAAGCTTTCTGGCTAGAAGGAAACACCCAAGTTTTAGCTCCCTGTGTACACCAGGTTGGTAACGATCCCATCACCCCCCACAGTGCTGTTATGGTGGGGAAACGTGACCCTCAAACTGGCAGCAAAGGACATCAGCAACACAATGACACTTGCTGAAGAGTCGATTTAAGGACTGAATAGTTATCAAACTTCAGTGTAAAATTCTCTGAAACTAATTGGACCGGCTTTCCCAGTGTGAAGCCCAATTTCCGCATCTTTTCCTGACTCTTAAAACCCAAGGCGCCCGCCCTCATGATGACACCACATTCGGTTCTTCTTCACTCATTTTATTTTTACAGCACTGCAAAATGAGGAAACACCTGATGTGTGATGACTTCACACAGTGAAAACCACCTTGACCGTGTCTGACGTCACAGGGATGGGGTGGTGAGGGGTGGGCGAGCAGGTGCTTCTGGAGGGTGACCCACCCTCTTCCAGAAGAATCCTCGGAAATGGTTTTCGGTGTGGTGAGAGGAAAGGAAAACCAACCTGTCAATCATTTAAATGACTTCACAACAGGACATAATTTACATAGTAACTCTTTTATGCTAGTATAAAAATAGTGCCCGAAACTATATATTTGTTCAGATATATTGAAAAGGCGTAAGAATACAAATAGATATCAACAGTGGCGCGTGATGGTTCATTAGGGTTCTTAAACAGCAATAGAAATTTCTATTTTCAGCTATTTACATCCATTTCAACAACATTCAAGACATGTCTACACAGGCTTGTTGGTAAGAATGAGGAGGGGTGAGGTAAGCTTTAACACTTCCTTCTTTGTTCTCTGGGAGAGGGCAGAAGGGGTCCATGAGAAGTCTGACCCCTCTCTCCCTAGTTGAAATATGGAAACATGATCTACATCATGGAAGATAGGACGCCTTACACATGACGTTCTTCGAGCTATCAGCAAGTCAGCAGATCCGTGCTGACAGGAAGACAGGATGTTCACAGACATACTAAGAAATTCTGGATAAAAGTGCATAGTGTGTATGTTACAGATGAGGAGGAGAGTGATGGGATTGCCCTCTACGTTTGCATGTGAAGCTGGCGGAATGAGAAACAATGCTCCAAGTCATTTTCTGCACAGCCCGCGAGCTCCGGGGAGTTACTGCTCTGTCTCGGCCGCTGAGCGCGGTACCTAACATATGGAGAGGATTTAGTGGGCTGATGCATGGTTGATGCGGAGTAAGTAAGTTCTACCCCTTATCTGAAACTGCTGTTTACAGGCGAGCAAGGGACCACTTTGTCTTTTCTCATCTTAAATCAGGTAAAGAAAAGGCCTCTCTGCTTACGTGCTATGGATAAGGGGTGGAATCTAGAGAGAAACACAGATAATTTGGAAATGTAATAGGTGCCGAGCCTCACGCGTCCGCAACATTCTGGGAGTAAAGGCACTTGATTGGTAGGCAAAACTCGTCTGGGATTCCAGCTCCTCCGGGAAAGCAAGACTACTAGTACATTTTCCTCTTCACCCTTGTCTCCAGGCTGCTGCTAACAGAAACTCGTCTTCGCAATTAATCCACAGTGACGAAGCAGCATCCTGAGTGTATGCTCTGAGCCAGGTCTGTGTGGAGCGGATTAAATGTACTTGCTTTCCATCTAAGTGACCTGCGGGATGAGGTCACGTCTCTTACTTCAATACCCCGTTTCCGACAGTGGTCTCAGAGGCCCATAAGGAAGGCTTAGGAGCTAGCTGCCTCCTGTGACGTTTCCCTGGAACACAGGCTTAGTCCAAACCTGACTACATGAGGAACACAGCTTCCTTAGGTGCAGAGGCTAATTGATTTATACACATTCACATAGTATCACGACCGGCAAAGGCAAATCTTCTAACCATGTAAGATCAGAAAGCTTTCTAGACAAGTTACCAAAACACAGATTCTTTTTCTGGCTAAAAATTAAAACTAAATGTTATCATGTTATCTCACTACAGCCAGCCAAGCAATTAACCAAACAGTCTAGGACAACAACAATGTCTTGTTCGTTATGGGCAATATCAATACATGGCAGCATAAGGGAGAGATTATAATAATATAATATAATAAATATAATCCAACTTGAGAGGATACTAGAAAAGAAATATTCACAATCAGAACGAAAACTATGACTTGTGTTTTTGTACCACAGACAGAAATTCCATGTATGGAATGGTTTTCCTATAAAATAAAAAACTATTTGAATAAAATAGTACTCTCTTCTGTAGGAACTGAACTATCCAGCAATAACATAGCGTAGGCATGGCACTGTTCTTCCTATTTTAATGCCTATACTCGTAGGTGAAATAAACCATCGCCTAAAGCGAGTCAAATGATTTCTGCTCTGACTTCTTGCTTGTTAACACGACAGACAACCCTCCACACATAATGTCGCCTTTAAAGATGTTCTCGGTGGTTGGCACTACAAATGTGTATGCCCGTGTTTCAGCATAATTGCTCGGTCACAACGTGTGGGGTTCAGTGCTAGGCTGAGAGAACGTCCTCGAAGCCCGAGTCTGCACTCAGGAGTTAGGGATGCATGCATAGGTGTGTACACAGTGTGCTGATGTGACTGCTGTTGGTGACGGTCTGTGTAATTTACACATCAGTGCATCAGAGGCCACCTTACAGATCTCATCTACGTGATATGAAAAATAAGCAAAATGATATTCTGAAAATACAAGTATCGCAACAATAATACAACTGGTATTGGGCAACAACTCCCATACAAAACAATGCTAGCATAACTCACTTTGCCTTCTCGGTATCCGAGTAAGAGCAAGGCCACAATAAAATATACATACACAGGATCCAAAATGAACATGTTGCGTTTTTAGCGAAGAGAAAAGGAAAAAGAAACCATTTCAATCCAAATTAATGTTAGAAACCCAGATCAAATATTTCACCCAGTTTGGGAGGAGGTGGGAAAAGGACAGAAGTTAATAAATCAGATCCCTCAATTTCTCCTCAAACTCAAACATTTCTGCACATTTGGAACAGATACTCCTCCCTACTCGAGCTGCTCGATTCGATTCACTATCTGCTCCCAATGCCAAAGGCTGCTTTTATTCCGACAGGAAGATCTCACACTGTTCCTTTGAACTCATTGTCTGAGCTCCCTTTTAGAGACAAACCTCTGATGCAACTCGTATAATTATTTTCTTTTCCAGTAGATTTGACAGAGGAATAAAGGCTAATTTTCACTTTTATACATGTGGTCATGTCTAACTTCAGGCAAGTGGTCCTGTGATCACTTTTCTGTTGAAACTTAATTGCTGGATTAAGGCGATGAAAAGTTAAAAAGAAATTAGTTTTTGAAGTTTTCAGTATTTAAAATGCAGATTGTCAGAAAGATCTTCCAGGGAAACATTTCTCTTGGCTTAAGGCTCTTCCGGGCCCTCCCAAGCCTGGCACACACTCTGTCATGGGAAGGTCAGTGGGGGGAATCATCTGGCCCTGGGCTTTAGGCGGGGCTCTGAGATCGCGTTGCTGAAGGGCGACTGCGTGGATTGGCTGTCGTGTTGTTTGCTCTGCCACACAGGCGACATGTAAGGTAAGCTGTCCCCATCACAGAAAGAGCAGTGCAATTAGATACCACATTTTCTTATTTCTCAACACCTTAACTCTGTTAAGACCCTTCAAGTTTATAGTCATCTCTACCCTAAATTCCACTTGGTCAACATACATCTCATGATCGCTTTAAATGTCCCAGAACATAGTCAATTTGTCTCTAACCTACTTTTTGAGAAAGATTTCTAACATGTTCGAAAGACTGGTGACTCAGAAACACAAAGACAGTTATTTATAATTCCCAAGCAAAACCACGCTGAGTGTAGGAATGCCATTCACACCATTCCTATCAATGTGTTCAACGTGAAGACAACTAACCACTTCGCTTCAGTGGCAGAAAACCAAAGTAGAGAAAGTAGGTAGCAATCTCTAAGACACTTCATGCTATGCTCTCAAAAGTTGTGCAAAAACAAAATACAGCAGTGGCAAAGTGCACACAAGTACTCATGGTGTATGGAGCAACCAGCCCTGCGGCAGTCGGCGCGTGGGGGGATGCACCGTCAGTCTCGCTTGGCCTGGCTGCTCTCCCCGTTAATGAGCATCTTCTCCTGCTGTTCTGCGAGGGCCTGCCACTTCTGTCGGTTTTTCCTGCAGCCGTCCAGCAAGGGCAAACAGTCCTCTGAAACGTGGGTCAGGGCCTAAAAAGAGAAAGGAAAGAACTAGAAGAAACCCTCTGCCACAGGCTTGCCACCAGGGGCCACATTCACTGCGTGAGCAGCGACACAGGCGTCTTTCTCTTAAGACCTAGGAACGCACGCACGCACGCACGCACGCGCACACACACAGGCACGCGCCCACACGCATTATTTATCAAGGCTTTCCTTTAAGCTATACGTCTAAGGACGCATACTTGGGGACAAAGAGAGCACAGTGACAACCTTGGGGGCCTGAAGGAGAGTTGAGGGGAGTATTGGTGTAGCATGTATTGAGTTTGGTTCCCAGCGCTCATGTCAGGCGACTCCCAGCTCCCGGAGCTCCAGAAGGATCCATTGGCTCTGGCCTCTAGGGACGCCTGTACTCGTGTACACACACTCACACAAAGACACACGCGTCACTAAAAATAAAAATGAATCTTAAAAAATGTAAAACGCTGAGCTGTGGCGGCTCATTTATGTGGATGCACTGTTTGTTTGGATGAAAGCTGAAAGCTGGCTCTCTGAGGGGGCGGTGGCAGCCACAGCCTGTGCTTTCCCACAGATGGGTTTTATGCAATGTGCTTTTCAATGCAGGACTTTCCTAAAGGTTATTATTACCAAGTGCCGTGCATTTAGGTACAAGAACATTCGCAGTAGCTATCTTTGTCATGGAGAAATGACAGACGTCCAACAACAAGGCCTAGTAATTATTTTGTGAGCATTTTATGGTCATTACAAATATCTCAGACACATGTCTGATGTGGAACTACGTGTGTTACAGCATGGATTTCAAAAATCAATTTTTATTAAAGGACATGAGAGCATCTTACGGCACACACACTGACATCGGTGGTTATCTCTAAATAGACGGAGAGACTTCTCTCTTCCTCTTTGCTTCTCGGGGCTTTGTTTGCTCTGCGGTGAGAACATACTACTTCCGTGATAAACGCAGCACAAACGGTGCGCACACAAACTGCACAACAAAGTGAAATCTAGAAGGCTCTCCTGATTATGCTGGTCTTTCTCCTTGATTTCAGGGATGGGAAAAACCAAGAGCCATGGGTATCATCAACTGAGAAGCTCTTTATTCAACCAACAGGGCAAGTGTCTGTCAGATAAAGGAGGTCAGAGAGTGCCTAAAACCCTGCCTCCAGCAGCTTCTGAGGAAGGACTTCTTCACCAAGGAGGAAACTAGCCAAACGGACCCTGCAGACTGTGGGAAGGCAGTGCTGTAGAGGTGACCTGGTGGCTTTTTCTTCTGTTTCCTTTGATGTTTTCTGTTCTACTTCCCCTTCTTCCTCATCAGCAGGATTGTTTATTAAACCCTTTGATGCTTGTGGTGGTTTGAGTAAGAATTATCCTCAGGCTCATAAATCTGAATGCTTAGTAACCAAGGCTAAGGGGTGACACCATTTGAGAAGGATTAGGAGGTGTGGTCTTGCTGGACGAAGTGTGTCACTATGAGTGGGTTTTGAGGTTTCAAAAGCACAGGGCTAGGACCAGGACACCCCCACCCTACCTCTCAGCCCGTGCATGTGGACCAGGATGTAGCTCTCAACTACTTCTCCAGTACCAAGTTTGTCTGCATCTGGCTGTGATGATAATGAACTAAACCTCCGAAACTGTAAACGAGCCCCCAATTAAATGCTTTCCTTAACAAGAATTGCCTTGGTCATGGTGTCTCTTCACAGCAACATAACTAAGACAGTGCTAGAACCATGGGCTAAGGATAAGAACTGGTGTGGTGGTGCACACCCCTTTAATCCCAGCTCTCAGGAGGCAGAGGTTGGTGGATCCCTGTGAGTTCAAGGCCAACCTAGTCTACAAAGCAAGTCCCAGGACAGCCAGTGCTATTACACAGAGAAATCTAGTCTCGAAAATAATGATTAAAAAAAAGCATGAGAACTGAATTCTCCATTGGGCTTTCCACCAACTACCTATTTGGAGCAAACACTCTTTCTCTGCAAGATGAACTTTACACATCCGGTTACTGAATATGCAATGTCTGGACTGGAAACTTTGTAGTTCTTGTCTGATCTTAACCTTTTATGACAACTCCAGGGTAAATTTCTCAACGAAACAAAACAAATCCATTTGAACTTTTAAAAACAAAGGCAGCATCTCTTTTCTTTGCTGGGGAAAGAAGCATCTATACCAATACTTTGAATAGATGCATCTTTTTTTTTTTTTTTTAACCAGAACAACAAAAGCTACAAAAAGCAAAGAAGCAAAAGTAGCAAAAGAAGGGAAACTGGAGCCCATATTTCTGCAATCTCCTGCTGTTAATATTAAGAAAAAAATTTCTTAACAATATCCAAGCCACAGTATGACAGCGAGGAAAAGCTGGGTGAGTATTTTTTGTACTTAGGCTAAAATTAAACTTAAAAAAAAAATAATGCTACCACAGAGTGTGCAGGAAACATCGCCTGGAGAGCAGCACCAGCATGTGCCTCTTAGTGTCCCTACATGAACGTGTTGGTGCCCAGCACACCCTTGGCCCGCAGCAGATATTTATACGCCGAGTGAGTCAATGCCTTTGTGAAATAGCAAATGCAGACTGTGTCCCTTGTTCGCTACAGCACCACATTCGTCAGCAGGAAGAAATACCACCAGTGATAATTATGTTTTCTGACTTAGAAGCAAAACTGCATGTCTAGCGTTAATCTCTTCAGTGTGCTTCAGATTTGACTCATAACACAATCTAAGTTTAGCAATCTAATATTTTACTGTAAATACCTCATACAGCTGTAAGCAGATGGCATCTATGAACCCGACTTGCATACTTGGGATTTTATTTTTCTTCTCCCTGTTCATTAGATCCTGAAAATACACACAGACAGACCTACATTTATTCAGAGGAAAGGCTGGCTGTAAAAACATGAATCCATGGTTAGCTTAAGATAGCAACGATTTTATATATATTCTATAATATATATTAATTATACATAATATATATGTATATATTCCTAACCCTAGAAAGAAAAGGAGGAATCTAAAATTTCACATGAGATGTATACTTTTATATTATAAGGCTACATCAAACACTTTTACAGTCTCCTTATGGGAATTTACCCTCACAAAATAATAGAGAGGAAGGGGCAGCAACGTGGTTGTTTATCACTTTGCTGTTTATAGCAATGGATATGGCAAATATTACAGCAAAGGAAGTACATTAAGTTGTGGCTGCACTCATTTCATATAATTATGATCCACATACACTGAAGATTATATTAGAATAAAAATGGCTTATTAGATTCAAGTGGAGAGAACAAACTACAAGAAAATTGGGGGCACGACTTGTCAGCAATTCTTGTTTTCCTAGCTTGCTTTTGCTTTTGCAATCAGCATGGATAATTCTTCTAAAAAGAAAGAAAGTGTTAAAAAGTAAAATGGGAGCCGGCCGGTGGTGGGGCACGCCTTTAATCCCAGCACTCGGGAGGCAGAGGCAGGCGGATCTCTGAGTTCAAGGCCAGCCTGGTCTACAAGAGCTAGTTCCAGGATAGGCTCTAGAAACTACAGGGGGAAACCCTGTCTCGAAAAAAACCAAAAAAAAAAAAAAAAAAAAAAAAAGTAAAACGGGAGCCTCATTCTCAAGGGAAGGTGTCACAGGAGGACTAAGAAGCAGCACACACTGCAGCCAAGTGTGGTCACATGGTCGGAACTCAGCCCCAAGAGGCCACGGCAAAAGGATTGCATGACTGAGACCAGTCTGACGGACACTGTAAGAACCTAGCTCTACAACGAGCATAGAATTTAAGAATGTGGTTTAACAGCTCCTACCAACAAAGCCTCTTACTTACAGCGGGCTCGATGTTGAGTTCCTTTCTCTCTCTGTCCCCTTGATCGAAGAATTCAGCTGCCACGAGTTCCGCTATCTGAAACAGACAGCAGACTGAGTGTCATTCTTCAAAAACGAGACTTTGAATAAAGATAAGGGAATCCAGCAAACCGGTTGTTTCCAGCACATCAGTAGCAAGAAAACAATGAGAAACAGAAATAAGGCTGCACTTGCTTTACCAATATAGCTACAATCACGCGACCCTCTGGGACTAAGCAGGAAGTGACATGTTTCAGTTTTGCCAAGCCATACCAAGACTGCGCCCATCCGTAAGAATGAACAGCAAGCTATTTATTAAGCACCAATTTCTTTAATGTTTCTTTAAAAAGCACTAATTCCTTGAGAATGTCATACGACATATTTTGATCACTCCTCCCCCAACTCCTCCCTTCCTTGCTTGTTTTCAAATTCATGGCTTCTTTTTTTCATTAATTGTTAAAACGGGTGTGTGTTTATGTGTGAACGCGCGTGCATGTGCGTGCACATGCTCAAGTGTCAACACATGACTGTAGCTTGCTCAGTCAGTATAATGCTACTTGTGTGTGTTTTCAGGGCTGGCCACGTGGTACTGGATGTGCTCTCCCTGGCTGGGGGAGACAGTCCCTCCTGCCCCCACCACTCTCTTTAGTTGTCTTCCTCAAGAGTAGAGGCCTTGGGAGCTTTCCCCCAACCATGCTGTCAAGTCTATGGGTGTCGCCCTTGTTCAGTATGGAGGTGGTTTCTGACATTCCTAGGAGACACAAAGTCACAGCAAACTCCATGCTCTTAAGCACCTGTTTATAAAAGATTGGGGGTGGGGGGAGAGCAGCACCAAATGTTATATTGCAGCTGGTGACGGGCTTTTGAGTTTCCTGTAATCTCTCTTTTCATCTTTCCGTGCGATTTCTATTGTTGATGAACACCCTGGTTTGTCTATCTTATAGCTTTCCAGAGTCCGGATTCTGTAGGCCACATTCCCATAATGCCTCTTGGGTTCATGAGGCTCCGCTGGCTGACATCCCATTTTCTCATCAGTCGGGTCCGGCTCCGTAGCCATGGCTACTCATATGGAAGGTGCCCCTCTTTGTGTGATCCTGGTGATAATTATGGATGCTTTCTGGGGTCCATTTATTTAGGGATCTTCACAAAGGTGACAGTCAAAGTCAACATTTCTTAGGTTTGTTTTATTAGCTTTAAGAAAGTTTCCCAGGTCAATTATTTGGTTATGCTTCAGTGTAACTCATATTTGAGAAAGCAGGCTTCTTCTCTATGTCCCCACTATAAACCCACTTGCTTCTCAAACATCTGCCAAAGGCGACAGCAGGAGGTTTCACTTTTACTAATGCCTTTCTTATTTGAATTCTAAGGTTTAGACATATTTATGTATTTCAGTCCTTCTGGGTGCTCCATTTTGGCCACTGCAGGCTTCTTGGACTGGGTGTCTGTTGTCTGGACACACTCACTCGATCGCTTTCTGGAAACTTCCTTGCTTTCAGTATAACAAGGCTGTCTATGCTCCTCTTCTTGCTTTGTAGTTCATGGCTTGATGGGTCATGGATGCTCCACACTGAGTCAGTTAGAGGCCTCGCTAAACATTATACATTCTAAGTCCACCCATATTCATGAACATTTTGTGACTTCATCTTCTTTAGAGCTGATAGAATTCCAGCCTATATCACTACCATGTTTTCACTACCTGTTCATCTGGTGACAGACTAGGTTGGTTCCAATCCTTTGCTACAGCGAGTGAGGCAGCCATAACCATGAGGACGCAAGCATCTCCGTGACAGAGGACAGAGACCTGTGAACGTGGGCCCAGGAGGTCACATGGGAGCTCTGCTTTCAAGCTTTGGAGGAACCCCCAAACTAATGTCCATAATGGATGTGTTAACCTGCGCCCCCACCAGTGATGACGGTGAAACAATGGCCCCCTGTTCGCCATATTGTCTCCAACATTTGTCGTCACATTTGTTGATGAGAGCCATTCTGACTCGGGTAATATGGTAGCTCAAAATAGTTTTAATTTGCATCTCCCCGATGGCTAGGGATATTGAACACATTTTATAATAGTCCCCGGCCATCTGTGTTTCTTTTTAAGAGGACTGTCTAGACCTTCATTAGCCCATTTGTTGACTGGCAGTTTTGTTCCCTTGGCAAATTCATTTCTTAAAGCCTAGCTGGCGCAGATTCTCTCACTCTGCGGGTTGTCCGTCTGCTCCGCTGACAGCTTCCCTTTGCTCTGCGGAACTCTTGTCATCTCACAGGTAGATGCTGCTGATGCTGGGGGCCAGCCTCTGTTACAAGAGTTCTATTCGGAAGGTCTGTCGTCAAGAGCATCCCCCGTTTTTATCTCATGGTCTCAGCATTTCGGGTTTTAAAATTAGTCCTTGATCTATTTTGAACTGACTTTTGACAAGTGGTAAAAGATAGATAGGAACCTTACTGCATTCTCTTGAAGGTGGACAGCGAGTTTTACCAGCACCCTCTTTTGAAGAGGCTACCCTCCCTTCCCCCAATGTATGTGTCTTACTCTTTTGTAAAAAAATCAAGCAGGCAGAAAACATCATTTTGAGTGAGGTAACCCAGACACAGAAAGACAGTTATCACATGTACTCACTCATAGGTGGTTTTTAAACATAAAGCAAAGAAAACCAGCCTACAAACCACAATCCCAGAGAACTTAGACAACTATGCGGACACTAAGAGAGACATACATAGATCTAATCTACATGGGAAGTAGAAAGTAGAAAAAAGACAAGATCTCCTGAGTAAATTGGGAGCATGGGGACCTTGAGGGAAAGTTAAAGGGGGTGGGGAGAGGAAGGGAGGGGAGCAGAGAAAAATGTAGAGCTCAATAAAAATCAATAAAAAAGAATTTAAGTATGGGTATTTTTTTTAATGACAGGGCCATAGTGTCTTTATCACTGTGGCTCTGTAGTATAATTTGAGGTTAGATGTTGTGATAATTCCGGAAGTATTCTTACTCCTTAGAATGGCTTTGGCTATTGCTTTTCTAGTTTTATCAAATCTGCCATTCATTTTTCTTTTTACTTTTTTTGGGGTGGTGGTGGAAAATGTATAAATATTATTGGTAGCGACATTATAAAATGGTGTGAAGCTCCACAGTTTCAGAATGGCTACTCTAACTGTGGAGGATGCACCGAGATGCACGGTGTGCCAGTCACTCTTCTCTAGAGAAACTCTGCGACTCACCTACTCACCTACCACAGCCTCCAAACAGCATCCCTACCTGTCGCTGACACCCCAAATCCTAGAAGATCTGCTGAACCATGTGCTCCAAGTGATAGAGCAGCCTGCATTGCAGCCTGGACCTGCTGAAGAGCTCTCCCCTATTATAGCCCCCTCCCCCAAAGCTAGCAGCTTTCCCTTACACTTGGTATAAGGGTCAAAGTCACACACCCAAGTGAGGAATTTGCTGTCTCTAGAATCCAGATAGGCCCACCAAATGTTGTGCTTCTTTCTTGGTGGTGGGAGGGGCCAGGTGCAATGCTTCCTCTTCACCTTAGAAGGAACAACTCTGCCTGGTCCACACCACCGAACTCCTAAGAATTTCACTGAGGCAGAAGACCCTTGAATTTTGGTTGGATTTATTCTCTATCCTCTGTGCATATAAATCCTTTGCTCTTCCAAAGAGGCCAATCAGGACAAGCAAAGGTATTTAACTCAAGGCATTCTTCAAAGAGTTCACACCCTGGCTTTTTAGCACTCTTCATGATTCTATGAGGTCCTAGTAACTGTGGGTGCCAGCAAGTTGGAAAGCCTGTTCCTCACACTTAAAAGATCATCCTTATAATCGTTTTTTTGTAGACCCACTCCTGGTACCACAATGTATATTAGTCAGGGTTCCTCGGAGGAACAGAACTGACAGAATGAGTATATATTCAAGTGTCTTACAGCCTGCAATACAAATAGTCTAACCATGGCTGTCTTCCTAGAATCCCATAGTTGTTCAGTCCACAAGGTGGGTGACTCAGCTGATCTTCAGCCTGTGCTGGACTCCCAAAGAAGTAAGTTCTAATACAGGTGAAGGAATGATTTATCCACAGGGGAGTTGAACTTGAAGCCAGAGTGAGGGCAAGCAGGCAAAAAGCAAAAGCTTCCTTCTATGTCCTTTTATAAATGGCACATTAAAACTTGATAAACTTTTAGTCAAATTAATCCAAAGAGAGAGGACCCAATGCATAGAATTAGAGAAAAATGGGTCGAAGAGACGGCTGAGTGCTAAGAGCACAGCTGCTCTTGTGGATGGCCGAAGCCATGCGCAACACCCATAGCCATGCGCAACACCGTTCCAAGGGCTCTGACATCCTCTTCTGACTCCACGGCACAAGGCACGCATGTGGTGCATGTCCAGACAAAATACTCATGAACATAAAATACAGAAAAGAATAGAGAAATAAGGGAGGCATTGCAACAGACACTGAGGAAATTCAGACTCAAAAGCCCAGACCTTAAAAATCTGTATTCTACAAAACTGGAAAACCTAAAAGAAATCGATGAATCTCTAGACATATGTGATCTAACAATGTTACATAGAGATGAAGTAAACAATTTAAATAGGCCCATAGCATGGGGGCATATAACATATAACAACACAACAGATAAATTTACAACAAGCCCATACAGACATTCTAAATGGAGAGAAACTCAAAGCATGCTCACTAAAATTAGGAACAAGACAAGGATGTCCACTCTCTTCACTCCTATTAAATACAGGGCTAGAGGTCTAAGTTAGAGCAGTAAGACAGAAGAAGGGGGTGAAGTGAATACAGGCAGGAAAGGGAGAAGTGAAAGTATCCTTAGTTTCAGATGATAGGGGTCCATACACAGAAGACCCCAAAGACTCCACCTGAAAACTCCTATAGCTAATAAAAACATTCAGTAAAATAGCAGGAAGCAAAATTAACACACAAACCAGTAGTTTTTCTTTATACAAACAGTGAACATACTGAGAAAGAAATAAGGGAACAATCCCATTCTCAAAACTTTAAAAGTTTTTAAAAAATATAAGGAAGTGAAATAGTTATATAATAAAAATCTTAAGACACTGAAGAAAGAAATGAAAGAAGATACCAGAAGATGGAAACAGCTCCCAAGCTCATGGATCAGCAGGATTAATATTGGGAAAAACAGTCATCCTACCTGTGGGGGGCCAGCCATGATAATCTAAGTCTGGGCAGGTCACCCAAAGAAAGTTCTTTATTTTTAACCATTATCACCTGGGACTCTAGCCTTCGATAAATTTAAATAAGGGGCCTGAGTCTCAGTAGTTTACCCTGAAGCAATACCTGGTAGTAGGAAAACACCACAAGCTGAGATTACCCCATTCCCACCCAAAAACAGACCATTTAAAGGAAATGCCTGACATTCCAACTGCTGTAAATAGGATCACCTGCCAGTGCACCTCACCAGGACACCCCTAGACAAATGTCAGCCAATCAGGGGTCCTGAACCTCAGAGACCCCTCACCTCCACCTTTACTACTTTAAAAAAACCAATTCTAATTGAGCTCGAGGCTCTCCAGTTATTCCAATACGTTGCAAACTTGATTAAAATAAAGGCTCTTTGCTTTTACATATGGGACTCGGTCTCCTTTGTTGGTTTTTGTGGGGACCCTACGGATTTGGGCATAACACTACCAAAAGTAGTCAAGAGATTCAACCCAATTCCCATCAAAATTCTAACACAATTCCTCATAGAAATTGAAAAAATAATCTTAAACTTACATGGACACACACACACACACACACACACACACACCCAGCATAGTTAAAAACAATCCTAAATAATACAAGAACTTCTGTATCCCGATTCCTGATTTTAAGTTAAACTAATTTGATGGGGTGAGGTCAGGGTCCATCCCAAGTTGGCAGCTGAACCTGGGAGTGTCTTCCACCTACTGCTGTCTTCAGAGACGTGAAAGAATAAGATAAACAAAGGGTAAATACAAAAGACACCAGCGTCCCTAGAATGTTATTATCTTCACCATAGCTGAAGTGTCAGAAACAGTAGCAATATACATTTACAGACTTTATACATAATGTACTTTATGTATTGTGTCTGGAGCATTGCCATTTAATCATTAAACAGTGTTATGAAGCATGTGGACCATCTCACACAGAAAGAAATTAAGGTCTATGGCTGAAGTAGCATGTATGGGCTAACCATAGTAGGTAGCAGCATGGTCTTTGAACACCATATTCTGTGTCCAGAGCAGTCTCTCCAAGTACTCTATTATCACCTTCTCTGAACACCATGGGCCATGTCCAGCACAGGCTCTTTAATTATTATCTTAGACTCTTCCCTACATTTATAAGTCACTTCCTCAGGGCTTTTTCTTTTACATTTTATTGTTTTAAATATCTAAAAGGGTTTAGTTCAGAAGAAAGTAGCAAGGCAACCTCCCTTTTAACCTTCCCCCTTTCCTCGGAAATGGGCACGCAATCATATTTAATATAGAGCAGAAATTGTTGTGGATAGAACCCTGGTCTTGTACATAGTAAGCGGGCTCTCTACTGGATCATACCTTCAGCCTATATATGAGTTTGTTTCTTCCATATCTACGTTTCGTGAGAAAGCCCACATTTGCTGTATCCATGATATATAGCCTAGAGTTCTGTTTAAAAGCAGGCCAACAATCTTTGCTTGTGTGTTAAGATTTCGAATGCAATCCCCCCAAACAAAAGGATAGTACACAGAACAATTCATACCCAGTCATTTTTGGTACCTTTACTTTACCTGCTCTGTAAATGAGTTGGGGTGGTTACTTCTCATGCAGAGAGAAGGATCTGTTTCTGGCCTCTTGATCAGACCCTTGCCAACAGCTATTAACACTCCCTACATGTACTTGTTAATGTCTTCTTAGAACAGAGGGACAACCCAACAGGCTAAATCACAAGAAAATCTTGCTTCTTCTAATTTTCAAGACTATCAAAGGGAGATGCTTCAAAAATATTCCAGAGTGAGCAAGAAGTAATTAGCACTGGAATCAAACCAGCAGCTAGTTTTAAACCATTTTTTTCAATGTATCATGTGGATATTAAGTGTAAATAAATCTTTTAAATTTTCTTGTCCAATCATCTGCTTTTAACACTGCTTAAAATTAGAAGGAAATTTCCATAAATCCTGACTTCCAAAGCTCGCTTTAAGTGAAGAGACTTTTCTTATTTTGACTTTTGAGTACTGCTTTGATCACTGAGCAACATACCCGTTGTTGAATCGGCCAGGGCTTTGTAATTGCAGAGAGATCGCAGGCGGTCATCAGCATTGCCCTGGTAAAGGAGAGAGAACCCCCAAATCTTGTGAGCATTTATCCTCAGTAAGAAGTTACTAACAAAAAGTTCACTTAAAATCTGCTGAACAACAGAAGACTCAATTTTTGAAGACCAAAGCACAAACAGAATGTATTCCTTTGGAAACCCGGCTGCTGTAACTGTGATACACCCTCTCTGTTTGGCTGTCCTGTGTGTTACTTGAGTTTGTTCGTGGGATAAAAGGGTGTCTGATCATTGGCTTTCTCACACTGGTAACGAGATGAAATCATACCGATTAACCACAAGGATAACATCGCACATCCTACTGAGGACACTCCGGTTTAGTGGGTCACCTGCATTCACGCACCACCTGTAGGGCTGTCATTTCAACAATTTTTGCATGGTTGGACGGTGCATGCTGGGGAGTCTTCTCCTCCAGCAGAGAAAAGCAAGGGGGAGAAGGAGCTGTTAGCCCTTCTCTAGTTAGAGCAGAGGGAACCACCCTGTCTCCAGGATCTAACAATGCACGTTAGAATAGAAGGGCACAGCTGTGAAGATTACCTTTGGGGGGATGGGGAGAGGAGGTCTCATGTATCCTGCGATACCTCCATTTTTCTATGTAGCCAAGAATGACCTTCAAATTCTGATCCACTACTAGAGTTCTGGAATTACAGGTGTGGGCTACCACATCTGTTTCACGCACTGCTAGGGATCAAACCCAAGCTTCGTGAGCATTCTAAGAGAATGTCTGACTTCAGCACTGCCTTTCCCTGAGTCAGACTCAAATGACTGTCTAACAGTGCCTTTACTTTGTTTGACGAAATAGGCAAAAAAGGCTATTCCTGCAAAACAAACAAAACAAGCAAAGCATTATTTGTCCTCTTAGAGATACTCAACCTAAGCACAGGCTCCCGAACCACAGGACGCAGATGCTGCCAGGTTCGCTCCTATGCTAACTCTGCCACAGGAACAAGTGTATTGGAGGTATTTTTTAATCGCGGTTGTAACCCACTGTCATAAAAGAGTTGAACCATCCTCGCCAGCAAAATTGTGCCCACCATAAGGGCTTGACTACAAACGTCTCTGTGAGAAAGAGAATAGGCTCAAACTTAGAACTTCATTGTGCTTCTCTCTTTGTTGCTATAGAGTACGCAATAGTCACAGGAGCAGGGCTGGGCATTTCTAAGGCACTATTCTGGAAGATAAATTGACGTTAAGGAAAGAATAACTATATAGAACAGCTAAGTATTTGCATAGTGCTTCCTTTTAATTTGCATCTTTGTTTGGCAGGCTAAGAAACCTCAATCTGTTTAACAAAATGTTGACATCAATAGTGCATCGACATTATCTGTAATTCTGAGGTACCTTTAGATAATATTAACTTGATAACTTTGCTTTGGTTTATTGTTTGAGACACGGCCTCAACATTTAGTGCCCTGGGTGGCCTGGACCTTGTAGTAGTCATTTTCCTTCACCCACCCAAGTGCAGGGACTGTGGTGGTTTCCTGGATCTGTTTTAATAATAAAAGTTATTGCCATGACAGAGATAGTGGCAAGTAGCAGCAGAGATGTTATCTCTTGCTAAGAGAAGAGAGGATGAAAACTATCATTGGGAAGGGTCCACTGGAGAGCACTGCTGTCCTGTGGCCCAAGAAAAGTGGACACTTCACAGCCACCATTCTGTTCTCATGGAATGGAAGAAAGTCCCACATGAAGAAAAGAAACCCACGTGGCATAAAAGTGGGAAATCTATGAGCTGTTAATTTTTGCCATAAATGTTTCGCCTCTCTACTGTCCCCGCCAGTCTACCACAAGGCAACAATCTAGTTACTTCAGCTTCCCAGTGGACACACTCAGTCCCGTGTACTACATACACTCTGGAGCAGGGAGACAGCTCAAAAGTCGTTATGCACAACGAATAACCCCAATTAACAAGTGATCTGAGAAAATTAACGAGGTAGCAAAGCCTGCACGAGCAGTAAAGCCAACTTACAGAAATAACTCCTTTTGAAGAGGATCTTCAAAATTGAATTGATTTTTTCTTATGAGTTCAAAAAATTCTCCTCGTCTCCTTGAACAATAAGAAGAAAATGGTGATTATGGTGATTTTTCAGGTTCTTCTCCCTTGGTCTACAAAACTTGTTGAATGTATACTCAAAGATCTTCATTTTCCCCATCCCAGACCCAACCAACAATAAAGCTTCATCAACACTCAGTACCCTGGTCCACTTTCTATGGAAATTATTTAAAGGCATAATGTTTTTAACTCCACGGATATTTTTTATAAAAGAAATAGAATAATGTGAATTAAAATAAGATGATAATGATTTAAGATCTTTAAGTGCATAGGGGTAAGAGGGTCTAAGGTCTCTAACCCATCCACATCTTGCTGCAGATTTTTTTTTAAACGGCAATGAAGACATTAAATGCTTTAGAAGCAAAGAGCAAGAGTTCTAGATAATATTTCTTGTCATTCATGGACATAAGAATCATCTGTGTCTAGCAAATACCTCCTATGTGCCCAACACTAGCAAGAGCCTTGAGAATTGAGACCAACCAAAAGATAAAGTTACATGATGAAATGGGCTGCGTATGATTAACTATCAAAGACAGAAGTAAGTTCCACATAAAGAAAAGAAACCCAGATGGCATAAAAATGGGCAACCTATGCAGACCAAGGTATCTTTTCATGTTCTTTGTGATTTGACGATCAGTATTCTCACAATGCTTTTGAGTAATCTGAAGTTTGCTGCATTTTCTGATGAACCCTAAGCTGACTGCGTTTTCACTGAAGCAGACGCAGGCATAGTTGCAGACAGTGAGCAGTGGGTGTGCGGTGTAGCTGGCGTGTGTCTGTTGTAGTTGTTAACTCCTCACAGCAGAGACTACTACCACAGCTGTGAACCCTTGTGTCACAGGAGAGACCTCTACATTGAGACAAAGCCCGGGACAGGTGATCCCACACATACAGAGGTCTCAGTCTATAGGTTGGAAACCGTGACTGCCCAAACGCCAACGAGCATTGTCTGGTTTATAGAGAAGCACGGTAATTATGCCAAGTGCAATCAGAAACAGCACTCGGCAGCACTGTCTGACGCTAGAACAACTCCACAGTTCCACTCTCATGCCAAAGGCAGATGAAAAGAGGATGATGTGTGTTGCTCTTTACCTGCCCACCCAGGCTGGGGTGGCTATGAATCATGAGTGGGCAGGGATTGGCGAGTGAAGAAAAGGAGGAAAGCAAACAGCCTTTGGGATTGTTAGAGTGGACCCGTCATGATGCCTCAAGGCAGCTTCACAGACGCAGCAGTAGAAGAGCATCCTGTGCTACCATTCGGAGGGAGCAGTAAGGGCACAAAGGACTTGCCTTTAAAGATGACCCATCTGAGTCAGGCAGTGGTGGCGCACGCCTTTAATCCCAGCACTCGGGAGGCAGAGGCAGGAGGATCTCTGTGAGTTTGAGGCCAGTCTGGTCTCTAAGAGCTAGTTCCAGGACAGGCTCCAAAGCTACAGAGAAACCCTGTCTCGAAAAACAAAACACACACACACACACACACACACACACACACACACACACACAAATGACCCATCTGGTAAGCGTCTGGATGCTTGCTTTTAAAAGAATTTCCCAGTGTGGATATGAAAACGATCTAAGACCGATTTTGGAGGGCATCTCTTCTGAAGACTTACTTAATGTACAGTGCTAGGTCTGTAGCTAAAATTGCTTGCTTGATTATTTTCAATGTGGTCTTATACTCTTCAATGGAGAGGCCGCTGAGAATCTGGTTGCCCTTTATATAAAAAGAGAAACATGGTTAGTATTCTACCCGTAGGAGCTGCTGCTCTTAAGAACTGATGCTGAAGATAAAGTCAAATGACTTAAACGCACACCTAGTTCCAAGCCTGCTATTTAAAAGTATATGCTATGAAGTAGTATTTTCCCTCCTCATTCCCACCATGCACTTCTCTATCATGTAAGATAAAAACAGCCACATGACATTATCCCTGCCTCTGTACACGTGTGTTTCCTCCTTGAGACTGAGTTGAAATCTACAAACTAAGTTTGTCGTTTTCCTTTGTGCAGATTAATTACTATAACATAACAGAAAACAAAGCGAAACTGAAAACTCAAAATCATATTAATGAATATGAAGAATGGAGTTGTGAATTTTTTAGATAACATTTCTGGTTCACATTTACACAGCTTAACCAATACTGAGAACTGTAGGTGTTCCTTATGAGCATGACAGTACAGACGGCTAGCAGGCCAGATCCAAAGGTGCTAACTAGTTGGTGACCTAAGAAAGCATGAGCTCAAAGGTCTGGAAGGACGCTTGAAAGGGAGCAACCTGTATGCTGAGAGTAGGCAAAGCAGTCCTCCCCAGGAAAGACCACGCCAACGGGTTAGTCAACACCAAAACACTCCTCCCCAGGGAAGACCATGCCAACAGGTTAGTCAACACCAAAACACTCCTCCCCAGGGAAGAACACACAAACAGGTTAGTCATCACCAAATGATCAGGCCTGAAAACTTAGAAAAATGGAACATTATACAGACTAAGCAGATTGTATTTACATATCTAGGAATATACACACATACACACATACACAAATAATTAATGAAAAGAGGGGTAGATGGGAGGGCTGGAAGGAAAAGAAAGCAGAAATGATGTCATTATATTACACTCCCCCCAAAATAATAAAAAATTATATTTTTTTTCGTGAACTATTTATGCAGGAATTTTTGTTTTTCAAAACAGGGTTTCCTGTGTAGCCTTAGCTGTCCTGGAATTAGCTCTGTAGAGCAAGGTGGCTTTGAACTCACAGAGATCCACCTTATGCAGGAATTTTTGTAGGTTATATTTCCCATATTAGTGAAATATTCGTCTGAAAGACATGGGGGCCCATGGGGACAAATCCATGTATCATCACTGAAGGTTTTTGTTACAACATCTTATATGTTTTTTGTCTGTCATTTAAAGCAGAGTGGTTCTTTTTGATCTTCAACTAAGCAAGGCCCAGAGTTCAGCCACTCCAAATATACTCAGAATGTGTGTAAACCTTCTAAGTCTCAGAGCCAAGAAAGTGCCCAGAGCTTTAGAAAGGAGATCGGGCGGTGAAGAAGGGTGCCAGGGCACTGCTGGTTTGCTTGGCTGGGAAGACAGTGATTAGGGAGTAATGAGATCCATGAATTAAATTAATGACCGAATCTGTGATGACAGCCACAATCATTACTTCATCACTTTAGATCTGGGCCACATGAAACTTTTCAGAAAACTTCTGATGCTTTTATTTATTTTTAAGATAAAACAATTGCCAGGAGATATTGAAACAGCTTTGATACTGCAGTCTCAGGTTTTTTTTTTTTTCCCCAGAGTACAATTTCTTTTTATTTAATTGTGCTTACAAAGATAAACTATATAGACAGCTCTTATGACTTAAGCCAACTAAATGTATAGCCAGATTGCTTGTATGCCATGCTAAGTAACAACATGCTATATAATAATTCATATATCTAACAAAAGAAGTATGATAGGAAATATTTAATACACTTCTTAAAAGGTTAGTAATTTCTTTGGTTTGGGACTGTACTTGAAATAAGACACCAACAGGACGTTTTAGATAGGGTGTGGTAGCGCACTCCTGTAATCCCTGAATTTGGGAAGTAGAGGCAGGAAGATTGGGGCCTTAAGGCCATCTTTCAGCTATTCAGTGAGACAGAGGCCAGGCTGAGCTGTATGAGCCCAAGTTAAAAAAAAAAAAATCAATTCCCTATCCTACCACAAAGTAAATAAAAAGTGTTAGCTACAGAGCATTTTTCCAAGGAAAGTACAGATGTTTCTACCCTAACATACATATGTTTCTCCGATCTCAATTTTAGAAAATTATACACTAAAAGTAACATAGTTCATGGGGAAAGTAGTGTTGGGGCAGATCACTCAAAACCTATGTGACTCTCAAACCAGCAAAGCAAGGGAGGTTCTCTTTGGAGGTGAGTTGGCCCAGCAGGCCTGGGGGCTTCCTCAGAATGCTCGGAGAACACACAAGAGCCACAGAAGGGAATGCTGGATTGTGGGGCACGGCACTGTGCATGGGATTTGATGGGGAGGGAAGAGCAGGGTCAAGAGCCTCTCACAGCCTGTAGCGGAGGAGGAGGGCACAAGGGCCTGCTTCTCACTCTTCAAACACCACATTAAAATGATACTGATCACATAGCAACTGACTCATGCTACACGTTATAGCAAACACTCTATTAAACCTTATATAAACTTCCTAAGGAAGTAGTCAGAAGAGGTTGTATTTTTTTTTGTCAGTGTTGGGGGTCTAACCTAGTGCCCTTCACGTGCAAAACACACTCTACTCTGAGCTGCATCCCAAGCTGCACACTCCCTAATGTTATCGTCACACTAAGATATTGTGGAAGAGGTGAGGATTCCCTTTGCCTCCAGTAGGAGACTCTGTATGTTTCCTATGTTCAGTGGGGGAGGCAGGACTAGAATGGACTTGTGACACATCCTGCCCAAGAAACCCAAAAGGCAAGACCAGATTGGCTGGCCATTCTGTAGCTGTTGTGGGGTGTCTCCATAATGAGGGTGCTTTGCAGGGATGATAAAATTACTAATACCTACCAGGTACAAAGAGTGGGATGCTCAACACTGTCAGCGTATTAAGAAAGGCCAGACCCTTTTCTTGCCTATTTTGCTTTCCCATTCACTGGCTGATTAGGTGGGAAACACATTGGCTTGGTAGTAAAGAAGGAGCTAGAAGACATACATAGTAAGAAACATGCTTATGGGGGCGTAAAAGAGGAACCGGCCTCACAGTGTGAACTATGATGCTAGAGTGGCCACTTTGGTTTGTGATGTGAGAATGACATACTATACAGCTGGACCTAATAACAGTGACCAGAATGTTACCCCCTAATTCTTCTCTAAAATTCAGGGGAAAAAACTAGACCTAACCCCAGAAAACAAGAAGACATTGAGATAAAACTGCCTAAGATTATGTACCATGCCTTGTGACCATTTAATTTAAATGTAATGGTAAAACCTTTCTCTTTTCTTTTCGTATAAAGTCAACATAGGTAGAATAATTAACAAACTACCAAGTGTTTCATCAGACACACTCACGCTCAACCCAGCTCACACTCTGATGTACGTTCTGCTAATACTGCACTCCTGAACATGTGCCTTTGCTTAGCGAACTGTGTCACGTTTTCCTACATTTGCTAACACTCACTTATCCCTGTGCTCGAACAGCTTTCTCATTCCTAGAGAGAACTGCTTGTGAGCAGCTAAAAGCTCTGATTAGACGGAGGCTGGGAGTACAACTGAGGGGAAACCCACTTAGCAGGTCGAAGGTCCTGGGCTTGACCCCAGCAAGCAGGCAAAAGGAAAAGAAGAAGAAACAGATACTGATCTGTAGGAACCACTTCACCTGCTTTTAAAAAATTAAAGTGGGAGCTGTCAAGCACCAGTTTTGTTTCTAGTTTGGAATAATCAAAGGTCAGTAATCACATTTCCTTCGCGGGTAACACGAGATAGTTCTTACCGGCCATAGCGATGTCTAATGCCTTGGCTATTCCTTCCTTACCCAAAAAGGAATAGAGAATGTTCGAGAATTTATGACGCTGGGAATAAATCCAAAACCTAAAAATACAGCTGCATTTATAAAGCTCCCCTTTGAGATTCATGACAATAAACGCTGTACTTACAGGGCTATTTAGAATCATCAGGCACTGATCAAAATGATGGTGTTCCATGATGGAGTGGCAGTACAGCTGGGCCAGCGGGTGTTCGCTTCTGGGCGCCGGCGTTGGAGAGAGAGAGAGAGAGAAACAGGAAGTTCCAGAATATGTTACTTCGCCAATCCATTATTGTTATTAACCGAAATTATCTCAAAACGAGCCGCACTGATAATTTTCTCCCCTGCCAAGGAGAGTGGGGTAATCTCTCAGAAATAAACACTGAGGCAAACTGTCTTCAAGTAACGAGGCTGCTGGTTCAGAGATCAGTGACACAGCTTTGAAGGCTGGAAACAGCAGATGGGAGGAACGAGGGCCGAAGATCACTAGCCCTGGGCACAGCATGGACCACTCCACAATACCTAAGCGTTGTTGGATTGGATTTCGGTTCCAACATGGCAATCGACTTAAAACCTGGAACAAATCCACGTTGCCATTTCCCCTGCACCGAGGCTCAGGTGGAAGGTTAGTTTAGCCATGTGTGCCTATGTGTAAGAAAAGAGACCACTGGGTTAACGGGGTGTGAGGGATGGAAAGCAAGACAAAGGGGGGCAGTAAGTACACAGCCTTGGAAAGGAGGGGTGAGGAGTGAAGGAGTGGGGGGATAGCAGGAAGGAGGATGCTGAGTCACAGGGGTTGTTTGAGTGCAGGGCAGCCCTCAAGCTTTCTAAGCCCAGCTCTGAAGAAGCAGCTTAGACTTCCTGCCGGGTGAGCTGGGGGGTGGGGGGAGGGTGCCGCACTGTTTACTGTATGTGTGGGACAGCAGTCACAGAAGGGCTTCTGAAGCACGACAGGAAGAGTCTTCACTTCATTTCTCATGACCCTTCACATGTGAAAAAACCACGCTCTTCACTTCCTTCTTAAAACCACAAAAGCGTTCTGTAACCCGTTCCTCCTAAAATGTATAGGAACGGGGCTTATGAACCGCAAAGCCCCGCAACAGTGCTAGAAAACACGAACGATTTTCTCTTTCTTCACTAGTACATTGCTTTCCATTTTGAATTTTCATTAAAAACCTACCCAGAGCTAATAAGACGCAGTGAGAAACAGAAATAGACACATAGGAAAACAAGAGCGGCCAATGAAGGCGGGAGAATGTGTCACCTTGTCTTATTCCTATTGTTTAAATTGTCACCCGTCTTTCTGATTTAATGCTGCTAATTGGCATAACCTTTCCCAATCCTTGGCTACTTTTTTTTTCTTCACACCACCTCTAATTGATGACCTGTACTGTGGACCAGGGGCTGCACTCAACATAGGAGAATGACCTCTCCTTTGAATCTTTCACAGACTCCCTATCTTCTCCAGACCCCCCCCCATTCTTCTCCAGTCTTTTATATTAAAGTCAGCTCAACTAGCACAGCAGTCATGTCCCTCAATCGTTTCAGGCAAAAGAGAAGACCTTCAGGTGTCTATTATTCCCGTTTATAAAAGAACTGAAGAGCGTGAAAGCAGGGTGGTACCCTAGGGAAACTGAGGCTGGAGGAGCTTTAGTTAGAAGCCAGCCTAGGATACAAGATGGAAACCTTTCACGGAACCTATCAACAAACCAACCAACTCACACAAGCAACACTTAAGACAAAGGTTGAGGACACATTGCCAGCTTCTGACCAGAGTCACACAGCTGGTGCCGCGGCTCTCAATCTGTCACCGCATCAGACTATAAACCTGTTGAAGTTGCTGGCCTTTGTGACGACAGTTTCCGTTTATCAGTAGCCTGTACCATGCAGGCGCTGTGCTACTTGATTTATTATTATTGTATTTCACTGTGTAAGTATTGAACCAGGTGTCTCACACCTACCTCCTACTTTAGCCGCCGATAGTGTTTCATCCAGACTTTAACAGACCACACAGGTGCCAATCAGAAAGCTCTCTGCTTTGTCTTGGCCTACCCTAGGTACCACCCCCTGATCCACAGTTGGTGCCCCCAGGCTTGAAGTGCAAGCACACGGGCCAGTGTAGACTAGTTAAGGCCTGGGAACCACCACTGACTAATGGAGCAATAAGTGTCTTCTACCTTAAAGCCCAGCGGCTCTGGGGCTCCTCCCATAAGGTTGCTTCAAATCACCTCTGGCAGGATTGAGTACCAGTTGCTCATCTGTGTGTCTATCTGAAGAATATCCCTCCTTTCCTGCTTCATTCCAGACCTTTCTCTGTGCTCTTTGGGGTCATATTCACCAGCAAGCTATGCATACAGCAATTTTTATCTCCAACTAGGGCTACAGCGGAACCCAGGCAGAGGGCACTATACAGTGGGCATTTCTGCATGTTTTAAATGTTCAGGCAGATTATCTTATTTGCTCAATGGGGATATAAATGACAGGCCTGGGGTTCGAGTACATCCTCTCATTGCCTCTCACTGTCATGGTGTCTATGCAGTTTCTATTCACTGACCTAGTTGGGAGCCGGTGCAGGAAATGCAATTATGTGGATATAATACAAACCAGTTAGAACTTCAAACGTACTTTACATTTCTAGGGGAGGCAGAAAGAACTGCATCAGATTAGAGAGGACTTTTGGCTTGTGAGACAGACCAATACCAAAATGTGTTTGTCTTTACTTACATTCTAAAAATACAAATTCATGAATCAAGCAATGGGTGGAAAAAATGCCTTGGATTTCCTGTATACAAAAAAAAAGCATGGAAACCAATGTATTTATGTTGCTGCTATCTGAAGCACATCAGAAGGACCTGTTTAAACCACTACCGCTGTGGAATTTTCTTCCCAAGCTGATGTCCGCGGGCGCTAATGAACTGGCATACTTTGTCTGTGTTTTCCTGTCTTGCACAGTGATTGGCCTATCCTGGACAGTGGTATTGGGAAATACACTAGAAACAGAAAGCCTTAGAAATTGATTCAAAATAAATGTCCTGAGAGAAAAACAGAGCCGCCTCCCAGGCTTCTTCACCACCACAGACAGCGTTTGCGGTTCTGCCTGTGAGCCACAGGAACCCCGGGCGGGAAAGCCACAGGACCCGGGGCGGGAATCTCCGCTGCTTTGTACCTCACCCCCACGCCTTCACGCCCACGCAGCACCACGGCTGTTTCAGCTTTCTCTCCTTTCTTCATGTATCCTTCTAGCTTCCCCACGTGAAATTAACTAACGCTGCTTTTCTTTGGCCTCCTCCCCCTCTACTCAGTGTGACTGTCGGTTTGCACCTGGCTTGCTTTGACAGTTTTCTTGCTCAACTCTGTGGTTCTAATTTCAATCCATTTACCGAGTGGTTCACGCTGCGACTTCCCTCCTAACGTTTTTATCGCCTAGGGCAACAGCTCCTTTTACGAATCCTACCAATTTCGGTACATACGGCTTAGGGCGACACCCCTCCCTCGAGGAGGTCTTGTGGCTCCTGCCTGTCTTTTTTTTTCTTGCTGGTTTACCGCTACTGGTCCATTCCCCCCATGACAGCATCCCGGAATATCCTTGTCCTTTATCTGAAAATCCACCCACCTTTCAGCTTAAATCTCATTTTCTCTATGAATAGTGGACATGGACTACACTAGGCTCGGCCAATCTCCTTCTCTGATGGACACTTGACGTCTACTTCATTAGATGACCCAGGACTCACTAGATAATTAGCTTCTTCCTGACTACCAAAGAACCCAAACTCTAGCAACTGTTCACTATGCATGGGCCTAACATATAGCATACTTTTGCTGAATCACTTTTTAATTGTTGGACTTGAAACTAACCAAATAAATGTGCATTCAGGTCCTAGGACACTGATTAGAGGCTGGATGCAGACACTTTCTCTATAATGCTTTATAACGATTTTTATCAGCTACAGTGTTCTTGCCAACACTCATCTTGTTTTATTGTTTTGAGGTAGAGACTCACGTAGCCCGGGCTAGCCTCACACTGGGTATGGAGCTGAGGTTAACCTTGAGCTTCTGACCCTCCTGCCTCTGCCACCTGAGGGTACCACCAAGTCTGGTTTACATGGTGTGAAGGGCCAAAGCCAGGGCTTCATGTGTACTTAGGCAAGCACCCTACCAACTGAACTACAGCCAGTCGACACCAGGGCTCGCGCTCGCGGTTCACCTGAGAGCATTCTTCCTCCCCTCCCACAGGAGAAGAGAAAGTAGAAACGGAGACCTTCCATGCATGCATCATGGCACACCAGTGGGACCCCTGGTGAGGTCGGCCTTCTTACTAAAGAAAGGGGCAGACGGAGGGCCAACACTAGGCTACCATAGCCTCCTGCTCAAGGAAAGCCTTACCTCAAAGTAGACTTCTCGAAGTCACTTAAAAGAAAGTAGGATCTCGGTTTCTGACGCCATTACCCATGGGCACCTCCTTCTTGCTGAATAACCCCTCATATTTCTCTACCTTCTTTTTATTTATTTTTCTATGTGTCATTCTGGATACATCATGGGTTCTGTTTGCCCCTCTAGAAGACAGAACTGTATATGGGGCTGTTTACAGGACTTTACTACCTCAAGTGCTTACTTGTGAAGAAAATCCTACTTTAAATACCAGTAATTACCAGTAAGGAAAGAAAGAGGCCTGTTTTCCTTTACTCAAAACACAGGAACGTGAGAAGAAATAAAAGCCAAGGTTTTTATTTTAGGTTTTCCAAGAGTTATTGCTTGTTTAGAGTCTACTTTGTGTGTGGGAAAATAAGACTCTACAATCTGTGTGTCCTGTTGTATTGCCCCCCCCCACCCTCTCCAGGATTTTTTTTTAACCTAAAGAGAAGATCTAATTGTTCCAGAAGTTCTTTGGGGTAATAATATTTTTAATAGTTTAAATATATATTTTTTAGATTTATTTATTAAGTATACAGTGTTCTGCCTGAATGCGTGCCTGCAGGCCGGAAGAGAGTACCAGGTCTTATTACAGACCATATGCTGGGAATTGAACTCAGGACCTTTAGAAGGTCAGGCAGTGACTTAATGAGCCATCTCTCCAGTCCCCCATTTTTTAATATTAGTTATTTTTAAATGAAAGAGAAAAGTTGCAATTTATCTTTTTCTTCACATATATAGAGCAACATGAGGGCAATTTCTACAATGATTAACAGTATATATTCCAATAACACAGTGTTCCTTACTTTGCCAGGCAAGGAGTATAGCCGTTTTATATGGACATAGGAAGGACAGCCATGCTATACAGACTGTGTGAACTGGTCACACAGAGAGGATAGCCATGCTATATGGAATGATCACACAGGGAGGATCGCCATGCTATATGAACTGGTCACATAGGGAGCATAGCCATGCTATATGGACTGGTCACACAGGGAGGATCGCCATGCTATATGGACTGGTCACACAGGGAGGACAGCCATGCTATATGGACTGGTCACACAGGGAGGACAGCCATGCTATATGGACTGGTCACACAGGGAGGACAGCCATGCTATATGGACTGGTCACACAGGGAGGACAGCCATGCTATATGAACTGGTCACATAGGGAGGATAGCCATGCTACTTGGATGGATCACACTGAGGATCCCTTCCTATTGCTGCTCCCTTTTATTAATAATGTTTACGTGACACTCGGGACCACAAATAAGGCATAAAGACAAAGGACATGTCATCAAGTTACTTCTCCAAATCTTTAGGTTTTTCTGGTGGAAAAAGTCAGTCTGGGACAGGGAAGAGCCTTCTCTCTTGTTCATGAAGGGCAGCACAGGATATGGTTGTGCACTGCTAGAATCCTTCCAGAAAGTCTTCTGTTTGTCACATACAGGGATGACGGCTGGAGAGCTGTCTCCCACCCTGCAGACACCGGGAATCCCTTAAGACATGATCAATCAAGTCACCGCCTCACTTAAAAAGACGCTCAGAGTCTCAGTAGTACGAGATTCTGCCATTACAACGTAGACTTTTCAACCAAATTGCTACAAGAAGAGACTGCAACAGGGGTTGGATGATTTGACGAAAACTACTATCAGTTTCATCCACTCAGTTGCCATCACAAAATGCCGCCAACACGTCGCTCCTCGAAGGTACCTGAAAATTCTTGTCCCGGTGGTTAGACTCTCACTCCTAAGATCTGCAGGTGAGAGCGTCACGCTGGACACAATTCTAGGGACTATTGCTAGGACCTAACACAATACACATTAAACCTTCCGCTCGGTGGATGCCTGTGACCTCTGGAAACATACACCAGCCTTGTGCTATGAGGATGCCATTATCTCCATTTTAAAGGAAATGAAGGTTTGGAGAAGTCAGCTTCCTTGTCCAAGGCTGCAAGGGAGCACTGGGCAGAGCCACAGCCTGGGCACAGAGTTCAAGTTCTCTAACACTGTGTGGTGTCACCTCCACTAAAACTGAAAAGCTTAGTCTATGGAGTCTTGTAAGTCAGCAGGGCCCCAGCTAGGCACTTTTTCAAATACTGTTTGTTCTACTCCAGGGTAAAAATGCTACCCCTTCTGGACTGTTCTTCATGGTCTTATAAAGACGCTCTTAAGCTGGGTCTACAAAAACCAAAGCAAAACTCACAGCAATTATGTAATAAGGTTCTCAACATAAATACTGCTTGAGCTTCATGCCTGAAATGTGATTAATATAGTTTTACACTTTCATTCACTTCCTAGTTTCCTTAAACATAGCTAGACTATGTAATGAAGCCCAGCCAACTGATACTTTGTACCCTTTTTTTTTTTTTTTTTTTTTGTGGCTCTAACTTAAAATACAGTTCAATGATTTAGAGGAAACGTTTTCTTGTTTTACTGGAGAAACCATCTTACCGCTGTATATACGAGTTGTTCACACCACGATGGTCCAAATCATGGCTTAAAGCAGCAATCAGCAGAGCAAGTGTCTCTAGATCCGTCAACTTGTTCTGTGTGCAAAGGCATTGAAGGAAAGAAAAAGAAAGATAAAGCACGGGCAGGGCCTCCTCCTGCGGCTTTTCAGGACTAATTCCTGCACTGCTGCGCTGTCTCAGAGACTCCAGACACTCTGCTCCGTAGGTGGTCATTTAGATTCTCATTCACAATGAGCTATTACAAATGTCACTAGACGACAGAAAATGCTGAAATGCTTCCAAGATGAATAACCTGGGGCCAGCAAGCTGGCTCCGTGCGTAACAGTGCTTGCTATGCAAGCCCAACAATGTGAGTGGCAGGAGAGAACCAACTTCCAAAAGCTGTCCTCTGACGGCCATACTTGTATCATGACCTATGTGCACACACACACACACACACACACACACACACACACACACACACAACGTAAGTTTTTCAAGTGAAAAAAAAAAAGAATAATCTGCCCACCCACTGTTAATGTCATGAATCATTATTTTTATACATGTGGAATGACTGTAACAAACTTCAATTGTCTTTTCCTCTCGTTTCTCTGTAGCCATGGCTTTGCTCTCTGTGATCGGCTGCTACATCCTTGAGGAACCTAGACAACGCTACTATTAAACAAAATAGTAGAAATGAGATTACTGTGGGGAAATGGGCCTTCAAACGTTGTGTAATATGTTCGCAAGCCCATTGGCTATTTTTTTGAGTCCTTGCCGTTTATATTACTTACACACCGTTATTCCCATCGTCAGTAAGGAAATGCAGGCTACACTGCCAAGTCCCTCTCTCCCGGAACTCCCAGCACCGCAAGCGTTGAAGCAAGTGTGAAACATGGGCCTCACTCTTCGTCATGAAAGCCACGGATAACTTTCCGGGGTGATAACCTTAGGACTCTTGCATGACCCAGAGTGAGTTTATTCTGGTCTTAGAATGTTTCTACAGGAGTGAAATAGCACTATGCTATTTTGTATGGCTTTGAGGACAACTGTTCTTCTTTTATTTATTTTCTATGAGCAGTGATCAAATCCAGGGTTTTTACAGGGGCTGTTCCAGTGTTCGGTCACTGAACTAAACCCAAGGCCAGTCATTTCTTTTAAAATTGATCATTTAAAATGTGTAACCCCTAAAGGTGAATTTGACAGAGAATAATATTTTTAAATTTACTTTTAGAACTATGAGGCTCTGGATTTAAATTACATAATAGATGTTTAGAATTACTTACTCAGAATAGCTTAGTCAATTCCCTCTGAAGATAAAATCTAAGGGCAAACATACGACAGGACTTGGCTGGACATGAATGCTTTATGTGAATGTTTTCTGCCCTCGCCTTCCTTTTAATCAGTCTCAGATCAATGCACACCAATGCGAAACCTGTCTGAGACAGCAGTTATAGAGTGGCCACCTTCCACACAGGGTAGGACTGACAGCCAGGAGCTCGTCTCTGACAACACTTGGTGAGTTTTGAGCAATTCTGCCAAGGAGCAGTTGGGTGTGAATATATAAATGTATATTTATCTTTCAGTGTCTCCCTCTAGCGGAAATATTTTTTTTGCCCAAGGACTACTAAAACATAACATGAAGTCAGGGGATTTTGCTACATTGTATTTATTCTAAATCAAAGAAAGTTAGCAGCCAACTATCCTGTAGTGCTAATCTTCAACCCACCATGAGTCATTATGTGGTACATTATTCAACAACCATTGTAAACGGAGATGGTTGGTTCATTTCTGACCACCCAGACCCAAATAATCATACAAATGCTGTATTAATTATAACACTGTTTGGCCAACAGCTTAGTCACATTTCTAGCTAGCTCTTACATCTCAAATTAACCCATTTCTATTAATCTGTGTATTGCCACAAGGCTATGTCCTACAGGGCAAGGTTCTGGCATCTGTGTCCTTTGGCAACTACATGGCATCTCCCTGACTCTGCCTACCTTCTCTTTCTATCTCCTGTAGCCTGGATATATTCTGCCCTGCCATAGGCCAAAGCAGCTCTATTAATTAGCCAATAAAAGCAACACATATACAGAAGGACATCCCACACCAGACCATAACGGCACAGTATAAATAACTTGAAAAGACAGGCTTGCTGTAAACTCCACTAAGCAGACTTCCAAATGGCGGTGAGTACCTGAATCTTGCCTGCTTTCAGAGCAGCGAACATGCACTGTGCTGTGTTGAAGGCGTGTCTCCAATTGTGATAGGCGACATTCTTCCGATAATTCTTCTTAACGCTTAAAATCCATCTGCAAAGAACCTTTAGGAGATGAAGGAGAAGGAGAGACAATGATTGCCAAGTTAGTCATCATTTTCTGAGTTCCAGCAGTGAGAATATAGGCAATACAAATTGGACTGGCTTGGGTTTTCTTTTTTCTTTTTTTTTTTTTTTTTTGGAGAAGGCACAAGGGGATGGGGGTAGGGTGGGAGGATGGGGTGGGGGGTAGGGGGTGTCGACCTGGAAAGTCAGGCAAGAGAATGTGATGGGGGACATTATGGGAAACTCAAATAATTGATAAAAATGTGTGAGAAAAAAATGAATAACTATTTTAAAAAGAGAAAAAAGAGAAAGGAAAGAAGGGCGGGAGGGAGGGAGGAAGAAAAGAAGGAAGAAACTATACTCAATCGGGTAACCTGTCAGTGGAGGTTGTTCATAAGGGACAGAGCCAGAATTCAAATATTACTGGTTCAGTCCAGAATCTACTTAGCTAACCTAGTTCTACTGGATGGAAAATGGATAATATCTCAAAGAAAAGTATTTTGTCATGGGTAGGACACCAACTACTTTATAAAATATATCTCCCCGTGCCGTCCTTAGAATCCCGAGTCATAGGTGCATGAGCACTGGAGAATGAGTCCACTCCATGCTCCCACGCTGTGCACTGTGTGCCAGGACCTAAGGTGGCTAGGGTCGAGGTATCTAGCTCAAGTCTCAGGACAAACCAGAGTCACAGGTTGATGCCCTCTTCATTAGGGTCTTCACACATTCCGTTCTGCCTAGGGGTTAGGCACAGTTAATGACTGTGAATGACTACCAAGAAATCAAAATTTGGAATAATGTATACTAAGGAAAGCTCCTGGGAGCCATATGGAAAACATTTCTTTTAAAAGATGGGAAGGAGGGAAAAGGCAAAATTGTTCAAGCAAGTCTCCCAAGTTGGGTTTAATTTAACTTCTAAGTGGAGTATTAAATTAAATCCTCAGGGACCCGTGAGCTAAGCATGGCGATTCTGTTTGCGTTACTAGTCCACCTCTCTTAAAATCTGAATGATTTACTCTCTTTTTGTAAAAACAAGGATGCGCTTTTCCCCAAGTGTGTCACTGGGGATATTGCAAACACAAAGAACATTGCCTCGGGACTGGAAAAAGTTCAAGGGGAAAGAACGCAGCTTTGAAAGTGTCCAGCCTTGTGATTGGCTCTGGGGGCTGAGCGGGAGACTCTGCACTGTTGGTAGAAACCGCTCCATCACAGAGGACTTGGCCTAATCACTTTTCTTTTAATGACTTTGCCTTCTAGTTCTGTGGTTCAGTTCCCAGAGAATTCTCCAACAAAGAACCTCGGGATTTCTGAGCACTGGGCCATGTGAGTTGTCCTTGTGTAAGCAGGTCTGTGTGCCCACGGTGGATATGAGCTCACTCAGCACCGAAATCTCAGCACAGAGTTCTTTATTCTGGATGTTTTTTGGACACTCTGGTGGAAAGATGACAGAGCAGTCACAGTAGGGGGATTTTAAATGAAAGCCACACGTTGTACTTTGATGTGTTTTGAGAGTACACATCAGTGTCATGTAGAAAATCTCTTGTGATTAATTAAAGCAGCAAGAAAAGTCATGAGAAAAACTGGAAATTCAATGTCTTAATATATTCTTCACTAGTTCAAAGCCTAAAGCTTGTATTAAATATGCATTCCTACCCTGCAATTGAACCATTGGCTAGAGTAACTCTCGTCGGGGATCTGGTGAAACGTACTAGCTTGGGGCTCTTTGAGGATGGGAACCTCGATCACAACAGACATTGGACCCCACCTCCTGAGTCTGGGGGTAGGGTAGTGGGAACGACAGGGCATTAGAATCTGAAACAGGGTTCAGGTTAATAAAGAGGCTTGGTCAGTGGATGATAACACCTTTGAGGAAGGCCAAAGACTGTCTGTGACAGGAAGGATAGTCTTAGGACTTCAAGAGAACGGCCTACAGCCAGGAGGGGAGAAGAAAGATGAAGTATCTAAGCACCTGTTAAGAAGAGATGTGCACTTGGGGACCCAGAAGCCACTGCCACTGACGCTGTCATCACACTAGGCCTGCCCACTTTCTGAGTTCCCATTCAGAGAGCAATATTTTCTTTCCCCTCTTCTTATCTCCTTTTTCCAAACCAAGCTGACCCAAACCCTAAACCTGCTTGCTTTGATGCTCTGGGCTTTTCTTTCCCTCTGAAGACCTCCCACTCCCGAGCAGGTGCTCACAGACTGCCATTGCTGGGCCTGTGTGGCTTCCTAACCTACTCAGAAAGCCTTGCCTTCTCTTACCCTTGGCTCCCAGCAGCTGCTGACATCTCTAGCTTACCTTTCCTGCTATTTCGCTTAAACTCCGATAAAATGATCCTCAAGTGTCAGAGTCCGTTCTAAACTTCTTTTCCTACATGACTAAGAACCTGCAGAAGGAACCTATATTCCCCAGAGACCAGGGGATAAAGTGCAGTAGATACAGTTCAGGGGGTATAGACAGAAAGGACAGACGTGGAAACACAATCAACACGTATTCTAATAGTGTGCTGCTTCAGAGACCAGTGACAGGCAGTGGCTGCCGCCAGCATAAATTAATGCTGGAGGTTTGTCGTTCCGTGTGAAATGTCTTGGTAGGGGCATCCTCCCCACCTAAAATTATACTGACAATAACACCTGAAATAAAAGAGAAGACTAGACACTTAGGCAGAAAAGACAACCAAAATAATCCCAATGGTCAGGTTGATGCTGCCCAGAATAATATTAAATCAAAATTAGTTCACAGAGTGCCCATATTCCATAAATTTCCCCCACGTTGTAAAAGTTCTATGTAAAGGAATTAAAATCTTTTAATCTCCCCACCTTGTAAAACTGTTATGAAAATCTTTTAATCTCTTCCATCTGGCAAAACTTTTGTTTACACAAAAAGCTCCCTGTAATCCTGGAAGCCTATGGTCTGGAGCATCTCTCATCACTTTCCTTCGTTTCCTTTACACTGAGTCTTTTAAACCCAGCCAATCTCAAAGACTGTGAGGTCAGAACCCGGCCAATGGGAAAAATACAGTCACCATCTGTATTAGAATAAAAATGATCTGAACTTCCTGCCCTGGGATGCTCGCTAGCCCAGTCTGGGTCATGGTGTTCCATTGTGGGGAAAAAAATTACCTTGACGAGCTATATTTTTACTCTATTCATATGTTTCTTTGTGTGGCACTGAAGTTTTATCTATTGCTTGTTGGTTGCCATTAAGGCAGGGGCTATGCAAAAAGAAAAGGAAAGTGGGTGATCTAAAGAGGCAGGCTCTTCCTGCGGCTAAGAATCCGAAAAAAGGGTTGCTAGGGAAAACGAGTATCTATCTATAATACCCAGTCCTCAAATGCTACCTATAAGCCAAACAAAAAGTAAATCAACAATAAGCATTTTTCAAAAAGAATCACATTCTTGTGCTCTAGCCAAGCCCTTGGAAGACAGTCATTGTTAGTCACAGATGTGGACACTCCGGGAACACATGGAACCGATCAAGGTATTAGGAAGGAAAACCGGGATCCATATTTAGGACTTCTGACACCAGATCTGAACGTATCACACCCACAGGGCAGACTTTCAAAGTGAATCCTATCTCACCGTGGAAAAATCTGATGGTGATTTAGCATGGTCAAATGACCTAAAAGGGCGATAACTGACATGTTCTCTATATCTGTGGATTAAGCAGAATGCTACAAGCATGCACACACGCAGGCATGTAAGGTACAGATGAACATGTAATTCATACCGACTTCCCCGGGGCAGAAACATCATTACTCTAAGAGGTAAGGAAACTGAGAACATGGGAGGTAAACTCAGACAAGAGAGACCATCATTAGCTTATCTGAACCGCCTGCGCTCCATCGAAGAAAAGTAATACGAACTTTGATTAAATTTCAGTGAGAATCAGATTAGGGTCTCCAGGAACAAAAGCGACACTCTATTAACCTGAGTTATATTCGCCCTCAGCTTTCTTTCCATTCTGTGAGACCTTTGAGAACGGGATCAACTCATCATTGGAATCACAGAGAGCATGTGAGGAACTTTTCATAGTACGAATTAAGGCAGGGCTAAATAGAATTATAAAAGCATTGAAGACAGAACGTTTTATATGGGAAATCTGTATTTGGAGACTGGGCCCCAAAGGGTCTCACTTCTGCTCTACGGAGATGACCTCGTTTGAGGAGTCTGGCCTCACAAGCACCTAGGGCCCTGGTGCTGCTGCGTTCTACGGCGTCATCACAGCCTTGACGATGATGTCAAGGTCCTTCCAGGCTTTGAACTCCTCTGTGAGTCGCCACTGGGGGAGAGCCAGTTCACTTAGATGACTCCCCAGACTGCCTGTTCTGCTGCTCACCCTTCCAGCTGCTTCTCTGGCCACCTTCCCCTCCCCCGTGTCCTACCCAGTATCTCCTGTCACCTGCTTTTGTGCTTCCCCCGGCCTTTTAGGTAAAATCCTCCTGTATTCTTCCACCTGGTGCGTGACACATGGTGGGAATCCAATACATGCATTTTTGGGGGGAGGGGTTCGACACAGGGTTTTTCTATGTAGCCTTGGCTATCTTGGAACTCACTCTGTAGACCAGGTTGGCCTCAAAACTACAGAGATCTGCCTTCCTCTGCCTCCCGAGTGCTGGAATTAAGGGCATACACCACCACCACCCAGTTTAATGAATGCATTTTTAATGACTGATGGGTTTTCTTAGGCAAGGCTATGTTAATCATTAAAGCTGAAAGCCCCTATTATGTGCTGTTAGTCAGGTACAGTTTTCTCTCTTACACACATGCACATGAGCATGCGCGCGCGCGCGCGCGCGCGCGCGCGCGCGCACACACACACACACACACACACACTTTTACCATGCACATCGCTGCCTTCCTACCTCATGCCTCATCTGAAAGTTCTGCACAAGGTTGAGGTCAGTGAACATCCGAATTGTACACAGCGCCGTTTCCACATCAGACAGCTCAAAGTCGCTGAAGCCGAAGTCAGTAATCTTGAGGGTTTGGGCAGATGGCACCACGGCAGCCTTAATGAAGAGAAGAAATTGAAATAAAGCTGCGAACTAAGACAGCAGTTAGTCACGACGCTGCCTCACTTTTCTGTAGGGCCACGGAACATGCTGTTTCTTTTATTTTTCCCTTCAATATTGCTGTAGTTTGGGTCTGGAATGTTCATGAAAAAAAAAAAAAGTGGGCTTGTTCTTCAGCCCAGTGCTGTTGGGATGTATTAGTCAGGGTTTCTATTGCTGTGGTAATGACCAAAGGCAACTTTAGGGTGGGAGACATTTATGCATCTTACAACCAACATGCAGCCCATCATCCAAGGAAGCCAGGGAAGGGCCTCAGAGTAGGAACCTGCTGGTAGGGGCCATAGAGGGGTTCTGTTTACTGGCTGGATCCTTATGGCTTGATTAGCCTACTTTCTTTGAGCGCCCAGGACTACCAGTGAGCTGTGCCTAGCCACATCAATCAAGAAAAAGCACCAATGGCTTGCCTACATGCGGATCTGGTGGGGCCATTTTCCCAATTAAGCTTTCCTCTTACAAAACGGCTTGTGTCGAGTTTATATAAAACTAACTAGCACATGGCGGTGGAACGTGTCAAGAGGTGGAGCTCAGGGGGGGAATTAGTTCACTGGAGGTATGACCTAGAATGACTCTGGAGCCTTCGTTTCCTCTTACTGAAAACACTTGCTGGATGTCATAGAACGATCAGTTTTCTCTACCAGGTTTCTCCCATAATGCACTGGGTCAACCCCAGACCCCCCACAGCCCTAGAGCTGACTTGATTATGTACTACAAACTCTGAAACATGAGCCCACATAAATGTCCTCTTTTTCCGTTGGTTCTCGCAGGTACGTTATCAAGCAGTGGCAAACTGCAATAGACTAGAAATCTTTATCACAGGATTCCCCCTACCCTTTTCAAACCAAGCCACACGGGGTTAACAAATATGACTCCAGAGAGGTGAGAGGCTTGCCCCCGTGGGACGGCACTTCAAACAGAAAGCAGCAAAGAGGACCCCTGAAATCTGGCTCCTTTATACCTCCTATTCATTTGACAGATGCAACTCTCTGGAACTATCCCATCGCCCAAAGTCAAGCAGTAAGCACCGTAAAGATAATGGTCCAGGCAATTTATCTTTCATTCATACAGAAACCTTGTGGATACTCTGCACCCTTACCTGACAAAGAGGTCGGGTAAGGGATGGAGCTGGTTTCCAAGACAGCACGTTACCTAGCTCAGATCTGGCCTCACTGCCACTCTGGAGTCTATAGTGGTGCTGATGCAGATTCTCCTCCTAGCTTGAATGTGTCAATCACTTACAGTGCTAACAAAAGCACTGGTGTGAGGCTCTAGAAACTACAGGGAAACCCTGTCTCGAACCCCCCCCCCAAAAAAAAGCACTGGTGTGGGAATTCCAACTTGGTCCACTACAGGTGGCCATGGGAAGCGGATTTTGTTTGTATTTTGGAAGGGGTGGCTCTCTCTCTCTCTCTCTCTCTCTCTCTCTCTCTCTCTCTCTCTCTCTCTCTCTCTCTCTCTCTCTCCTTGGCTTTGATTTTATAGTCATTTAATTGTAGCAAGCATCTGGAGGGTCTTCAAAGAAACCTTGCTCTTTTACATTCGTCTCTCCTCCTTTGCACTGTCTGCTTCTGTGAGCTCCTGCTCTTTAACTGATAAGTTCCTCTAGGACACAATTACAATCTAAAGTAGGAATAAGAGCCCCCCCGCCGGTGCTAGCCCCTCTCTGGGAGCACCTGCTAAGTGGCACCAATGGCTGTAACTTACTGTCACGGTTCCTATGCTTTTTTTATTTATTAACATAAATACTTAAGAGTAACTGAGAGGGAATTAAAAGAAATCTTATTCTCTTTGCTTAACTTAACAATTTTCATTTTATTTCTAGATGAGCCTCCTATGAAGCTCAAGCTAGCCTGGAACCCAGGCTAGCCTACCTTAGCACTGCCAGTATTGGAGCGATAGGCGTGCACCAAGATTCTTAAAGTCCTAAAGCTTCCTAAGAGGATGAGGTCCATCTGCCTGTGTTGGGGCAGTCCTCCAAGTACATCCTAATCTTGCTCTCAGAAACACCTAATTTGTTATGCTGTCTAGGTTTTAGGAAAATTAAACAGCAACACGATCTTTGAACTTTTTTTCTAAAGCATCGATGAAAGATTAACTGGCCAAGGTCAAGGGACCCTGGCAGCCCCACTGCTCTCTTGTTCTCTCCTCTATGCTTGCTGGAGCCTGTGGCTACTTGAACTTGTAGGGTCCCCTACTCCCACACCCACAGACCATCTACTCTGTGGGCACGCAACCGGGTGTTAGCATTTGTGGTAGCCCGATCAGGATGAGAGCAACTTGATAAAAATAAAAGAGCCTTTTTGTTTATTGAGAAAAGAAATACTGAGTGGAAACAGTTACCAAAACCCTTCCGTTTCTTAGCATTCAGTCGGCACTAGCCTGTCTTCCTTTCAACTTTGTGAACTAAATAACCGTCAAAATACTACAATCTCCCGGAGCAACTGGGCTCTCTACAGCCCCTATACCTTCAAAGCTATTTCCCCGCTCATGGTGGCTGGTCATGTTTTACTTCATGTAGACAAGATTGTTCCATCCTGTGAGACTCTTCCCCTCAGGCAGAACATCACGAGAAAATATGCACCCTGGAAAGCCAGTCCCATGGATTTTGTGGGGGCTGAACCAGGGAAGACAACTAAACGTGTTTAGAAAAAGGTCTCATTGTTTACAGTGGCTTCCAGCATCAGAGAGGGAGCAACTCCAGTTGGAGAGGAAACAGATAACATCTGCTTTCCTTGAGCATACCCACTAGACCAGAGAACAGATGTTTTATTCCTCAGCATCATTTTTCTTAGAGCAGGACGTTTTCTTCCTTTCCTTCCACAAAGCATATTCCACAGCTGCAGGAGAGGTGGCCCACACAGCCCAGCCCAGGCCTCCCCTTTGTGCGTGGAGTCTCAGCCTCTCAGACTGACAGGAAAGCAGTGTCCCTTCCTTCTTCAGTGGCTACCACACCACAGCACAAACTCTATGAACAGACCCAACAGAGACAGGCAAACCTCCTCCACCAAGGCCTTGTAGTCAGATAACAGGTTCAGAGCTGGGACCAGTCACTAACAAGGCTTGAGAAAGTCAGAAATCCCTTAAAATGCTCCTTCTTTAACCGTCACATAAAATGTCAACTTTCTGGGTTTGTTTGTTTGTTTGTTTGTTTACTATTTCAGAAAATAAAATATTGCACGTTTTATAGAAGCAGAGACCGAAGTGTGTAATATTTGGGGGTGGAGCAGTCGGGTACAATTCTAGATTCTCAGAACTTCTTTTGGTCACAGCTGTATGCACTAGAATTTAGAAAATGAGACACCAGCCGGGGAAACAGGCAGGCTAGCTGCAGACACCAGTCAGGGCTGCAGACACCAGCTGGGGAAACAGGCAGGCTAGCTGCAGACACCAGCCATGGCTGCAGACACCAGCCGGGGAAACAGGTAGGCTGGCTGTAGACACCAGCCAGGGCTGCAGACACCAGCCGGGGGAACAGGGAGGCTGGCTGCAGATACCAGCTGGGAAAACAGGCAGGCTGGCTGCAGATACCAGCCGTGGCTGCAGACACCAGCATGGGAAACAGGTAGGCTGGCTGTAGACACCAGCATGGGAAACAGGTAGGCTGGCTGCAGACACCAGCTGGGGAAACAGGCAGGCTAGCTGCAGCCACCAGCCATGGCTGTAGACACCAGCCGGGGAAACAGGTAGGCTGGCTGCAGACACCAGCTGGGGAAACAGGCAGGCTAGCTGCAGCCACCAGCCGGGGAAACAGGTAGGCTGGCTACAGATACCAGCTGGGAAAACAGGCAGGCTGGCTGCAGACACCAGCCATGGCTGCAGACACCAGCCGGGGGAACAACAGGCAGGCTGGCTGCAGACACCAGCCATGGCTGCAGACACCAGCCGGGGGAACAGGTAGGCTGGCTGCCGATCTTCACCTCTCATTCCTCTGACTGTGATGCCCCAGTGGCGTCCCAAACTCGGTAGCAGACTGCTCGCTGCAGCCTTCGCTCCTTTCCTGCCCACCATCTCCAGGCAATCATAAAAGTCTTCTCTTCCAATCTCCCTTCCCTCCCCTCATCTCATCCCAGCCCCCAGTTCCAGCAGGCATTCCTTGGGAATCCACCAGCCAACCCTGTCAGAGAAGCAAGTAGGCCAGCCAAACAGATAAGCAAGCTTCATGTCTTCGCTCTCCCTCATCTTCTCTAACCCAGCTCCCCAATCTCATCCCCAGCTGTGTGGCAGACTCCCTGTTGTGGCCTCTCCGTACTCTCTACACGTTCCCAGGGGACTAAGGAGATCCTGGCAGAATATCTTGTTTTCCTCCCTCCAACGGACCGGACCCCTTCAGCTCCCCCTTCTTAGTTCATTCCCATTCCTAAGTGTCAGAGACACACATTTTGCCCTGAACCTTAGTAGCCACACCTATCAAGATCCCAGAATTCTGTACCAGGCAACACACAGCCATCACCACCTCCTAAGAAACAGAGAGGGCAACAGAAACCAAGGAACAAAACACCCACCCAACAAAGACAAGACTAGATATCAGCGCCTAGAATTATAATGCAACCCAGATACCAGGACAACAGTGTGAGCACAATCAATACCAGCCAGGACGAAGTCTCCACTAGGGTCCAGCTGTCCCACCCAGGCCCTGAGATCGGCAGCACAGCTGAAGCAGAAGACAGAGGCCTTGAAACAGTCTTTATGAGTGTGACGGAGGTCCCTAAAGAGGAAATGAAGAAATCCCTTAAAGAAATCTATGAACACACAAACAAAAACTGGAATGAAATAAATAAAATAGTTGAAGACCTGAAAAAAGGAAATAGAATCAATAAAGAAAACCCAAACTGAGGAAAATCTGGAAATGAAAATTTTAGGCATTCCATCAAGAACTTCAGAGGCAAGACTCTCCAACTAGCAAACAAAAAGCACATCAAAAATAACATCCACCATGATCAAGTAGGCTTTTTGCTAGAAATGCAGGGATGGTTCAACATCCATAAACTGATAAATGTGATTCATCATATCAACAAAGTGAAAGACAAAAACCAAGTGATCATCTTATTAGCTACAGAAAAGGCCTTTGACAAAACCTAATACCCTTTCATGATAAAAGTCTTTGAGAATCTAGAGATATGAGGGACATACCTCAATATAATAAAAGCAGTTAATGGAAAGCCTATGGCCAACATCAACTTTAATGGAAAGAAATTCAAAGCAACTCTATTAAAATCAGGAACAAGACAAGGCTGTTTGGTGTAGGAGGTCCTTCTGTCTGTGTGTTGCTTTCATTGGTTGAATAAAGAAACTGTCTTGGCCTTTTGATAGGGAAGAACTTAGGTAGACGGAGAAGACAGAACTGAATTCTGGGAGAAAGAAAACAGAAGAGTTAAGAGAGAGGCACCATGGAGACGCTGGGTCAGACATGCTAAATCTTTCCTGGTGGTAAGCACAGATTTAATAGAAATGGGTTAAATCAAGATGTGAGAGTTAGCCAATAGGACGCTAGAGCTAATGGGCCAAGCAGTGTTTTTTTTTTTTTTTTAATTAATACAGTTTCTGTGTGATTATTTCGGGTGTAAGCTAGCTGGGCTGCCGGGACAAACAAGGGACCTGCTCCCATCAATAGCTGTCCATTCTCTCCATATCTCTTCAGCACAGTACTTGGAGTCTTAACCAGAACAACAAGACACCTGAAGGAGATCGAGGGGACAAAGATTACAAAGAAAGAACTCAGCCGGGCGGTGGTGGCACACGCCTTTAATCCCAGCACTCGGGAGGCAGAGGCAGGCGGATCTCTGTGAGTTCGAGGCCAGCCTGGTCTACAAGAGCTAGTTCCAGGACAGGCTCTAAAAAAGCTGCAGAGAAACCCTGTCTCGAAAAACCAAAAAAAAAAGAAAGAAAGAACTCAGAGTTTATTTGCAATGATATGGTACTATATATCAGTGACTCTAAAAATTCCACTGAGAAACTCTTACAGCTGATAAACACTTTCAGCAAAGTGGCTGAATGCAAAATTAACTAACAAAATCAGCAGCCTTCCAATATACAAACGACAAATGGGCTGAAAAAGAAAGCAGGGAAACAACACCTCTCACAATAGACTCAAATAATATAAAACATCTTAGGTAACGTTAATCAAGCAAGTGAAAGACTTGCATGATAAAAACTTTCATACAATGAAGAGAGAATTTGAAGAAGATATCAGAAGATGGAAGGAAGATGTCCCATTCATGGACTGGCAGGATTAACATAGTAAAAAGGGTCATTACTATAAGTTATTTACAGATTCAATGCAATTCCTACCAAAATTCCAACATAATTCTTCACAGAAATTGAAAGAACAATTTTCAGCTTCATATAGAAATGTAAAAAAAATAAAGAAACAAAAACAACAAAACAAACAAAAACCAGGATGGCTAAAACAGTTTTGAGTAATAAAAGAACAATGGGAAATATCACTATCTCCTATTGGAGTTGTGATCAAGTTGTACTACAGTGCTATAATAATAAAAAAAAAAGCATGATATTAGCACAAAAACAACCACATTGATCAATGGAATATAATTGAAGACCCAGAAATAGTCCACAAACATGGACACCTGATTTTTATAAGAAGTCAGAAATACACACTGGAAAGGGGACAGTAGCTACAACAAATGATACTGGTCAGACTGAACAGCTGCATGTAGATGAATCCGTAAAGATCCATACTCATGCCACTGTGCAAAACTCAACTCCATAGGATCAAATATAGCAACATGAAACTAGATAAACTGAATCAGACAGAAAAGAAAGTAGGAATAGCCTTGAACTCATTGGCACAGGAAAAGACTTTCACAATAAAACTCCATTTGTACAAGCACAAAGATCAATAAATGGAACTTCGTGAAACTGAAAAGCTTCTGTATGGTAAAGGATACTGTCATTCAGACAAAGAGGTAGCCTATAAAACTGGAAAAGACTTTTACCAATTACACATCCAATAGAGAGCTAACATCCAAAATATTTAAAGAATTAAAGAAACTAGATATCAATAAAACAACCCAACGAAAAACAGGGTTACAGCTCTAACCAGTGAATTCTCAAATTATATTCTCAAATGGCTGAGAAACAACACTTAAGGAAATGTTCAACATCCTTAGTCATCAGGAAAATGCAAATCAAAACTCTTTTGAGACTTCATGTTACACTCAGAATCGCTAAGATCAATAAAACAATTGGCAGTTCATGCTGATGAGTAAGGGGAACACTCACTCATCTCTCTGGGAGTACAAACTTGTACAACCACTATGAAAACCAGCACGGTGGCTCCTCAGAAACTGATCTACCTGAAGACCTAGCTACACCATTCTTGGACATATACCTGAAGGACACTTTATTGTACCGGAGACACACATGTTCAACTGTATTCATTGTTGCAATATTTATAATAGCCAGAAATTGGAAACAACCTAGATGTCTAAAAGTGTGGTAGACATTTACAATGATACATTACTCAGCCATAAAAATGAAACCATAATCCACAGGTACATGGATGAAACTAGGAAAAAAATTCATCCTGAGTGAGGTATTCCAGATCAAGAAAGACAAATATGGTATGCATTTGTATATGTGTGGATACATTGACTGTTAAGTCAATGATAACCAAACTACAACACACAGAACCACAGAGGTTAAATGTAGAGTAAGGGTCTAGATAGAGTGGGGGAAGAGAGCTCTCTCTAGGAAAGGAAAATAGAATAGATAGCTATGGATAGATGGTGGGGGACTGGAATGAGATGATCAAGTGTAGCTATGTGGGGGAGGGATAAGGGAGGAATATGGGGAGAGACAGATAAAATCAAGGACATCTGAGTGGTATTATGGAAACCTAGTATAGTAGAAGTTTCCAAAAATATACATATATACAAAGGCAATATAAATGAAACTGCCAAATAAGGGGAGACACAGGGCCCCAGATGGACATCTCTTGTCACCAAATGAAGCTTCCAGTACTGGGACTGGACTACATCTAATTGAGTTGTTGGTCAAAGGGATCCCATGGGGATCCTCAAACAACACAGTCTGCTGCCAAGAATATAGGCTGCTCTCCACAAACTGACAGCAAGGCCCCATTGCTGAAGACCACACCCACAAAACTCCTTGAGCATGAAAAGGTCAGGTTTGTGCCTACCTAGAGCCTTCACCCCTACATATTAGCATCGTTGATATAAGAAGCTACTCAGCTAGAGGCTACCAAAGAAGAAATGGAAACACCGACTCAGACAATCTCTTTTACCTACAGTGGTGTCCTGCCTGCAAGATATGCTAATGCAATGATAGAAAAAAGCTGGCTGGACTAACCAACCAGTATCTGATTTGATTTAACGTCTGCTCCCTGAGATGGAACACATACCCAGTACTGCTTGGGTGCCCAAGACTGACAGTAGGAAGTTCATGGACCTAAAGCAGATACTACTGTTCTTAAGTATATATATATATATATATATATATATATATATATATATATATAAATGAAATGACTCCTAATGACATTTTGCTATACTCAGAGATCACTGCTTTGCTCAGTCACCATCAGAGAGGCTTCCTCCTGCAGCAGATGGGAACAAATTACAGAGAGCCACAGCCAGACAATGTGCAGAGTGAGAGACCTTGGGACATTCACCCCTAAGTGGGATGTCTCCATCAAATCTCCCCCCTGCCTCAGGGCTCAGGAAACCCTGCAGAAGGAGGCAGAAAGAATGTAAAATGCAGAGAGGACAGAGGACACCAAGGAAACAACGTCCTCTGAATCAGCAGTATCAGTGCACACATGAATGCACAGAGATGGAGGCAATGTGCACAGCATGGGGTCCTAGAGCCGAAAGGAGAAGTGCAGCTATATCTGGTTTGTGTGCCTCTCCTTGGACTCTTTTCCTTCTGTTTGCTTGTTTTGTCTTATTCTATGTGTTAGTTTTTGTTTTGTCGTAGTTTATTTAATTACTAAGGAGGGAAGTGTAGCTTTACAGAGCATAGAGTGCCTTTTCCACTATCCAAATATCTGCCAGCATGGTTGATGTCGGTGAGAGTTGATAGGCCAGTGGCTTTCTGATTCTAGTCTATGTGTCTGATGGTCCAGATATGATAGAATACCAATAGTTCAGATACGTTCTGTTCCAGGAACTCCTTCCTGGGGTCATTCATTGACTTCTTCAAGTGATTTGAAAGAAAATGTTCATCTTTCTGTCTTAAAACTCAAGGCAGTTTGTATTTTCTCAGTTGAATCCTGACAATGGTCACTGTTGTAACAAAAGTGATTGTAGGCAGCAGACCCTCAAGACTCAGAATCTGAGACTGGATAATTGATACAGATGAGTACAGAATCAGAAGGACCCAGAATTCCATCAGAGTAGCATATACAGATTGTTAAAAATACAACATCTTGGGCCCAATGCAGAGCTAGTGAACTAGAAAAGCCAGGAGAGCACCTTTGCCATCTCTGTGTTGCAATGAGCCTTCCAAGTGATTCCGATGGATGCAAAACTGTGAGACCCACTGCTTTAGGAGAGGCCATCCACAGTTAATGACACAGCCGCTTACGTGGTCAGTGTGGCTGTCTCCAATGAAATGCCCTTTGTGGGTCCATTGGTAAACACCATGCCACAGTCTAATGGGAAGAAACCACCAGGGGAGCCGGCTGCTTCTTGCTGCTGCTTCAGAAGGGTGAAATACAGAAGCTGCTCTAGACTTCAATCTTTTTTGGTCCAAGCCATGATCAGAAAATAAGAGGATTTATGGATTTCCTAAAAGAATCTGACAGACAAAATCCAGATGAACCTTCAGCAGGTTGCAGAATTACAATCCATGGTTGAAATCAGACACGCCACAGGCATGTTTAATCTCCCGTGTCTCAGTTAGAGCACTGATTAAGAGGGAGTGCAGCACCAAGAACAGGTGCGCAGGTCCAAGTTTCTCAGTAAACAGAGAGGCTGGCCTTGAACTCTCTGCCTGCTGAACACTGGGATTAAAGGTGTGCACCACTACTGCCCAACTATGATTGTATTTTTCAAATGTATGGTTTCCATGAAAACCATTAAGCATGTGAACATGGAAAATATCCCACTTGGGTAAAATAAATATACTAATCATTTAAAGATTATTGCATTTCTTGGTTTTGGTGAAGGCTACTGTTTTGCCTATAGGAAATGTCTTAGCACAGGGCTACACAATCTATTTGATTGTGTATTCTTTATATCTAAATAAATAAACAAACAAACAAACAAGCCACATTGATATCAGGGCATTCAGTTTGCCTTAGATCTTAAGTATCGGCTCTCAAGCCCCAAATAGAAATCAAGGGGACTGAAATGTGTCTTTATAGCCAGCCATTAATAAAAGGCTCCTTCTGCACAAGAAATATTTATTAAAATAAGTTTGAAAAGAAGGGGAGCTATTGAACTTGCTCTTCCATAAAATGTCAAATTCTTCCGATAGTGTCAATGTTTTATAAAGTCATTTTGTTCCATTTCTATTTTATATTTAGTCAGTAAAAATGAGATATTTCAATTAGTTTTCATTTTAAGGAAAAATTTTTCAGGGATCAAATGAATATATTTGATAGGTCATACCAGTGGCTTCAAAGAAAGGTCTCCTGCCAAGTGGTGAATGCTCCCCTGTGGGCCCTGACCAATACTCCCATCTCAGGTGCCCTAGGCAAAGGATGACAAGGAAATTCCAGCCTTGGAAGAAAGCCCCTGTGACAGCCACTATCCTACACTCTGCGGAAGGCTGCTGCCTCTGCTCCCCACTTCCAAACTCTCAAAACGTATGTTTAAAAAGGAAACTCACACAGCTTTTAGTGCTGTTAGAAAGTATCTTTTTCCAAGACAGGTGTGCACTCAAACACAAACAAGAAGAATCTACAGAGCGTTAGGTGCACGAGGCAGTTTGGAACCCATTCTTCCAGAGAGAAGCGTCTAAGACACAGAGGCTGAGAACTTGAATATTTTCATTAGTTACTAAATCTGAATGTTTCCTTCTTTCTTGAATTAAATAAGTGGTTCCTTTAACTTTAGTAGGGAAGACATATATTAAAAACTTGGATAATGAGCTTACACTTTTTAAAAATCATACAACAAGCTGGTTGTGGTGGAGTTGCTGAAGGAGGCAGAGGCAGGAGGATCACAAATTAGAGGCCAGCCTGGGCTACACATTTTAAAAAAAAATCATACAACAAAGCCATCATGATAAAATTCTGGTAAGATAAAAATACTTATAAGTATAAACTTAGAGGAACTTATGAGCATACTTTAATATATACAGATCTGCTATTATGTTGCTTACCTAGTTCCATATACGAAACTTATTTTAAAAACTGTGGTGTTTCCAAGCTACACACAACCACTGTCTATGAGAAGTTCAATAACAGAGTCTCAGCATTTGGAGATAAGATTAAGGCTGGAAATTGTCCACTTGTAAAATCAAAGTGAGACAGCAAGACTCAAACAGGTAACCTACTGAAATCTTGCATATGTGAAAAACACGTAGCTGTCTTATCGTTTTAGATTTGTATAAAAGAGGATGCCTCCATCGGCAGGCCAGAGATGGTCTTAGACTCTGGCCCAATTTAAGGAAGCTAATCCCTTACCGAGGCCACAGATGACCGCGGTTCAGTAGCACTGGGTATCATCACGATCCCAGGACCAACTCTTGGTTAAACCATCTAATTGAAAGTTTCAAGTTATAATTGGTGAGTTCTTAAAGGATTTCCCCAGAGCAAGGGCAATGAGTATCTTGCTGTGAGATATTTGATCTAGACACTGACTTAGGCATCAGATTTGGGTCAGGTCCTGGCTCTGTCCTTCACCGCGGTCACCTGCATCAGTCCAAGACACTTGATCAAGGCTGGGCCTACATGGCATTTCTTTCTTTGAAAGATTAAGGTGAAAATGAGGGGAATTCTGTCCTAGGAAATCCTACCTCAGTGGCTACCATAGCCCTTTCTTTCTAATTTGGTTCTCAAATAAAGAGACTCAAAGCACGTTTAAGACATCAAAAAAAAAAAAAAAATTCAGTTGGATTCTAGATCCGTCATCCATGATTCAGCCAAAGCTGGACCAGAACTGACTCAGGGCCAAACCACGTAGTTTATTTTCTTTAATAAGTATCTACCTATTGCTTTTCTTGTAGGACCAGAAGACAGAAGAAGCAATCAGTTCACCCGTTCAGTCAAGCACACATTCATGTTCCATGTTGGTTTAATCAAACTTATGTTCTGTATCTTTCTTTAAGAGGTTAATTTATTTTTATTTCATGTGTATAACTTTTCTTGTAGGTATAAATGTGTATCATTGTGTGATTGGCACCCGAAGAGGCCAGACGAGGGCACTGGATCCCTGTACCTGAAGTTACAGGCAGTTGAAAGCTACAGTGTGGGAACCAAACCCAGGTGCTTTGCAAGAGTAGCTAATGTTCTCAACTACCAAATCATCCCCCAGCCCTACATTCCGGTATCTTAATTAACTTTAAAGAACCATGATCAGGTGACAGGGGTTCTTTTATTTCTTTCTCAGCAACCTGTGACTAAGGATCATCAATATCATGGCAACACACTCAGCTGAAAGGCCTGATTTCTGTTATACTCAGTGTTAATCAAGAGAAGAACAGACAAAAAAGGGGATTAAAAAAAATCAAGTTAAGCTGTGTGCGTGTGGTGGGGAAGGGGGTGAGATGTTTGAATTTCCTATCAGTTCTTTGGTTATGACTAGAGAATTTTATTCTGGATATAGTCATACACATTTGGTACATATATTGCTTAATCTCCGAAGAGTAAAATTTCAAAATAGGAGTTAAGAAAATATGCGACAGCTTTTGAATGTATTTTACAGTTGCAACAGACATAAACAAGCAAACACATGGCAAAGACAGCGATTTGGGGAATTGCTGGGTTATGCAGACACCTGGGTAGTTGGAGCTGTAGAAGAATTTTTATTTGGTTGACATAAAGCTAGACTTGAAATCGCTTGCTGAATTTCAACCAATTTTAATAAATTACTTGACCTACAAAAGATGTAGCCCTACATATCTCAATGCAGCTGCCAGACATCTATTCTCCAAATGGAAGCACAGATGGCCCTGGACAATACGCTGCACAGCCGTTTCCCGCTATTCCAGAGTGATTTTCTCTTGCTAAAATTACAGGCATAATTGAGAAAGCCAAGTTTAGACGTTTGTCAAGGACTCTGCTCATTCTGAAGTGCAAAACAGAGTTTCATACTCCAGTGGTGTTTTTAGCATCGTCGTGAGAAGTTGCTGAGTTTGCTCTTTGGATTTCCCTAAGACACTTGGCAGGATATGGCTTTTCCTTTTTACCTTGACTGCTTAATGCTTTGTGGGGCTTGAGAGAGCACAGAATGGTTTCCTACTCACAGTGTACATGTAATTGAGTAATAGCTCTCATTAGTGGACTAGGCAAATGTGCCAGTTAACTTGGGTGAGGTGGTTCACACCTATACTTCTAGGACTGGAGAGCCCGAGGCAAGAAGGATGTCAGGAGTTCAAGTGAGTTCCAGGCCTGGCTGGGCTACTGTGTTAGAGCCTGTCTCCTGTCCCAACAACAACAAAAAAAAAATGTCAATTAAGCCCAAGGCAAATGATACTTTTAAACCCTGTGTGACCTTTCAGTCACAATCACCTAATGATTTCCTTGCTGTCCTTGCTAGATGACTCATGTTCCTACCCATGACAATTTAACTAAGGATGTCTCCAAGGTCTCTTTCTACAAGCCTTTTAACTCCTGGGTTCAGTGCTCTGCACCAACGTATGAACTTCTATCTCACTCCCTCGGCTGCATGGCCGCGTGAACTTGAAGTTCTTTGGGGTTTCTAGGCCCCAGGGTGGTCTTCACAACACAGCTGTAGCTTCCATGCGAACACGTCGTTAACGCATAAAGAAGTGTTATGTTCTGGCAAGCTACGGTCTCGATAACAAGGAAAGAGAATGTCTGTGATCCGTTCCAACTTTCCACTCCTGGCCCGCACATTTCTTTTTCTTGGATACACCTAGCTGTGTCACAGAAATGGATTTAAAACTCAAGCAGTGTAAGTGCATCAAGCGCACTGTTGAGGGTTAAGTGTAAGGGCCTCAAATTTACACGGACCGCTACCAGAGCATCCCCAGCCGAGACCCAGGGCGTCTGGCCTGTGTCCTCACACGGTCCCCTGCCTCCGTCCCACTTTATACTGAATCACGACAGGACTCCAGGAACTAACCTTATCTGATCCCGATTTCAAGCACCCTGCAATAAACCATATGGTCAGAAATCGGATCGCTCTCAGTTCTTGACAGTGCAGAGCCGGTTACGGGCGACAACCAACCATCTGCAGTCACCCACCTCGGTCTCCCCAGTAAATGAAAACTAAGTTATTTTGGTGAAAGAAAGAGGTGAACTTTGTAATAAGTACTGGCAAAAAACAATCAGGATAATAAAATAATATTACAAAGCCAACATAAGTCAGTGGTGTTTCGTATTATTGGTGACTTTGCACCCTATCAAGAAAGTACCGTTAACCAACATCAATAATCCCTGTATCCATGTAAATATTACCACTGGTGAAAAGCACTTGTATATTAATTAGATGGCTGTGGTCAGCAAGTTTTCAAAAGAAAGGATTACCGCCAAAGCCTGGAGCTCTCTTGTTTCTTCCTCTGCCGCTGATGCGTGATAGGACAGGACCTAGGGATAAGACAGGAATCCAGGTTACCCAGACAATACGATTAATGCACACAGAACATCAGCTTGGAATGCTCCCCCAACTTCCTGGAGAGGTAAGTAGGCTCCTCTGACTGCCAGCTCCTGCTTGCGGCTTTCATCAGCACAGTGAAACTCCATGGTCGAGTGTTTGCACCTGAGTGACGCTCCGTAATCTTAGAGAAAATCCTGAGACTGTCACTCTGACGCTGTTGACCTAACAAACGCATCATCTGCAAGTCACTCTGGAAATCGTCTCTGGTTCACCCACGGCAGCAAGTGTTTATTTGGAACTGCTTTTCAGAAATGTCCTTTTGTACAGAATAGGGGAAATAAAACTCTCGCACGAATAGACATATTTAAGCCACTATTTGAAAAGAAAAAAAAAATGGTTCTCAGGTGAGGCCTGTAATAGCCATCGAATTCATGCAGAAAACTGCAGGCTGGGATGTATGGTCACCCAGATTTAAAGACGCTCCTAGAGTCTACAAGTCAAGAGCAGAATAGATAAAGCTATCCACAGCAGCTGAGGACACCGGGCCTATTGGGTTCACAATGGAACCAGGACCCAATGCTACCCTAAGGTCAGGCTTACTTTAAATCTTCTAACTTGACGAAAAAAAAAATCGTAATTCTTGTTTTCAAAAATCGTAACTTCTAAGTAACAAGAAGTTATTTTAGATATTCCTTTTATACAAAAAATGTGGTTGTGCAGAATGTTTTATTTTATACTTTAAATTTTTTATTTTAAAGTTCTATTTGACAGCAGCAGCAATATTTACAGCCCCCCCCCCCCCACCATGAAACCATCTGGATCAAAAGCTTCAGAATCAGAGGCCATGGACCTCTGTCTGAAGAGGCGTGATTTCTGCCTTTTATTGATTTCCTTTATTTATTTTTCCCTTTCCTTATTTTCAATTCTCTAAGGCTTATATGGGATTTCTTTTTCTGAAAGCTTTCTTTACAGGTATCCTCATGGACAGACACATGGGGGCGCTAGACAGGGAAGAGACGGACTCGGGGGCACTGGGTAGCGGGCATCTGTGTGAAGGAAGTATGTATGGCAAACATTGCTTTATGCAGAAAAGGCGGGGGGATGAGCCAGAGTCTTGGTTTGGTCATCTGGGCCTTGGCGAGAGTCTAATATTTGAAATCTACTTTCTTTAACTTTTAGATAAGTGTACAGATATCATTGTGAGAATCACATGTTTCTGTGGGGATATAATGCCAGAATACACATCCACACTGTTCATGTTGGGAGGGAAAGGAGAAGCCCCGCACGTGGCCGAGCCGCCCAGATCCCGCCAGCTTCGTCCCTACCTCTAATGTCACCATTTGCTTGGCCATGGCTCTCTCGACTGCTTCATACATCTGCGTGTTCTGGATCCCCAAGCCACAGAAGATAACAAAGGCTTCCAGGAACTGTTCATCATTTTGGTTGAAGGGTTTAATTTTGCCAGTGTTCTCCTCCATTTTATTAACCAGTTGGCAAACTCCTGCAACAATCCGAGAAATTAAGCAGATGTGAGAGTGTTCGTCACCAGAGTGCCGATCAACCTTAATATTCACCCCCAAAGATCGTCTGGCGGTTTTCTCTTAGAAATGCCTGGCATGTCCAAGTAGAAGTTCGTATCTGCTTAATGACTTCTACAAATGAACTTCTCCATATAAACCTAGGAAAGTAACCCTGATTAATTTGCATGAGCGTTAGTTTCACACAGCCCTGAATGTATATCATCTATGATTCAAAAAAAAAAAAAATCGTAGAGAAGGATTTTCCTCTAGATTGGTCGTGAACTTCAGGTCAGTTGACTCCCCAAAGACAATTTGTCCTTTGGAAACTAATTGGATTTTTGTACATGTGCCAAGAGAACAGTTTTGATGCAGATTGGGGTTTTGGGTCACATAGTCTGCCTTCTTTTACTGAGAAATCAGAGTTTAAAAATGCGATTACATACTGAGCAGAATACAGAAAATAGGCAAGTCACACAGGCAGCTTCAAATACACACTCAGGTGTCCAAGACAATCACATAGAAGGAGATAAACACAGGAACAATGACTATTTCGGAGATAAGAGCAGATTTAGTCCCTAAAGAATATCACAGCCTTCTAAGTCCTGTCCTCGCTTATAGGTCAGTGGACGCAATTAGGCGAGTGGAGGATTACCGTAATGTTATGATCAATCTTTACTCCGCTCATGTCGCTGTGGGATTTTGTGTTTACAGAATGAGGTCGCTGCACAAGGAGTTGGAATACATGGCCTGCCATGGAGTAAAATGTGTTAACATTTTTAATCACTTGGTCTCTAAATACAAGACTTCCTGTACCTATCCCTCCGCTGTGGGATTGGCACTGTGCCGGGTACTTGATTAGACACAAAATCTCTGGTCCTCGTGATCGTCCTTGTGAAGGTGGCGGGACCATTACAGGAATGACGAAGGGGCTGCTGCATTTGATCACAGCCACACAGCACACACATGGGAGTCTAAAAGCAGTCTCTGCCTTGGCCTCGTCCCAACTTCCTCCACTTTACAGACTTATATACATGGAACATTCCGATTGCCCACTCCTTTGCCTTGGCTTTTCCATCGACCTGGGCCAGCATCACTGCCCAGTAGTCTTCTGCCTGTCTCCCAGGTGAATTCTACATATCTGTCACAATGAGGCCCTCGGCTTCCCCCCTCACACACAGGGCAGGCGCTTCTCTTCCCTCTGTGCACAGTAACCCTTGGTGAATAATGGCAGACTTCACTTCTGTTTCTTTCTTAGCTGTATGTTGGGCTTAGCAATCCCCTTCCTCCCAGTTTCCCTTTCTCAGCTAACAAAAGCCCTGGCGGGGAGGAAAAACTTAAGAAAACAAGATGCTGAGCTAATGAACAGATGCAGTACCCCAGCTCTGACCCGAGGTACTTTCCCATGGAGATTGTATAGACTCTTAGCCCTTATTTTTTCCTGGAGCACAAAAGATTTTCATTGTCTGTGATGACATCTGATTACATATTAATTCCCTCTGTCACCATGGTTGCGTACTCTCTTCTTAACACTGCAGATGATCTGGACCCTGCTTTGCATTTTTGCTTGCCTATGTGGATACTTGTGTGCTCTCTGCTTGCCTATGTGGATACGTGTGTGCTCTCTGCTTGCCTATGTGGATACGTGTGTGCTGTCTGCTTGCCTCTGTAGATACGTGTGTGCTCTCTGCTTGCCTATGTGGATACGTGTGTGCTTTCTGCTTGCCTATACAGATACGTGTGTGCTCTCTGCTTGCCTATGTGGATACATGTGTGTTCTCTTCTTGCCTATGTGGATACGTGTGTGCTCTCTGCTCACCTATGTGGATGTGTGTGCTCTCTGCTTGCCTCTGTAGATACATGTGTGCTCTCTGCTTGCCTCTGTAGATATATGTGTGCTCTCTGCTTGCCTATGTGGATACGTGTGTGCTCTCTGCTCGCCTATGTGGATATGTGTGTGCTCTCTGCTTGCCTCTGTAGATACATGTGTGCTCTCTGCTTGCCTCTGTGGATACGTGTGTGCTCTCTGCTTGCCTATGTGGATACGTGTGTGCTCTCTGCTTGCCTATGTGGATACGTGTGTGCTCTCTGCTTGCCTATGTGGATACGTGTGTGCTCTCTGCTTGCCTATGTGGATACGTGTGTGCTCTCTGCTTGCCTATGTGGATACGTGTGTGCTCTCTGCTTGCCTATGTGGATACGTGTGTGCTCTCTGCTTGCCTCTGTGGATACGTGTGTGCTCTCTGCTTGCCTCTGTAGATATATGTGTGCTCTCTGCTTGCCTATGTGGATACGTGTGTGCTCTCTGCTCGCCTATGTGGATATGTGTGTGCTCTCTGCTTGCCTCTGTAGATACATGTGTGCTCTCTGCTTGCCTCTGTGGATACGTGTGTGCTCTCTGCTTGCCTCTGTGGATACGTGTGTGCTCTCTGCTTGCCTATGTGGATACATGTGTGCTCTCTGCTTGCCTATGTGGATACGTGTGTGCTCTCTGCTTGCCTATGTGGATACGTGTGTGTTTTCCCATCTGCATCAGGCAGGGAACCACCTTTCCAACACTACTCTGTTACGAAACCAAACTTCAAACAAGACAGAAGGAATGCAGACACTGCAAGAAAAAGACAAGCATAAAAGAGCAGTCAGCGTACATTATCTTAACAACACACATCCCGAATTTGGTAAAAATACAGGGGTTATGCCCTCTCATCTCTGCGGCTCCTCAGGTTATAACTATGGAAGACTGTTTATGTAGGCTCTGGCTGCCTCCCAGTTGGCATTTTCCTGGGAGTCATGCAATTCATGCTGTTATGCTCAGATCACGGTGGAAGTGTCTTCCAGTTTTTACGGAAGTCATCTTCTACATGATGGTCAATGCTCAGAAAGAAGATTTGCGCATTACTGCATAACAATTCCTGCAGGCACACAAAGGGCCTGGGATGTGCACATCAGGCATTTTGCTAAGCTGTGTCCTAATGAAGTCTTTTATGTAGTAATTCAAATCTGTCCTAGCTAAAATCCGCTAAGCAAATAAGTTAAGAGGTATTAATGGATCTGGAGAAGCAGCACAGTGGTAGACTGCTGGTCTAATATATGCAAAGCCCTGGGCAAAAAAAGAAAAAAATGGGGTGAGGAGCATTAAATTCTACCTCTGGAGTTGCTCAAAAATTATTTAAATGGAGTGCAAGAGAATATTAAGTTCGCTGTGACAACCACAGCCCAATGCAGAGCAAATAAAATGTGTCTGTGTTACAAGCCATCACTACAGGTGCAGAAATATAGAATTAAGCTCCAGGGCAAGAAAAGGATACTGAAGACAAAGAGCCATTTAAGTATATAATTAAATTCTCTCTTGAAAATGGGCTGGGCAGCATTCATGATGATCCAACTGATCTCATTAAATCCTCAGAAAATTTAATTAGAGCAAGCAAAAATATATGAAACAAGTGGAGTTCCTCTTAGAGAAATATTTAAAGCTTGGGCACATCTATAGTTTAAATTTTCACCATTTCTTCACTAATGATCCGGGAGAAGAGCTAAACAATGCAGTGATGAAATGTGAGTCGTTTGTGTTTTGAAAAGTTGCTATATAGAATCAAAGATACCGGAAAACTATTTCATGAATACCAACTAATAAATATAATCATAAAGTAAAATAATGCCCAAAGCCATAGTAGGAGGAAAAGGAAGCAATAATAAAAGCAAACAGTAAATTATCAGTGTCCCCTAATATTACAAGGGGGTGTCGCTTATGCAGACATCACCTCATGAGACCATGGCATTTGTAAGGGCTGGCACCAAGGCCCCCTGCCACTGCTTCCTGGGACTCATAGTCTGCATCCAAGCCCCAGTATTTTGACAAAACAGGGTTAAGGCATATACATTTTGCTAGAGCCACAGGTCCTCTCCACCATAAATGTAAACATCAAAATTAGCATCTGGCATTAAAATACATAAAACCTACCTTAACACTAATCTTACTTTTTTTCCTAAATTTAATTTTGCAGGACAGGGTTTCTCTGTGTAGCCCTGGCTCTCCTGGAACTCACTCTATGGACCAGGCTGGTCTTAAACTCAGAGACCTGCCTGCCTCTGCTTCCCAAGTGCTAGGATTAAAGATGTGTGCCACCATGCTTGGCTTTTGTTTTTCCTCCAATAATCTCAGGCCAGAAGGTTTAAAAAATATATATAAGATTTAATCTTGTAAAAAAAAAAACTTCGTACTTATTTTTGTCAATAATCTTAACTCAGGAACATTTTTCTAAACAAAATATTTAATTTTTCAAGTATTCAGAAGAATGATCTTCAAAAGAAGTAACTGATTCCTGGCATTGGGTTTTTTATTTGCAAGTCTATGGTGTCTGGCAAGGGCACTGTCACCAATGAGAGGGTAAAACCAGTTAAGCTATGTATAGATTAGTGTTAGTTGCCCTTCTCCACGCCACCATCCCTCCCTTCAAACCCATTTCAGTCTTCCTGTTCCATTAGTTCCTCTTACCCCTTTCTGAAGAGTCATTTTTTTAAAGGGTGTGATCATGTTGATCATGTTCCAAAAATGGCCCCCCACTCAATAGTATTGGGGCAGCATGACTTGGACTAGATGTGTTTAAAAAGGGAAAGAGAAGACATGCAGTTGGGTGGGAAGGGAGGCAGGAGTGGATCTGGGTAAGCTGGGAGTAAATATGATCAAAATACATTGTGTGAATTAATAAAAATATTTTAAAAGAGTCATCTTTCAGGGCATGGTGGTGCTGGCTTTTAATCCCAGCATTTGGAAGGCTGATCTCAGTGAATTCTAATGTATTATGTTCCCGGTCACCCAGGGCAACAAAGGAAAAACGTGTCTCAAAAAACAATCAACCTCTTCGCCCAACGGCCCCCACTCCCAAGCTAACATCCACACATAAAAGGAAACGTGTGATATTTGTCTTTCTGGGTCTGGATTGCTTCACTCAGAATCAGTGCCAAGAATGAGTTACCTCTTCTGGAGTTCGTGGCCATTGAGGTCCCATAGACCAGCCCCCCAAAACATAAAAGGATGTTGAGAATCCCCTTCATTATCCTTCAGATGAGACCCCATTGCTGAAGACACCACACACTTGAGTCACAGACATGGGATTGCTCAAGCTGGTGCTGACCTGGAAGTTTCATTCCTATTGGTTAGCTTTTAAAGCACTGGAAGGTGCTGTGCACAGTGCCAGAGGAGAAAATGACCATCAGTATTACTCAGCTATGAGTCCTGTGAGCTACAGTAACAGCTGGCCTTGCGGGATATGTTCACTAGTACAATAGTGGCACCGATGTCACGGGGGTAACCAACTATTTTCTGATTGGATTTGAAGTCTGCTACACAAGTTGAAACCTGTACGTAGCACCGTTATTGAGACCAGAATTCACAGCTAGACAGGTCAAGGCCCTAAAGGAGAAACTAGTACTCTGTTAAGTGGGTAGTACATTAAACTGACTCCTAATAACTTATCATTAAGTTGATTCATAGATTAGTGAATCTCTCCATTCTTATCAGAGAAGATTCTTTTGGAAGTAGATGGTGACTGACACACCTTTTCCAAATGCAGAGCCCTGAATGGGGGGGCATCTATATCATGCACCCCCTCCCAAGGTTCAGGGATCATTGTGAAAGAGAGAGAGGAAAGGTTTTAAGAGACATAGGCAGTGGGGGGACTATGAGGAAACAGGGTCTCTGGAGGCAGCGGGGCAGCTGAACATGTGAACTCACATATGAGCTCACAGCAGTGATGACAGAATGTACCAGAGCTTCACACACACGAGCCAAACAAAGTTTGAACATAGAAAGAGGAGGCAGATCTGAAGTCCCAATCCTAGTTCAAGACGTATTGGCAATTGCCAGCTAGTGGGAGCGGGAAAGACATTGTTAAGGGTGTGGCCCCTGGTAGTTGGATCATGCTGCAGTGGAAGGACACACACACACACACGCGTGTACACACACACACAGATGCGTGCGCATGCCCCTAAGCACAAATAAGATATAACATGAGGTGAGTAGGGAAGAGGGAGTGGAGTTGTACATGTAAAAATTCTTTTTGTTACTTTTAACCATGTGGCCTACAAGATCTTAATTTTCCCCCTAAATTGCCAGTCTATCTTCTAACACCTGGTCACCCATTTATTACCTCATGGCTTGAATTGTTACCTTATCACGCACTGAATTATGTTTAATATGTGTATTTCGCATTTTAATAATTTTAAAATCTTCTTAAAATTGACAAAAAAGTCTTGTATGTGACAGGTAGGCACTCTTAGCACTGAACTACATCCCTGACCCCACTAATATGTTAATATCTCAACGTATTTTTAAGTGAATTTTGACTAAAGCAGATTTGAACTACTTACTATACAGGATACTTACTCAGGCAATAGCCTGGCAAACTTCCTTGAATAAATCGCATCCTTCTCTATCTTCATTAATGAAAGATAATTAAAAATGACTTTTTTCCCCATTGTTGAACGATCTAAAATGTTTCTTTCAACCAACGCCATATTACTTAGAAGTACGGTAGCATTACATACAATTACATGCAATACCCTATTACATACAAGAACACAATTGCCTACTCTAGTTCCCAGTCTGCAGTTAGACATTCTAGTCTCTTCCAACAACCTTGCTGTGTCTTTTACAGCAAATACCTACTTTCAGTTATGTTACATCTGCAATATCATTTTGCTTCTGAGAAACTAATTCTGTATGTATGCATCTATGCCTGTAGCTCATTCTTTTTACATCTTCTAGATATAAATGCTGATAATGAGGGTCTCCACCTCCAGCTTAGAAGATATTAAAATGGAACAAACCCAGCAAAGAGATTCCAATCTCTCAGGAAATACCATTACAACTGCTAAAGATTTTTAAACAACCACCCAGTACAATGTTATAGCTTTCTCCACACCCATGATATGTGATGATACATATCTCGGACCAAGCGGAGTCTTTGCTACTTAGGAAGTGGGGATTTGTTTCCCATTCTCATTTGCTAACAAATGTGTCCCAGCACACACTGAAGTTCAATTTTTATTTGTTTGTTTGTTTGCTTGCTTAGAGGTGAATTGCCATGCTATGAAACAGGCTGGCCTTGAACTGAAAGCAGTTCTCCTGCCTCAGCTTAACAACTGCTTGGATTAGAAGTGTGTAAAGGCTTGCATAAAAATGCTCCCCATAGGCGCACAGGGAGAGGCCCTATCAGGAGGTATGGCCTTGTTGGAATAGGTATGGCCTTTTTGGAAGTAGTGTGTCACTGGGGGTGGCAGGGGTGGGCTTTAGGTTTCAGAAGCTTAAGCCAGGCTTAGTGACTCACTGTCTCTTTTTCCTCCTACCTGTGAATCCAAATGTAGAGCTCTCTGCTACGTCTCCAGCACCATGTCTGCCTGTGTGCCACCATGTTTCCTGCCACAGTGATAATGGACTAAAGCTCTGAACTATAAGTCAGCCCCAATGAAATGTTTTCCTTTATAAGAGTTGCTGTGGTCATGGCATCTCTTCACAGCACTGGGATCCCTAAGACAGGGTGTGTACCTTTAAAGCTGGCTGCTCTGTTTAGCGGCTTCTGGCTGATTCCCACAGGGTTTCCCATTTAACCGCCATCCCATTTTCTGCATTGTTTGCCGTCTGCCTTCTCAGGCCTCATTTGATTCCATCTCCTCTTTCCTAATTACTTCGGCGAGGAGGCCCTTAGAGCAATATGTACGCATCAAAACAACTTCAAATGTAACTTTACGAATCAGTTGTATGAGAAAAGTTTTCAATCTCCCAACAAGTATTGCTAATCACCATGTACTCCCCCAGTCCCACAAGCCACCGCCATACCCTCTGGCACTGGACTGAGCCAGAATCACACACAGGCTGGCTGGGCAGGAACGCTAACCCTATGCTATGCCCAGTTGCTCTCACTACCAGTTTTTAAAACTCTGAGGTAGGCTCTCACTGAGCTGCTTAAACTGGGCCTTGCACACACAAGTGGCCCTTCTCCCTCAGAACACCAGAGGGCTAGCGGTACAAGCGTGCTCCACCATGCCTGCCTATTGGCACATCGTTATCTAATTGACAACCATTTCTTCTCTATCTGCAGTTCCATCCCCAGTCTCCTTCTTCTTTGTTGCTTCTCTCCTATCCCCATTCTGTGCGTTAGAGACTCATTTTTATCCACTCCCCATCTCTTGTTTAAGTTATTTTTTTCCAATTTCTTTTTCCTGCCTTCTCCCTTCCTGTTTATTTTGGAAAGAAGAAGGGAGACAGGTGCTTCTTTGAGATCGCTTTAGTTGGAAACTAGGTTACAATAATTTCATTAATTCTTGGTTGGTAATAAAACATTACGTTCTTCAGAAATTCTTTAGTGTTTCCTGCCAAATATAGACGTGTTTCTTCCTTTTCCAGTGTTTTCCTTATTCTTCAGTCAAATCTCAAAGCGAATCTCCACTTTTATAATTTTTAACTATAAGTTCTTAGTTGTAGTTATTTTTTAAAGCTAGTATGCAAACCAGGTTTTATTAAGACTTTTTTCAATCACTGTATTTTGACAGTCCCACCCTTCCCCTTTCCCTTTGTGCTGGTTTCCCCGGTAATTCCCCTTATCATTTCATACACATATTTGTGTGTCTGTAGTTAAGTCTACCCTCTTCATAGGAACCATGATTGCTGTACCTTTCTTTCCCAATTATACTCAGTGGCTCTTCCTACCCCTTTGGCTTAGATCTCTGTCTACCTTCCTCATAAATATATATGGACACATATGAGCACAAGGATGCTAATGTACACCCACACATATGTTCTGCATCAGAGAAAACGTGGTATCTGTCTTTTGTGCTTGGCTTATTTTACTTGATGTAATTATCTCCAGTTTCACCCATTTTGCCTGCAAATGGCACAACTGCTTTCTTCTTTGCTACTCAATAAAATCCCACTATGTACATATACCACATTCATCTCTGCTGCTGGACATTTAGAATGGTTCTACATCTTGGTGACTGTGAATACGGCAGCAATAAATACGGATGTTTAAGCATTGCCTGGTGTGCTTAGCTCCATCCAGTGACACAGTTGGATCATATGACACCTTCCCTTTTTCGTTTGTTTGTTTGGGACAAGGACTACTGTGTAGTTCATGCTGACTTTGAACTTCCAACGTGCCCCAAGATGGCCTTGAACTTGCAGTGATCCTCCTGCAGCAGCCTTTTGAGTGCTGAAAGCTATGACTTCTTCATTTTGTTTCCAGTTACTACAGCTCCACTACTGTCTTATTTCCTGGGGCATATTATAACCAAACGTAATTTGCAGTTCTCTACCTGGGAGCAGGACAGGGATGGGTACTTTTAAGTAATTAATATTTGAAGATGTGTACTGTGAAGAACAGGGCAGGATTTATTTTTACTTGCAACATGAGAATCTTAGAAAATGTTTGGAAAACAAGGAAAAAAGTTTTGGTGCCAGTAATAAAACTTTATGCCAAAAAAAAAAAAAGAAGTCAAATCTAAAATTTTCACCGCGGAAATACTTACTTCTCACTTGAACCTAGGCCACAGCTCAGGAGGGCAGGTCACCTCTCCAAATAGTCACCTTCCAAAGGTCCACACGTAAGTCATTTATTAAATGAAGCCCAAACAATTAACACAAGAAAGTAAGATAACAAGAAATACCAAGCAAATAATAGATGATCCAAAGGTTTCTCTGTGTAGCCCTGGCTGTCCTGGAACTCACTCTGTAGACCAACCAGGCTGGTCTCAGACTCAGAGATCTGCCTGCCTCTCTCTCCCGAGTGCTGGGATTAAAGGTGTGCACCACCACCGTCTGATTTGATGATCCAAAATTTTAATGAAGGGGACCCAGAAATATCTGTAGACGCAGAGGTAGTAAAAACAAAGTGGGCTTTTTTTTTTTTTTTTTTTTTTTGCATCAAAATGATGGAGGCGCTTGGGGAGCTCACATGGACTGAGACTAAGAATGAACTGCTCTGTGTGTCCCTTAAGGGTAGGAATCCATCCTGAGGGGTGCAGCATAGGAGGTTCCAACAAGTGTGAACATCACAGACTGACACACTATCATGTTGGGTACGGATATAGAAAACTTGAAAACCCGCTGCATAAAGGCAACAGGAACTTCCTACAGCAATGACGAGTCAGGCGTGGGTGTATTTCCTCTTAAACAATGTGCTATATGATACTGTGATTTTTATTTTTGTATTTTCTTACTAATAACATGGTGATTTAATCCATCTAAAACAGGGACACTGAAAGGTTTCTGTGTTTTCACTGAGTGGTGATTTCTTCAAAGAGCGCTCTAAACAAAGGAGGGAGATATTGGAGGGAGAACCTCCGGAGAGGCAATAAATGTTGCATCTAGATTATAATATATATATATATTTATAATATTTACATATATATAAGCCAAAAAGAAAATATGCTCTGAAATCGGTATGTAGAATAGAGAACAAAATTTCCAGAAAATATGATATGGAAAAAGAGCACGTTCAGCTTTATCAACTGAGCAAACAACTGGTTAAAACGAATGAGTTCTGAAAGAGAAACTTTTTTTTTTTTTTCTGGGCAGTGGTGGAAACATTCTCCATCAGGCAGAGACTACAAAAACGTTTGTTGATAGAAAAAAATACTTTGGGGAATAAAGTTGATGATACAACAGGCTCTGAAGTGGTCTAGTGTTTATAAATTCATCTGACTGTCAGTAACGACAACAAAGAAGAGGAAGGAAGATTCCAGAAAAACACTGGGGTGGCCTGTTTTTCTGCATGGATCTCTGGCGGGGAGGGATTCTCTATTAGAATTGCATACTGGGATCTGGTCTGTGTCATGCAAGGCGAATTATCCCCACCACGATCTTTTCCACCCTGAACCCACAGATAGATAAGTATGTGCAGAATTCAGTCGTCCCGCTTTGCCATGCTTAGGAAACAGCAGGGTGCAGCAGGCAATCTCCATCTCACACTGACAATTACTTGAGGACCTTACCTTGTCTGTGCCACAGAATCTCCCAGAAATGATTTATTGCATTTTAAACAGAATTTTCTCTTTCTAAAACATTTGCTGGCTTTTGGTTTTTTAGGAAAAAGAATATGCCCAAACAAGCCTGATTATTCCTATCCTTTTTTGTTTTCTTTTGATTTTTATTTTATGAGACAGAGTCTCTCTATTACGCGGCCCTACCTGTCCTGGCAGTTACTATATGGGCCTCAGACTCAGAGATGCACCCGTTGTGTGGCACCATGCTCAGCTGGATTCTTGCCATTTTTAGCTTAAAAATTGTTTTTTTTCTCACTTTTCTGAAACACAGACAAGATCAAAAAGTGAATTTTTGAGAGATCTACAAAGTTATCAAGTGCTCCTAATCATTTACACAAGAGATGCAAAGGGCTTAAGAGACCCTTCCCGGGAAATAGACAAGATCTCCTGAGAAAACCGGGAGCACGGCAGGGAAGAAGGGGTGGGGGAGAAGAATACGAGGGAACAGGATGATCATGATAGGAGAACAGAGAGGGAGAGCAAGGAAAGAGATATCTTTATTGGGGGAGATATTACGGGGCTAGTGTGAAACCTAGCACCAGGGAAATTCCCAGGAAGCCACAAAGATGACCCCAGCTAAGACCCTAAGTAATAGTGGAGAGGGTGCCTGAACTGGCCTTCCCCTGTGATCAGATTAAGGACTACCTTAATTGCCATCATAGAACCTTCATCCAGTAACTGATAGGAGCAGATGCAGAGACCAACAGCTAAGCACTAGCTAAGTTTCCAGAGACCAGTCGAAGACAGGGAGGGGCAATAATATGAGCAAAGGGGTCAAGACAATGATGGGGATACCCACAGACACAGCTGACCTGAGCTAGTGGGAACTCACTGACTCTGGATTGATAGCAGTGGGGGGAGGGGGAAAACTTGCATAGGACCAAAACTAGACCCTCTGAATGTGGGTGACAGTCGTGTGGCTTGGGCAGTCTGTGGGGCCACTAACAGTGGGACCAGGATTTATCCCTGGTGCTTGAGCTGGCTCTTTGGAGGGACACCTTGCTCAGCCTAAATACATGCCTGTCACCAGCACACCATGGTCCTTCCTCAAAGTGATGTGTCCGACTTTGTCGCCCCCCCCCCCCATGGAAAGCCTTACCCTCTCTGAGGAGTAGATAAGGGGTGGGGTGGTAGGGGGAAGAGGGGGAGCAGGAGGAGGGAAGCGAGTGGGAACTGGGGCAGGTATGGAAAATGAGAAAAAGATCATTTAAAAATAAATTAAAATTTAAAAAATTCAAAAAAAGGTAAAAAAAGGGGACTCTATGGAAGTCATATTGGCTCAAGACATAATGGAATAATAGAAGAAAAGAGAAACGTAATGATAAAACCCATTAATGTTTTATCAAATTCCTGGGAAACAGCAACATTCTGGTAATAAAAAAGTTCATAACTGTTACAAAAAAAAAAAAAGAAGAAGAAGAAGAAGCCCCTTCCCCAGGCCTGTGCTCCCTAACTAGCTATGCTTAGAGTGCAGGAAGTGCCAGATCTCTCCCACCCACCCACCGTCAGCCAGCCCCGCCCCCTTCCCACGGATTTTATCAAAGAGACATTGTTGAATAAACCATCTCCAGGTCTTCCTTCCTTCTTAGGACAACTTACTAGTAAAAGACACATTCCCGTGGGAACTCAATTTCACGTTCTCAAAGGCCACTCACCGCAGTTTCTTAGGTGGTTTTTAAAAAGTATCATATAATGCAGTTTCCTCTTTGGCCTCCTAGCAAGCAAAATTTTATACCATAATATTTGTTGCTGATTTTTTTTTTTTTTTGAGACCGTTTGGTGATGATGTCTACAGATGTGTTTACGTGCTCATTGGCCTCCGATCTTTTTTTTTTTTTTTGCTGAGCCCAGTGCAGTACTGCGGACGACACAGCACAGCAAGGCGCGGCCTACAAGCTTCTAGGGCTTTCTAATAGAACCTGACTCTGAGTCTTGTAGACGCATGACCTACAGTGGCGAGCTGGTGACAGGGTATGATAAGACTGATGAATAAGACCAGCCTGGACAAGAGACGGATGCATCTTTAGAACACGAACACGTGGATCTGCAAAGCAACTGTGTCTTTTCCTATGAACTACGTTAGAAGAAAAATCAGATCAGAGAAGTCACACTAGTGGGCTTGGGACCAGATCACGGGAAGGTGGATCATGGAAAGTTTAACTGCCTCTTAGTAAAGGAACTGGAGTTGTGTCCAGCTTGGATAGGCACTTTCAACATTTTTATCACACACACACACACTCGCACGCACGCACACGCACATACACACACACACAGACATCACACACACACATGCACGCTCCTGCAGTGTTAACATGTAACCTTAAAGCTATTTGGACTTTTAAAGGTCAATTTATACTTAAGTGTTGCTCCACTAGGGTGTTAGTTTTAAATTTTAATCTTCAGAAGTCAGTTATCTTTCCTTTATTTCTACAATCTTGGGAGCATGTTATTAGGTCAGGCTGCTTTCTCTGCGTTAACCGTGGAACACTAGGATACAAAATAACATATTTTTTTTCTGCCTTTACTATGTAGCTCTTGCTGGCCTCAAATTCAGAAATCTACCCACCTCTTGAGCGCTGGGACTACAGTGACATGCTACCAGTGCCCAGCAATGCTTGCCCTGCTCTTAACGAAGCGTGTGATACCAAGAAGTAAACACACCAGTAACAGGAAACACCACTGTGTGGGGAAAGAACTTCTGTATCATTCTGTAGTAGAGGTGTTCTTTAACCTTTAACCTTTGTATGCAAATGTAAGACCCCAGGACAAGGATTTCTGCTTTGCTCACTGGTTTATCCTAAGTGCCTAGATTATGTAAGTACTCAATGAATATTGATTGAATGAGCAAACAAAGTAATACAACCTATAATCTCAACTATGTATCTGAGGAGTCAAAATACAAGGAAATAAGACTAAATATACATTGTCAGTTGATGTCTCTCGGTGTATGAACTTTTAACATTCTTTTATTTTTATGTGTGTGTGAGTGTGTGCACACCTGTGTGGGGGTGCAAGTGTGTCACAGTGTGGATGTGTAGGTCAGAACAAAGTTTGAGAATTGGTTCTCTACCTCTACCACGTGGGTTCCAGGACTAGAACTCAGGCTTGGTGGTAAGCCCCTTACCCACCAAGCCTTTCTGTCAGTCCGCCTGCTGACTTCAGCATGTCCTTCTTCGACAAAGGATTCTAAGCCAGGCAGTGGTGGCGCACGCCTTTAACCCCAGCACTCAGTTGGCTCAAGCAGGTGGATCTCTGTGAGTTCAGGGCCAGCCTGGTGTACAGAGTGAGTTCCAGAAGAACCACAGCTGCACAGAGAAACCCTGTCTCAAAAAACAAACAAATAAAAAAAAAACAAAAACAAAAACAAACAACCTCTCTCCCCAAACTGGATTCCAATGATTGAAAAAAAAAAATACTGTATAGCTAACAAAATGTCTGACAGGCATGCTGGAATATAGCTACATGAAATTTTTCACTTATAATTCTAAATTTTCTCTTTCCTCGGACATTTTATTTTTTAATTTACAATTCACACTTGAAAGTCGTAGGAAATTTTTTTTCTTAAAGAAATTCAGTGTTAAGGCCATGGGAAGATCTTACCTATGACTTTGTTCTTCTTCCCGTTTTTTATAGGCGTGCAAAGCAAACTTCCAGTGCGGTGTGTGCTCACATGCCCAGTGTCTTCACTCTAAAGGACAAAAACAAGACTGCCAGGAGAACAGAAATGGCTTCTCTCGCAAACATCGTCTTAACCACACTGCACAGACGGAATAACTCATGCATTCGTCTTACATTATCTACAGGGAACAAATTATAACGAGGTCTGCATAAGGACAACATAGCTAGTCTTTATTAGAATAATACCGCAAATGTCCTTTATCCCGTTTAAACTTTCCAAAGAGTTTAAAGTAATAAGTCAAATATTTATTCAGTACCTGCTAACCTGGTGAGGTAGAGGTCTCAATCTAACAAGGAAGCAGAATCCAAAGCCCTGGAAACAACACGCTACAGTATTGACCTTCCTAATAATGCCACCTCACCTGAAGCCTACACTTCTACGGTTTGAAAAAGTTGCCCTAAGTGTGCAGGCAACAGAATCAAGGCAGTTTGCCACAGGCTAATATTTTGAAAGATGAAAAAACAAAACAAAACAAAACAAAACACTGGACTTCAAAGTGTTGACTGTCTGAGGAACATATCTCTGGAACTTGACTGTGGAGGCAAACGAACAGCCATGGAGCAGCTGGACTGCCAATTGTGTTAATCTAAACCACGGGGACCTCCATGTTCACAGATAAAGTCAGAAAACCCATCTGAGGAAAGCCACCGAAACCACGACGTTAAATTACCTCAGCATGTGCAGGCTGGCTTGTTACTATACCAAGAGCCGAGGAAAAAACACAGCACGGCTTCCCCAGCGAGTTTAGGGCACTTTATCATCCCTTCCCTGAGCAGGAAAAACAGAGATCACCCTTAAACAGCCAGTTTCCAGCCCAGTCCTTCAAGACAAGGAGCAGCTGTAAGCCGAGGTCTGAAGGGAAAACAGCCTATGTGCATCAGGTCTCAAATTAGGTTACTTACTGTCCAGGGAAATCTCGTGTCCTTAGCGACATCTGGGATATTAAGTGGCTCCATTGTGTTCTTGACATACTGAGCATACATGTAATTGATTTTGCTTGCATCATGTTCCCTGCAGAAATAATAGATGTGAGTTCCTACTATGCAGTGGGAAAACATGAGCACACAGGACTAAACGGACGGGCAGGGGAGGAACCAGTGGCTGTGGGGTACAGGGGAATCTACACCTTAATTTGAAAGTATGTTAGATGATTACAACTCAGTCATTACTCTAATATAGATTGTCTGATAAAGCAAACACCCACACACTTTGGACTGTCTAGAAGACCCTTCTAGGGGAGTCACATATTAGATACCCTGCACATCAGATATTTCCATTAGAATTCATAACAGCAGTACAATTATAGCTATGAATGAGCAATGGAATAATTTTATTTTCGGGGGTCACAACATGAGGAACTGTATTACAGGAGTGCAGCATTAGGAAAGTGAAGAACCACTGGTCTAGAACAAAGTCTAAGACGCCGGGCGGTGGTGGCACACGCCTTTAATCCCAGCACTCGGGAGGCAGAGGCAGGCGGATCTCTGAGTTCGAGGCCAGCCTGGTCTACAAGAGCTAGTTCCAGGACAGGCTCTAGAAACTACAGGGAAACCCTGTCTCGAAAAAAACAACAACAAAAAAAAAGTCTAAGAATGTCCTTAGTCATCCAGTCACAAGTCAAACACCTGGAACTTAAAAACATTTAATACGACATCTGAAAAGCTTCCAAATCCAGAACACGGTCAACACTGATAGGAGATCATTGGTATAGAATCCCACACCTGACTTCATGTGACTAATTGCAATTGATAGGTAGGCACACTAAAAATATTGAATAAATTACCTCCAGGCTATATGTATGAAACAAATAAACTTCCTGGTTAGACTTACATACCAAGATATCTCATTATGTATATACAAATATTCTAGTATCTAAAAAGGTCCCGAATCAGAGAGACATCTGGCGCAAGCATTCAGATAAACAATTCTCAATGTGCAATAGTGTAAAAAATCAGGTTTACTTTTTTGTGCCATTTAATGTAATATATGTATTGATTCTCTCACTCCATGTTTTATTTTATCTGATCACAGAATGCCTAACATGTAGGACTCGTGCTTCCTTAATCGCTATTTCATGCACCCCTATGTCAATAAGACAATCTTTTACAAAAATTAAAATTAAAGGAAATGTCAAGAAGGCGTAAAAGAATTTTAGAAGGTTCTCTCTAGTTGTGTCTTCCTCCTGGTGTGTGTTTGTGTGTGTGTGTGTTTCTGTCTGATATGCCTATTTTAATTATAGTTTTACTAACTGAAGAAATGGAAAAGTAGTAGGTAATATTTAAAAATGAACATATGCTGTTAAAACATACCATACATACATTTCTACTCTTGTTCAAGGTATTGTACCCATACAATTAATTTAACAATGTAATGCAAATTTCTAGTCTTTGAAAATTATTATTACCAATTGTTCAGGATAATAAGGAAATGAAGGTTAGTAGTTAATCACCTAGTATAATCAAACTTGTAGTCACATCAGGTATGTTTTTAAGGTCAAACAAAGATGTATGTTAGGTAGGTCATCTTAAAACACTTCAGAGAGCCGGGCGGTGGTGGTGCACGCCTTTAATCCCAGCACTCGGGAGGCAGAGGCAGGCAGATCTCTGTGAGTTCGAGACCAGCCCGGTCTACAAGAGCTAGTTCCAGGACAGGCTCCAAAGCCATAGAGAAACCCTGTCTCGAAAAACAAACAAACAAACAAAACAAAACAAAAAAAAAACACTTCAGAGATCTATAGAATGTGGCATTTAAGATGTTTTAATAACCTACGTTCTTCTTTTTTATGACAATGATTCATGTCTGCTCCTGGCAGCACCAATCTACTTCAGAGAAGATCACGGGCAGCAAAGAAACGCCACATGGAGTTTACTTTCTTTGTGGTAAAAGTAAGCCACTGGGCAAGAAAATATCCCCGCCTCAACTTCTGACAGTATGCTGTCCTAATTAGACAAGTAGTACACAAGATATCCTGCTTCACAGAAAAGTCTGTCAGATAGGCTAGGCCTGTAGGCCAAAGATGGATACCCCAACTTTGCAGAGGAACCAAAGTGACTGTCCAGGCAGACAGCTGTTTCTGTCATTGCTCACACTTTTTGGAAGTCGCCTGCTTGCACTTCCTGTTTACTTAGTTAATATTATTTCCTTCTCAGGTCTCTGAGGGAGTTGAAGATTAGATAGCTATAGTTATAGTTTACCAGACACAGAAAGTAAGTTATGATAGAAAGTAAATTAGGTAGGCTCACGAAGATAGAATATATATGAAATATTTTCTCTGAATTTGTCATATGCAAATGGACTAGACATTGTTGATGTATTTATTGCCTGTACATACTGTATATAGTCATTGTACTTATTGTATATAGCTTTCTTATATTTGTTATAGACTTTTTTATTTTAGACAAAAAGGGGACATATAGTGGCAGTTCAATTGTATTTTAATAAATAAAGCCTTCCCGAATCTCTGAGAGTAAAATAGCCTCACTGGTCAGCCTTACAGATCATGTAATGATAACACACACCTTTAATCCCAGTAGCCACAATAGTTGCCATAGAAACCAGGTGGTACATGCCTTAAATCCCAGTGGTGTACACCTTTAATCCCAGCCCTAGAGAAAATCATGAGATGGGAGGGGACAGCTCTAAGACACAGTCTCATTTTGAGATTCCTGGAGGCAAGATAGCTATTTCGGACTGAGGTCAAGGTAAGAGCCAGTGGCTGGCTGCTTTGCTTTTCGGGTCTTCAGGTTGAACCCCAATTTCTATCTCTGAGTTTCTATTAATCGTGCTTCAATATGCCTTAGGCATGAGATACCTCCCGAAGTCATTGCTAAGTGAAAGCCCCTCCCTGAGAAGGAGATTTCAAGGGTCCAGAAGGTACCATGCAAGCTTCCAAAGGAGGGCAGCAGCCAGCAATCCTACCCAGCTATCCTGCCTATGAACCACAACAGTGACCAGCATGGTGGGATAACCGGAAGGTACAATAGTTGCATGGATACCTCAGTGGTACTAACAGCTCTCTAATTGGACTTAAGATCCACTCAACAAGAGGGAACTCATGCCTGGTACTGGAAACCAAGCCAACAACACAGGGCTGGTGACATCATGGATCCTGGAGGAGAACCTGTAGTTGCCTCTCTACAAAATCAGCATAACTTCTAACTACATCCTCAATATCTGTCCTTAGGCCATAGATGGATGTTGCTCTCACCCCTCAGGAAACTTTTTGCAACAGATGGAGACCATTACAGAAAAACCACAATCAATCCAATTGCAGGGTTGTGGAGTCCAGTTTCGACTGATCCATTTATAACACAACTTCGGCATCTAAGGCTTGGGGATCACTGTGGAAGACGGGTGGAAAGATTCTAAGAGCAATGGAGCGGGAGCCTGTTCGCTGGAGATTGTGTCTCTAGGAAATGTCAGCGCTATGCCCATAAAGTCTCACCAATGTGACTGCCTAAGCGTGAGCTGAACAAGGCTGACACCAATAGACATGCTAATGTGGATGGAGGAAGTTTGCGACGTCTCAATCCTATCCAAAAAAAAAAAAAAAAAGAAAAAAAAATCTGTTCCCCAGAGAAGAAAAGCACACAAACTGGCTATCCAATCCCAAATGGTCAGCCTTGAAAACATTTACATTCAAGTAACATGATACAGACTACACAGTTTGTATTGCTGTATTTAGTAACACACACACACACACACACACACACACACACACACACACGATACACACACATGCACACAACAACAACAAAAATAGATGCCATGATTTTAAAAGAGATGGGGGAGGTGACGTGAGACGGTTCAGAGGGAGGGAAGCGAAGGGGAACATGATGTAATTATATTAAAATCTCAAAAAGTAAAAGAAATTATAAGATGTTAAAATAAAATATGAACCTTAAAAAAAAAAGAGTTATTGGCCAGGGAGTCCCCAGAGGTCTCCAAAACAAGCCATTATAACTACATAGTAAAACCTCACGGCTGAAGACACCATATACTTTCCCTTCAAAACAGAGAAGAATCAACCTGAGACTAAGCAGGACTCCCAGCTGGCTAGCTTTCGGTGTCAGAAGGCGCTGTGCAGGCTGCTGGGGAACAGAAGACATCTGGGTCTGCCGAGAGCTGGACTCTCACATGCTGCGGCACAGGGCTTCAGGCAATACACCCCCAAGGCACGACAGACAAAGGACTATCGTGGGGGTAACTACTTGATTTCTGGCTGAATCTGAGGCCACCTCCACAGGAGGGGTTTTCATGCCTGGTACTGAAATCCAGGTCAGAAGTTCACAGTGAGTAAGGCATTTGGTCCTAGGGAAGAAATTGCTACTGTTGTTTTCTTTTTCTTTCTTTTCTTTTTTTAAACTTATTTTTATTTTATGTGCATTGGTGTTCTGCCTGCTTGTGTGTCTGTGTGAGAGCATCAGAACCTGTGGAACTGGAGTTACAGAGAGTTGTGAGCTGTCACGTGGGTGCTGAGAATTGAACCTGTGTACTTTGGAGAGCAGTCAGTGCCCTTAACCTCTGAGCCATCCCTCCAGCCCTCTGCTATTGCTTTCTTAAATGATCATGCTGTCGAATTGCCCCTTAAATATTTATGTTTCCACCCATAGACCTAGGCTGCTCTCGGTCTTCATTGGAGGTGTTTTAATGCAGCAAGCATCACAGTGTTTTGAATGAGACTGGTCCAAATAGGTTCATGAGTTTGAACACTTGGTCAGCTGGTTGTGGTTCTAAACCTGTGAGTTGTGACCCCTTGGATTGTGACCCAATGACCCCTTCACAGGAGTTATATATCAGATATTTATGTTAGGATTTATAACTGTAGCAAAATCACCATTATGAAATAGCAATGAATAATTGCTATTATTTTAGCAATTATTCTGCATTATATTGTACTATATTAAAGAGTTACAGCGTTAGAAAGGTTGAAAACCACTGGATTAGGAGGTGTGGCATTATTAGAAGACATGTGTCTCTGGGGTTGGACTCTGAAGTTCCAGAAGACCTTTCTATTGGTTATGGAGCGCTCACAGCAACAGAAACCCTGATTACAACAACAGCAATCAACATACAATTAGTCCAAATGCTAAGAGGAAGAGGCTGATGGCTCTGCCCCTGTGAGACATCTTTATCTCTCACCCCTCCCCACCCAGGCTCAGGCAATGTCCTGGAAGAGGAGGCAGAAAGAAAGGAAGAGCTGGAAGGTGGGCAAGGGTGCAGGGAAATGCTGTCTGGACATCACAGAGCTACTATAATCATTGTCTCCTAGCAGCTGTGGTTACCCATGCAAGAACTGCGCATAACCCAGCCAGCCACGATTCGGGCATAGCATGGGGAGGTGCTCTCCAGGCCCCACTCCTTGCTGAGAGCTGTAGGCAGTTGACAGTTGGTGGGAGAGAGAACCATTACTCTTGGGCGGTGCTCCTCCTGGAAGGCTTCCTGTGTCAATGGCCTCACACCCGTGCACAAATGGGCGATACGAACTGGACTCCGTGAGTTATTAAAAACAGCATGAGATCAGGAGGACATTTTGGGGACATATGGAAGAACTGGAGGACAGAAAGGGGATAGGATCATATTTCATATTTCACTGTATATATGTATGAAATTATGAAGAATAAAGAACAATTATAATTAGGAAAAAATAATTACATTTCTTGGGTAAAGAACTTTTCTGGTTCTAGGTTTTCAAAGTTTCAATACAGTGCCTGTCTACTGTCCTTTATAGCCAGGCTGTATCATGGGACAGTGATGTCATATGACATTCCACAGTGGCGCAGATATTTCAGTATTGTCTTTCTGTCTTATGTATTCTAACTTAATTGTAACATGGTCAGTTAGAGCTCTACGCACTCCAAAGTATTATGGATAAGTGAAAAAGAATGAGAAGGAAATCACAAATGTAGCAAAGGAAAAGATGAACAAGAGGAGCCAACAGCGTGACCTTGAAGGCAGGCAGACTGCCTGACCTCCCGGGTCTGATTTCATATGCTATTTGTATGACATTCAAGAAAAGGTTGTAAGTGTAGATTGGAGGCTAATTAAAAATAAAAACCCTTAAAACTACAAGTATTTTTTGTTTGGCAAACAATAGCCTAGGGAAACAAAAATGAGAAACCATAAGAAAGATAGGAAAAACGAAGAGGTGCCTATCAGAAGAAGGAAGAACACCGGAAAAAGATGGCTTCGTATAAGACTCCCATAGACTAATAACAGAAACAGTAATAGCAACTACATCACCCTTATGTTGATGACAAGAGTCAGAAGAAACCCAAAATACCTAAGAAACTTGCCGGTGCCATAACTCAGAAATACCTGACGCAGAGGCATGTGTTCTCCTAAAGTTACATAACACCGTGGTAATTTCCTACTTCGTAAAGATGTTGATAAATTGCTTCCTGCGCTCAATAAATACAGCTGGAACACCTGTTCCGCGGGAGGCATTCTCCACTCTGTGTGGGAGCAAAACAAACTACACAGGTCAGTCACCGTCGTCAGGAACTTGGGCTCTAGCAGGAAGCTAGGATGGAACGATAGAGTCTTAGCTGCATATCCTCTTTGGTCAGCGTCCAATGTAGATAAAACTGCATTACTCGGCAACCTAGAGAGTTAGTGGTACCGCAGGAATAAGTCCCAGTCAATGGGATGACAGATGCTTATGTGGGACAACTCTAGAATACGGATAAATGTGTGTTGCCCCCTTGGTCCCCTATTTAAGACTTGGGTGTGATAGGTAGGGCTCCATCTTTTCTGTTGAATGGAGAGAAGACATCTAAGGTGTGTGAGGCAGAAGGCAGCTGAGATCTTGGGCCATTTGGACAATGCCCCAAGTACAACATCAGCCTCGACCCGCCTATCTCTTGAGCACACCCAGGAGAAAGTAATGAGATTACATTCTTTTTTTATACTTTTTAATTTTTTGAGAATTTCCTATATGGATATAGCCTCATCACTTCTACCCCTTTCTTTCCTAACTCCCCCTGTGTCGTCATTCCCCTCCCCCACACCTACTCTCAAACCCATGACATCTTTTTAATTATTGTTGCTACATATATACATATGTGTATACAAATACAACCTGCTAAGTCCATTTAGTACTGCTCCTATGTGTCTGTTAGGGCTGACCACTCTGGGTTGCATAGCCTATCAGGGGGCTTAGCCACAGAGAGGGGAAAGATTCTCCCTTTCTTAGCAACCATTAATTGCCTGTAGCTCTTCACCTTGGGGTGGAGCCTTGTGAGACTTTTTTCCCCACCCATCCTGGCCTGTCAACTGGTGTCACTATGCAGGTCTTATTTAGGTGACCATACTGTTGAGATCATCGGTACAACTTCCCCGCCACATATGGAGGACACCATTTTGAATTCTTGCTTAAGCTTTTTTAATTTTGCACGCTCGTGATTCCCAGCTAAAACTAACCTTCCTAAATGCTGCTGGTAACAGAGCAAACACACCGTGTGGAGAAGATGGGCAGATAGTATCTGAACAGATCAGTTTACGAAAGAAATGGCATTACAGAAGTGCTTACAACGCTAGCCAGGCTTTAAGAAGGGAAAAAGAAATAAGGAAAGAAAGGTGGGGTAGAAAAACAAAAGAACAACATAAAACACATTGCTGGAACGAGTAAGTTCCACAAGCGTTTGAGAAACATTAAATAGCTGCAGATTATCAAGAAAAAAGGGGGTGGCTGAGCTTGTGTGCAGAGAAGGCAGGGTTGCAGCAGCTGCAGCAAAGTATTTGATGCAATGCCTCATGCCATTTTGCTGGTACAGCCTACCGGAATGCAAGATTTACGCTACGAGTCTGTGAATGAATGCGTGGAAGGTGTCTGTAAAATGAGGAACACCTGAAGAGAATGAATCCCAACAGCCCCTCCATCACATGTGGCACCCGTCAGTTGCTGGCTTTTACCGACAATCTGGCAGATCTAAGCTGTCTTGTTTGGCCCCTTTACTCCCTTTCTTTCTTTTTACTTACACGTTTTTATGATAGTTCAGGCAGACAAAGTTCTTTAACAGTTGAGGTTGGTCCCAGTCCTTGAATCTGTGCGGATCTGCTTTACAGCAGCGAGTGCCCTAGCCCTTCGTGGGGGATGGGGGTGGCGATAAGGTTAGTTATGTCCTCCGGGAAAATCTTAGTGAAAAATAATAATAAAGTGGGTGGTTTCTGGCCAAAAATGTTTGGCCAGATAGAACAGATAGTGAAGGCTTTCAAAGCGTAAATGCAATGAATACGGACATCATCCCTTGTATAACAGCAATATCGTGGTGGCCGTAAGAAATGCCTTAGCGAGTAAGCTGTAGGATGAGCATGCGGCTGACGTCTCAGTTCCTGAGCTCGAGAGCCCACTTTCGGGGCCATGCCTCCTAGGGCTGTTCCAAGACCGAGCCCACCAGGACGTTAAATCAAGACGGTTCTTCTGAGATCCATCCTTCTACAGCCAAGAAACTTGAGCTCGCGGGCTCCCCAACAGCGTGGCGAGGCTTTCCTTAGACTTCACAGCTAACGCCTGAGCACACAACCTTCCTTTGTTCTTTCTCCCATCCTGCAGACCACAGACTGGCTAAGACAGTCACGCTGGCCTGGCGGCCCTGCGCCAGCCTCCCCCATCTCACTCTCCCTTTGATTTTCCCAGAGTGTGCTCCCTAGTAAACCCCACATATTTAAAAGGGTCTTGGCCTCTCCATTTGGAAGGGCCTGGCCAAGTCCTACATTTAAACATTTGCATAGTAGACATCAACAGAGCTGCATGACAGAAAATTGCTGAGAAAGAGGGGGCAGGGGAATTTGAGGAAGACACGCCTTTCCGAATCTCAGAAGTCCACGGTGCAGGTTGATGTAAACCAAAACCAGGCCCAGGACAGAGGTTGCAGAGGCTACTTGGAAGGTTTTTGAAGAAGTTTTACGTGTATTAGGCTCTTTTGAGCCTTCCTACAATCCTATTATTACAGAGGAAGATGCTGAGTCATCAGGGGTTAAATAACTTGCACAATAGTTAGTAAACAGCAAAACCCAAAGCTAATGACACCCTATGTTCTACACGATATTCTACATGTTGCCACTGGATGACCAGTTACTTCTGCATTAGAGATTTTCTTCAATTGAACTGTATTTGTATTTTCAAATTTAACAATCAATAGCAAGTACTAGCTAATATATACATTATATATACATGTGTGTGTGTGTGTGTGTGTATATATATATATATAATATTCCAAGATGAATTTGAAGAAGCAACTTTATTTGTTTCTCATTACATAATTAAAAGGCACATTTATTTTTAAAAACATAAAAATCACCTGAATGGAATGGTAGGACTAAGATATCTACTTAAAATAAAGGGTTAACACAAACCCCAGCATGAACTCTGTATCAAGGCACAGAAAGGAAACTGCCCAACATTTGGAAACGTCCCCCACTTCTGGACTCTGGAGTAATAAGCCATTTCCCAAGAACCGACTAACTTCACCCCCACTAATGTGACAATTCTGATGATGACAGACAGGGTTCACAGGAATAGTTGTTTATATTTTGATATCTAACATTTCAAAGCTGTGATCTATATGTGCCTTAAACATATAAAATAGGATAATCTAAAGCAGCCATGAATTTTTACCTGTTATTATTTTAGACAGGGTCTCTAGTCCATGCTGGCTCTGAACCCTCTGTGGAGCTAAGGTGACTCTACAATCCTGCACCTCACCAGCCCCGTCTCTGAAGTGCTACAATTGCACATGTGCAACCACACCTGGCTCATGTGGTGTGGTCCGTCAAGCCCGGGGCTTTGCGCATGCTTGGCTAGCACTTTATCAACTGTGTTGCATCCCTAGCCTCAAGACCCATCATTTTGAATCAATAGGTAAGAGCTTGAAATGAAAATGACTGTTTTAAACTATTAACCTAAAGTGTATGGCACTTCATCTCGTGCATGAGTTCTGAACTACTGAAGTGTTTAATACTGAGAAGTAGAGAGTACCAAATCACTGTACCGTAGGTAAGCAAGGCTAGAAGCAAAATAATTGGCTAATAAACAGCTGCAGGTATCAATATCAACGCTTAAGTTGCTAAACGTCTTTTAGAGTTCACTTTTCATAAAATTAAGCCAGATATCCAATTTTAATTAAAAACCATTTTAAATAAGTTTTTTTCATGCTTTTTGTGGGTTTTTGTTTTTTGTTTGTTTTTGGTTTTTTGAGACATGGTTTCTCTGTAGTTTTGGTGCCTGTCCTGGAACTAGCTCTTGTAGACTAGGCTGGCCTTGAACTCACACAGAGATCCACCTGCCTCTGGGATTAAAGGCGTGCGTCACCACCTCCTGGCCATTTTTAATATTTTTATACAGTGAATGGTTTTTCACTGCACCATCAGAATAAAGGCGACAGGTTGACATAAACTACTGATAATGAATGGTTTCCATTACCATAGTACTACTTTAAAAATCAGTTAGAATCTATGTCTTTTAAAATAATCACACTAGCATATTTATTCCTTATAAAATACTTTAGAAATGACTTAGATGGTACAAATTATAAATGGTAAATATTTTACAGAGGACTTATCAAAAAGAAAAAAACATCAATCTTAGCTTTTGCTGCTTGAAAAATGTGTGTTTACCAGCAGAGGTCACTATTACACAAGACACTACTTTTGTCCAGCTAGCACTAGACATTAGAGGATATTGGTTGAATTTGCAATAAAAATTAAGATGTCAATAATATGAAAATTTAATTATACTGATACATGCTATGGCAGAAGTACAAAAATGTAAGCTTAGATGACTTGGTTATATTTTTAACAAACATCATATGACTCATTTTTGTCCTATGGAGATAAAGGCAATTATATATAATAACGAATGCATGTTTGCTCATATTTATATATAGTAACAAAAGCAATGAAGTAGCTACAGCCTCACAAAATCAAATTATATCTATAGCTTTTAAGAAATGGCAAGTATAATAAATGCCTAAGAATTTCCGGCACCTTGTCTTGGTGAATTTCTATTCTTCAGGATATCCTAGCACTTAAGAGAACAATATAGTTTTTAGGGGTGGGTGAAAAATAATATGAGTGAGAACATTTTGTAGTTTTCCCTAAATCCACTTCAAACTCTTCCAGAAAGCACTTGCTAGACTGAAATGACCGCACCTGCCTCCTCCATCACACAAATGCAGGAATAGCACAGTCAGAGCAATCAACAGAAAAGTGAGCACGCATTTAAACTCTACAGAAAATCACTGAATGCGTAGATCTGGTTTGATCCAGCCAGCGGAGAACAAAGATTGCTAAGAAGAGGATCATCAGCCTCTGCCTGTTACTAGGTAAATTCTCATGGCTGATTTCAACTCAGAATAAATGTACAGAAAGAGGTGGCCAGGAAACTATGGTATTTCCATATATGCCAACAAAAATATAATTGAAGAACAATACTTGTGGATGTGAATGAGTTCATAATAACATAGAATAGAACAAAACAAAAGACTTGTACTAATTAAAGTATTGTTTTCTAAGAGAAATAATTCTTAAGTATATAGATAGTGGAAAACTCTTGCATAGTAACTCCAAAAGAAGCATTCTGAGAAACCAAATTATCTTCGCAGGGAAAACAGCCTGTCCCTTATACACCTTAAACTAGTAACAAGGTGATTATTTAGCAGCACAATAAACTGTGGTAAAGACAAATGGAGAAGCTATTTTACCTTGTTAGAGCATCAGACGATTTTCCTAACTCCTCACACTCCATGTGGAACACACTAGAGAAAGAGTCCTGGAAACAGAAGGGCAGCACAGGTTGAGACGCTTGACAAGGCAATGAAAGTCGCCACACCACGCAGATCTGCTGTGCAACACTGATGACGCCACTTGGTTGAACATATTTCCCATATTTTTGACTAACTGGATCCAAGCACGAACTCACAACATCCTCACAGACGCCTTCTGTTACTAAAGGCTCACAGCGTTCTCATTTTACTTGTAGAGAGCTTTTTGAGTACACACCACTGCTCCTTTTTGAGTATACACTTTTGCTGCATTTTCTTTATGGATGTGTTCTTGTGTGTGTGTTCATGTGCTCGTGTGCATGTGTGTTCATGAGTGTGTATGTGCGAGTGTGTGTGTTGATGTGCTCGTATGTTCATGAGTATGTGAGTGTATGTGTGCATGTGTATTCATGAGTGTGTGAGTGTGCATGTGTGTGATTGTGTATGTGGTTATGAGTGTGTATATGTGTGCATTCATGTGCATATGTGTTTGTGAATGTATGTATATGCCAGTTTGTGTGTTCATGTGTGCATGTGTTCATATGCATGTGTACTCATGTGTGTATATGTGTGTGTGCATGTATGTGTGAGAGAAAGAGAGAGACAGAGAGAAAGAGAGGATGTGTGGAGGCCAGAAGACATCCTCTGGTGTCATCTTCGGGAATGTTGTCAATCTCCTTTAACCTGGAGCTCACTAGCTGACTGACAGACAATCCCTAAAGATCACCCTGCCTCTGCCTCCCCAGTACTGGAATTGCTTGCACCAACATGTTGGCATTGCTCTGAGGCTTCTGATATCTAATTCAGACCATTAAGTTCTCAAGGAAAGAGCTTTGCTGGCTCGGATATTTCCTCAGCCCAAAGAAGTCTTTCCTAAAGAGTTATACCATTTGGAAATATTTTACAAGAGCAACAGAATAATTATGAAGACTTAGTAATATCAGGAATTAGTTTTACATAATATCCAAAACAAAATTCATATTGCTCCATGATGCACTTACAAATGAATGAAGAGAAACTGGAAGGAAACCCAGACATAAGAAAATAAAAGTATAATCTAGGAGTGGAAGAACAGAGTACCTTTTGAGTGGGCTTACTCATGTTGAAGTAGTTTTAAACACACATAACTGTAATATCACCTAAACTAATTTCTTGTCCAAACCCTAGCCATATTGTTGAGCTGAGAGTCACATTGACCTAAACCAGTTTGTTACCTATTAAAAACTCCATTGCCCATTAATAAAGTGAGATTTAAGTTTGTTAATAAAGGACTGTTTCCACAGAAAACTTTTTAAAATTAAAAGCTAAAGAATGGGCCAGAAAAGGAAAATGATAAGTTGGCATATCAAATTAACGAATTCTGACCTGAACTTAGAAAGCTAGCAACTATTTTGTAATCACTTTATATTAAATCATAACTGATTAGAAATATGAAATAGTAGCTCTCCATGAAAATACTGATTCTTGTTTTGGTATAATGAATTTTTTTTGGTAAACTATTCACAGAACTTTATTCTAATCAATGCATCTATTCTAACACATAATAATTAAGAGGATAATGAATTATCTTAATATCTAAGCCAATTAAAATTTTCAAATGGCTGAACGTCGTTTATTATTCTACTTCTGCCAGTAATGTCAGCTCTAACTTATAAATGAATTGTAGGTGACCCACTCTAGTGATAGTAGTATTCACCTTTCCTAATAACCTTGGACTATAGGAAGCACAGCTCTCACCATAAGGAATATTCCACTGTTTCATACAGTCAGGAGGATTAAATCTGCAAAAGGAAAACTGGGGCAGGCTTGTGTTCTGACTCTCAGGGAAGCACTAGGCAGAAACTCCACACAGCATTCAAGTACAGAGAACCAGCCCTATGGGGGAGCTCCAGCTCTCTCACTGGGAAATGCTTCCTAACAATATAGATCACTGGCCTGAAATCTGTGAATTAGACAGTGAGTCATTTCCTGTTGTTGGGAAGTGATGTAGGACTTACAAATACCTTTAATTCCACCCATCTAGACTGTCTGGCTTCTAAATAATTTCCGGTAAGGAAGAAAATTTTATACTCAACCCACTCAGAATGGGAGTCTACCTGTTTTAGGTAGCAGGGCACCATCGTTCTTGATGGCTTAGTTGGCACACTGAAGTAACAAGATGTTTCCCCACTGAGACCGAGCAGCCACTGGCAGGGGCAGCACACAGACATCCACGGTCAGTGGCAGGGCACTGAAGGCCCTTGCCACCCTCACCTCCACCCCACTTCAAACACACTTCACCCTTGTATTGGTATTGCATAAATACTCATATACAGTTGGAGCTGGGGTGAATTCTAAGGCAAAAATTGGGTTTGAAAAGCAGAAAGTGCTTTCGAGAATGTGTCCATCTTGCAAAACCAGTCATCCTCAGTACTCACAGAGCAATCTTCATCCACGATGAATATGGTGCACTTCTGCACCTGCATGAAGGAGATAATGGTAGCAGCTATCTTCTTCAGAATCACTTCTAATGACTGCTGCTCTTCAAAGATTAAGCTAGCAAGGTCAAGCAATACCTAGACGAGAAAAGGTGACAGTTTACAATGTAGTTGTGCGTAGAATAATGACACAATGGGTCAGAGGTTGTTCATGAGCAAGTTCCCAGGCAAGGATTAAATCTGTGGCCATGAGCTGATGCAACTCTGCACAGACCATTAATAAAGTCAGTATAGGTATATGTATAGGCTAATGTAATCGCTTCATAATTCTTCAGGAGGTCAAAGGAGAACAACAGAAGTAAGCCTCCACAACAGATTAAAAGACATGAAAGACAAAATAACAGATCTTGAAGACAAGGTAGAAAAAATAAGAAGTTCACCAAAAGAAAATGTTAACTCAAAAACAAAAAGGAAAAGAAGCAAAAAAACATCCATGAATCATGAATTCTGGGACACTATGAAAGGAACAAGTATACAAATAATATGTATAGAGGGAAGAGAAGAAACCCAAGTGAAAGGTACAGCAAATATTTTTAACAAAATCAAAGAAGAAAAGCTCACTAAGCTCACTAAATCTTAAGAAAAAGATGCCTATCAAGGCAAAAGAAATATAAGGAATACCAATTAGACAGAAGCCAGGAAAAAAAAACTCCCTATGTCACAAAATAATCAAAACACTAAATGGACAGAACAAAGAAAAGAAACTAAAACCTAAAAGGGAAAAGTCCAAGTCATTCTGAAAGACACAGACACCAGCCCATACTACTATACCCAGCAAAACTATCAACCACAATTGATGAAGAAAGAAAAACATTTCAGGATTAAGAACAATGTCTGTCCACCAGCTCTGTAGAAGGTTCTAAAAGAAAAGCTTTGGTCTGAAGAGAAGGCTAACTGTGCCAAAGGGGAAAAATGGAACAACGAAACAATAGGAAATAATGACTTTATATTAATAACTCTTAATATTAAAGGTCTTAATTTCCCAATAAAAAGATGCAGATTAACAGACTGGATTAGAAAACAAAACCTATCTTTCTACTGCATCCAAGAACACACCTCACCACCAAGGTCAGACATCACCTCAGGGTAAAAGGATGGAGAAAGGTTTTCCAAGCAAATAGAACCATGAAGCAAACAGGTGTAGATATTTTAATATCTAACAAAATAGACTTCAGACCAGTACTAATCAGAAGAGACAAGGAAGGACATTCAAAGATCATTAAAAGAAAAATACATAAAAAAGAAATTATATTTCTAAACTTTCCTGTACCAAACACGAAGGCACCCAAGCTCACGAAAGAAGCAAAACTACAACCAAAATCATACACTGACCTTAACACAGTAATAGCTGGTGACTTGACCTTAACACAGTGATAGCTGGTGACTTGACCTTAACACAGTGATAGCTGGCGACTTGACCTTAACACAGTGATAGCTGGCGACTTGACCTTAACACAGTGATAGCTGGCGACTTGACCTTAACACAGTGATAGCTGGTGACTTGACTTTAACACAGTGATAGCTGGTGACTTGACCTTAACACAGTGATAGCTGGTGACTTGGGTACACCACCTGCACTAATGAACAGGTCAATTAGACAAAAACTAAACCAAAAACTACATGATGTTAAATAACATCATAGATCAAACATACCTAACACATCCGTAGAACATTGCAAGCAAATAATAAGAAATTTCTTCTCGGTTGCCAATGGAACTAACTATATTCAAATTTGGTAAAATATTAGAAACAAAGTAAATCTCAAAAGATACAAAACAAAAACAAAAAACTCTAAAATAACACCATCTTGGTTTGAATGAGAATACCCCCCATAGACTCATGCATTTGTATGTCTAGTCCCTAGTAGGTCAACTGTTTAGGGAAAGATTAGGAGGAATGGCCCTATTGAGGAAACGTGGCCTTGTTTGAGGAGGTGTGTCACTGGGGGTGGGTTTTGATAATTCAAAAGTCCATGGCAGGCCCAGTCTCTTTCTCTCCTCCCTCCCTGCTGCCTACAGACAGGACAGGATGTACTCTACTGCTCTTAGATACTGCCCTTAAGACACCTGTCTGTCTCTCACCATGCTCTCTGCCATAATAATAATAGATCAACCCTCTGAAATGGTAAGCAAGCCCCCAATTAAGTGTTTTCTTTTGTAAGAGTTTTATAAGGTCCTGGTGTCTCTTCACAGCAGCAGAACAGTAACTAAGACACATGTCCTGCATCCTATCTGACCACCAAAGATTAAAGCTGGATATCAACAACAGAAGATATGGCAGAAAGCATACAAACTCATGGAAGCTAAATAACTCACTGCAGCATAAAAACTAGATCAAGACAGGAATCAAGAAGGAAATATAAAACTTTTTTAAATTTAAAAATTTAAAAGATTTTTAGAATTGAATGAAAATGAAAACATAACATACCCAAACCTATGGGACACAACAAAGGTAAAAGGTTAAAAGGTAATTAAGAGGTTAAAAGGTAGTCTAAGAGGCAAGTTCACAGCACTAACTGCCTGTATTTTTTTAAAAGGGAGAAATCTCACATTAATAACTTAATATCATACTTGAAAACTCTAGAAAAAACAGAAGACTACAAAGATCTATAAAACAAAGACTTGACTCTTTGAGAAAGTGTACAAGATTCACAAATCTTTAGCCAAATTAAACAAAGGACAGAGATATATCCAAATTAATAAAATTAGAGATAAAAAAGGGATATTATGACTGACATCAAGGAAATCCAGAAAATCATAGGACTATAGAAACTATATATGCATACTATCGAAACCTGTATTCCAAACTGGAAAAAGCTAAAAGAAATGGATGAATTTCTTAACATATATGGCCTACCAAAGTCAAATCAAGATGAAATAAATAATTTAAAGAGACCCATAATCCTAAATGAAATAGAAGCAGTAATTTAAAATCTAACTGAAAAAGCCCAAAGCCAGATGGGTTCAGAGAAGAATTCTACCAGACCATCAAACTAATGCCAACATTCCTCAAATTATTCTGCAAAACACAAACTGCAGACACATTACTGAATTCTTTTTACAAAGCCACTATTTCCATGATATCAAAACCATTAAGACCCAACAAACAAAAAAGAAAATTATAAGTCAATATCCCTTATGAACATAGATGCAAAAATTCTCAATAAAATACTCACAAATTGAATTCAAGAGCATGTCAAAAGATTATTCATCATAATAAAATGACCTTATTATTATTCCAGGGATGCAGGACTAGTTCAGCATATGTGAGTCAGTAAAGTCATCCACAAAACAAAAGGACTCAAGGACAGACACCACATGATCATTTCAACGAGACTAGGGATACAAGGGACATAACATAATAAAGGAAATTTATAGCGAGCCCACAGCCAAATTAGCATAAACAGAGAAAGTTCCCAGCACTTCCATTAAAACAAGGAACAAGACAAAGTCCACTCTCTCCATTCCTATTCGATGTGGTACCCGAAGTCTCAGCTAGAGGAAAATGAAAACTGAAAGAGATCGAGAGGACACAAATAGAAAAGGAAGAAGCCAAAGTATTCTCTACAGATCATAAGGTTTTATGCATAAAAGACCCCAAAGACTCTACCAGGAGACTTCTGTAGCTGATAAACACCTTCAGCAAAGTAGCAGGACATAAAATTAATACACAAAAGTGAGAAGCCTTCCTGTATACAAATGACAAACATTCTGATAAAGAAATCAATGAGCCGGGCGGCGGTGGCGCACGCCTTTAATCCCAGCACTCAGGAGGCAGAGGCAGGCGGATCTCTGTGAGTTCGAGACCAGCCCGGTCTACAAGAGCTAGTTCCAGGACAGGCTCCAAAGCTACAGAGAAACCCTGTCTCAAAAAAACCAAAAAAAAAAAAAAAAAAAAAAAAAAAAAAGAAAAAGAAAAAGAAAAACGAAATCAATGAAACAATCGCCTTTCACAAAAGCTTCAAAAACAAATGCCTTGGAATAACCTAAAACAAGTAAGAGACTTCTTTAATAAAAACTTTAAGACACAGCTAAGGGCTCCATTCTACTCTCTGGTCTCACTCCTCCCATTCCAAATCCCGCCCCTGAGAAGTCCACCAAAACTCAGCCCCTCCCCGAGGCTGCTCAAGACTACGCCCACAGGCTACATAAGACCTGGAAGCCATATTTGCCCTGTGATTCCTCCCCTGCCTTCCCAAAGGCCACCCAGGAATTGTTCTGCTCTGCTCTGCTCAGATTAAACCTGGATTTACTAATTTAGTCTGACCTGAATTATTGCATTGGCGGCATTACTACCAGGGGATTTAAGCTTTCCAGCACTAAAGAAATTGAATAAAACATAAGAGGATGGAAAGATCTCCCATGCTAATGGATTGATATGATTAATACTGTGAAAATGGATATCTTACCAAAAGCAAACTATAGATTCAATTATAATTCCCATCAAGATTCCCAAAAAATTCTTCACAGAAATTGGAAAAAAAAAAACTTCCATTTCATGAAGAGAGAGAGAGAGAGAGAGAGAGAGAGAGAGAGAGAGGAGAGAGAGAGAGAGAGAGAAACAAAATGAAATAGGATAGCTAAAACATTTCTAAATTATAATGATATCACCATTCCAACATGTGTTTAACTAAGTTCACAGCAGCATTATTTGTCACAGCCAGAACCTGGAAACAATCTAAATACCCCTTGACCAAAGAATGGATAAGGAAAATGTGGTATATTTACACAACGGAGTACTACACAGCAGAAAAAATAATGACACCTTGAAATTTGCAGGCAAATGGATGGATCTAGAAAACATCATTTTGAGTGAGGAAACCCAGACCCAGAAAGACAATTATCATATGTACTCACTCATAAGTGGCTTTTAGACATAAAGCAAAGAAAAACCAGCCTACAATGTTTTTCACAACCCAAGAAAAACTAGACAACAAAGAGGACCCTAAGAGAGACATACATGGATCTAATGTGCATGGGAAGTAGAAAAAGACAAGATCTCCTGAGTAAATTGGGAGAATGGGGACCATGGGAGAGTGTAGAAGGGAGAGGGGAAGGATGGGGAGCAGAGAAAAATATACAGCTCAATAAAAACAATTTTTTAAAAAGGTATCACCATTCCAGATTTCTAGGTGTACTACAGAGCAAAAATAATGAAAACATTATGGTATTGGCATAAAAACAGACACACTGATTAATGGAATAAAATTGAAGACCCTGCCATAATTCCACACACCAAAGTTACTTGGTGCTTTACAAAGAAGCTAAAATTACACAATGGAGAAAGGGCAGAATCTTCAACAATGGTGCTAGCCAGCCTGAATGGCTGCCTGTAGAAAAATGAAAATAGATCCATACTTATCACACTGTACAAAACTCAACTTCAAATGGATCAACATGAGACCAAATAGCAAGAATCTGATGGAAGAGAAAATGGGAAATAAGCTTGAACTCATTGGCACAAGAAAGAACTTTCTGAACAGCATACAGCTAGCAAAGGTGCTAAGATCAACAATTAATACATAAGACCTCATGAAACTGCAAAGCTTTCCTACAGCAAAGGTCACCATCATGCGAACAAAGTGACAGACTACAGAATGAGAAAATCTTTACCAATTATATATCAGGTACAGAGCTAGTATCTGGAGAATATGTAGAACTGAAAGAATTGAACATTATGAAAACCAAGAACCCAATTTTAAATGACAGCACAGGATGTAGGTAAGGGGAGCACTTATTCACTGCTGGCCGTAATACAGAGAGTACTGGTGTGGGAGGTCCTTCTGTCTATGTGTTGCTTTTATTGGGTAATGAATAAAGAAACTGTGTTGGCCTGTGATAGGGCAAAAGACCAGAGCTGGGCTGGGGGAGGGGTACTAAAGTGAATGCTGGGAGAAAGGAGGCAGGGTCAGAGGGATGCCTCACAGCCTGCTGGAGACAGACGCCAGAACCTTAGCCAGTAAGCCACAGCCATGTAGTGATACACAGATTAATAGAAATGGGTTAAATTAATATTTAAGAGTCAGCCAATAAGAACCTAGAGTTAATGGGCCAAGCAGTGATTTGATTAATATGGTTTCTGTGTGATTGTTTTGGTTTGGGGTGGCTGGGACAAACAAACAGTGTTGATACAGTGGGGGGGGGGGGTTGTTGATACAGTACAGGGGGACGCAGTGTTGGTACAGTGGGGGGGGTGGCGGTGTTGCTGCAGCAGCATTGGTAAGGTTAGGACTGACATGAAGGATGATGAGATAAGAGGAGGAAATGTGGAGAATTCTACAGTTTAAGACAACTGAAAAACATATTTTATTAGCATTGGACTTTTCTTTCTTTCTTTCTTTTGGTGATAGGAATTGAACTTAGGGCTTCACCCATGGTAGACAAGTGACCTGCCATTGAGATATAGTCCCTGACATAGCATTACTTCTGAGAAGAGAAAATAGAATGTGGAGAAGGTCATGATTTAAAAAATAATAGAAAAGGATCATACAGAACTGAAGGTTGTCTTAAATCTCCAGTCTTAACAAGATGACCTGACATATAGGCATGGTAATAAAAAGAGACGTTGTGAAACTAACTTATGAAAACAATGACAAACATTAAAACTTAGCGATACAAAATAATACACCACTATAATATAAAGCATGGCACGTTAAACATAAATAACATGAAAAATACATTATAGGTCATACGTTTCCATAAAATAAACAATACACACAAAACATTTGTGAAGAGCCGAGCAGCAGAGCATGAATGCTAGTCACAAGACAAAGCACAACCCTTTCTATCAGAGAAACTCAGCTTTCCAGCTCACAGGATCACAGCAAGCAGAGCGGTGCAGGGGGAAAACAGGCATTTTATCCATGTGAGGATTCCCAAGGCTTACCTACATCCGTACTATTCTTAAACACTCAACTGATAACACGCCAGAACAGAACAGGGTTAATGTGAACAAGAAGTTGAGAGATCCAGAAAAGAGAATTTTTCTAAGAGAAGCTTGAAGGCAAGTTGCCTGGTGCTGTAGGTACAGGCACAGAGGAGGTAGTTCAGGGTGACGGGAAACATGGAGACCCATAATTGGGACATCTTAGGAAAAGAAGAACCCTAGAAAGTGTGTGAGAGTTAGCATGGGGGAGGGGCAGGAACACGAGACTACATTAGAGCAAACAGTCCAAGAAAAGAAGGAAAAGAATTAAGAAATGTAGGGGGAAACTAAAAGTTAGATAGTAAAAGTAATACAGATATGTATATAGAGTAATTACAAAATAGAATTAACAGAAACAAAACTTAAATCATGACTATAAATCAATACATATATTAGCAAGTTCTGTAACAAATAAGAAAAAGAATCCAGATAGCAGATCCAAAAAGTAGGATTGGGAAAAATGCAAGGAAGACCAAAGCTGTTAGGAAGATCAAAGATGCTAAGGTGTTTATTTAGTAAGCTATGGGATGGAGTGATGGCTGCAGTTGAGAATAACAACTCAGGGCTTTATTTAAGGACACACATTCAAGCCATCTAAGTCTCTCAAAAACCACTGTCTAGCAATGATGGAGCTTTTGAACATGGAAAATGGAAAAGGAAATGACTATCAGAAAGAAGAAGCTCAAATAGTTACAAAATCAAATCATATGAATTGAATTTCAATTGGGTGCATTCAGGATTTGGATAAAAACATAAATGTCTTTAAAAGCGAGTTTCGGGCTGTCTTCAGAAATCCCATTTACCTGGTTCCTTTTGTTCTCCAGCAGTGAAGTCTCGTAGAGTTGAGCATTGTGAAGAACAATACCGCAAAACGCCAAATAGGCAGCGAAGTCCTGGAGCGGAGACAAAAATGGCCAGATTGGAGCTGCTTGTGAAACTGCCCAGAACCACTGCCAGAAATAAATGTTAAACATCAAAATGTAGATGCTTATTATGCTTAAAATTAGGAACTCATGCAAACTGACGGCCAGATAAATGGCACCTCTAGCAGATGACTAGGGGTCTAGCCTTCTGATGCTATATAAAGAAAAGGAAAGGAATTGAGATGACAATTTTGCATAAAGTTGCAATTTTCTCTATACAGGATTTGGTGTAGAGTCTATGTGATACTAAAATTCAAGCCTATGAGGGACCAAATAAATAGCTTATAACTTATTACTGAAACAAATGAAAATTCACATATTTAAGAAAATATTGTTCATAACAAGTTGAGTGTTATGTAAAGTGGCAAACACTAGTTCAAATACATTCTTTTTTAAAAAAAAAAGATGCCTTATTTATGTATGAGTGTTCTATCTGTATGTACAACATACACCAGAAGAGGGCACCAGATCCCACTATAGATGGTTGTGCCACCATGGGGTTGCTGGGAATTGAACTCAGGACTTCTGGAAGGGTAGCCAGTGCTCTTAACCGCTGAGCCATCTCTCCAGCCCCCAAATACATCTTTTTAATATGAATCTAGAATCCTTAAAGTACTGCAATGAGGTGAGGTGCTCACAGTGAAATTAGTGACTAAAGAAAGCATCATTGGATGGCATGGTTTAGCCACACCTATATGATACAGTCGAAGTATTTATTAAGGGCGGGGTTATTTTAATGGACTACAACAGTAGACACAGAGCTTATCTAATAAGCATGCCTTTGTATCAGGTGTAATTAATAGCACAGAGGTATGCTATGCTGACTTTAAAAATCGCCTCTTACGATCTAGATCAATTAAAACATGGGAGCTAACACGGGTGTCAATACTGCTAATGTCACAGAAACAAAATTAACTGTCTTGTTTGAATGTCTTCCAAATTCAAAAGCACCTGCTAAGTTTCAGAGGCGCCACACGGTCGGTCGCAGCAACATGGCTTGGAGCGGTGGAGAGGCAAGCGGGCATGACAGATGTATAAAGTGTATTCAGTAGGAGGGATCCTAGAGCTCTGGGGAACTAAGGTGTGAGCAGACCTGAGGAGGGCTGGAAGGGGATCTTGTCAACACGCTGTGTTTCTTCAGAGCTGGACGGGAATGGTAAGATGACACCGACTGTTGTTCCCTTGGAAGCTAAATTCATACAACCGTTCCTGAACTCACACACTGGGACCCGCCGCAAAGCTTATAAATAAGACTAGGAAGCTTCTTTACCAGGAGGAAAATGCGGGTGCTCAGCCAGTGCGGGGCGCGGGGGTTAGAACAATCGAGTTTGTTTTTTTTCGTCGACCCCGCCCCCATCCACCCAAGGATAAACCTTTGTACAGGGCTGATGGAAAGGACGAGGAGATCACTAAAATGTAGAAGGGCCCTTTCTTTGTGTGCACCAGTTCAGGGGAGGACTTGCTGGTAGCTCAGTGAGGAGAGAACATGGAGCTCCTGCTGGCACTCAGCACTCTCTAGTCAAATCCCTGCTGTCGTTAGCTGAAGGAAGTCTTCTAAAACTCACACCATTTTTTCTCTTTTACTGTTAAAGAAGGTGTCGCTGAGGATTTTCTAGATAGGTGTTGTCTTGACAAACTCCCATCTCTCCAGCTTCTGCTTCTCAGTCCCGCACCCCCTCTTCAGTAGTTCTTACTGCGCACGCACCCCCACCCTCCACCCCACCTCAGCTCCACCCCAGCCCCACCCCCTCCCACCTCTCAGCACCGCCCCACCCCCACCGCAGTCCCACCCCAGCCCCACCCCTTCCCACCCACCAGCCTCACCCCCAAATACGCAGATTCACGCTCTGAACCATAGTTTGGTTTTTTTTTTTTTTCCAGCCATTTCAGCAATGCCTAACTCAGAACATGTGCTATAAAGAGAAAGTGTCTTTCTAAGCTGGCATCGTGCCAAGCGCAGGTTCTGGTACCTTCTCATCCTTTTCGGTGAACGTCCCACCGTTTCCTGATTTCTTGTTGATGGCCTGAGCGACACCGACCACCTAGGATAAGAAGATAAAAGTGACATTTTTTTTTCATTAGTTCCAACTCCTCGAGTGACTGTGTTTACAGAGGATACGGGCTGTTTAAAAGCACAAAGCTGAAATGTTAAAACAAAACCCGAGTCCAGTCTTTTTTAGTCTTAATAAGGGCAGTAATAGTCCTAATTTCTTGGAGCTGAAACCGCATGGGACTCTGGGACTTCACCTTGCATCCAGGATAAACTAGCTGGTGATTATGTTTTAGGTAAATATTCTGCATAGTTTTCAAGTACAAAAAAAAAAGCAGGCAAAACTCCTTTATCTCTCTCACAGAACATATAGTTGAGCAAACATTCTGCATTGATTTCGACTGTTTCTAAAAGGCTAAGCTCTCATTTACTGAAAGTGAAGCAGGGCCCAGTGGCCAGTTACGGAGGAATGCAGGAGAATCATTAGTACACAAGAGTTTCTCAGGCAGGAATGCAGCTCAGCTTCTTTTGAAACTTCTGGCCTTGAAAATTATTTGACCTTCAACAGAATTATTTTTGGGAAAAGAAGTTATTAAAAAAAAAAAAAAACCAAACAGGAATTAACAGGCGAAGCCTACTTTCACATAGGTCAGAAGGAATTTGAAAGATAAACTGTACTTAAGTTGGCCAAGCTAAACTTGGCCTGTAGGCCTTGAGTTCCACAAAAGGTTAAGAAAGGCTTGAAGAAACCGCTCATCTGTCAGCTTGGAGGGCCACTAGGCTTCCCAGCTCCAGCTTCAGGTTGAGAAATTACTCTGCAGTTTATAGCAACTTAAAACTTACTTCAGCTTCCTCTTAATATGAATTCTACTGTTTCCTTCTTTTCCCAATTTAGCATCGTTAAGATAAACTATTTCCCCCTAAGTGCTCACACTTTAGGAAACGCAGCCTTCATTCCGTGTGGGAGGCTCATCTTTCTTGGTCTAGCTCACCCTAAGTTCCCTACCTACAAGAAAAATGATACAAAACTCTCCTTTAAGAGATCAGAGCAGAAAAGGGGAAATATATTCTTAGGGGATGCAGTTTTCTGGTACTCCTAACACTGTTTCTTTTTTTCTCCTTCTTTATTACGTTATAAAAGGACAATAAGCTTTTTTGTAAAGAGAATTATTTATCCTAACTGCCTTTGTTGCCCTGGGTTCAACTCACTATGACTTTCACAAGCTCCTTGTATACGCTTAATGTTTCTAGATGAATGTCAGACGCCTGGGGAAGGTTTGGTCCAGGTCCAGCATGACTGGTTTGTAGGTGGGCATCCTCCCTTCAAACAGAGCTGCTGAGAACAACCCAATGGGTAGCAGTAGAAGTGTAACCCGATTTTAAGTGCTCGTCCACACATTTATTCAACAAGTTTATTTATTTAACAACTGCCTACTGAAAAGCCAAAGAATAACAAAAACAGAAGAAAGGGTTACCAAGAAGAAGTTAAGAATTCAGTGGGCACAGTATGACCCACGTAGAGTCAATATGCTGTGTGATTGATCGTTACTATGGAGGGCACAGTGGTGGTGGGGGTCACTTATCAGAAAGGATAGCGTGTTCATTCAAAACCACACAGCTACTTAAAACTGATCCCAAATCAAATTTCAGACCATCAGTATATTACCATAAATAGACAATGAGATGAGCCAACACTGAAGTTGTAAAAGAAAGAAAATCAGCTGTACAACTCGGAAATTAAGAGTTACAAAAATCATATCGTGATTTCATTAAAGTTGTTGGAGTTCCTAAAAATGAAGTCAAAGTCAGGCAGGATAGGACATTTGGTTCTCTGAGTTCCTAGACTACTAGAAACTTCAGCCTGGCCGGTGAGCTATATACAGTGTGTGTCTGGGCAATGCCTGGGGCAACCAGGGAGACCTACAAGAGAGGAAGACGGGTGGGTCAGGGAACATCAATTCCCACTAGAAAAGCAGACTCAAAATACTGCTGGCTCCCTGGAGTTCCCGGTGTCTTCCATTTTAGTATCAGAGCACTTGGAACAAGGTTTCTTCAGACACAGAATGGTCCCTGGGGCTCTCTCGTTATTAAAACCTGTGTCCCAATTTTTCTGTCTCCTTCCCCCTCCTCTTTCCTTTCTCCCTCGCTCTTTCTCTCACTCTGGTTTCTTGATTGAGATGGGGGTCTATCTTAGTCTGTAACCTGGGACACCTCTGACCTTGACGCAATCCTCCTGCCTCTACCTCTCATATTCTGAGCTTGTTGGCAAGAGCCTATACACCTTCCCTTTCAACCTAAGTTTTAGTCTGTGGTTTTACACTAGGAGTATTTATTTATAAATAAGCATTATTCATAACTATGAAATTAAAAGTTTTCTTCTTGGTTAAAAGAAAAATATCTTTAAAGTATACTATGTATGAAACCCTTCATCCACTGTTTATTTTTTTCTTTCTTGTTTAGATACTAGTGTCTGCTGCTCATCTCCGAAGACCCTAAGTGGACTGTAAGTCCATCCCCAGAAGACTGCCTGCCTATTATTTGCTCAGTGATCTGCATGGTGCTGGGTGAGAATTTGAACTTGCTGCCAGTGTGTAGCACAGGCTCCTGTTTCCTGGCTCACAACTTAAGCAGAGGGCAAGCTCCGCCACAACTCGCCCACATCACTGCTGGAGACGAGCTCAGCTCATGGGTAGAATTCCACAGACAAGCCTTCTCATGGAGTCCACTGTCGGCCCATTGCCTCCAACCCGCAGCGTGAACTCACGTACAGTCCACAGATGCCGATTTCACACTCTCTCCACAGGGAATCTCAGACACCATCAGCCCATTTGGCTTTTGGACACTGGCTTCCCTAACCTTGGATTCCCATTTGGCTCCAGGTATCTGTTGGTTTCCCTTCTTTTTAAATTCATTTGTATAATTTAAACCTCACTTTTTAGTAACATTTGACCTTGGACAAGTTTGTAGATGCTAGGATTTTTACATCAATTTTGATTTCTCATGTTGGCCTGTTGAGCTCCAAAGCCTACTTTTTGTCCCCCAATACCAAACATTTGCAATGCAGTTGTCGTCCAGAAGCCACGGGAAATTAATTATAGGTTTCTTGCTGTTCAGATGCCAAAATCTGAGAATGTTAAACTCCCTCATATAAACTGGCGTAGAGTTTGCATATAACATATACATATCCCCCACCTCCTTTAAATCACTTCTAGATTACTTATAATGCATAATACATTGTTTGCGATTTTATTAGTTGCTGTATTGTACCATTCAGAATAACAAAAGAAAAGGTTTGCATATATTCCAAACAAACCAAATTTTTCAAAATATTTTTATCTGCAGTTGGATAGATTCATGGAAGCAGCGCCCACGGTTATAGAAGGCTGACTATATTTAATTTCTTCTGATGGTAAAGAAATATACTCAGAAAATTTCATACAATGAGGTAGTCCAGCAAGAAGTTACTCATCCTTTCTGGTAACCAATCATTTTCTACTACTAATCTTGTAGACTTAGATGAGAAGTGGACAGGCTGGTTTTGTTTCAGGTAGGATGACAGTCTGAGCACAATATTTATATTAAAATCTAGGCGAGGGAGAGCTGGAGAGATTGCTCAGCAGCTGAGAGCGCTGGCTGATCTTTCAGAAGACACAAGGTTGATTCCTTCACAACCATCTCAGGAGATTTGACACCCTCACACCTTCTTCTGAACTCTGCAGGCATCTGGCACACATGTGTGCACAGACATAATATGCAGGCAAAGCACCCAGAGGCATAGAAACAAATATTCTTTAAAAAAAAAATAAAAACAGGCAAGCAGCTACAGGAAGTTGCCCATGTCTGTACGTTATGGCATAGGGAGGCTGAGGCAGGAGTTCTGCTAAGATTTCAAGGCCAAACTGGGCTATACAGGGAGTTCCAGGTCTATCTCAAAAATAAATAAATCAATAAACAAAATCTCCACCAAAACCAAACCAAACAAACAAATACCAGGCATTTCTCTCAAGAGACTACTATACCAAGAAAAAAAAAAAGTGTGTATCGTGTTTCTTCCACCTGCAGATGGGTGATAATCTAAAAAGAACATGGAATAAGGCAACTGGGTAAGAATAGAGAGTTTGGGACTATAGCTAAGTCAGAGATAATTGTCTACATGAACAAGGCACTTGGTTCAGTCCTCAGAGTTGCAGGGACAAAAGAAAGAAAACGTAAAGGATTTAACTATAGTCAGTCACTCAGATAAAGACAAAAATTTCAAATGTCCCGAGCAAAGCCAGCATCCTCTGCCCTCCTTGGGTGTCTATAAAGGCTTTCCCTCTCGCAGGCTACTGACTGCCCTTTCAACAAATTGGTACATTTTCTTAAAATCAAACAGTTAATTTGTGGTTTACTTTGTTGTTCTGTTTTTTTTTTTTTTTTTGGTTTTTCGAGACAGGGTTTCTCTGTGGCTTTGGAGCCTGTCCTGGAACTAGCTCTTGTAGACCAGGCTGGTCTCGAACTCACAGAGATCCGCCTGCCTCTGCCTCCCGAGTGCTGGGATTAAAGGCGTGCGCCACCACCGCCCGGCTGTTGTTCTGTTTTTGAGACAAAGTCTCCATAATATTATAGCTTAGGCTGGCCTGGAACTTACTATGTAGCCAACCAAGGCTGGCCTGGTTGATCCTCTAGCCTCCTTGTCTAGAGTACCAGGATTATAAGCATGAACTACATAGCTTTTATGGGAAGTGTATGTTCAGACTTTACATGTGAGAGTCAAAGCCACTACAGATGTCGGATCCTTTACTGGGAAGCCCATTTGCTTGCTGCCTACCTGCTGCCCTGTGCTATGCTTTCAAGCAGCAAGGAGCCTCTATTTTACTGGTATTTGCACAGCATAAACAGATGCCATGTCCCTACAGGCATCTAGAATGCCTTGAGCCTCTCTTGGCAAGCAATGTGGAATGTGACAGCTGGCTGTTTCAGGGACAACCCATCACTGTCACAGAGAGCAACCTTTTATTCAATAAGTGGCTAATCCCAGACATGTACTGAGGTCACATGTCAATCTCAATACATCACCCCACTTCCATTTCCCGCAGATGCTCCACATGGGACTCAAAGGCAAGGGAGGAACGAAAGAGCCTGCAAATCTGACAGCCTTCCCTCCTGACCATAGAAGGCTCCGTGTAGGAGTCGAACCTCAGCCAAATGCCACACCACCCCAAGACACTAAAACATGGCAACATACTGTAAATACAACAGTAATACCCAATAACACAGCAACATACTGTAAATACAACAGTAATACCCAATAACACGGCAACATACTGTAAATACAACAGTAATACCCAATAACACGGCAACATACTGTAAATACAACAGTAATACCCAATAACACGGCAACATACTGTAAATACAACAACAGTGATATCCAATATAATCAACTATAGAGAATTCGCCAAAGCGTTCTTTTAAAAAGTTCATTTACTCTATAAATTAATGAGTTTCTTTCGATTTGGGAAATTTATACCCAGCTCAAAGGGAAAAACAAGCATATGATGAATTTTTCCCATTAATAAAAAGAGAATGGTAAGGACATTGGTCTTCTTGTAAATACCCAACAAGATGTAACACAAGGAGACAGAGGTTACTGATGAACTGGGATGTGGAAATATAAACAAAATGAAGCCTTTTCCTCCCCAGCTTGTTTTTGGTAATGCTGTTTCATAACAGCACTAAAAAAATCTAAGACACATCTTTTTCTCTTGAAATTCAACCTACAGGGAGCTGGAGAGATGGCTCAGAGGTTAAGAGCACTGACTGCTCTTCCAGAGGTCCTGAGTTCAATTCCTAGCAACCACATGGTGGCTCACAGCCATCTATAATGAGATCTGGTGCCCTCTTCTGGCATGCAAGCATTCATGGAAGGAGTGTTGTATACATAATAAATAAATAAATCTTTAAAAAAAAGAAATTCAACCTACAGGACTGATTTTCTCTTTACAGGAGAGAAGAAAATAGAATTTTCAATAAGTTTTAGCATAAATCTTTATGTTATGTAACTGGAGGTTTTTCTCCTGCCTGCCATTTCCTGACTATCCACTCTGAAGCCTAATATTAATTACAAACTGTTTGGCATATTAGCTCAGGCTTATTATTAACTAATCTTACAACTTAAATTAACCCATTTCTATTATTCTATATTTTATCATGAGGCTCGTGACTTGTTACCTCTTGTCTTGCCTCCCCTACTTGGCCTTCTTTCCTCGTTTCTCTGTCTGGATTCCTCACCTAGCTATATTCTGCCTAGCAATTGGCCAAATCATCTTCTTTATTAACCAATGGCAAAAAAAACCCAGATTTACAGCATACTGAAGGCCATCCCACATCATCTCCCCCCTTTCTGTCTAATCAAAAAGGAAGGTTTTAACTTAACATTGCAAAATTAACAAAATATTTAACAGGCAAGGATTACAGTTATGATATTTAGTCTATTTGTATTTTATAAAATTAAAGACAATACTCTACCATCTATCCTATCTTTGTGAGTCTAAAGTATCTAATCTATCATTTATCATAACTAAGGAAAACTATAATTGTAACTATCTAGTCTTCAACTCCATCAAAGACCCTAAAAGGATATACTATTACCTAAGTAAACAGAAAATGCATTGTAAGCAATTTCCAAAACTCTAGAAATAACAGAGATATCTGGCTGCCTGGACAGTAACCCAAAGTTTTCTGTAACATTGGGGAATCCATCTTCAGCCTATAGTCCTAGAGTGTCTGATAGACTTCTCAGGAAATTTGAAACTGTCCTGCCTATATTGACAGTTATATTGGTCATTTTCTTCTAAGTCCTTTAGAAAGTCTGGTAGTTTTTTCTCTGAAGCAGGAACCCTGAAGAACCATCCTGCCTTATTTCAACAAGTTCAACAGTCACTTTTCTGTGGGTCCTTCATGTCTAGCTCGTATAGTATACAGTCAAGCAGTCCAGGCAAGAGCAGTTTCTTGCCCAATTGGCTAGCCTTGCCATATTAAAAACAAATTCCATAAGGAGATTCTTCAATGCCCATCATCCTCTTGAAGTAATTGGTGCTGTCAGGAGCAGACATGTCAAGAAAAGTCTAAAGTCTAAAAACATTGTAAAAGTGGGTCTTTGAAGTGTTTGAAGAATGCCTATCTATCTGAAATGCATCTCTGTTTTACCTTGAAAATCTAACTAACATGAGTGTATGTTTGACTATTATATATGACTATTAATTTGTATCTCTTAACTATACAGTGCATTTTAAAATGAGTTGAATAAACATAATACCTTAAACAAGAGTAGAAATATACATATAGTATGACAAAAGTGACTTTAAATTTGTAGCAAATAAACTAAAATCCATACCAACGTAAAGTATTTTGAGATTAACAGTTGCGTTTTTGGATTAGATACAAAAATCTACCTTTTTCATCATTTCTATATCAATATGGTGCAGATATTAAAATGTATCAGACTTTAAAAATGAACATGAGTTGTGAACGTTGATAGAACACTTTCCCTGTGTGACTTTAGTTTTAGATGAATGTAGATGTTGGTGCACATTTCTGTTGAGAATTGTAACTTCATTGACAATTACTTAAATAATTTATGGAAAACATCAATATATATCAACAGATCTACAGTGCTGGGTCAAATACTACAGATAGTAATTGTTCATTAATGCCTGCAACTGTTTCCAGATCCTTAACACTCACAACTGAGAGCTACATAAAATTCATCGAAATTAAACTTATAAATGATCTGTAAAATTAAAAATAAAATACTCTCCAATAAGCATCAGAATGGTAATACAATGTACCAATGAAGTTAAATCTTCTATTGAATGAAGGATAGCTTGAAGTAAATTTTCTAAGCACTACAATCATCGAAGTATCATTTGGGTCATAGAAAACTGCTAAATGAATCCTTAAGCCTGAATTGTTTATACACTTTCTTTTTACTCTGGGTCCATGGTGTAGATGCAAAGAGTTCACTTATTAGATTGTTTTTTATCCACTATTCTTAGGAAATGTTCCTACCCCCACCCCTTGGGAACGTGGTTAATGTCTTTTGTGAAAGAGACTTGTTTGCTATTTAAGTGGTAATGTGGAAAAGAGAAAGATCTTCCCCAGCGTCCAGAACAAATAGAAACTGCTCTGAGCAGTCTTATTCTGTTTCTAAAACAAACCTACAAGAAAGAGCACTGCAGGGGGAATAAGCTCAGGGAACAATCTAAAAGTTTTTCAAAGCTAGCCAGTTCTTTAGACTAAAATAGACCAACTGACAGTTCACTAATAAACTTAGCTGGTTCTTGTAATTATATTTTCCTTGGAACTGAAGACTTATAGGCATACCACTATAACATTTTATTTGAACCAAATCTCTTCATCAAATTTAAGGATGTCTCCATTGTTACACAGGGCACAGACCACAGGACAGGACCATCTGCCTGGACCTTCAAGATGGAACAAGCAGCAATGAGCAGATCACAGGAGCAGACGTTTGCTCCTGCATAAGGCTGGGGGCAAAGACACAGATGAACACAGCAGCAGGCTCTCAGCCTTGCTCTGCCAGGTCTCAGTGACTCAGCCCAGCCTGACATGTGACTGCTGGACCCATTGAATATCCACCTTGTACATATATTTTGCTTCTGGTGCACAAACCCTCGCACTCCAAATGGAAAAATTAAAAAGCAAGTATTTTGCTTGCTTCTTTAAAATGTATTAATGTTGTTGCTATTATTATTTGCTTGGGGGTGGGTGGGTTAAGGTCTCTCTAGGTAACCCAGGCTAGTCTTGAATTGATAATCCTCCTGTCTCCACTTCCAGAATGCTGGACTTAGAGACGTGTACCGCCACCCTCGGTATCCCGTTTATTTTTCATGTCTTTTCTTAGGCCAGCATCTACCTACTTCAATGACTCAACCACTGAATGGGAAATAAAAAAAGAAAAGAAAAAGAAATAGAAAGGAAAGGAAAGGGCATGACTCCTCCTAGGGATGGTGGAGGAGAAAGTTTACTGTAGACATGCAGGAGAGCACAGCCAGGGGCAGGGACGTCTGGGATAGTCCAGAGTGGACATGACCCTGAGGCATGTGGGGGAAGGGGATGTGGGGTGGGGGTTGTGGAGGGAACTGCATGCAGCAGCCAGGAGGCCCAAAAGAGAGTAGATGAGAAAGACCAGGTAACCAAAATGGTTGATTATACAGGAAGGGCAGCTGTGGGCAGGACAGCTCAATTCCTGGGCTAGAAAAATTTCTTGCAGGAGGAGGGATAAGCCAGCCAGCAGGGTCCTGTAACAGGTAGGGTCTGAGCTCCAAGCGCTGCAGGGAGAACCTGGCAGCCAGGGTCTGCTTTGGTGTGTTCCAAGGCACCTCAGCCATTTGCCCCACTTTGAAATCTAACAACCATCACCTGTCAAACTAAGTAAGACTCCGTGTTGACGAAAACAAGTGAGAATAACTCCCAAATAACCAAACATAGGTCATACAGTTTACATTCTACAAGGCATGTACCTTTGCATGTTGTACTCGAATTGCATGTCTTCGTGTTTTATTTTGTAACTGGGGTGTTCATTAAGTGTCTTTAATTCATCCAAGTATTTATTCCACCGGAATCTCATTAAAAACTGGCAGGGACTTTTTTGAGCATTTGCATTGTTTGATGATGTCCTGCCTGCTGTCTCCTCCTCACTCCTCCCAAGATGCCTGACAGACAAAGTGGCAGTAAGCCTCCAAGTGCTGAGTCTCTCAGTTAAGAGTTAGTATCTGGGTTTGGTCCCTATAACTACAAAGGAACACTCGTTCCTAGCATGTTCCAAGGAACGGTACTTCAAGGAAGGGCAGTGTTTCAGAAATAGGCCATCTGGTCCAGCAGCAGCTAAATTCTCTGCACTTCTTCACTAAACGTAAGAGAATTCTGTCTGCTTACACAAATAACTAATGCAAGTGACTAAAATAAAAACCATCTCAAGTGCCCTTGCCTGAGAAACCCAGAATTAAGTCTGAATGAAATTTAATAGCAGGCCTGAAAAGCACACTTCTGTTGCTTTCTCCCGTTTTTTTTGTTGGCATATCACGGTCACTCTCTGGGGCACGCTGGTCCAGCTTAGTGCAAAGCCTTCTTGTAACTCTTTGTCCACAGTCAAAAGTAGCCCATGGGTTCCTCTTAAGACATTAGAGAATGTGTCTTTGCCCCTTCCTTCGTTCTCTTTGCTTTAAGGGCCGTAACACTGAAGAGCCTTCAGAAGACAACAAAGGCTGCTTTTGCCCACATTTCCACATCAGAGCCCCTTCCCATGCAAAGCAACAGAAATCTAAGTGGGAGACAGAGTCCAGTTGTCATCCATAGCAGAATGTCAGGAAGCCTCTTCTCCGTATTGTGACTGCACAGTGAGTGCTTGTGGATGTTGGTTTGAAAATCTCTAGCTATGGACTTAGTCTCCCCATCGGTTAACAGGGAAAAAGATGTTACAAAACAACAGGTCCCTAGAACAGTTCCCATGGGATTCACTCTAGAAATGTCACCTATGGCAACTAACTGTTTTCTACACATAATGCAAGTGACTGATAGATGATAGATGAATGATTGATAGATAGATGCTAGATAAATGAAAGATAGATAGATAGATAGATAGATAGATAGATAGATAGATAGATAGAGGATAGATAGATACATAGATAGATGATAGATAGATAAATAAGAGGCAATATTCAGTAGTTTAGTGAATCCTAAAAATCTTCCAGAATGTGTAGGAGCACAGACTTCAGTATTTAATATGTAACCGCCCCATTCACACAACTGCCAGAACTAGCTCCCTTGAAAAACCACTGTCACTGAAAAGTATAAATTATTTTATAAACAAGACATAAACAGTAATTTAATAACCATAGCTCTTTTAGGTTCTCTGGTAAGTCACTGGAATGGGTGATAGCTTAATACTAATGATTTAAACAGAAAGAAAGCAAATCTGCTCTGCCTCAGCTATGAGAAAAAAAGAACAGAAAGCCATTTTTCCTTGAAAGTTTACAGTTAGTTAGAGGATAGTAAACAGAATGACGAAGTCCAGGACTGTGCCACTATCATCCCGGGCCCAGCAGGCTGATTACAAGGTGGCTGGTGACAGCCTCTGGATTCCCTCTCTCTCCTTCGGCTACAAGTTCCATTATTGGTACTTATCTGTGTTCTTTCAAAAGGCACTAGATGGTGTTTCCTGACCATTTCCACTGCGCCCCAAAGCGTGCCTGACCCTCTGCAGAGTGAACGCAGCTCAGGAGGTGGGTCTTTTATTGCCCCACTCTGCAGGGAAGGAAAGTGAAGCTCAAAAGGATTAACCCAGATTAGTCATCCAGGAAGCAATAAGACAGAGCAAACAATCGTTACAATCATCCCTAAAAGTCTCACGGGGCCTGTAAATTTTCATTTATAAATTTTTGAGAGACTTCTGGTAGGTTAGTCATCAGAGGCTACCTCTGTCTGATGTGAAAAAAGGAGAAGAGAAAATAAGAAAACATGTCTTTTACACTGCTCAGTGAAGGAGAAGAACTTCTCACAGTGGCAATGACAGAATCATGTGGAGAAAGACTGACAGCTGCACCAAAAGGAAGCAAAGGGAGTCAGGCAGCTCCAGCCAGGCTCCCTGGGAGGGGAGGGAGCGGTCCTCATCTCAAAGGTGAACAGAGACAGGCAGTCCTGGCCTCGGGACAAGCCACAGCTTTGCAAACTCCAAACCAGCTGTGGGTTTTGGTCAAACAGTGATTCCTCCTGCAGAAGGGTCAGTAGCTGAGAGGCATAGAGGAGGCCAGAAATATCCGTTCTGCCACTCCATATGACTCAGAGGGCAGTGGCCAGGCACACCCTAAAAAAAGAACCTATCATTTAAAACTTAGCTAGCTTAAGGGCCTGACAACAAGAAATAACCTCAAGTCCAGGAGCTTCCATTTAACCTGCAATAGTGCAAAATGAGAAACCCTCTAGGAAGCAAAAGTGGGGGGGGGGGGGGGTCACAGACACTGACAAGAGAAACGTGCAATTAGCAGGAGGCTTGCCTCAGGCAGTGAAGTGTGTGGGCAAGGTGGTGCTGACAGAGCTTTGGGGAGAGGGAGTGTCTCATTAACTGAGGCCAGCAGATTAATCTATCCACATCCACCTATCTCCCTTCGATGCTGTGGAGTCTGAGAACCCTCGAACTCCAGGACTCTACTTGACATTCACAGTGACATTCCCCCAGTAGAATGACAAAGGATCAGGTCTCAGAAACACAAGCCCCAGTAGTGTGGTTGCTTCTGGAGACCCTAACCCTGGGTGTGATATCTGAGGAGTCTTAGGAAGATAGGAGAGCTGCCCCCGGCCACATATTGCAAAGCTAAGTCTGCTTCAAAGAGGAAAAGAAGGGACGCTAATGAGACAAATCTGGCTGACGTCAGACCCTTGCTGGATACAAACTCCATACTAGGGTAAGCCATAGGAAAGGCGTGAGTTTACGCTCCACCATAGCAGACGGTTCTCTGCTACACAGCTGAGATTAAGACTGATGAATACAAACACAGACTTTATGGGAACCTACAGTGGGCTTTGAAAACACATCAGCACCCAGAATCTCTGTGGACCTATGGTGGTTTGGATCAGACATTTCTCACATAAGCACAGGTATCTGCACACCCGGTCCCCAGTTGGTTCTGTTATCATTTGTGATGGATCTGGGATGTTAGGTATGTCGGTGGAGGCGGTTCCTACAATTCATAGCCTTGCCCCTACTTCCAGTTCACTTTCTCCAACATAGGCTTGAGTTTGAAAAAGTGATCTCTCAGCTTCTTGCTGGGGTGGCAGCTGCCACGCCTCTCTCACCATTGTAGATGCTCTCTCTGGTAACACAACCAAAATAAAACTTCTTCCTCATCCTGTCCTTGCTCTAGAGGGTTTATCGCAGCAGCGACAGAACAGTTAATCCAGATATCCTAACTTCCTGGTGTTAAAGATTAATTTTATCTATCAATTCCTTCTAGTGAACCCAGACAACAGGTAAAACCATTTCTGGGTGTGCCTGTGACGGTGTCTCAGGAAGGAATAACACCTCAGTCAGCAATCCCATGAGGAACATTCTTCATCTACCAATGCATATGGGCGTCACCAACGTATGTGGGCAATGGCCAAGCCACTCAGGATCTGGGTAGACGGAACAGGCAGAGGCGGAGGCAAATTGCCCTCTCTCCTCAAGCTGAACTGGCCATCTCCAGCCTCCAAACATAAGAACTCTAGGTCCTAAGGCCTTTGGATTTGGCCCTGCCTGGCAGCCCCCAAGGTTTTCCGGTCTTAGATCTCACAGTGAATTACACCACCGGCCGTAATAGTTCTCCAGGTTAATGAAAGAAGATGATCAGCTTCTTGGCCTCCAATTATGCTGGCTAATTCCCATAATAAATCTCAGCTTTATCTATAAGCATCCTGCTGACTCTCTTTAAAACCCTGACTCAGCCCAGCGGGTGGTGGCGCACGCCTTTAATCCCAGCACTTGGGAGACAGAGGCGGGTGGATCGATTTGAGTTTCAGGCCAGCCTGGTCTACAGAGCAAGTTCCAAAAGCTGTACTAAGAAATCCTGCCTCAAAAAACAAAACAAAAACAACAAACAAACAAAACAACAACAACAAAAATGACTCATTTAACTGGCAATCTTTCAGAATTCCCTTGGTTGGTTGTAATGTGATTTCAGATTTGGGAATGCACGATTCAAGCATTTGGTTTAATTGGCAATTTACTGCTCCTTTCATGGAAATCTAAAATGAAGCGGGAACTGGGTGCTAACAGACTCTAAACCGTCTAGTTAGATGAAATACGAAATATTTTCTCATACCTGTTATAATTTCACATCTAAATATATGTAATCGAAATTAGCTACGATTTCTAGGTGTTCCTTACTGCAATGTAAATCCAAAGAAATCAACCGAGAAACATCCCAATTAGACGATCATTTATGAAATTAGCATTATTTAGACAATATCATACAATGTGAGATAAATCCTTTAAAATTCCTATCCATTAGATAGGAAGCAAAATGCACACAATTAATGGTCATGGGCAAGTGTCTAACCAGCATTCAACCCTGTAACTAGTTTTTAAAAATCCCAAGCAGAACATTTAAGTATTTATACATTAATTTAAATGATAATTTGTCACGATAGTATGATTTCATACACGTGTGGAGTAAAAAACATTTTTCAAAGCAAAAACTATTTCCAAATGACCTTTTATAGGAAATGAAAAATCAGCTTACCTCTTCTCTGTGGTTCTTAATTGGCATACAAAGGATACTTTGTGTCCTGTAGCCTGTAATTTGGTCAACTTCAGCATTGAACCGAGGATCCTAGGAAGAAAAAAAGAAATCCAATTTATTGGCCTACCTGTACCAAGACTGATTTGATTTTTTTCTCTTGCATTAGATTAGAGAAATCTAACCTTTGACTTCCCCTGCTACTCCTGAGTAACGATTTCAGCATTGTGAAGACATCAAACCATGTAAGCCCAAAACATCTATCAAAGAGGCTGTTCTGGGGTTTCAGTGTTTAGGAAAACCAAGCACCCTGTCCCAAACCAAGATTTCAACAATTGTTCCAAACTAAATGGCATACAAATATTTAGAGAGTTTTGTGGTTGAGGAGCAAGTTGCATCTTTGACCTCCGAGAGAAACTGTCTCCATCTGCCTACTGACTGTTGTTACCCTGGCACTCAGAGGAAAGCAGCTCCGCCCTAAAACCTTTCCAGCAAACAACAGTTTCCGGGGTAAGGATAGCCCCCGTACATCCACAGTACCCTGTCAGGAGAGTAGAGAACTGGAAATCATGGGGAAGTGGAAAAGAAAAGGAGCCCCTCATCCTGGAGTCTGGCTAAAGCCTCTCAGCAGCTCAGTGGAAACCTCCAAGTCCAGCACAAACATTTTCCAGAAAAGCTGTTGGCATAGAATTAATGTTCATTTCATAAAGAGCGATCTTAAGTTAAAGTAGCAATGACCGCTAGGCCTGAATGTGTAAGATTTCTGGCCTGGAAATCTGCTAACTTTTGTTTACATGGAAGATGTCTTCCTGCGTCCCTATAGAGTAGACTCTCATCTTATCAGCTGCCCCGGAAGAGCCACTCAGTCTTAACAACTCACCAAAGATAGTAACTTCAAGCCCCACCCTAATTCCATATGTGACTGTCTAGCACACAGGGAGTCCTCCCCGTGAGTGCTCCATAGGCACGCTCCTGGGCATGTCTAACTTTCTTCTCTTAACCCTTATTCTTAAACTCATATACAAATAGCTTGGGGGTTTTTTTGTTTTTTTTTTCTTTTTTGTTGTTGTTTTGATTTTGTTTGTTTGTTTAGTTGGTTGGTTGGTTGGTTGGTTGGTTTCTCAAGACAGGGTTTCTCTGTGTAACCCTGGCTGTCCTGGAACTAACTCTGTAGACCAGGCTGGCCTTGAACTCAGGTTTTGGGAGATCCATCTGCCTCTGCCTCCCAAGTGCTGGGATTAAAAGCGTGCATGACCCACCACTGCCCGGCTACAAATAGCTTTCTTAAACCTCGACTCTGCTTCCTAAACTGGCTAGTCCTTACATTCTTGTCGGCACCGAAGCCCTGAATCCTTGCTTGGTTTTAAAGTGTAAGGGAAGTCTTCAGGCTGCTGAGGTTGTCAGTGGGGAGGCATGGCTCCTCCCTCTGCCCTCCAAAGTGCTGGCGCTGCTTCTATCTATAGCGGGTGTTTGTGAGGGGTTTGTTAGCTCTTGACATTTTTTTAATTGACATTTTAATGTGTAAGTGTGTGTGCACATGAAAGCAGGTACCCAAGGAGGCGCACAAGTCAGCACACGCCCTGAAGCTGGAGTTAGGGCAGTTGTGAACTCTCTGATGTGGGTCAGGAGCTGAGCAAATCTCAGCCCTCGACATGTGCAGCAGCTGCCGAGATGAGACATCTCTCTGGCCCCATCTTTTACTGTTTCTGTTTTTAAGCATACGGACACATATCTAAGAATTACAAAAGATGTGCAAAAAGCATAGAAGTTCTAAATATGGATTAAGTAAAGTTAAAAACGCAGCTTCCCACTATATTACTATATTCTTAATACTTGTTTACTAAAATTAGAAAAATTATAGTGATACTCTCATTATTAGATGTGGTCCTTCTTTATAATCCTCAAACAAAGCGTGTTCATGAGGACTGAAATTTGAAAAAAGGAAAGTCATACATGAGCACAGACAATGAGACCAGAACGAGCACTACAGAGCGTACAGACCCCAGCAAGTTCCACGCTCCACCTAATAATAGGAGTCTTGCTCCAAAAGCTGCATTTGGAATTCCCCCTCAGGAATATGGAATATTCAGACAGGAAAGCCCTCCTTTCCTTGAAGGTCATTTCTATTTTTTTCTTTAAATTGACCTAAAGTCATGCAAAGCCAAAGCTGTGAATGAAGCAGGTGATTACACCAGAGTCTATCAAATGGGGTCAGAAATGAGGCCAGTTTTCTCAAGAGGGTAGAACTGAAGTTGGCTTTAAAGATAATGTCAAAGGAAAAGATAAATCAATATATATATATATATATATATATATATATATTACATGATAAGCACCACTGCATTCTTGGGTTTTTATTCCTGCAAATAAGCACAAGGCTTTGCTCACATTCAGAGGCCGTGTTTGCCAAAGGTTTTCAGCGAAATAATTCTTACTTTATCTCTGCTTATCTAGACGTTTTTATCTTTAGACTTCATTGTATCTAAGAAAAGTAGAAAGAATATTAATAGTGACGGGTTAAGAAAGTAAAAATTAATGATTGGTGAATTACTGTACAAAGTACTAAATCAAATGTTAAGAATAAAAATGTACCTTTTGTAAAAATTTTGTTAAGAAATGTTGTCATTGCAAATTCAGTTGATAAAGAAGGGGATTTAACTCAACTATGCAGTCAAAGCAGCAGAATTTATATCTACACACCAAGATTGCAACATAGGGTTGGTGGAACTTCTAGGATCACCTCGTATCTCTGCGCTGGGGTAGCCAAGAACCAGAGAGAGGGCCAGGGCTTTCTTCCTTCCCCCATGTCTTATCCCGGGTTCCCTTCAGTTGAACTGTTTCAGAGTTTTAACCACAGATACAGGGCTTTGCAGAGTTCTGTGGCTCGTCTGAGCAGATGACTGAGCCTGAGAAGTAAGGGACTCTTACTGAAGACAGAGTGAAGAAAGTGTGGGTTGCCAGGGTCACCTTTGAGATGGTGTTGGGAAACAAGGCAGCCTGGTGGGACTCTCACCTTAACCTATAGGGTTTGTGCCTCCAGGGGGGGGGGGGCAGTATTAGAATTAAACAGATTGTAAACATCCACATTACACAGGAGAACTGAGAATTAGCTGTTGTCTGGAAAACCAAAGACGGTCTCAAAATTAGACCTCTGTGGGTGCCCGTGCCAAAAGGGCCTAACTTCGGTCTACCCATGACAGACGGTCTAAAAATAACTGTCCCCTACCCTTCAACCATACCTAAATCAAGGAAGATAAACACGGTGACAAACCGTATTAGCTTGGAGGGAGATGTGACAGCTCTGCGGGTAATCGGATCCTGAACCGCATCCCGATGGGGAAGGAAAACAACTGCACCGGGGTTACTGGACAGGACGCATGGCATTGCTTGAATGTGGCCTATTGGATGCTTGTGCACACCAGATAAGAGCATCGCACCACTGCCCCGCTCTGCTGATCGTTTTATTGCATGAAGAAGAACGTGCTTATTGAAAAGAACAAAATGAAGGCTCCGGTGAGATGGCTCCGTGGGGGGAAGGTTCTGGCCACTGAGCCTGGAAACTGGAGCTCAATTCATGGGATCCACATGGTACATGGAAGGAAAGAACTCCCAAAAGTTGTAAGCTGTTCTCTGGCTTCTACACATGTGACCTATCTCTCTCTCTCTCTCTCTCTCTCTCTCTCTCTCTCTCTCTCTCTCACACACACACACACACACACACACACACACACATATACACACCAATAAAAAATTAAAACTACGATAAAATATTTACTAAAAGTATATCTTCGACTCATTATAAAAACATACTGAGCATGTGTGACTTACGAGAGAGAGAGAGATGGAAGGAAAGAGGGACCCGACGAAGCAAAGCGGGGAAGGCAAGTAAAGAGCCAAGAAGACCGGGTGCGGAAGGTTCTTACACTGATCTGTGCGTTCAAAACGAAAATAACAGAAAACAAAAACACAAAAGAGTTGCCAAGTAAGGGCTCATTTTCTCCGAGAATGGCATTTTAAAGATAATGCCTAAAATTAGAGCACGAACATGGACAGGCGCAGGCACAGCAGTTCCCAGACTGTGTTCCCCGGGGGCACAACAGCACCGCAAGAGTCCATGAGTTATCTAAATTGAAGCATCTGCTGGTGCTCTTTCCTTTTCTAATATTTATTTTGGAAATAAATGTACTCATTAGGAATTCACCAGAGAGATTCCATACGCCTTTAAGCCTAAGGGATCTGTAGGAGTCCTTCAGCGGAAAGCGAAGACCGCGGAGTAAGAGGACTCAGATTTGTTCCTCTGCAAAGGAAGGGAAGGGAAGGATAAAGTAAAGGAAGGAGGGTGGGAGGAATGGCAGTTACGTGACGTCAGCCATGTAAATGGTGATGTGAATCCTCGTTAACATCATCTGTGCCCTCCAGACATCACGGACCACGCGGGGTGGCCATGCAGAAGCAGCACCTGAGGCTTGCATTTGAGTAAGGTCAGGGGAGAGGCAGGAGTTTTAATAATATAAAACCTTATGACATAAAAACAATCACAGGGAGGGATTATATAAACTTTCTTTAAAAAAGTGCACCCTAGCTGGGCAGTGGTGGCACACGCCTTTAATCCCAGCACTCGGGAGGCAGAGGCAGGCAGATCTCTGAGTTCGAGGCCAGCCTGGTCTACAAGAGCTAGTTCCAGGACAGGCTCTAGAAACTACAGGGAAACCCTGTCTTAAAAAACCAAAAAAAAAAAAAAAAAAAAAGTGCACCCTTTCATGTGGTCTTGTGAAGGTACTGAATATTTTGTTATTATGAAAACATAGCTTGTTAAGTCAATATCTTACACATACAAATATTTCCTTACCTTCTTATTGGTAAATCTTTTGATTTTTGTCTTACTATTAATAGAGCCAATGCCACACGAAGGAAGTTTCCCCAACTAAGATGTCGTAAGACCCAACATCAATCAGTGTTTAAACAGCTCCTGCCAGCTAATCCTCCCCTTGGTATCCGTGGTCTAACAGAGCCATTGGGCTAAGATGAGGATATTAACTTATAATTGAAATAAGGCAATGTGCTAGTTTATCAGTTTTAACTGTATTTTCAGATATGTGCTATCTTATATAATTTTCTGTGGTGAATTTCTAAGTAGTGAATCAAATGTTGATAATTTCTCACAACTAAAGTATCCATGAAGATTTGGAAATTGTTCTCAGCTTCAATATAAGCAGTTATATTTTATGGCCCCCTCTTGGATTTCTGCATTATAACCTTGAAAGTGTTCCGTGGCCAAAGAAGCTTAAGGAACAAACACATTGGCAGTGTCGTTTTTACTAGTTCATGGTTAAAGAAGCCAGACTCAGGAAGCATCTGAACATATGTTCATGATCTGACTATTTTTACAAAAGGCCCTGAGACAGTATTTTTATTATTCAAGTTATGCTTGAAGCTCAGAGAAGAATTTTCCATTAGATAAATGACTTCCAGGGCCTAATACCGATGTAAATTAGAACACAGACGAACTCATTCCACACTCATGATGGAATTAGTGGACATGAAGGTCCACAAAGTCACCATAAATAATAATGTATAGTACCAAGGGTGGAGAGAAGGAGGAATCTGAGTCTAAAAGGCTGCACCTTTAGGATTAGTGCAAAAGAGAGTACCTGGTTAGCCTAGACCATAGCCTAAGAATCAACCACTATTAACTACAAAGCAAAAACTCATCATCAAACTTTAAACATGGTAAGTAGATTAAATAAAATGAGGCGAGAGAAGAGTTGACATGCTGGAGACACACAGGACCACGGGACAAATGACAGCTTTCAAAAGAGTATTTATGGTCCTAGGATTCTTGGGACTACAGTGCCACCGAAGAGTATAAATCCTTCTGTCCCCTACTACAGGAAGAGAAAGGACATGCGAATCCGGCAGGAATAAAAAGTATGGCTCTTGGTTCTTGGAGTCAGCTACAGTGTGATGTTACTAGAGCACTCGAAGGCAGAGGGCAGCTCCATGAAGAACATCTCTACTACCATTAATAAGAAAACATCTCTACTACCAAAATAAATATATAAATTAAATTAAGTATCTATTTAAAATTCTGATGCCATATTTTGAAGATCTAGAAAGCACTATTCAAGAATTCATAAGCAACCACAAAAGACCAAGAATAGCTAAAGCAATCCTATGGAGTAAAAACATAGTTGGAAATATCACAGTGTCTCACCTCACATTACACTGTAAGGCCACAGAGGTAAAGAAAACAAACTAGGATAGAAGACCCAGAAATAAGCTGACAAGGCTATGCCAATATAATCCGTGACAAAGGAGAAAAAAAGCGTACATTAGGGAAAAACCTACCCAATGATGGAAGCAAAACTAGATATCCACCTGTAAAAGAATAAACTTAGATTTATATCTTTTACCTTGTACAAAAATCAATCTGAAATGAACCAAAGACCTTAATTTAAAAGCTAAAATGCTGAAACCATGAGACAAAAACCAAGGAAATGCTCTTCAAGATCTTGGAATAGATAAAGAGTTTTCTGAACTGAACTGGATTGGCGCAAGAACTAGCTAGCCTTACGAGAGTCCATCAACAGATGGTACGGCAAGAAATTCAGGTTTCTGAACAACTAAGGAAGCTACCAGCAGAGTGCAGAATGGGAAAAAAAATCTTTATCGTTTGAACCAGGATGCGTGAAGAACTACAGAAATTTAATACCAAAGAAATAGAACTGCCAGTTAAGAATTGGACTAATGAGCAGAAGAGACCGTTTCCAAAGAGGAAACAAACAGACGACGACTATTTCAAAGTGTTCAGCATCCCTAGTCATTGGATAAATGCAAATTTAAAATACTTTGAGATACCACCTCACTCTTTCAGAATGGCTGTTATTAAGAAATCCTGATGACAGGGACTGGAGAGATGGCTTAGCAGTAAAGACCACTTCCCTGATCTCTCCTGGGACCCAGGTTTGATTCCCAGCACATGATCAGTAACTCTAATTCCAGGGTCTCCAGCACACTTTTCTTTTGGCTTCCACAAGAACCAGGAATGCACACAGTACACACATTTCCATGTGGAAAAAAAAAAAAAAAACACTTATCCACATAAAATAAACTGTTTATAAATCTTAAAAATGAGAAAAGGAAATCTGACAACAAATGTTGGAGGGTTTGGAGAAGAGGAACCGTACTCACTGCTGGTGGGGTACACATTAGTACAGTCAATATGAAAAGCAACCTGGATATCCCCTCCCCTCCCCTTCCAAAAAAAAAAAAGAAACAGAACTATATATGACCCAGTTACTTCACTCCCGGGCACTGACCCAGAGAACTCTATACCCTATCATAGAGATATCTGCACATCCATGTTTATTGTTGCTCTATTTACTACAGCAAGAAAATAGAACCAACCAAGAAGCCTACCACCAGATAGACAAGGAAAATCTGGTAAACATATAAAAATATTATTCAGTTCTAAAAAATGAAATAAAAAAATTGTATGAAAATGGATAGACAGAGAATTCACAACATTTACAAGGTCACCCAAGCTCGGAAAGAAAAAAAAACATACATGTTCTCCTTCATGTGTGGACCCTAGCCTACAATGTATACATTACGTATGTAAACAAATATACAACTATACGTGTGGGAACATATGGAGGGAAGAAAAAAATAGCAATATTAACGATGATGGACAGGTCTGAGGTAAAGGATATAAAGCAAATTTGTTGTGGATCTATGTATAAAAATAATGGGTGTGAAGGTATAAAACCGAAGCTCCCTGGCTTCAGAGTGGCTATCCTAATAGAACGGCATCTATTCATTAGATATATAGCGGTAGGAACTCGCCAAGTGTTAGCTTGAGTGATTATGTTAATCTAGCTGCATAATATTTTCATTTGTAATTTCATTACAATGAAGTGGGTTTTTTAACTATTTAAAGAAAATAGGAAAAATGAGACTAGGCATTGACAGAATTTTCAAAGTCAGCGATGTAGAAACAAAGTCTCCTACTATCTTTGCAAATAAAAAATCGATACTGAAAGCTGAGCAATACCCATCTCCAAGCTTTCGCCGTCACTTAACAACTGATTAACAGCTGAGAAGGATCCCCCCCCCCCCCAAGAGTACCATCTGATTAAAAGGAAAAAAGGCCAAACAAAGATGAAAGGAAAGAAAACCAAACTTTGGTGTCAATGGGATTTCAAAAGATGGCAGTGCCTTCTCGAATGCATCCTGAATGAAAGAAGAAGCTTGTTTATTTATTTACTTTGACAAGTTTTGGACCTATCATTTTAGAATCCCAGCTTGAAAATCACAAAGTTCAAATAGAAATAGCCTAGACTCATCAGCATGCAAATATGAGATGCATTTGCTTACATTATATTTAATGGAAAAAGAAAAGACTTCCCTCGGTCCCTGCCTGGTACTAAAGTACTAGGGAAGAAAAACAGGCACTGACAAGCTAGCAACCTAGCATATACTTAGTTAATTTTGGTTTTGTTTTTTTGGTTTTTTAAATCTTCCCCAATCCCCTGAGGACTGGAGATTCAATTCAATGCTTAGACACAACAAGCACTCCACCACTGACTAAGCTACAGCCCTGGCTACTTTCCAATCATGCAAATTATCACATCTCAACCTCTCACCTTCCCCCCACTCCTCACAACCATTGTTGGATGCTCTATGCTCCCCTACTTACCTCATAGGCATCTTTGATATTCAAGGGCTCACCAAAAGCTGCCACATGTCCCACAATGCCTTTGTTCCACTCCAAGCGGATACAGTTATTGGAAGCTTCCTCCAGGGTTGAACCTTCAGCGACATCAAAGAGGCGGCTGATAAGAAATTTATCTTTGGAGCTGTCCTCACAAACAAGGAATAGGGAATAGCGGTCAGCGGAGATGAGTCCATGGATATGCAAGAAGATTTTGTGACATAAGGCCGTGACATCCAAATGACTGGAAATGTCTTTTACTAATTCCAAGAGTCTTGAGCACTGGTCCCCTTCGTCACTATCAAATCTTGGCGGGGTTAGTGGCATCTGTTCCTTTTTTCCTGAGTCAGAGAGAAAGCTCACAGCTCCCTCAGAATCCTTGACAACAATGGGTCTAAGAGGCCGGTCAAATTCAGAGGCAGAGATTTTTCTGGCTGGTGCTCCAGAGGTGGCGTTATCTGCATGAGGGCTCTGCTGCAGAGAGCAGGAGCAAGACTCTGTGTGGGCTCGGACGCCTTCCTTGCATACAGGGATGGTGTGAACTCTCTCTGAAAACCATGCATTGACCATTTCTCTGCAGACCAAAACATGTAGACAGGTTAGATATTTGAGGAAACATAGTAGTACCTTGTAAAACTTCCAAAAATCCTGTCAATGAACAGTTGTAAACACTCTCCAATTTTTCCCGATATGTACATATATAAGAAAATATGAACACCTCTGTGGATGGCAATTTCTTTCTCCAAGAAGCAAAGTTCCTTTACTGCGTGACAGAGGAAATACCGGGGGATTTAACGTCAATCCTATCTGCTTTGGCAAAGACAGCAGGGTTCTAATTGGAGCAGATGCCTGGCTGAATCCAGCCCAGTGGCTAGGCTGACTGACATTAACAACGGCTTGCGCACTAACATGAAAACTCTTCACCAAGTCTGGGCCTGAGGCTCAGTGCCGTTGTGTGATAAGTGTGGACCAAACCTTGGGTCCTCCACAGCTTTGTTTCTATGTCCTTTCAGAAACAGAAAATTCCTCGGAAGCTTAGCTAATGGGGTCTCGACCTGAGTACCCCCCTCCCTTTAGCTCACTTTGGATCAGGTCTTTCTTTAATTTTCTCATCTCTTTCGGCACAAGCCTTGCCTCCGACATTACATTTTCTGGTGTTATCTTTCTCTTCATCATATATATTTTGCCTTTGTTTCCCCCCCCCCAACTTGCTCTTTTCACTGTAGACCTGCATACGAGTGATTACTAACAACCATGCAACAGAAGCCATAGTAAGCTGCCTTGAAATCACCTCCATCAAGGAGATTAATAACTTTCAGTGCTTCCTCAGGCAGATTTGTAGGGCAAAGGCTGAACGTAGCCATAGTCCTTGCCAAAACATCACAAGAATGCCCTCCAGCCCAGCTGCTAATATTGTTCCTCTCTGACTCACCTGGCCTGTACGACTGACTAGTGTGGCTGCTTTGCACTGATCTTCAGGCAAGCTTTATTTATCAAAACACAAATAATACAGCACTCCAAACCTCTCGAGCTGGGCCTGCATGATCCACATTGCTCTCAGCATTACTGTCTTCCAAATTCTACTAAGGTGGCCCATGAAGCCTTGCTTACAGCAACCAAATGCTTTCCTAGTCCAAAGTCCCAAAGCCATCCATATTCCTCCAAAAGCACACTACAGTCAGGCCTGTAGAAGCAATAGTCCACGGCCTGGTACCAACTACTCCCTTAGTTACTTTTCTATTGCTGTGATAAAACACTATGATCAAGTCAGCTTATAAAGGAAGGCATTTAATGTGCAGCTTATGGTTTCAGAGGGTTAGAGTCCATTTGGGGTATTATAAGTTTGTAGCCTCCAATTCTGAGTTCTAATCTTAGCATTTGTTATTAATGGGATACATGAGCAGTAACAAGTCACTTTCTTCTTTTGAGTTTCAATTGCATCATCCATAAAACACTAACTATTCCAACCTTTTATTTTTCAATTTATTTTATTTGCATGGGTGTTCTGTGTGCTTGTATATCTGTGCACCGTGTGCGCCCCTGGCACCTGTGGAGGTCAGAAGAGGGTATCAGATCCTCTGGAACTGGAGTTCTGGACAGTGGTGAGCCACCATGTGGGTGCTCGGAATGGAACCTGGATCCTCTGAAAGAGCAGTCAGTGTTCTTAACTTCTGAGCCATCTCTCAAGCCCACCCCACTCCCCAACTTCTTAGCAAAAAGTAGAAGACACATGACTATCTCAGTGGAGCAAAAGGTCAAAAATACCTGCGTTAAGGGAATAACTTCAGTTCCAACCTCAACACTATGGAGATCAGACGCAGGGCTGACATGGGAGTCAAAGGGTGATGGTGTAAATCACAAACAATCCCACACCAGTTTGGAATTATGATTAATAGAATGGTTATTTATTTAAAGGGGAAAAAACTTACAGATCACCGTCCCAGACAACAGCCCTCTGCGCAATCAGGAAGGGAGCCTAGTCGTCAGAAGCGGAGCCGGAAGCCAGAGAGTGAGCAGAGGGAAGTGGCCGCATTTTTAAAAAGAGAGACCACACCCCAATGGGCTGGTATCTCAGCGGCTATTGGCTGAAGGAGCAGAAGGAGCTCCCGCAACACCTCCCCCTTTAGTTTAAGTAAGAGAGTTCTAAACCTACTATGAAATTATATACAATAAGCACAAATATCCTATTCCAACTAGCTTAAGTCTTGTATAATAAATAACTTGGCCAAGTCATGAGAGGAAAGTAACTACATTTATATAGTCTTCAACCCCATCGAAGATCTGAGAAGGAAAATAATGTTACCTGAGTAATTAGGAAGTGCATTCAAACCACTTCTAAAACATGCAACAAATCACAGAAACAACTAGCTACCTGGACAATCACCCAAAGTCACGTTTGCAGCGTTGAAGCAACCAACTTTGGCTAAGGCCTAACGTAACTGACATACCATTTTCAAAGGCAAGAAACTTTTCAGAACTATCTTACCCTGTCTTGGCAGGATATGACAGTCCTGTTTTATCCATTTATGGATGCTCTGTATCTGTCAGAGGTTGAGGTATGGGCATTTCTTTGCCCAAAGGCCAGTTCTGCCAAGAAGAAAGGCTCCACGTGGAGTGTCTTTGGTGCTCAACATTCTCTCGGGAATAGATTGGTGTTGCCAGGAGCAATTGTGTCTCACTACCAAATTATTTGTCTACCATGGAACTCTGAGTTAAATTAAAGGCCATTTTCTACAGCTCTTTGAAGAGGTTGAAGATTATCTATCTATTCTGAGTATAATCTCTATTTATCTAACGAACCTGATTAGTCTAATTATAAATGACAAACATAGATGACTACTGATCTATATAATTCTCAATACCTATCTAACTTAAAGACTAAGACAATAAACAACTGTGCAATAAATGAGGACAATATCCCCAAACGTAAACAATGTCATTATACAAATAATATCAGAGGTAGAAATGTACATTGCAATATGATAAATATCTCAATATGACAATTGTTTTAAACAGAGTTAGAAGCATACTCTCATACAATAGAGGTAGAAGCATACTCACATACAATGTTCAATATACAAGAATCAACACCAATAACGAACCCTCCAAACGGCTCCCTCTCCTCACTAAATTACGGACCAGTCACTCACTTATCTTAAGACACCAAACATTCTTACCTCATAAGTGAGCTGCACTGTATATCCATTACAAGTGGGAGAAGTTAGTTTTGCTTTTCAGCTTCTACAGTATTGTCATAAAATAACTGAAGAAAATCTGGAAGGCCTCAAAATCGTTGCTGGCAGCAACTGCTCTCAGGTAACACTAATGGTAAATACGACTTGTGTTTGTCAACTTGTCTACCACGGATGGTGTGCAGGCTCAGTGGGCACATGCCAAACACGGGAAACACCAAAAGATCCATACTGGTTAGGTGGGGAGAAACGGAATCAAATGGAAGTTGTCACCAGCAAGCCATGATTTCGTCTTAAAGGTGACATAAGTCTTAAATCTCAACTATTTTTAGAAGACACTCTAATCAAAATGTATTTCTCTAAGGCTCCACTCTAGGGACAGCACTCGGCCCCTCTAAATGTTCATGCAGTGATTTACTATAACACAATGTTGAGACATTGTGATTCGTGAGACTCCTTTGTGGTAGGTTTCACGATGCTGTTCCTGTGTGGATAGAGAGCTGAGGAGCACATCCCCAGGTTCACAGCTGGCCAAGCTCTGGCAGCTGCAGTGTACTCCAGGATCTGAGGCTTGGGTCTTACAGTACACAGAAGGACATGAATCAACTGACTGGTGATTGCAGAAGGTTCAAAGCTACACAGGGAGATAATTAGGAGGTGAGATGTCATGAATTTTTATCGTAACCTCAACAGCTAAAGTTACACACAAGCAGAAATAAAATGCTATACATTTCATTTTACAGGCCCCCTATGCTTCCTTTAAAAGGATATTTGATAGACTTAATCAATAATTGAATAAATGGTGCCAACTAGTAGTACTTTTTAACAAATACTTAAATAAATTTGAGGTTGGAAACGTGACTCCATTGGTAGAGTGTCTGCCTACTGTCTTAGTTAGGGTTTCTATTGCTGCGATCAAACACCATGACCAAAAGTAACTTGGGAAGGGAAGGACTATTTTTCACTTACACCTCCAAATAAGAGTCTATCAGTGAGAGAAGTCAGGGCAAGAACTCAAGCAGGGCAGGAACCTGGAGGCAGGAGCTGCATAGAAGCTCCAGAAGGGTGCTGCTTACAGGCTTACCGCCCATCTTAGTTCAGCCTCTTTTCTAAGAGCACCCAGGACCACCAGCCCAGGGGTGGTGGTGCTCACAAGAAGCTGAGCCCTCCCACATCAATCACCAATCAAGAAAATGTTCTACACATGCTCACGGGCCAATCGGATGGGGAAGTTTTTTCTAAAATTTCTAAACTCTAGCTTGTGTCAAATTAACATAAAACTAACCAGCACACCTGGCATTCACGAACCCCCAGAACTGCACAAAACCAAGCCTAGGGCCAAGTCTGGAATGCCTGCTCTCTGGCGGGAGAGGCAGGAGGGATCAAAGTTCAAGGTCATCTTTGGCTACACCAGGAGGTCAAGACCACTGTGAGAATAATGAGACCCTGGCTCAAATAAATAACACAGATTTCAATTTTACATATATCCTCTTAGTTTTAACAGGTCAGCAATACTATTAAAAATGAAAAATAGCATGCATTGTGTTTAGACTAAAACTTCACTTTCACTCCAGATTATTTTAAACTTAGAATCTGTAGTATGTGCTTTTCATTTTTTTTTTTTTTTTTGGTTTTTCGAGACAGGGTTTCTCTGCAGCTTTAGAGCCTGTCCTGGAACTAGCTCTTGTAGACCAGGCTGGTCTCGAACTCACAGAGATCCGCCTGCCTCTGCCTCCCGAGTGCTGGGTGTGCTTTTCATTTAACTAGACCAGGTATAGCTCCTCACTAATCATGAGTATTTTTTCAAAGTTTATTTATTAAAAATATTTTTCTTCATATGATATATTCCAATCACAGAATCACAGTTTCTCCTCCCCATCTTCCGCACTTCCCCACCCACCCATCCACGTTCACACCTTTCCTTTCTCTCTCTCATTAGAGGGCAAACAGGCACTAATAATAATAATAGAAGAAGAAGAAGAAGAAGAAGAAGAAGAAGAAGAAGAAGAAGAAGAAGAAGAAGAAGAAGAAGAAGAAGAAGAAGAAGGAGAAGAAGAAAACAAACAAATCAGAATAAGACAAAACAAACAGAAAAGAGCCCAAGACAAAGCACAAGAAAGACATACAGGTGCTGAGACTCACATTCACACACACAGAGATCCCAATAAAAACAAAACCGAAAACCGTAACATATGAAGAAAAGATATGTTAGATTTTAAAAAAAGCCAGGACTGTGAGACAAAAAAAAAAAAAAAAAAAAAAAAATCCTTCCAAAAATACCAGAGTTGTTTCTAGATCTTATCATGGGGCCTAGTATATTGACAGGACACAGGGAAGCAAAATATCACTCATTTCAAATATGATTATCTACCAGAGAGAACACACACGCAGAGCTGTGTCTCTAAGTAGCTCTGTGGAACAGTCACATCACTTTCTATCAAAGTCAAACTGCTTAAATGGCCTCGAATGTATAATCAGTGTTCTAGATATTTTGATAGGAAAAAAGAAAATATTTTGTCTATGTTTTATAGAATATATCTTAGAATCTAGAAAAATAAGGAAACAAAAATTTACAAGACAAAGCAAAATTGTGATATAAACCTAATAATTCTCTTGAATTAAAATACGGATAAAATCTGTTTGCAAAGCAACTAATGGAATGCATCTTACCCTTTTGCCCAAATAATTGTTACTTCTTTAAAGATTTAACTATTTATGTACACGAGTGCTCTGTCTGCATGTTCTCACTCCTGCAGGCCAGAAGAGGGCATCGGATCTCATTATAGATGGTTGTGAGCCACCATGTGCTGGGAATCGAACTCAGGGCCCCTGGAAGAGCAGCCAGTGCTCTTAACCAATGAGCCATCGCTCCAACCCCCCCAAACAAATACTCTTTTTTTAAAGATTTATTTATTTATTATGTATACAATATTCTGCCTTGATGTATGCCCGCACGCCAGAGGAGGGCGCTAGATCTCGGTACAGATGGTAGTGAGCCACCATGTGGTTGCTGGGAATTGAACTCAGGACCTCTGGAAGAGCAGCCAGTGCTCTTAACCTCTGAGCCATCTCTCCAGCTCCAAACAAATACTCTTAAAGAATTTTTTTATATTTATTTATTTATTATGTATACAAGATTCCGTCTGTGTTTATACCTGCAGGCCAGAAGAGGGCACCATACCCCATTATAGATGGTTGTGAGCCACCATGTGGTTGCTGGGAATTGAACTCAGGACCTTTGGAAGAGCAGGCAATGCTCTTAACCTCTGAGCCATCTCTCCAGCCCCCTTAAAGAAATTTTTTAAACTGAAAATATTCTGCACTTTGGGTGATTTTAAAATTTTATTTATTTCCTTCCTTCCCTCCTTCCCTCCTTCCCTGCCTCCCTCCTTCCTTCCTTCCTTATTTTCTGGACATGTGTACCTAAGTCAGTGCATCGCAGCACAGACATTCAGGTGCACATAGAGGCCAGAAGAGTGCACCGGATCCCTTGGAACTGGGGTTACCGATGGTTGCGAGCCTCCTGGTGTGGATGCTGGGATCTGAACCCCAGTCCTCTGCAAGAGCACCAGATGCTGTCATTGCTCCAGCCCCATACTTAGGGTAATTTTGTTCTAGTATTAAGATCTAATTGCAGTAGCCTAATGACTAAATTTTCAGTCACTTTTTTAAAAAGCTGATGACATTAGAGGCTTTTACATTAAAATTATATACAAAATATATTCACAGTATATATTCACATTAGCAAAGACATCCCATTATTTAATGGTCTTGTACACTAAAAGAAGCTTAGACAAATTCTTATCTCTTCTTGAGTTAGATTCCACACGACATTAAATCTATAAGCTTTAGTTTTTTTCTTTCGTTAAAACTGATAATGAGCCGGGCGGTGGTGGTGCACGCCTTTAATCCCAGCACTCGGGAGGCAGAGGCAGGCAGATCTCTGTGAGTTCGAGGTCAGCCTGGTCTACAGAGTGAGTTCCAGGACAGGCTTCCAAGCTACACAGAGAAACCCTGTCTTGAAAAATTACATATGAGAAAGAAAGTCAGGACCGTGAGGGAACCTCCATCTGGCGATAGATGGGGAAAATGACTGAGCCCCACATTGGAGCACTGGACTGAGCTCCCAAGGTCCTGATGAGGAGCAGAAGGAGAGAGAACATGAGGGAGAAAGTCAGGAACGTGAGGGGTGCGTTCACTCATGGAGACGGTGGGACAGAACTAATGGGAGATCACCAACTCCAGTTGGAATGGGACTGGTGGATCATGCGACCAAAGCCGTCTCTCTGAATGAGGCCAACAGTGGGGGCTGACTGAGAAGCAAAGGACAATGGCGCTGGGCTCTGATTCTTCTGCATGGACGGGCTCTGTGGGAGCCTTCTCAGCTTGGTCGATCACCTTCCTGGACCTGGGGGGAGTTGGGAGGACCTTGGTCCTAGCATAGAGTAGGGAACCCTGATGGCTCCTTGGCCTTGAGAGGGAGGGAGGGGAGGTATGGGTGGAGGGGAGGGGAGGGAAGGGGAAGAAGGAGAGGAGGAAAGGGGGAGGAGGAGGGGAGGGAGGGGGAGGAGGAGGGGAGGGAGGGGGAGGAGGAGGGGAGGAGATGGAAATTTTTAAATATAAAAAAATAAACCATGAGAAAAAAAAAAGATATAAGAATTAGCCAATAAGAAACTAGAGCTAATGGACCAAGCAATGTTTTAATGAAAAAAGAAAAAAGAAAAATTACATATATATATGCACACACACAATATTCTATTATATGATAATTCTATAATTTTATACATGGACATATTTTTAAAACTTGATAAAAATGCTATAGGTCATTTGAGTATAAAGGTTGGTCATTTTACTTCTTCTTATTCTTCTTCCATTTTACTTCTTATCCAACTGAAGGGAAACACTAGGAGTAGGTTGTGGCCAACCCTGGACCTCAAGGATACCCTCGGAGCAGTCCCTTGAGCAATAACTTTTGAGAGAGCTTTTTCTGGGTGCCTCAAACAAAACAAAGGGAAAATCTGCAGGTGTGACTAATCCACAGCACTCAAGTTCATGTTCATGTTTATAACTATACTATTAAAATGTCATATTTTTTTGTTCTTTTCAATGTTTTTTAATCCACCGGTTGTATCAATTAATCACTAGTACCTGAATTAGAAAGCGCCTACTAAGTCCTCTGGCTGGAAAGAATGATTGTATAAAACAATCTCCTAAAATTATTTGTAGGAAAAAAATGCAAAAATAACTCTCATAAAAATAATGTTGGCTATTTTTCCTGCTCCTAGATCCTATTTTATACAGTTTTAGTTACAGGGTTTGCATAATTTGACCTGGATCCGCTACTCAAGCTTGGAAAAATACAAGAATGAAACTGTTTAACTTGAGAAGCTGATGCTGTGTTCTCCTGAGAAGCAAGGAATGTTTGAGCTGGAGGAGCCTGTTAAAGTCAGGGGTGAAGCTGTGGCCTGGCCCTGCCCCCCCCCCACCCCCAGCTCCCATCTCAGCTGGGAGCAAAACCTTAGGGCCTAATTCCTGTTCCAACTACCTTGCTAGAGCCTTACACACTCCCAAATAAGGCTCCGTCAGACCATCGATAAAAAGCCATCTAAAATGAAGGACACTTGAGGCCTTTTAAAGTATTGTTCTGACTCCTATTTGTCAGGAAAGGGAAATAGCTATCAATGTTTATGATCCAGTTTTAGGTGCTATTAATTCTCAATGTGAAAACCATCGACTACTGATAAACTAAAATCTAGCAGGAAAAAGCAGACAACATACGCTGTCTTCTTTCACTGCCCTGAGACTCGAAGTCCATCCACTCTAGTTTACAGAGTTAGTAACTATCATAGATAAGCCATCCTCTCAGAAAGACGGATTAGGAACTGACACCTAAGCGTGGCACATATAAGGCTCCAAGTTTCCATAACATAATTTCAGAGGCTTAAAAGCCTCTGAACTCCAACTGAGTGCTGGTGCCAGTCCTTGAGGGAAATCTGGAAATGGGGGGGGAACAGATTTGGTGTCGCAATCTTGGGGGATGTTCTTGGCCTTAGAAATGCTCCTGGCATTCAGTACCTGGGGCCTGAGGATGTGATTTACCCTGAAATTTGACGGATAGTGTCTCAGAGCAAAGCACATCACAGTCAAACCCCAACCTATAGTTTTGGGAAACACTTTAGGTGAATAAAAGATTAGCTGGCTATAAGGACAGCAAAGGAAACAGGAGCTCGGAGGCCCCTCACACCCTCCGTGGCCCCTCACACCCTCCGTGAGCGCTACCCTGACGACACATTCTTCACTTGTGTTTGATATGGCCATGAAAGGAACCCTCTGCCTAAAGTTCTTCAATTCCCAAGAGTTCTCCTCTGGGAGAAACCGAGACCAGAGGCAAAGAGAACGCAGAAACGCTTCCAGGTTGGAAGGGTCACCCTGCTTTGTATTTTTCCTTGCATTCCTACGTGCGTGGAGGAATGATATCACTTAAGGGCCCACCTTCCGCAATCTGGAAGAAAGCTTAGGAAAGGAAACCTAGCGCTAGCTAAGTATACTGATTGGTTTGCAGTTTAGAAACAGGCGGAATGGCGCTAAGTGGCCATTTATCAGTCTGAAGACTTAAGGACTCAATACATGCATATTTCGAAGAACTGTACATTTCTATAAAAGTGCTTTAGTTTGGTATTTTCAAAAGGTCATGACTAAGACATAAAAAGGTGAAAGTATGTCATAGATGATTGGAATCACCCACTTGTTACCTTCAATAAGTTAGTGGGAAAGTAAACTTAATATGCAGGCAGACTTTCATCCCACATGAAAAATGAAATCCAAAAGTGAGGATGTCATGCTATAGGACAAAGGTGTACGAGTGCTCCTAGGGCCAGCGGGAGGCATGAGCTGTTGTTGCGGGGCAATATGGAAGAGGCCTGGTGGCCAGGATGGACTGCTCACGGCCACAGCTGAGCTAATGACGCTGCAAGGGGCGTTTAATGACTGCTGCCAATTTGCATTTGATTGTGGTTTTATCATTCTGTTCATAATTAACTTAAAATGCAATTTAGGATTGCAGTTGCACAAATGTTGTAGCTACAATTAAATTATACCTATCTACGTCGATTTGACTTTTAAAAGTTCCACATTTGGCTATGCGTTAAAATGAAAAGAACTCGAAAGGTGGGGGGTGGGGGTGACTCACCCCAGGGCTCAGAAGGCTGAAGCAGGAAGAGTATAAGGAATCTGAAGCTACCTAGAGAGTTCTAGGAAAGCCTGAAACACAGAGTAAGGTTCTAAAAAAAAATAAAAGGGGGGGGAGCGGGGAGGATCAGCACCAGATATGGCACCTGGCACACTGGGTCTGTCCACATTACTTTGACAATCCCTCCCCTTCCCTCCCTTTTCTTCTCCCTTCCCCCACAGCCCTTTCCATAAAGGAACACTGAGAACTGTGTAGCTGCGGCCCTACTAGAGCAATCGAACTTCCCTACTCTCTTGGATTAGTGCAGAGAAGGCAGATGATCCCAGTAAAGGGGAGTAGCATGGGGAGCATCGCCAAGGCTAAGAAGGTGTCCCGTTAACAGCAGAAGTTTAAGACTCAACGAAGAGGAATTTTGCCAGCACCCGAAGATGAAGTTCAAGGCCAACAGATAAATGGGCAAGGGAAAGACAGACAGACAAACAAACAGACTCTTAAGAAGATTATCTGATCAGGTGAATGCACACCTGATCCAATCCCTGGGCATTCCAATGAACAGTCAGTTCTATCTGGGCCGAGGTTGGGCTTTGTCATATGTGAACAAAAACTCTCTAACTACTAATCTAGACATCAAAGAGAAAGCCTTTATCTATCACGTTGGGGTTTGTTTAATTTATTTATTTTTTTGTTAGATTTATGCTGCAAATTGAACCCAGGGCCTCCCATATGAGGGGTATATTACTTAAATTTAAAACAATGGATTCTATAACTATAAAGTTCATTCTTCCCCTCTTCCCCATCCCTCTCTGTGTGTAGCTGAGGGTTTAATTATATTCTTAGTTCAAAGGAATAGGATATTTTCTTACATAGGAATTCAACAAAGAATACAGATGGTGATATATATTTATCACTAAAACATCAAATGACAATTTCCTCCAGTGTTTAAGAATGCCCCCCACCCACACACCCCAAAACAAATGCACACTTCTTTATTCAGAGGTCATTTTATGAATGAGAATCCTTCCCTCTCCCAAACAAAGAAGATAGTAAGGATGGCACATGATAAACAGGAAAAAAGGAGAAGGAGGATGAGAAGGAGGAGGAGGAGGAGAAGAAGAAGAAAGAAAAAAAAAGCTAAGCAGTGGTAGTGCACACCTTTAATTCCAGCAGGGAGACAGAGGCGGGCAGAGTTCTGAGCTCTTGAGTTTGAGGCCAGCCTGGTCTACAAAGCAAGTTCCAGGGCAGCCAGGACTACACAGAGAAACCATCTCAGAAAAAGAAAAAAAAAAAAGAAAAAAAAAAAAAAAAAAAAAAAAAAAGAGCACTCGGGAGGCAGAGGCAGGCGGATCTCTGAGTTCGAGGCCAGCCTGGTCTACAAGAGCTAGTTCCAGGACAGGCTCTAGAAACTACAGGGAAACCCTGTCTCGAAAAACCAAAAAAAAAAAAAAAAAAAAAAAAAAGAAAAAAAAAAGAATTCACACAGTATGTCCATTACAAACTCAAGCCCAGAGAAATGGACATATTTTTAAAGGCTTTAAGATAGTTTTTATTTCTATTTGTCAACATGATTCTTAGAAACTTAACACTCAATTTGTTTTGCCTACCCTAAGTATTTGATTGGAAACACAAAGTCCTACCATTCACTGAAAATGAAGAAAGGCCTATAAAAATAAACGAATTATGATACCATTTTAAACAAAATGAGAATACCAAGTCAGCAAAACTGATTATAGAACTAAATATCCAATGAATGAGTCACGTGGCGAGACTCTGCGGATTTATTCCTATGCGTACAGCTCTCAGGCACTCACTCCTGGGAGCCTTACACCAAAGCTGCTCCCCAGGCACATGAATGGCTGTGACACCAAGACCAACAACCTGCACCTACATCCCGGCCTCCAAACTAAAGTTCCAGAAAGTCCTGTAAAGTATGCAGCTCTGCACACTAAACTCAGAAAGGAAGCATTTTCAACTCTGAATGACCAATCAACCCACTGCTTTATGTGATTGTTCCACAGCTTACCAACAAATTTTTCATCCTAGGAAGGAATGTTTTTTATCCTACACTCGGCTCCGAAAACAACAACAAAAACAAATGGAACACAGAAACCACAATTGAAAGTTTAATAAACCCTGCTTAGGCTAGAAACAAATACTGCCCAGTTCTGTGTAGTCTTTTCCGTTACAAAGGAAATCATTCTGGAGCATTATGGAAACATCCAAGGCAAGGGGAGCAAGCCTGTAATTTGTTTCCAAATACAATGGAAGGGGAGCATCTTCCTAAATCATATCCTCTGCCATTGATAAGGGCTGAATGTGTAACTTTATGCAGTTTTTTTTTTTTAAAGTTTACCTTAAAAGAAACAATGTAAGAGAGCAGAGAGCATCTGTGTAGGTGGAATTAGTTGAAGGGCCATTTGGGGCTGGCCCTATCCATAGTTCACAGATGGGACACTAACTTGTCTATGGTGCTGGAGGTTGCAGATACAATCCCTAACACCATGAAAAAAATAAATCTTGTTGCGTCGAATAAGCAAAACACCATTGTTTCCTAATCTTAAAAGACTGTGGACATGATATCATGAAAATATTGACAGTTCTAGAGATTTTTTCAGATCACAAACTGGGGAAAAAAAAACTATAGATTTTACAAGCTTATTTCAGTTTACATTGTCACATGGACATCACTTCACCTCAAGAACAGCATCTATGACTAATACTGCATAAAATCTACACATATTTACAAATCTTGATCATGTACTTTAGGATCTGAAACAGATCTAGAAGTCTGAAATGAAAACGTTACAGAGAAGAGGGCAACGAAAGATAGCTGTTGTTCCAAGGGCTTCTATGGATTCTTCTAGGCGAGAAGAAGAGAAGCTTATCAGAGAGCACCCAGGAGGCTAGAAGGCAGGCAGCACGGGCGTAGAGAGCACAGGACAACACAAGAAAACTGTCCGTTACTGCATGAGAATCACTGCTATAAATACATAAACACACACCCATAGTCACACTCAGACTGGGCAAATGCTCTGAAGAACTTATTATTTCCAATGCCGTTGTCTAAAAAATACGCATAGTAAATATTTCTCTGAACGCCGAAACGGATTCCATTACTATCTAACTGCAGAAAGAGTGAGTTTTAAGAATGGATAGCAATATTTATTTTTATAGCCTCCATATAAGTGTAACATATGTACCTTACAAATAAAAATGTTACATCTTTTAGAAATGAAATGGGAGCCAGGCATCGTGGCCCATGCCCATACCAACTATTTAAGTATCTGGAAAGCTGAGATAGATTCGGCCTGAGCTACGCAGTAGGGTTCAAAACCATGGGACGACGTAACGAGACCTTACCTCAAAATTTTGAGTGCTGGGTATGATATAGCTCAATTGGCAGAGCCCTTGCCTTGCATGTGGAAGACCACAGCTAATTCCCACAACTGCACCAAGAAAAATAAATACAAAAAAGTCAAGGAGAGAAGGATAAAGAATCCCAACGGCAGGACCTGGAGACTCAACCACCTCAGCCCCGCTTTGTGGTGTCAAGTGTGTCACAGGAGGCGGCGGGGACCTGTAAAATTCTGTTTCTGGACTTTGATCCAGCCTGCCATAAAACTTGTCCTCACTTAAATCTCCTGTTTCCACTGCAGGCCAAATATTCTCAGGCTCTGGCCCAGCAAACAGACAATAAAATGCATCTGACCCCTTCAGTACTAAATGACTTAAAGCATCACCCACAGTCATAGACCCGATTAGTAACTAATGAAAGGTAACACTATTTCCAATATGCTGTCAAGAACAACAGCAGCTGCCGAGAGGCTTTAGCACCAGGAAGGCTGTCTTTGTAAATGTCTACACATTAAAGCCTCCAATTAACTCAGTCCTGAAGGATTCCCAGTTGTTGAGGGTAGTGAGGGTGGGAGGTGTGCGCTAGTCCTTTACTAGAAAAGCAAAGTGAATTTTCATGCTAATAGACTATGTTACACCTCGTTCAACTTTAACACTCCCGATTCATGTAAATGGTTTGTGACCATTAAGAAGCGTTCATCCATTCCTTTGCTGGGGAAGATAGCCATCAATACAGAATGTGGCTGTGTATTTGAAGACACTTTTAGGAGGAAAAAAAAAAAAAACAACTTGACAACCTCACTGCTATCAAGGCCAAGCCAGATTAAGAGGTGTATGAAAACCCAGAACGTCAGGCGCTTCATTATGTTCCCAGACTGGCGAAAGGAGGGTGTATCATACATTTGTGCCACGTGACAACAATTAATAAATGCAGAAACATTTTTATCAATAAGCCTGATTTCTGCTGCAGATGGGCATTCTAAATGAATCTAAATTCATTTTAAGCTTTTAAACATGCCACATGCCTCTCTGTAGACTCGCATACGTCTTTTACATATGCACAATGTTTCTTATTCTTACAAAGCACAACAAAATGACACAGGCTCTAGTTTAAAAAGAACTGTGCTGTAAAGTTAAAATGGACAAAACGGACACAATAAATTTTTATCTCAACAATGTGAAGCCTAACCCTTGTAGTCTGGCTTTAAAAAAAAAGAATAATCAAGTGGTGTCCAGCTTCCTATTCTTATGTTAAAAGCCTCCAGCTAATATCACCAGCAAAAAGCCAAACTTCAATTCCATGAAGAACGACCAAGGGCTGCACAAAAATTTCTAGAGTATTATTCTTTATGCTAATAACTTTCTCAACTTCTCAAGTCGAAGGCCTTTAAATATTTTACCCTGTCACTTCATTTTTCAAGTTTTACTCACAGAGAGAGAGAGAGAGAGAGAGAGAGAGAGAGAGAGAGAGAGAGAGAGAATCAAATAATGCCCTAACTGGAAATCTTTTGGAGTCTCAGACTATCTAAATTTTACAGTTAGCACTGTAATTGAGATTTTAATTGTATTCCACTTGAGAGGAAAAAAAAGTAATAGCAAATGTTTGAAGGACTCTTTAGCCTTTCAAATACAATGTTGCTGCACTTTCAAGGTCTTTGGAAGGTTTGAGAGTGTTCTCTCCCAGGACTAGTCAAAAACCTGCAAGTAAACCGTCCAACGTTTGTCTTCAAGGCGGAGAGGGGAAACAAAGAATGGGACGCTTCTGCGGTGTTTTCATCTATTAACAACCTGTCTAAAGGACACCTCCAAAGCATTCTTTAAAACTCAGCCCTGCTCTCTAGCCCCTCCCCATTTCCTGTGCTCTAATTCAAAGGGAGCAGAGGGTGAGAATGTGCAGAGACAGGACACCGGGGACAGATGGTCTTAGAGTCGCTAGTGACCCTTGGAAACTGTTGGTTCACAGCAATCGATAATTCTAGCTCGAGATGGTCTCTCTTGGTGCCTCTGCTCAAACACCCAGTAACGATTTAAAAAGAAACCGCTCTCCCTTCGGAGGTATCATCGGATCGCTCTAAATTCAGAGATTGAAGGAAGAAGGCACTATGGGGGGGGGGGGGGGGGGATGAAAGGAGGGGTGGGTACTCAGAGTTTATCTGGGTTCTCCGGGAGAGGATGGCTCAGGGATTAAAAGTTAGGCTCACAAGCAAAACGTCCAAACTATCCAGAAGTGACTACTGGCTGGGAAAAGAGAGAACTGACCCCAAACAGTATCTCGGAGAGAAAGAAGACACACAAAATCACACCACCCATATACTACGCGGCTAAATCTCCCGCAGGTGTGCCGAGTGCCACCTCCAACCCTGGCGACTCCCGCACCCCTCCCCAGGCAAAGTGGCCAGCGGGATGTTGAAGGAAGTACCTCGTTTTGTCTCCAAAGGGCAACATAGCAAACGTGGGACTCTCGTTTCCGAACTCCTCGGAAAGTGGACGCGGGAGATTCTCGGGGCCGGAGGAGTTCCGTGGGTGCCCGGCTGGCTCCCCTACGGTCCGTGCCTCCTCTTCGCTGTGGGTCGCCGGCTGCGGACCCCGCGTGGCGTCGCCCCCTGGCGGGCAGCGCCGGGCCGAGTGGCGGCCGCGCACAGGCGAGTCCCCGCCGGCTTGTCCACCATCCCCGCCCGGCGAGAGTCGCCCTCCCGGCTCGGGCGGCCAGCACCAGCTGCTCGACGGCCGTTGCCCCAAGGCGCCGGTGGCGGGGCTCCAGCCCCTTCTCCAAAGCAGAGCTTGTTAGTTTAGCCCAGGTCGGCGCGCGGGAGATCAGCGCGCGCGCGGGCTTCGAGGCGACTCCTCGAGCTTCGGGGGGACCCGCCCGCCACGCACTCTGCTCCACCCTCTCGTCCCTCGGTTCCACTCTCAAGTCCTCGCGCGCCCCGACTGCCCCTGCTGCAGTAAGCTCCTGGAGGACAGGCTCCCTCCTCCCCGCCCTCCGCGGCGGCCTCCCGGCGCTTGGCTCGCGACCAGGAAGAGCTGGCCTCTGGGGTGCCCGGGGCCCCGGGCCCCTGAGTCCGCCCCAGTCGCCACCCAGCCCCCCCGCGCGCCCTTTGTGTGCGCGCAGTAAAGCTCCTGAAAGAACCTCCTAGCGGCGCCGCAGCTTGCGGCGGGATGATCCGGGGACTGCCTGGGGACCCAAGGAGATAGTCCTCCCTGGGGCGACCCGGGCACGCTGCTGCTCCCGGGCTTCCCGGTGGCCTGGTCCCGATCCCCCGGCTTCCCCGCCCCGCCAGGGTCAGAGCGAGCGGGGCAGGGGAGGAGCGCGGCCACAGGGACGCGCCCGCAGCGGTGCTTCCGGAGCCGCTGGGAAGGGGGCTCTGGCTTGTTTTGGTTTTGCTAAATAGGTTTTAAGGGGAAACCGGGAGGGTAGAGGGGGCTGAGGGCCGGGTGGGAAGGCCCGTGAGCGTGCGTGAAAGTAATCTTACTCCCAGGCCGGCTATACATTTTTGTTTTTAACTTCGTGGGCAAGTCCTATCTAATCCGACGCCTCCGTTTTCAACCGTGCTCGCTCTAAGTCGAGGACTCCAGTCCGCACTGGGACCGAGAAGCTACTTCAGAAGCAAAAGGCCTGGGAACCGGGATTGTTTAATATTGAACCAAAGGGAAAAATTCAATGGGGAAGAAAGATCAGCCCTAGGTCACGCTTCATGCCCCTGGCCGTGTCCTTTGTGGATCCTCTTCTTACCTGGTGGCTTTTCTAACAAAGTAAGAGAAGGTAAAGTCCCGGTGATCATCCAGCCACGCTTCCACCCAGTCCTGGTCCCGCTGCTGCTTCGGCTGCAAGAAACTGGGGCCGGCTCGTTCCATGGTGTGTGCCGCGCGTCTCAGTGGCTCCTGGGTGCAGGATTTCCACCCGGCCGGGTCCCTCTCTCGGAGGAGCGGGACAGTGCTCGAGACCCTCCCCTTTTGCCTGGCTTCAGGCCGGCACTCCTGCGAAGCCGCAGGGCCGCGGGCAGCTCTCCCAGCACGCCCTGCCCCGCCCCTCCAGGTCCCCGAGGTTCCCAGGTGGCGGGTGCCCTCGTTGGGGTCCCACGGAGACTGGCTTTCTGCATCTGCCGCGGCTCTGACTGGCGAGCTCTCCGGAAGCCAAGTGGCCCGTGCTAGGAGAAATCCAGACCGCCCGCTGGGGTGCGCTATGGGCCGAGACAGCTTCCATATGCTCGCAAAGGTGCCGGTGGGCATGTTTGCAATGCCCAACTGAAGTAAGGGGAAGATAACACATTGAGGACCCACGCTGAGTCCAGAACGAAGGAGGCAGGGGGAACGTCACTAGAAAGTGAAGGAGAACGTTAACCTGGGCGTTTTCCTCTTAGAAGTACAATGACAGCCCCACCTTTTTTTTTCTCCATAAAGCAGCTCCTGGTGGAGAGGACCCAGAACCCATGTCCCTCCCAGGAGCACCCCCAGTCACTCCAAGCACTCCTACCAGGGACCCCACAGGCTAGGGAGAGAACTGAGGTATAAACCACCAGGAGAAGCCTGCAGATGTGGATGGTGTAACCTCCAACATAACCACACCCTTCCTTAATTTCCTTAATGTTAACATCAGTTGTGAAGTGCATTGGTTCATTATAGCAAAGACCCTCCTTTTGAAAGTGTAAGGTTGGGGATGGGCACAAGACAAAAAAAATTACAGCCACCTGTCCTTGCCTGTGAATTCTGAAAATAAGAACACCTCTGCACGATAATGCTGACTTAAGAACACTGACAATAACTACCCATGTAGAACTGAGAACACCCAGTTAAGTAAATGTAAAATGTATTCATCTATATTTAACTGACATCAATACCTCAGAATAGCATTGTCTTAGGTTTCTAGGTCTGTGAAAAAATACGATGATCAAAGCAACGTGTGATATCTTATATTAGATTTTTAAAAATTACTGTGCTCTCAAGATATGTTAATACTAATATGATATGCAATACTAATTACTAATACTAATTATGCTCAGAGAATAGAAACTTTCCCCTCATTGGTGAGTGTTCTTTGTATACTTCCCCTCATATCTACACATTCCTCCTACCAAGAAGTCACTTAATTTGAAACTAAACTCGTTGGGATAAGAGCTAGAAATTGGACCTCGGCTGCTCGTGCCCCCATCCACAATTCACACTGAAACTTAACTCTGGAGCCAGAGAGCTGATTCTGTGGCTAAAAGCCGTTGCTCCTCTTCCATAGGTTAGGGTTCAGTTCCCAGACTTCTTTTGCTGGTTTTGCTCCTTCCCTCATTCTTCCCTCTGTCCTCTGCCATCTCAACACCTCCAAGCCTGACCTATGGTTGACAGTCATCTTTGCCTAATAAATTGCCCCTTCTATCTCCCATCTGCCCTGGTACCATAGCCACACCCACTTTACCTGGCCTAAGTCCAAAGAACTCATGTACCAGCTTTACCTGCCAACCTCACATCACTCAGCTCCTGCATGGGCCCAGCAGGACAAATTATTACATCAAACATACAACCAAGCCGGGCGGTGGTGGCGCACGCCTTTAATCCCAGCACTCGGGAGGCAGAGGCAGGCAGATCTCTGTGAGTTCAAGACCAGCCTGGTCTACAAGAGCTAGCTCCAGGACAGGCTCTAAAGCTGCAGAGAAACCCTGTCTCGAAAAAAAAAAAAAAAAAAAAAAACACATAAAACCAAAGGAAAGAAGTTCACGTTCACAAGTCACATTGCAAACACAATATGAACAGTCAAGACACTATGTGCCCCAGAAAACAAACTAGTCGTATAGAAATGTTTCCTAAGGAGAAGTACCAAAATGAACTTCAGGTACAAAATTTAAAAGGATAGCCATAAACTTTATTAAAGAGTTCAAGAAAGTTAAAGATATACTCACTTAACTTTAAGGAGATAACAATAAATGCCTCAGTGATGTCTAAAAAAATATAAGTATATGCTTGAAGGAAATATACAGGCTTAAAATTTAGGACTCAAAATCAGAATCAAACATTCTGATAGGAACATTGAAGAAAAATCAAGCTGAAATGAAAATAGGACTGAAAAACACAATAACCCAACTAAAGAACTTAAGAGAAAGCCTTACAAGCAGAATGGATCAAATAGAAGAGAAAATATCAGGGCTTGAAGATAAAATATAGGAACTAGACCAAAAAAGCAAAGAATATGAAAAAATTTAAACCACAAAAAAGGAATGTACAGAAAGTGTGACACTATGGAAAAACCAAATCCTTGAAGCTTTAGACATAGATTAGGAAGAAAAATTCCAGACCAGTAGCATAGAGCAGATATTCAGCAAGATCATAGAAGAAAACTTTTCCATACAGATAAAAGAAGTACACAAAACCTCAAGTAGATAAAGCTATAAAAGAAACTCCCCACATCACATCACAATTAAAATACTAAATACTGGAACAAAAAAAAATACTATTGAAACTACAAGAGAGAAAAGAATAAGCACAAGGCATATGTAAAGAGAAACTCATCAGAAAAAAAGCTTATTTCTCAATGCAAACTTCGAAAGCCAGAAGATCCTGGATCAATGCACTCCATATTCTAAAAGACCTTGGCTGCCAACATAAACTACTATACCCAGCAAAACTATCTGCCATAGTAAACAGCTTTAAAAAATTCATATCCACCAAAACAATCCTACAGAGAATGTTAGAATCAATCCTTGAGACTAAAGAGAGGAATTAGCAGGGCCAAAATACTCTACAAAGAGAACAAACAAAGCTATAATTAATGAAATGCAATAAGGACTAAACACACAAACACACACACAACAACAACAACGACAACTGTTGCAATGTTTTTTTTTTGTTGTTGTTGTCTTTGTTTTTTTGAGACAGGGTTTCGTTTTAGTTTTTTTTTGGTTTTTCGATGTCTTGGAACTAGCTCTGTAGACCAGGTTGGCCAGGAACTCACAGTGATCTGCCTGTCTCTGCCTACCAGTGCTGGGATTAAAAGCATGAGCCTCTTGCACTCCCTCCCAGAACCCAGGGGCAGTGCCAGTTTGGCATGCTGTGTTGTCTTTCTCTCATTGGTCCAGGTCATCGTGATGTCAGCTGTCTCCAGGCCTCTTGGCAGACTTCTGGTTGGCTCATCGGGAAGTCACTCACGCACAGGCTCTGCTGGCCAGGAGCCAGCTGTGAGCCTCCTCCTACAAACAACAACAAAATCGGTACAATCTACACATACTTTCCCTGTTTTTTTGTTTTGTTTTGTTTTTGTTGGGGCTGGGAGAGTTGTTTTATTTTGTTTTGATTGAGACAGGGTCTCATTATATAACCTTGGCTGGCCTGGAAAAACTATGTAGACCCAGCTGACCTCTAACTCATAGAGATAATTTGCCTCTTGCCTCCAGAGTGCTGGGATTAAAGGCATGTGCCTCCACACCCAGCCGCATGTACTTCGGTAATCATTCAGTATTATTAATGGCCTCAGCTCTTGAATCAAAAGACATAGGTACCTGGATGGACTAAGAAACAAAGTCTGCCTTTCTGATTTTTACAAGAAACTCAGGGGGCTGGAGAGATGGCTCAGAGGCTAAGAGCATTGCCTGCTCTTCCAAAGGTCCTGAGTTCAATTCCCAGCAACCACATGGTGGCTCACAACCATCTGTAATGGGATCTGGTGCCTCTTCTGGAAAGCGAGCATACACGCAGACAGAATATTGTATACATAATAAATAAATATTTAAAAAAAAAGAAACTCAGCTTTAAAGATAGGAATCACCTTAAAGAGAAAGGATGGGTAAAAAGGATTTCAAGCAAATGGGACCAAGAAGCAAGCCTATGCTGGCATCCTGATATCTCAAAAAATGAATTTCAAACTAAAACCAATCCAAAGAGACAAATAGGGTACTTTATTCCAATGAAGAGAACAATTAATAGAGAAACATTATAATATTAAATATATAATCACCAAAATACGGTGGGTCCAATTTCATAAACCGTCTATACTGGGAGTTGAAGACACAGATCAACACCAATACTGTAATAGAGGATGGTTTCAACACACCTCCTTCTCCAATAGAGAGGTCATCTGAACAAACAGCAAGCAGAGAAACTTTAGAAGCTTGAGAATTAAATGACATCTTACATCAAATGGACTTAATACATCAAAGAATACATGTTCTACTCAGTAGCCTATGGAAACATCTCTGAAAAAACAGATCCTGGGAAACAAAACAAATTCAGAAAAAGTGAAGTAATTCCATGGATCCTATACAACCATTATGCAATAAAACTTTAAGTCAACAGCAAACAATCCTTGATAAAAGTGCAAAAGTACATGATGTTTAAACAACTTGTTCCTGGAAGGCCAATGAGTCAAAAAGAAATAAGGAAAAAATATAAAGAAAGACCTGGAACTAAATTAAAATAAAACAACATACAACAAAATCTCTGGGACACATTAAAAGTGATTCTAAAATGGAAATGTCTAGCTCTAAGTGCTTATGTTTTAAAAAATCAGAAAAAGCATAAATAAGTGACTTAATGATGCAACTCAAAAATTTGGAAAAATAAGAACAAATTAAACCTAAAAACAGAAGATGGTGAGAATTAAAGCAAAAATCAATGAAATAGAAACAAACAATCCAAAGAAACAATGACTCAAGTATTGGTTCTTTGAGACAATAAATGAAATCAACAGATCCTTAAGCCAACTAGCCAAAAGAAAGAATGGCATGACCCAAATTAATGAGGAAACATTATAACAGTTAAAAATGATCAGAATATTGTAAGGAAATAATTTTAATTACGTACTCTAATAAGTTGAAATATCTAAAAGAAAAAATTGATTTATTGATTCATCCATGTTACTAAAATTAAGCCAAGGGAAGAAAAATGTAAACAAATCATAACAAATGAAGAGGTAGAAACAGCGGTACAAAGCACTTTAATGAAAAATAATCCCAGGCCCAGACAGAGTCAGAGCACAATTCTACCTGACCCTTAAAGAAGATTTAAAACAAATACTTCTATAATTATTCAAAAGGACAGACAGAAAGAAAGGAAGGAAGGAAGGAAGGAAGGAAGGAAGGAAGGAAGGAAGGAAGGAAGGAAGGAAGGAAGGGAAGGAAGGAGGAAAGAAAGAAAGAAAGAAAGAAAGAAAGAAAGAAAGAAAGAAAGAAAGAAAGAAAGAACGAACGAACCAGAAGGAGCATGCCTTAACTTTTCTACAAGAGAACATTATTCTAACACCAAAACCAGGCAAAGACACACTGCAACAGGCCAATATTCCTGGTGAATACAGATGTAAAACTCCTCCATAAACACTAGCAAACAGAATATAGGCATCTACCAAAATCCTCCACCACTATGAAGATGGCTTGATCCCAGAAGAGATGCAGGGATGATGGTTCAACGTACACAGACTTAAAGACAAAAGTCATATGATCATCGCGTTAGATGCGGAAAATGCCTTTGACAAAAATCCAATGTTTTCATCACAAAATTAATAGGGAAAATAGGACTGAAGGGAACATACCTCAACATAAAAAGGTTGTATGACAAGTCTACAGCCAACATTACACTAAACGGAGACAAATTCACAACTAGAATCAGGAACCACACAAGGCTCTTCTCTATCTCTACTGCTTTTCAATACAGTACACAAAACACACAAGCTGGAGCAATAAGACAGGAGACAGTAATTAAAGAGATACGAAGAGAAAAAAAGAATTCAAATCATCTTTATTTATGTAAGAGATACCAAAAATTTCATCATAAAATCCCTGGAAATTATCATCATTTTAAACAAAGTGGCAGGGCACAAAAATCTACTTACAGAAATCAGTAACCTTTCTATATATAATAAACAGACATGCTGAGAAAGACATCATGACACAGTCTCATTTTCAATGGCATCAAAGACAATAAAATATCTTGGAATAAACACAACCAATGAAGTGAAAGACCTCTAAATATCACAAGAAAGAGAGGAAGACATTAGAAAATGGAAAGATCTCCAGTATTCATGGATTGGCAGAACTGATATTGTGCAAATGACCACCTTACCAAAAGCAATGTACAGATACAATGCAATCTCAATCTAAACAAAAACATTATTCACAGAAATAGAAAAACCATCCTAGGATTCATATAGAACCAGAAAAGACACAGATGGCCAAAGTAATCCTGAGCAACAAAGAGCAGTACAAGAGAGATTGCCATTGAAGATTTCAAGATGTACTGTAGAGATATAGTAAAAGAAACAGTACAATCTCCCCAAAACAGCCATGGGATCAAATGGAACAAAATAGAAAACCCAAACATGAGTGATGTGGAATGTTCTTCTTCATATGTGTTGCTTTTATTGGTTGGTGAATAAAGCTGTTTTGGCCAATGGCTTAGCAGAGTAAAGCCAGGTGGGAAATACAGACACACACACACACACACAGAGAGAGAGAGAGAGAGAGAGAGAGAGAGAGAGAGAGAGAGAGAGAGAGAGAGAGAGAGAGAGAGAGAGAGCAGAGCTGAGGAGACACCATGTAACTGCCGGGGATCCAAGAAACATGAGGTAACAAGCCATGAGCCTCATGGTAAAATATAAACTAATAGAAATTGGTTAATTTATACTTAGAGCTAGCCAATAAGAAGCCTGAGAGCCATTGGCCAAACAAACAGGTGGGCAAAGAAAAACCAGTCCAATGGGACCAGAAGAAATGGAGATAAGTATCCACTTACACATGAGTTCATGTAGCTACAGCCATATGATATTTAACAAAAATGCGAAAAATATACGCTGGGGAAAACACAGAGCCTTCAACAAACGTGATTGAGAAACTCGATTTCTGCATCAGAAAAAATGCAATTAGCCTCATATCTGTAACTCTCATGAAAACCGACTCCAAGCAGATCAAAATCCTCAAACTTGAAACCTAAAATGCTAAAAAAGGCTAGAAGAAAATATAAGCAGAACCCTACAAGATACAGGTGTAGGAAAGAACTTTCTGAATATCAGGACTGATTTTTTTTTTTACAGGTTTTAAGGTCAACAGCTGATAAGCAAGAGCACATAAAGCTTGGGTACGATTAAAACAGCGATGAAGAAACCCACAGAATGGGAGGCATCTTTGCCAGCTACACAAATTTGGAAGAAGAAATTCTGTACACCCACTATGACACAATATTACTATTATTAAGCTATTTTTTTTATTTAAACTGAGAATCAGGATCTGACCTAAATCCACACATTTAAAATATGAGGTCGTAGTTACATTTTTAGGCTCCTATTAGGACGCCTGTGTAACAACTTACAATGTGTGTTCCAGCACTATCAGCAGAAAATTTCATGGTAAAATGTGAAAACCCACACAAAGGATTGGCTGGAGACATACTTGCTGAATCAATTTAAAATGAAATGTGGGACTTTTCTCAGAGTGCCATAACCGTTCTTCAGTGTGTTGAATGTTAAGATGTTGGCAATTAAACTTACAATTAAATTTAATTAGTTAATTAAACAATTAAGCTTTTTTGTTTGTCTGTTTTTGTGGTCTTTGAGATTTTTACGACACTGACTAAGACAACCTTCCCATGTAGCAACACCGGGTACCAAAAAAGGTGCATTTTTCTGTTGAGCATGCTGGAGTACACACTTTAAGTTGTTATACAAACATCCTAATATCAGCCAAAATTTTAACTACAACCTCACGTTATAAATGTGCGAATTTAGGTCAGGTCCTATTGCTCGGTTTAAAGGACAAAAGCAGCTTAACTCTAATAACACTGGCTCTTAGCGATCCAGTAAGTGGACAGAATACCTCTTTCCAAATCAACTAGGGAATGTTTCTACAAAAGCCTCTTGCAGCGGTCAGGAACTTAACTTGAGGTACAAAGCAGATTCACATGAAAGACCTTACACAGATGACGGTAAGCAACTGTTCTTCATATCAACAGCAATCACATGTAGAGGAAACAAAATTACATTAAGGCAGGGTGATTTAGGACAGATTTTAGACACGTTTTCCTAACAAGCAGATGTAACACGGATGGGCTTATGAAGAAAAACAACTGTGGAATTTTTCCCTAGGGATCTTAACGGTCAGTGTCGGCCAACATCTGGTGGTAGAAGTCTTGTCTAAGGCATAGATCAACCTAAGAAACTGAAGAAGGGATGAGCTCCTTTTTCATCTGTACATAGAGATTACATTAAACAGAGGAAATATGTCTTTATTAATAAATAATACTAGCTACTCAAAAAAGTTAATTAACATGAAGCAGTCGTGGGCAAAAAAATCATTTCCTCCCATTCATTTTTCCATTAAAGATAATCTAATCACTGAAGAAAATGTCCCACACTAACCAGAATAATTAACCATAAAATGATTAGAACGAGATAGCAAAGAATGAATCAATTCGATGTCAGCTCTATCAAGGTGTGCCATATTTGACTAAAACCAGTTTAAAAGTAGGTCATTTAATAAACTCTAAACCAGGTGGTGGTGGCGTACACCTTTAATCCCAGTGCTCAGGAGGCAGAGGCAGAGGCAGGCGGATCTCTGTGAGCTCAAGACCAGCATGGTCTACAGAGTGAGTTATGGGACAGCTAGGGTTATTCAGAGAAACCCTGTCTCAGAAAAACAAAACAAAAGCAAACAAAAAAGACTCTAGTAAAGTGTTTATTTAGTTATTCATTATCAAGAAAAACTTGGGAGTCAGAAAAACTCTGGGTAAGAAAATGAAGGATCAGAGAAACTTCAGAGAAGTAAGCAGTTACCTTCTCTCTCTCTCTCCTTCCTTGATTCAAAAGGGACAAAAATCTTTCTAAGCCACACCTACTACTTCCTGTGTTTCTCCATATGTCTTCCAAAACTTCTATGATTAATTTTGGTGTGCTAGTAGCTAGTTCTACCCTTTGATTCAAGTACACTTTATGTTCAGTTTTGGATATCAGAGTATTATCAAAATATCCCACATCTCCCCCTTTTTTGTCTAAATAAAAAGGGAAGATTTTAATTCTAACCAAATAAAACTTATTCAATAAGAACACTGTCAGGCAGGAATTGCATTCACAATGTCCAGCCCAATTGCATTTTTGGATTAAAGGTGTGTGCCATCACTCCCTGGCCTCTAGTGGCTTACCTCTGCACTTTGATCTTCAGGAAAACTTTATTTATTAAAACACAAATAAAATACCACTACATTTCCCCCTTTTTCTAAAATTTAAAAAAAGGTTATACCTAATATTAAAAAGTACATACAATAAGTATAATAACTATATGCACTATATACAGGCAATAAGTATATCAACAATGTCTAGTCTATTGCATTGGACAAATTCAGAGAAAATACTCCATTATCTATCCTATCTTGGTGATTCCAAAGATAGGTGTCCTATCCTAACTTTTGTTACCAAGCCAAAACTATCTTTTTAGACCTCAAAACATTTTCTTAGATAAACAATTAAAGTTTTTATGCCTCTGAACCTTATATGCTTTATGTCTCTTTTGTGAGTTTATTTTCTGAATTTGGTAACAAGGAAAAGTATAACAATCCAGTCTTCAATACCATCAGAGACCCGAGAATGATACAATATTACCTGAGTAAACAGGAAGTGCAGAGCAAACAATTTCTAAAACTATAGAAATATAATAGAAATAGCTGGTTGTCTGGACAATCACTCAAGGTTCCTCTGCAATATTAAGGCATCCATCTCTGACCTACAAACCTAGAATACCTGAAAGACTTTCCTATAAGCAGGGATTTTGAAGGACTGTTCTACCTTGCCTTGGCAAAGTTCAGCAGTCACTTTCTTTTGTGTCCTGTTTGCCTAACTTGGACTATCAGCAGTTGAGGGCAGGGTAGTATCTTACATAGTGGCTGACTTTTGCCACAAGGAAAGAAAACTCCCTGTGGAGCTTTTTCAATGCCCATTATCTTCTCTGAAGTAGAATGGTGCTGCCAGGAGCAGATGTGATTCACCACCCTGAAAAGCCCTATGTTATTAAGACATCTTAAATTCCATATTCTGAAGATCTCTGAAGTGTTTGAAGACCAGATATCTAAAATATATCTCCATTTGACCTTAAAAACATACCTAAGATGATTACAAATCTGATTGTAATAGGTGACTAACTACTAACCTGCATTTGTTATACAAAATACTTTGTAATAATAAATCTCAAGGACTAGAAATTTACATAACATTGTCAAATGAACTGTCTAGATATAATACCTTAAACAAGAATAGAAATATATGTACAATATGTTCTAACAAAAATAACCTAAATTTGTATTAATATACAAAAACCCATACCAATGTATGTTTAATACTAATAGTTGTTTTTTTTTAGTTTAAAGGTAGATTTAATAATCTACATTTTATCCTATCATTACTATATCTCCCTAATAATAATGATAGGATAAAAGGTAGATTTTTCAGAAAGGGATCCTTGAATCCAACCTTCTTTGCTTAGTTTTCTTCCCTGACCATGACCAGTAACAACTTGCAATCAACTCTGCTAAATGTTGGCAAACTTCCATAATCCACTGAATGACCAAAAACTACCCACCCCACCACTTGGGAAAATGGGCTTCATGTTTTCTAAACTACTTTCCGTTATCTGGGGGTGATGGCATCTTTAGGGGACCTTGAGAAAATTAGAATCATGAACAAGCTCTGGGAAAGCTAGCTGTATTATTTATTGTTTCTTCTCTATGTGATGGGAAAGTGTAGAGCTTACCTGAAGTCCCGGCTAGAATAGTATGTGAGGCTGGATCATCTCAGCTAACCACCATGAAACTGTCCTGAGCAGTTTGTAGTCCAAGTTGATCTTTGGGTGGTGTTTGTCATCTTAAAGACTGCGACAATCCAGGTGAAATTATTGTAGGGCACCATCATCCTTTTGGAGATTTCAAAAGTCAGTGACAGAAGTGTTCACGGTTCATGCAGAAAACCTGAACGTTTTAAATGTTATATGCAGCAAATCTCAAAGAAGTCAAAGCACCACAGTCTATTAAGTACATCTGGAGTGCACAAACTTAATTCCTCGTTACTTGCTTCAGACTCAAGCCCAAAATCATATACAGTAAGCTAGATGAAGCCTATTTCTAGAATTAGTTATTACTCTATATGACTATAAATATCATGGCAGGAAGTCTATATATGTATACATACATATCTTATAAATATGTTATAATAAATATGCATATATCTTATAAATACAAACAATATATATTACATATATGTATATGTCATATATCTTATATGTCTCTTATATATACAAAATATATATAATAAATTTTGAGATAATATTTGTACCTTAAGACAAATTTTAAAGAGTCAAAATAAAACCAAAATATTATAAGATTAGTACTAATACAATAATCCCTTAATTTTGATTTTTCTTCTGTCTCATATCAGGCAACTATTCAGACATGTGACAGAGATTTTGGATATTTCTTTTATAAGCACACTTGGTTTTAGAGACGGAGAGAGCCAGATTCCAACTCCAAAGCCAGTTTTACTTTTTAATTGTATTGGGACTACAAAAATACTGTTTGCCTTATATGTCTGTAGAGAATAGCAGAAACAGTTGGGAAGAATTATGAAATATCATCCTGTTAGAAGTTATACCATTATGCCAATTTACTCTTTTTCTTGGGACAATTTCTCTAGATTATTAGTCCTTCTTCAGATGTCTCATTTGTCCAGTGGTCTTCATATTCCTTAATTGGATGTTTGTGTTCTCCTGGAAAGACAAAAACAAAACTCTGCCTGAGTCTTAACTTTGGGGATATTCCCTTTTTGGCAGGTTATATCTAGCCACATGAAAAGGGTTTGCTGGTCTTATAAATTAGTTTATATTGAATGGTCACACTGTTTGATGAATTACCACTTCTCCTAATCAAGAGGTCTTTCCTGTTCGGATCTTATCTTTATCAGTTTTGAATATATCCATAGCTTTTCTTCTCCTGTGGAAACAGAGGCAAAAGCTCTTCCCCAGTATAACAATATCCTGGCTTCCACTCAGAGGTCAACACATCTTTAAAGTTTATAGGCTGATTTAATCAAGCAGTTTCTTCTATCTGCTCTCAAGTGTCTCTCCATAGCTACTGCTCCTTTCTCATTAGCATCTTAAACAGGTAAAGTTAATAAAGCATTGTGTGATCTGTCTCAGGGGGTTTTTATTACCCTTTTCTGTTTATTAAGCATATCTTTTAAAGTGCAATTAGATCTTTCTATAACTGCTTGTTCTGTGCAATTGTGTGGTATACCTGTAATATGTTTCTTCTTGTATTATGCAAAAAACTGTTTTACTAGAGGCATATGCTGGGCATTGTCAGTCTTAATTTGTACAGGTATCCCAATGATGGTCATAACTTCTAATAAATGTGCAATTACAGAATCGGCCTTTCCAGAACCCAAAGCAGTTGTCTATTGAAATCTTGAATATGTATCTACAGTATGGTGCACATACTTTAATTTGACAAATTCAGCAAAATGAAGCAAATTCATTAACAAAATTTAATTTCTTTTGAATACTCTTTTGGTTACTTCCTGCAAGTAGTGGAGTTTGATTATACAATGAACAAGTAGGACAGTTCCTTATAAGTTCTTTGGCTTCCTGCCAAATGATAGAAAAATCCTTGCTATTACCATGGTGTTTCTTATGAAATTCCAAGGCTTCTAGAACATTTCCTACCAATAGGTGATTGATTTCATCATTATCTTACACTAGGGGGTCTGGTAGGCCTGTATGGGATCTGATTTGTGTTATATACAAGGGATGATTTCTATTTCTAATTATGTCTTGTAATTAAACAAGTAATAAAGTTAATTCTGAATCATCTGGAATAAGTTCAATAGTTTCAATATGTAAAACAAATCTTTCTGCGTGTTGAGAGTCAGTAACTATATTAGGAGGTTCAGGGAAATCTAATAATACCATGAGAATAGCCTATAATTCTGACTTTTGAATGGAATCATAACAACTTTGAGCCACTTTACTTAAACTTCTTGATTTATAACCTGCTTTTCCTGATTTGTTTGTATCAGTATAGAATGAAGGAACTCCATAAGTTGGGTTCCCCAAATAATGTGAGGAAAGCTCCATTTAGTTCTTTTAATCAATAGAAATCTCTTGCTTTGGGGATATTTGTTGCTAATCTCTCTGAAGAAAGTATTACAGACTCTTTCTGCCTATAATGGGGCAATTTCAGCATTAGTAAAAGGTACCACAATTTCTGTTAGATCTACTTCTGATCACTGACACAATTTCAATTTTCCTTTCAGGATCAATGTAGAAATTTTAATTTTTTTAAATTTTCTTTAATTTTTCACTCTGTGCGGTAAAAATATCCACTCTAAGATATTATCACCTCTCTGCAGAAAGAATTCCTGTATGAGAACGCACAGAAGGTATGACCAGGATACAATCCAGCTCTAGATCCCAGCCATCCACATGTGCATGCCATAATTTCTACCCTACCAAAGCCAGTTCTCTCTCAGCCTCAACTAATAATTTTCTTGGATTATTTAAGTCCTTATCACCTTGTAATAAATTACTTAGTTCTTGAATTGTCAATCCAATTGTGGGCCTTAGCCAGTTAATATCCCCTATGCAATTTTTGAAAATCATTAAGAGTTTTTATCTTTTCCCCTTCAGATTTCTCTGTCAGCACAGCCATATCGCTCCTGTCTCCAGCTTCCTAGTGCTAGGATTAAAAACAGTGATCCCAAGTGTTTGGATCACCTTTGTATGAGCTCTGTTTCTCACTTAGACAGATTCAATCTTGTGTAGCCCAGGGTGACCTTGAACTCCCAGAGATCCATCTGCCTGTCTCCCAAATTCTGGGACTAAAGGTGTGTGTCACCACTCCCTGGACTATAGGACTGACTAGTATGGCTGCATTGTTCTCTGATCTTCAGGCAAGTTTTATTTATTAAAACACAAATAATACATTTCCCCTTTTTGTGTAAAATAAAAAAAGAAGGCTATAACTAATATAAGAAAAACTATATATAATAAGTACAATAACTCTATACACTATATACAGGCAATAAATGCACCAACAGTTTCTAGTTCATTTGCACTGGACAAATTCAGAGAAAATGCTCCATATCTATCCTATCTTGGTGAGTCCAAAATCTTATACATAATTTACTTTCTATCATAACTTGCTTTCTGTATCTGGTAAACAAGGAAAACTATAACTATAGCTATCTAGCATTCAATTCCCCCAGAGACCCAAGAAGGAAATAATATTAACTGAGTAAGCAGGAAGTGCAAGTAAACGATTTCCAAAGAAAAAAATGTGAGAAATGACAGAGACATCTGGCTGCCTGGACAGTCACCCAAGGTTCCTCTGCAACACTGGGGCACCCATCTTTGGCCTACATGTGTAGCATATCCAACTGACTTGCCTGTGAAGCGGGATATTCTGAAGGGCTAACTCTCCCTGTCTTAACAATGTTTGGCAGTCACTTTCTTTAGTGACCTGCTTGTCAGGTGTTGAGGCAAGGGCATTTTCTTTCCCTGTGGCTTACTTTTGCCACAAAGAAAGTAAACTCCATGTAGAACTTCTTCAATGCCCATTATTTTCTCTGAAGTAGATTGGTGCTGCCAGAAGCAGACATATCTCATTGTCATAAAAAAAATAGTTATTAAAACATCTTAAATGCCATATTCTGTTTGAAGTGTTTTAAGATGACTTGTCTATCTAAAATATATCTTTGTTTGACCTTGAAACTATACCAAATGCAACTAAAAGTTTGATTATAATAGGTGATTAACTACTAACCTAGATTTCCTTATTATCCTAAACAGCTGGTAATAATAATTTTCAAGGACTAGAAATTTGCATTACATTGTTAAATGAGTTGTAAAGGTACAATATCTTGAACAAGACTAGAAATGTATGTACAGTATGTTCTAACAAAATCTCAAATTTGTATCAATATACAAAATTTGAATACAATATACAAAAGTTCAATCCAATGTAAACATTTAAAACAAGTTGTTGCTTTTTAAAAGTAGATTCAGTAATCTGCCTTTTTATTTCATCATATGGTTTTAATATTCTTTCCTGTCCTTCTGGCTTTATACATCTCACACTCTGCTTTACCTGAGATTAAATTTCAAGCCCTAAAACCTGAACAGACTGTGGACAACAGGACACTGGGGAATCAACTGCCTCAGTTACCTAAGACAAAGGCAAAGTCCTCCCATGAGTCCTTATGCACAGAAGCCTGTGGGATCTTCTGGGGCCTTGCAGGCCTACCTCTGCCAGCAGAAAGACAGATGTTGCCCTACACCCTACCCTCAGTGACCATGGAGGACCCCAGGGTGGCTGTTTAGGTACCCACTCAAGTAAGTCTCTGTCATTTTTTAAGCACTAACTCAGGTAAAATCTATCCTTCTCAAGATCGCTGATGTAGTTTGATGACCGATAACTCTGCCAGCTTAACACCAGGAACTAAGGCTAAATCTAGATACAGTTCACCTTGCTACAGGACTCAAGAGAAGACAAACTCACAAAACAGATTTCTCCTAAATGCTAAGGTGACGTCATGATGATGGGAAAGGAACGGGTGGTTTGAGGGTCACCTATGTGAAGATGTAAAGCAGGAGATGTGAGGATCTAAGAATGTTCCAGGGGATAAGAAAGTGTTTTGAGGTGTACAAGTCATCAGATTTCTCTCATTGTGCTACTGTTCAAATTCTTAATATTAATCAATAAGGTTCTGATAAGTTATTAATCCAACTCTGACAGAGTACTGAACATCATACTATATCATCATAACCGCAAATGGAAGATTTTAAATTCCCCTTGGTAGTTTACTAACTATGGACCTCAAAGATACTTTACATTGCACAAAAACATCTGCTACAGTCATTTCTGGCCGTTTATGCAATGCAAATTTCAGCACAGATTACAAACAGTTGAAATGCTAATGTGTCAAAAACTTACGTTTTCACAAACTCAAAAATTTCTTGTAATTTCAGGGAGTTTATTTGGAGGATTCACCTCAAACAGGTCACATATACCCCTCCCCCAGTTACCAGGACCTAAATAGTATAAGCCTTCCCACCTTTCTCTGGTCTTGACACTCCCCCACCTCAATTAGCAAAACCTAAGAAAAAATTTTTTTTTCCTAAACTTAACCTTGTCCTCTGCTCTGCCAGCACCTTGCCAGATCCAAGAGACACCAAACAGCTCCAGAATTGGACAGCAGTAAAGCAAAAAGCTACCCCAGGCCGTGGCCAGCTTCCCAGTGTTCTCAGGTTCCCCAAAGATGGTCAATGCCCAAGAGCAGCAAAACACAGCCTTGAGAACCTGGCACCCCCATCCCTGTCCGACCTGCTCTCCCCTTTACTTTCCCCCGACTCTTTTGTAATAAGAAAAAAGTGGGAATTTAGGATTCAGGCACTATGCTGGCTCCTGTCACCTGGCAGGATGCACCCAGCAGTACCTGGCCAGCCCAGGGTCCTATGGCTGCTAAGTTACCTCCAATGCATTCAGGTGCTAAAGGTCCCTTTGAGAGACAAGCTCCGCCCACTCCCACTCTCACTTTTCCCATTGCTCTTCTGAAAAGGCAGGCTAGCCCTTGCCTCTTCTTCCTCTTCCTCTTTCTCTCTTCTCTCCCTGACTCCCTTTATCTCACTAAAACTCGCACATAAATCTGCCTGCACGGCGTGCCTGTCCCTCCCCCACCATGGACTCTAACCTGCCGCCCGGCCCCTTGGCCCGTCAAGGTCTCTCTCATGGCGTTTTACACCAGGTCCACCGAATCTCCGTCTCTCTGTCTCTGTCTCCGTTTCTTCCTGAAGCGTGCAGATCAGCAGGTAGCTCTCAGCTACTTCTCTAGCACCGTGCCTGCCTGTCTGCTGCCACAGTCTCTACCATGATAGTGGACTAAGCCTCCGAAACTGTAAGCAAGCCCCCCAATTAAATTACATGTTTTCTTTTATAAGAGCTGCCTTAGTCATGATGTCTCTTCACAGCCATAGAGCAGTTCCTAGGAGGCACCTCCTTTTTTATTTATTAAATAAGCAAACGAAACAAAGACAACAAGGTCTGATTCCACGTTGCATCCCAGCTCTGCCTCTTTCTCTGCCTACCTCCTCGACGAAACCCCATTGCCCGTTTTGCTTTCTTCGCTGTCTCTTTCTCGGCTCATCCCCATGCTTACTGCGCCTGGCTCTTGCTCTTCTTGGATGCCCTGGCAGGTTTTTACTTCTTCACAGAACTCGCTTCTGAACTCACTGCTGTTACGCTTTCTTCTCTTCCCACTCCACAGAAAAGCACCCAGCAAGCCCATAAAGAGCCTCTGCTCTGCACGTCCAGCATGACAGCCTCAGGCCTCATCTAACTTGGTGCAGCAGCTGCCTTCGCACCGCCTGCCGTCTACCTTGCTCTTTCGAGATGCGCTTTTCGAGAGACCACGCTGATAGACTTGGAACCCTGTGTCACGGGCTGCCTGTTCCTATTACCTTTTTGTTGGATCTAGCACCTCTTCCTGGCCGGGATTTAATCTTCGCCTCCTTTTACTCTCACGCTTCTCTTTTGCAGTCTTGTCTTTGAGCCAAAAAATGCCCCAAATTGTATGTCTAGATTATGTTAAGCGAGACTAAATTTGGGTTGTTACTGTGATACAAAAACCATTAGAAAAGTCTGGTACTTCTCCCCCTATCCCCACCTCCCTGAACTCTGATGGCTTTTACCCTTTGACTTTTTGATTCCTGCTTTGTTGGGCAAACATATTCATTCCCAGTACTTCAGGTATGTTCTTCAAGTTCTTCACCATGCCGCAGAATGAAAAACTCTACCTTACAGATTTCTATATTTGGAACAGGTATTTCGAAACAACATTGCACTTTAAATACCGTGTAGTTGGAAATGCTAAAGAGCTGAACAGACCTTGATACTGGTCTGGCCTAGTTAGAGATGAACCGTTCTTAGTTCTTCCCTCAGCTCACAATATCTTTCTAAATAACCCTGTAAATGGTTGCTTAAAGATATGTAGACGTGTGCTTTATATGGTTTCTATACAAAAGTATCTTTCAAAGTATTTAGTTCAATGTTTTCAACGGAAAAGTTGAGGAATTAACGTCAATAATTCTAGAACATTTCCATGGTCCTCAAAATAAACTCTGGACTCCATTAGTAAACACTGTCTCTCCCCTTATTCAGGCCAACGAAGCAAATTTCTGTCTTTATAAGTCTGCCTATTTGTAACTATTTAAGAAAAATGGAATTATACAATATGTACCCTTTTGTAACTGCTTTCTTTTTAAAGTGTTTGTGTCTGTCTGTGTGTATGTGTGTGTGTGTGTGTGTGTGTGTACATACAACTGCATGTGCTTGCCATGTGAAGGCCTGAGGATGACCTCAGGTGTCATCTTCAGGAACATTGACTACCTCCTCTGAAGCAGGGTCTCTCACTGAGCCTGGAATTTGTTAATCACTAGGAATCCCCCACCTTTGCTTCCCAAGTACTATGATTATAAGCTAATAACATAACTGGGATTTTTATATGCATTATGGAAGATGAACTCAGGTAATCATGCTTGTGAAGCAGGTGCCCTCTTTCTGTTTTATTTCACACAATATAATTTTTTCAAGTTTCAACCATGTAGTAGTATAATGTTTTTCTCACTAACTAGTATTCAGTCATAAAGACATCCTGCGTTTTGTTTGCCCACTCTTCACTGATGTGCACACATTAGGATTTCCCCACATTTTGGTCATGATTAATAATGCTCCCGTGAGCATGTGTAAATTTTGTGAGAACATATGTCTTCAATTTCCTAGATAAGTATTTAGAAGTGGAACTACTAGGTCATATGAATACTGTCTGTCTAACTTTTGAAGGACCGCCAAGTTGTTCTCTATAGCAGTTACATGGCTCCACATTCCCTTGTAAGGGCTCCGATTCCTTGACATTCCTTCAGAACTTCAGATGTCCATTTCTCTTATTGCCATCTTAGTGAGCCTGAAGTGATACCATATTTATGACAAATTTGATATCTCCCTCCCATAAAAATGCTCCATACAAGAAGTTCCATTTTACCTAAAATCAATAAACAAACTTCTCAACTTATACTGAGTTGAAATCAAAGGAAGTTATACATTACAGAAGAAGCAAATTTCTCTTTCTCCTATATTTCATTTTTTTTAAACCTAGGGCTCCAAATGCAAGCTTGTTAGGGAAGAATACCTTCCAGCTTCCTCTCTGTTCTCTTGAGAGTTATGTGGTGTGGAGCTAAGGATGGGAATGGCACATTTAATCTGTGGTCCTTTATGATGCTGTAGCATGTAATTTTCTTAAGTTTTAATTTAAACTTTCCTAGTAACTTGTCCTTACTTCGTATGTCTATACTCAGTTCCTCTGGCGGCAACGTCTGAAAAGCCCACGTACAGATAGAAAGCCTTTCTCCTGCCCTACTTGGTATTTAGCACTTGCAGTAAGTTCCGGAGCCTGCACAAATTTCTCTAAACACCTCGCTAGCGTTACATTTGTTGAAGCACCTGTTCGCTCCCTTGCCTTCACAATCCCCTGATTTGTATCTTATAAATTAGCTGGATGTGATTATAGCAATCCAATCTCTAGGTGAAGAGATTATTTTCCCAGTTCATATTTAACCAATTATATGATTTGTCCGGCTGCATCCCCAAGCTGCTAAGATATGGCCAGATAACACAAGCCATCATTTCCCTTCAGTGTTAGAACACATGAGGTCATTCTGTTGACCTATTCATCTATAATTCGGACAAAACAGTAGTTTTCATTCTACTTTTGTAGGTTTTGTAAACATTCTCAAATATAATTTCTCTTTTCTCAGTGTGCCTGTGATCGAGCTTAAGCTTGTAACTCACTCTCATATGTATGCAAAACTGAAGAGTAATTACTCTATCGTTACTTTCACAGCTGTGCACATCATTTGTGGTATAGAATTAAAGAAATCAAAAGCATTTTTACTTCTGTTCCTAAGAAGCAGTAATTAAGTACTGAGTAAAGCTACATATGTGGAAGAGAAAGTCATCAAGCATGGCAAATGCCGGGGCGCTATTAGCTTAAACGTGTCTTCTCTGTGATGAGTTGCTAGGTTTCATTCTCATCTGATGACTTTTATTAATTCATTTTGATTGTCAGATACTTAATTCCGTGTTTCTCCATCTCTTTTTTACATAGACTTTTCCTAAGAGCAGGAATGGCTTTCTTGGCTGCTCTTCAGATTGATATTGAGAAGCAATTGACTTCCCTAGCTCGAATTTCTTTTGTAAGCCTGTGACACTTGCCTTTGGCATTTGCCTTTCTTACAGAATGACAGAGAATTCGCCTGACAGGATCCCTGATAGTAGATCATATACAATAGACTTTCCTTCTACTCCCTTGTCCCCCAAGAATGTCATGCAATCCAGCTAGTCATATCAAGAAGATTAACTTGTCTTAAATACGCGAAGAGGAGGAGTGAAGAAATTACATTTGAGAGACCAGAATTCAGAGAAGTAAAGCCCTGCAAATATATCATGCAGTTTATTTCACCAAGGAGTTTTTTACTGTCTTAATTAGCATATACGTCTATAAAGTATAGGCCTCATGGGTAAGCCTACGGGTGGAAAGTGGTCCCTAGAGTTCCTCTGGGGATGCCTCATTTGTTTCAATTTGCATGGATAATAAATCACATACTTATTGTTCAAAAACTTGAGCAGTGTAGTGGGGAGCTTAGATCAGATGGATTTCTGGTTCCAGGGCCCTCTAATCTTGCCAAGTTGCTTTGTGCTAAATGTTGTATTGGATATCCTATTTTTAGGAACCTTTTTTTTTCTAGAACAGTTGAGTTTAATTTTTTGCTGAAAAAAACGTATTCTGGTCGCCAAATTAAAAAGTCCATTGAATTCACTTGTCCTTTAAATACCATATTTCATCA